>NC_092521.1:101584563-102205397 GCF_037038585.1 Patagioenas fasciata | reverse complement strand
TTAATTTTAAACTACAAATAAAAGCATGTACAACTTTTCTTCCAAAATGCAGCGTAGATGTTTTTGAAACATTTCTTCACAGCTTGCATGCAAGCACGATTTTACACTCAAGAATAGCTAGGGACAGAGACAAAAGTTTGATGCACTCAAAATACTCTATCTTTTTTTCTTTTTTTTTTTGCTGGGGTTCTGTTAGCCAGAAATGAACTTAGAAATTCCCTTCTTATATTTTTTCTGCATTCTTGAATGTTATTATATTTAATTACATATTCATATTACTTGTGAGTAGCATTCAGATATAAATGGATTGAGGCAAACTCTGAGATGCTTTGTGTTTGTTTAGTTTTTTTAACCTGATTTCCAGTGGAAGAAGGCCCAGGTGATTTTTGTTGTATCCAGACCCGTGCTGAGGCAGGTTGGATGGTGGAGTTGAGTTATAGACAGCAAAGGAGAACAGAGAATCTAGAAGTGCTCCATCATTGAAAGAATCACTGCACACTGCCAGTAGGAATCACTTTAATTTCTCGTTTGATTTTTATTGATTCACTTGAATTTCTTCGTGAATCCATCTTCAGAAAGTTGCTTCAGTCACTTCAGTCATCTGAGTATTGTACGTACCATACTATTTCAACTATGTTTCCATGAAGAAAGGTTGCAGCTCTGATTGCCATGTATTTTTGTGGCATAAGACCAACTTAATGTGTGCCCCTGTTTCCTGATGAAGATTTTTTTTTCCAACACCTTATTTTTAATGTGAAGCAAGCAAATGTTGGATTTCTTCAGATACACATTTTCAAGGGTTTGCTTAGTAGCAAAGATGTATTTGAAAAAGCTGCAAGGTTCTGGTACCATTTATTAAAATCATGTTAAACATAAATTGTGACATATATAAAACGGAAATTCAGTCCCTATAGCGACAAAAATTAATGTGCGCAGCTTTCTGTATGAAAAGTTATTTAGACCAGTCAGCCACATGGTCTGAAGTGCAGATATGTTAGAAGTCCCAAAGTTTAAGCAAATGAAAGAGCTAGCTGTTGCTGTGAGTTTGTTAGGTCCCTTGTATACTTGTTTTTCTTGAAGGAAATAATACCTCTTACTGAGCTGTTTTATTTACTTTTTTTACATACATCGCATTTTTAAAATATTAATATAATTACAAATTCTATACAATAAAAATTTTGGGACCAGTTCTCCCCATGCTAGTTTTGTGGCTACTTTCGTAAAGCTAATTACTTTCATCTCTGAGAGAGTTAAGCCATGTTTTTATAATCCACCTAGATTTGAAAAAACCAAAACCACCACACACAAAAACAAAACAACCAAAAACAAATAGAAAAAAAACCCCAAACCAAACCCCCAAAAAACCCAAACCATGCTGTCTCCACTGAGTATGGTTTAATAGTAGTGTGTAATGTTTACAGCTGCTTATTCTGTATTCTGACCATTTAAAAAACTGATTATGTGGCAGTATGCTAGAAAAGCCTTGAGTGGAAGCTGATGATGATCAAGGTTAAAGATGATAAAACAAGCATTTTTAAAAGTTACAATGAAATGGAAATTTGAAGATAGTGTTCCAGTGTAAAATCAAATGTCTTTAAATCCTGATTTTGTTTTCCGCTCAGAATTCCATGTCTTTCCAATTTTGATCAGTTGTAAGGAGGACTGCGAGTGCTGAGCAAATCTGTTTCTGTATGAAATCTTGTGTACCTAGACTGTTTTAAATTGAAAAAATAGGTGTCTTGAGAGTTTTGCTGTTTTGAATACTTTTGGTTGTTGGAGTCTCCAATATGACTAGTTAGCTTAGATTATTGAAGTAATAATTCTAAATTGAATGGTGATCTTGAGAAACTGTTTCCATTTGATAGCTTCTAATAGGAGGAGGGTATGTTACTAGTGCATGCCAAAATTTAAGAAGCCATCAACATTTTCATTTTCTTAGTAGACTTTGTGCGTGTTTTTATCATTCTCGTATATGACAGGTGCTTAGCGAATTTGGAGAACATAGGGTTGCATGGCGTCTGACTACTGGCACCTTAAGGTGCAAGTCTGACTGCATAAAGGTATAGGAAGTGTATCTTTTTGCTAAGAAGGAAATGTCATAGTTGGAGTACACAATCTGCATTGTTAAAGTCCTTCGAATAATTACCTCTGAGCATTTCAAACTAAACGAGGTAAATGCTGTCAGGCATGGAAGATAATACGGAAACACAGGTGGTCCTGTAAAGGTTCAGCTTGGTGCTGCGTTACCGACAGCTTGTGAGGAACAGTGGCCAGCGCCAGTCTTGAGCACCCTCTGCTGACCAAACTGCACATGGCAGTTCTTTAACGGCTGCGAGTCTCTTTTTCAGCGTTATGTCAAATTAGAGCGAAGTACTGGAATGAGGTAGAGGCAAATATCGGTGATTTGGCTTCACTGTTATATGTAAAGACTGATTCTACAAAGAGTCATCAGACTGAAGAGTATTTAGACACGTTAGGATAGTTGAGCAAACTGCAAAAGTGTTAATGGAAATCAGATTTATAGTCAACTTCAATTTCTCTCATTTTGATCTTTTGAAATATAATGTTTTACTATAGATATAGCATTAGGATAAAGCAGGACAAAACTGAAAAAGAAGGCACTCTTCAGAAGGCTGTGAAGTCGATGGCCAATATTTGTCAAAATAAGTGCCTTACTTCAAGCCACTGAGCCCACTATTAAATAAAGTTGTGGATATAGCTCACTGATAGTTTTTATTGTAGTAGATGTAGCTAGAAAGACCTAAATACCTCTAAAAACCTGGAGAGGGCTTTCAAGTTTCCCTTTGAGTATCCAAACTCTGATGATGTTGAGTCTGGAAAAAGGAGTGTCATAAAATAGACAAATAAAGGAGGCAGAGAGAGAAAGTGTTTGAGTCTTCATTTTCTTTTAGCATTATAGATATTACCAGCTACAAGAGGGAATTTTGTTTCTAAAGTGATTAGTTTCTAATTTCAAACCTAGATATTATGCAGTTATTAAAAGCTTGTTGAAGTAAAAGCGGGCAAGTCAGAAGGGTATTTCAAAATGTAATAGACTTCTTTTGCTTTTAAGAGCATTTAAATTTCTGGTTTGAATACGCATCAAAACATAAAAAAAAAAAACAAACTACTTGCAGCTTACTCTTCTTCCCTTGAATGACAACCATGTATTTCTTCTTGAGTTTTAAAGGTATTTCTGTTTTAAATGCATGTCTCTTGGATATGGGCTGGTTTTTTTTTTTCCTAAGAATACAGACAAGTAATTGTAATTTCTTCTTTTGGGGATGCAATTAATGCTAAATATCTAAAAATGTTTCTTGAAATCAGTGTAGAATAGACATAATTCAGTTCCATAGATCTGCAGTATTAACATAATGCCAAATATTTGTTTAGTGAAAGTGTTGTTTGGTTGCATTAAAGCTATCATGAAAGATACATACTTTTTGCCAAAGGAAATACAAAAATGTTACTGGAATCAAATGGACTATTTTCTGGTTATTACTTTTGTATAACTCCAGTAGAGTGGACTCAATAGCTAAAGTTTATTTTAGTTTTGCTAAGTTAAGTAGAACCCACACACAAACCACTGTGATTATTGCTCTAATTCTAAAATGAATAAAACATGTAATAGATATTTTTTAGGGTGCTTCGGAAAATGTTTTCAAAGTCTGTCATTGTTGTTCTTGCATCTAAACAAGTGATTGGGATGTTTGAAAGTGAATTGGAGAAAAAGCAGGGATAGGTGACTACTTTTTTTTCGCTAAATTGTCACTTTATATATTTCAGTGTTTTCTTTGCTTTTCCGATCTTTGAATCTGCTGCTTAAAAGAATGAGTAAGATACAGATTAAAAACCGTAACATACTATATGCAAGTTTTGGCGAGTTTTATGTTGCTCAGGATAGGCCTGTAGAGAAATGTATTTGTCAGACAGTGAATTAAGGAAAGATGCTTCCTAAACTTGAGTTCACTTGCTTTACTTGTTTTGATTTATATTAGTTTAGTGTGGTTACCTGAATTCCTGAGCAGTCAAAAATTTGCTATACATGCTTTTAGTGTCAAAGGTTAACGTATAATTTTGTGTCTCTTTATTTAGCCTTTAAACACAGATTAATGATCCGTTATTCCTAAAGACTATAGGAAATCTGTAACGGATTACTGAAGAAAGCCTTAGGTGTTCAGCTATATGCAGCTAACTGTATGTAGCAATCTATATAGAAGTTATTTTTTAATAAATGATGAAATCCCATGAATCATTTTTCTTAGGCATTGTCAACCCAAAGAAGAAAGATATACTATTTGAATTTTACTAATTTTAAATAATTACCTTACTGCTTGCATAACTGTTACATCTAAGCTTAGACTAGAATTAATGAAAACATGAATAACTGACTAGTATTCAAGGTTCAATGAAGTTAAGTTCAGAGCATGTGTTAAGAATTGGAAAGAAAATTTTTATGTTTATGGCGCAAATTAAAGCCAAAGTCTATCTCAAACATACGTACCATGAAATTTCATTGTAGTCAATATGGTGTTTGTCAGTGCAGAACCAGACTGATTACTGGAATATAATTACTTTTGTGGAGGAATTTGGTTGGAGGGGGAAGCCTCTTCTAAGATAGTGCCTTAATACTTCAATAGTATTGAAGTAGGGTGCTTAAAAAAGGCTATTTATAAGCAATTATTCCTGATGCACTTTAAACTGTAATTGAATAAAAAATGACTGCACTAGACGATTTTGAGAAATCTTTACCATTGTGCAACATATAGGGTTTTTTCATTTTAATATTCTAGCATTAAAACTTTTCCTCATTTTCCAAGTAATATACTTTTTTTAATGTTAGAATAATTATTCTATTACTACAATAATAACTTCAGAGCTATCTTTCCCCAAAGTTAAGCATCTAGGGCAACAGTAGTAATCTTGTTGTTCGTGTTCTATTTCAGTAATTACAAAGGGGTTTTTTTGTTGCTTTCAACTTCTGCTAGTTAAATTAAGATTTTTCTTGTGATCACAGAATGGTTTAGGTTGGAAGGGACCTTAATGATCATCTCGTTCCAACCCCTCTGCCATGGGCAAGGACACCTTCCACTACACCGAGTTGCTCAGACCTCATCCAGCCTGGCCTTGAACACTTCCAGGGATGGAGCATCCACAACTTCTCTAGACAGCCTGTTCCAGGGCCTCACCACCCTCATGGTGAATAATTTCCCCTTTGTATCTAATCTAAATATACCCTCTTTCAGTTTAAAACCATTACCACTTGTCCTATCACTACATGCCCATGTAAAAAGTCCCTCTCCAGCTTTCTTGCAGGGCCCCGTTAGGTACTGGAAGGCTGCTAGAAGGTCTCCCTGGAGCCTTCTTTTCTCCAGGCTGAACAACCCCAATTCTCTCAACCCGTCTTCATAGGAGAGATGCTTCATCCCTCAGATCATCTTCATGGACCTCCTCTGGACTCACTTCAAGAGGTCCACATACTCCTTATGTTGAGGACCCCAGGCCTGAACACAGTATTCCAGGTGAGGTCTCACAGAGTGAAGTAGAGGGGTAGAATCACCTCCCTCGACCTGCTGGTCACACTTCTTTTGATGCAGCCCAGGATACGGTTGGCTTTCTGGACTGCAAGCACACTTTGCTGCTTATGTTGAGCTTTTCATCAACCAAGACTCACAAGTCCTCTTCAGGGCTGCTCTCAATCTGTTCTCCGCTCAGTCTATATTTGTGCTTGGGATTGCCTCGACTCATTTGCAGGACCTTGCACTTGGCCTTGTTGACCTTCATGAGGTTTTCATGGGCCCACCTCTCAAGCCTGTCAAGGTTACTCTGGATGGCATCCCTTCCCTGCAGTGTGCTGATTGCACCACACAGCTTGTTGTTGTCAGCAAGCTGTCTGAGGGTACACCCAGTCTCACTGTCTGTGTCACCGACAAAGATGTTAAACAGTGCCAGTCCAAATGTTGACCCCTGAGGAACACCACTTGACATTGGTCTTCATTTGGACATCAAACCATTGACTGCAACTCTTTGAGAGTGATCATGGAGCAAATTTCTTATCCAGTAGCAGTCCCTCCATCAAATCCATGTCACTCCAGTTTAGAGACAAGGATATCATGCAGAACAGTGCCAAATACTTCACACAAGTCCAGGTAGGTGATGTCAGTTACTCTTCTCTTATCCACCAACACTGTAACCCCATCAGAGAAGGCCACCAGATTTGTCAGGCACTATTTGCCCTTAATGAAGCCATGTTGGCCATCACCAGTTGCCTCTGTTTTCCATGTGCCTCAGTATAGTTTCCAGGAGGATCTGCTCCATGATCTTGCCAGGCACAGAGGTGGGGCTGACTGGCCTGTAGTTCCCCAGGTCTTCCTTTTTTCCCTTTTTAAAAATTAGGGTTGTGTTTCCTCTTTTCCAGTTAATGAGAACTACACCAGTTCCCACTGCTAATATGTAAAATAGTGACTAATAACTTGTGGTCCAAAATGTGAAGTTTAGACCTTTAATCATTCCCTCATTCAAAAATAAAGCATTTTTAAAATGTGTAGGCTTTTTTTTTTGTGCAGGTAACGATGACATACTTTTTATTGATGATATAAGCCATTATTTTACTGAGAACCATTAGCTATTTAAAACTTTGTGCATAAATTAAAGAGGCGCTAAATGGATTTGCAATTGTTGCCATTAGTAGCATTTTAGATTATACAGGCAATTATTGTGTTCATTATCGCAGAGCAGCCCCTTTGCAAAACTATTGTGGTTGTCTTAGACATTATGTACAAATTTTCCCTTGGAGATTAAAATTTCCAGTGGTGTGTTTAATTTTGTTAACATAGTTGTTTCAAATAGAACAAATATTATGACAAGTAGAAGAAGATTTGCTTTCTAACATAGCAAATAGCAATAAATATAGAAAATTACTTCAGTTCTTAAGTCATCTCTTTCTTATATTGCTATCATTATTCTAGTTATGATTGTTATCAAAAGAAAAGAAATCACTTTCTTAAGATGGTATATTTTACAAATGTTTTGATAAAATCACAATGTAGTTAGAATGAAGTTTACCCACTTTTCCAATATTCAGATGAATTTTAGAGAGTGTTAGTGTATTTCTACATTCAGTTATCTGGATAATTCAACAGTGTTTCATTAGTTTGAGTGCAGAAGTTGTTTAAGTGGAAAAGCACAGAGTTAAACTAATTAAGTATATTTCAGTACGTTATAGTAACTAATTTTGCGGAAATGGAGAAGGCGTTTCTATTAAAACTTACATTCTTTGTGTGCCTTCTGAAGTAGGGTTTTGCAATTACCTTAACTTGCTATAGTAAATGAAAATGTTAATATTTACTATGGACAGTAGCATGATCTATATTAAAAATTATGACATTATTAGTAACAAACCAAAGGTTCTCGAACAAGAGATCTATTGCATGAAAATTTTTCATTGACTTCTTTATCTCTTAATATCTTTCCAAATACACTTTTGTTGGATTCCAAATTAAATTTACACCTGTCTTCATCAATTATAAAGGTATTAATGTTTTGAATTAGCTGCGTATCAGTGTACAGTGGACTAAACTTAATGTTTCTGTCCAAAAAGTGGCATTCTTTCCAAAGAAGCTCTTTGTTTCTGTGGTGGGGTGGGGTTTTTACAGGGTGCAGAGTGGGAGCTGAGGGGATAGATAGGCTTTTACTACCGTGATGGAGGGGGAAAGAAGTGTGAGGTAGTGGTTATGTATATTGTGAGACAGTGATTCTTTATTTTATTACAAAAAAAGACCAACTCTAGAAGGCCAGATTAAATCATTCCTTTCACTTTTTAATGGGATTTGGATGAATAGAGTAAAATATGCACTTTGCATTCATTGATAGCATCTTTAGGTTGAGGTAATTGAGTCTTTTTTCCCTGACTGAATGAATAATGACTTCATCTGATCCTCAGCGAGGCCTGAAACTTAGGCTGCCTTTGTCAACGCAAAAAGATCTGGGCTTTGAAACATGCTCTACTTCCCTGGCTTAATTTTTCTTCATTTTAATCCAAAAACCTATTTTTCTCAATAATTCAAGCATAAACTATGTAGTAGTTGAAGCAGCGGAAATTGCAAGATATTTGTCCTCGTTGTGCAGCTTTTGAAATGCAGCTGATAAATCAGCCGCTGTGGTCTTCGGCTGCCTGGTTCTCTAGGGAAGAGACAGCCCATGTATAAGCAAGATTGCTGGAATTTTTAAGAACTATATTTAAAGTGGTTCTTGTGCAGACTTTTTGTTATCTAAGGAAGTGTTATGTTTTACTGGTCTTACTGGCAAGACTTGGAGATAAAAAGGGCATCTGTGATTTGGCCTAGAAAACTCTTCCTGACATAATTTTCCCACGTATTTTACTGGCTACAAGAGCATCCCAAAAAGTAGGATATGAATACTTAGCTTACAGCATACGTTATTGAAATGGTGAGAGTCTTAGTTACATAGCTTAAAAACATTTTTTCATGAGAAACAGTGGATGAACGATACCCTCTTAATGTTTTTGCTAAAATGTTTCTAAATCAAACACCTTTCTACTCATGAAAAGTTGAAGCTTTGTTGTACTATTTTGGTTTGAAAATTAATATTCTGCTTGATTTTTGTCATTATATTAAATAACTGAAAGCTTCAAACTGTTAAAAATTGTTTCTATGGAATTAGTTCACATTTACAGACCAGTGTGGGAATATAGTTACAAGTTACAGTATACTATACAAACAAGAAGGTAGCTCTGTTGCATTTGTCTGATGATTCTTGAATCTAAAAGTTTTTTCATCTTCTAGCAGTAAATGAGCAGTAACCACCCTACAGATATAATATGCAGTGCCAGTATTTTTGCTGCATGCATGACAGAAGAGAATTGTTCCTGCTGATTTGTTCAACTTTAACTGTCTTTTCTCCTTGCCTTCCCGTGTTCCTGTCCTGGATCAAGAGATGGGGGAAGGATGTGTCAGATGTAAAGGCATTCAAAAGGCCTGCCTGGGGCAGTTCATGCTGGTTCTGGGAATTGTTATTGTCCTGTAACCAGGGAATGTCTATTGCATGCAAGCATAGGAACAATAATCAATTCAATTATCAAAATGTAGTTAATTATTAAAAGTGCATGGATTTTTAATAAGTAGGAATAAAAAAGCCAATAATAGCTAGTTGTTCTATAAATCTGTCAGTTTAAGACAAAGTTATGACTATCTTGACTTATACTTCTTCTAGGTTGGCTTGCTGGACCTGGAGTTGAATCAACTGACCAAAGCCCTGTTTTTGGCGTTAGTTGCACTATCAGTTGTTATGGTAACCTTGCAAGGATTTGTAGGCCCATGGTATCGCAACCTTTTCCGGTTCCTTCTTCTGTTTTCCTATATCATCCCAATCAGGTATGTATAAGACTGAAAGAAAAACACAGATGTCTCATTTCATTGAATGTGGTTTTCTTGAAATTTATACTTGCTTCTCATTGCAAAGGAAATTGATCTTATCAGGAAGCCAAAGGAGAAGGTGCCAACAAATCTGCTGATTCTTGAAGGATCACTGTACAGAAAACAATACTGTTGTATTTTTTTTTTTGTATAATGTTCATCTTCCTGGAGTAATCAGGATATCTAATCCTTTACTTGCATAAATGTATTAATAAGGATACAGTCTTGGTATATTTGAGAACATGGTCTTAGGAAACATAGTGGAATGAACTGTTAGGTATATTTTTGAATTTTATCTGAAAAGCCTTAAATACTGGAAATGTTCAATTTATTTGGTTAAAATACAGACTTCTTACTACAGCAATGATGAATTTAAATTGAACGACTGAATAATGTAGGTGTGCTTTTACAGTGAGAGGACTTTTAACATGTGTAACCAAGTAGAGACTAGCCCTGAATTAATTAATTCATTAAGCATGAGTACTGTATATTCAAATTGCAGGTAAACTGGAACAGGAAATAATATCCCTGTGTGTAATCAAGTCTTCTGTGGGCACAGAAGTGAGAACACGGACCCTTAAATGATTTTTTTTTTTTTCCTTGAATGGGTATTTGCTTTGCAAAATGGAAATACTCTCCTCTGTTAAAATACCCAGGTTTTGGATTAAGGTGTTTGTTAATTTTAGATGCTCTCTGGAACTCTTCAATTTGAGATAAGTCATTCAGTAAAGCCCAGTGGCTCACTACAGAGTTAGCAGCAACTGAACTGTTGGTAGGTTTAAGACCTGTCCCTTCAGGTTTGCACACAATATTTAAATAATGTAGTATAAGTAAAAATAACAAAGGAAAACAGGAGGATTTCATTAGGTGTTTTCATCTAAGCTTACCTGACTTGTGTGTTACCGTGTTCACATTTTTTCAGTACGTGTCTATGTGAAGGGAACTGTATCATATTTGACCAAATTGATACTCAGGAAGTATCTGTCTTAAGGTTTTGTAACTTAAAGGACCTGTACTTTTATGCTTGTGTGTTACAAGAGCAACTGATTCCGTTGGGAGGTTGAAGGAGAAGATTCCAGCAGATATGCTGGGGAGTTGAGGGGATCTTATTGTAGAAACTGGTCATTGTCATAACTCCCTTAATACTTGTGTGATGTCACTGTTCAGATCACATTGTCATTCCCCCCATAAACACACAGTTCTTGAATATTAAGCAACTTATCCATGCGAAGAGGCAAAAAGTGTTGCATTCAAGTAATAAGAAAAGTCTGTGTGTTGCTGAAAGATGCACTTAATCATCAAACACGTGTAGGGGAAGGGAAAAATGAGCTAAGGCTATAAAGGATCACTTGTTGTTGGTCACTGTGTTCTTTGATAATAAACATACTAAGCCAAAAGTTATTAAAATGGTTAAAAGACAGATATATCTTTGTTACTGGATGCAAGAGGATTAAGAGCATATAGGTGGTGTAAGTAAATTTGACTCTGTATTGACAGTTTGACATATGCCACTGAGAAACATGTCGATTGAGCAGCATATTTTGAACTCTTAAGAGGCAAGTTTAGTGGACTTGTGAAATTGCTCTTTTCCAAAAATAATTTCTAGGATATACCTAATCCCATTTTTCAGTTGCTTGTGAGAGAGAATATGCAAAGCGAAATGTTAGGGAATGTGATTGATTTAGTTCTGAAATGGACTATATTGTTACTCTACAGAAGAACAGGCAGAAATATATCAGAGAATACTTTTCTCTCTAGAGGTTTATCTATTTCTATACCAACTTTTCTTCAATTCTCAGATCATTTGTATACAGGGTGGCTTCTCACACAGTCAGCAAAATAAAAGAATTCCAGTCATCCCAGCATTCACGTATAACTACACTTCTCTTCCTCTATTCTGGATGTTAAGCATGGAAATTACTTACTCTTTAGGCTGTATTTGGAGTGTAAACTCTTGGAGATAAAAGTTAAAAATGTAATGACAGTGAAGCACCAGGTGTTGTGTCCTCTGATTATTTAAAAATAGCCATATTGAGAAAACAATGAACTTTTCACAGGTGAAGGACATGCATGTGGGAGATCAGGGCTGACTGATACAGGAAAAGTATATCTGCACTCATGCACACATGAAATGTGTTAAATGATGGGTTTAGAGAATTCAGGAAGTTTCTGAATATGGAGCTTTTTTTTGCTGTTGTGTTTGGCTTTTGGTTTGCAGAGCAAGGCAAAATTACAGGCAGACAATAAAAATAATTTTCCATGGCCAGACATGTTTGTTGAAGACCATCAGGAGGAGATAACTACCCTGTTTCCCTGGAAGTAAAACCTGCGCCCAAAATAAGCCCCAGGATGATTTTTCAGGATTTTTGGGAATGCTTGAAATATGAGCCCTAGTTACCATTCATAAAAAAAGTCCATTCAAATAGCATCCAGGCAGCTATGCATGTAAAAAAGTAAGCATCTTTTAGAGCAAAAATTAATGTAAGACTCTGTTTTATTTTTGGGGAAACAGGGTAACTGTTAGCAGAGTTTAACTGATCTCAGTGGAGCCTTTCCTATAATTAGTGGGACTTCTGGTTTTGCTCCAGGGAGCAGCTAATTCCTTGAGATTAATCTGAATCCTGAATACTCTTATAGATGAATGTTGCTTCACTGTGTAAAGGCTATTACTATGGGGTATGTAAGACTTCAGAAGTATAAACATAAAGCAACTGTAAAAAACCAACAACACCCCCCAAAACAAACAAACCAACAAAACAACAACAACAAAAACCCCAAACCAACAACCAGCCACCACCGCCAACAACAAATGCAATGACCAACACCCACCCACCCCTCTTCCCCCCAAAACCCCAGCCCACAACATCGCACACATTCTGCAGAGTACAAGGAATCAAGGAAGTAGTGGTAAACAAACATTGAAAGCTCAGCCCAGCTCTTAATGGGTTGTAAGTTTATGCACAAGGTGTTTTGAACAGCCCCACATAGCCAGAAACATTTGGCCCTCTTTTAGAATTGATGTTTCTTTTTCTACTGTGGAGGAAGCATAGCCCAGGGAGCCTCTGTAGACAATCTGCCTCCCTACAAAGTTAATCTATTTGAATTTCTTAAAATATATAGGGAAAGACATTTACTGTACACATTTAAAATTCCAGTACAAATCATGTAAGTCTTAGTTTTTTCCTTCAGTCTTCGTAGCGTCTAATTTTATCAGTTGTTTTAGCTTTATTTAAAAAAAAAAAAAAGCTGTCAGAGAGACAGTTACCAATAGTTGTATGTTTAAGTACAAGAGAACCAGAAGAGACCTCAATGTGGGGTGTGAGATACCTGCTCTCAACTACTGAGCTGGAAATCCTGTTGTGTGTGTGGATGCAGGAAAGATGATCGGGCTGTTAGAAAGCCTTGCCACAATGCAATTCTGTCCCTTCCTCTGGCATTTGGTTGTAGCATCTCTTTGTCAGCGCACTAGAGCTGCAATGGTAATCGCTTCAGAAATGACAGCCAAGACCAAAGAAAAGGCTGAGCCTTTGTGGTGGGACTGCACCACCTAACTGGATCCTCTCCACCATCAAGTAATGGGACTTTGTTTATTCATTGTCCAGTCTTCTTCAATGCCTTTAAAGTCAAAGTGAGTTGTGCTTTGACTAGAGTCCTTTTTTGTGGTTGTGTTTTGTTGGTTGGTTTTTGTGTTTTTTTTTTTGTTTTCCCCCAGAAAAGGTAGCCAGGAAGTTTTTCAAGACAATTTAGGCTTAGCCAAGCAGTGTTTGGTGAAATTACTCCTTCACATAAATGGACATGTGAATCCTCTAACTGCATGTGCTTCTGCTATTAAGAGATGTAGAGGTTTTACCATAAAATGGTAAGGTATTGACTGGGTATCTGGTAATAATGTGTATCATCCAGGCTCTATATTTAGTAGAGGTTTAAAGCTGGATTGATGGGGCTTATTCAGCCATCCTTTAGTTTTGGTGTACACAGAAGCCAAAATGTCTTTTGTCCTTCATTCAGATGCCCTAAGGCTCCTGGGCACTGAGCCATTCTGCAAAAAGAAGCTGTCCCAAATATCTAGAAGGAACTGCCTTGCACTTGAGTAGTAAAGTTTTGGGGTACTGCCTGACTGCTAGCTGCTTTTTTCTGGGTCTTCAAGAGGAGCATGCAATGAAAATCATTCAAGTTCAGTAGGCAGCAAGGAAAACACTGCTAAGAAGTTTTGTATCTGAAATTCATTAATATCCACTCAAATCCCTGATTGTACAAATATGAAAAAGGAGGTTTCATTCAATGTGCTTCTGTGTATTACTGATATCCAGGGAATTCACACCTATGCAGAACTGTCGTGTCTGCCTATCAGCAGCAAGCAGCTATGCTGCTTTCAATCATATTGCCATTGGTGCTTGTCTGTATAACATACAGATGTGAGAGTATCAATATATATAGTCTCACATATACAGACAGAATATATATTAGATATGTGATGCAAAGCTTTCAGTACGGAAGAGCTAACGAGCTACTCATGAAGTAGTTTAAGGAGTCCTTATAAATGAGCATTATGATTCTATACAGAATCACAGAATCACAGAATTGGCTAGGTTGGAAAAGACCTCAGAGATCATCAAGTCCAACCCTTGGTCCAACTTCAGCCCATTTACTAGATCATGGCACTAAGAGCCATGTCCAATCTTAGTTTAAAAACCTCCAGGGACGGTGAGTCCACCACCTCCCTAGGCAGGCCATTCCAATGCCTGATCACTCTTTCCGTAAAGAATTTCTTCCTAATATCCAGCCTAAACTTCCCCTGGCAGAGTTTAAGCCCATGTCCCCTTGTCCTATTGCTGACTGCCTGGGAGAAGAGACCAGTTCCCACCTGACTATAACTTCCCTTCAGGTAGTTATAGAGAGCAATGAGGTCACCTCTAAGCCTCCTCTTCTCCAGGCTGAACAACCCCAGCTCCCTCAGCCTCTCACCACAGGTCATGTGCTCAAGTCCCTTCACCAGTCTTGTTGCTCTTCTCTGGACCCGCTCCAGCACCTCAATATCTTTCCTGAACTGAGGGGCCCAGAACTGAACACAATACTCCAGGTGTGGCCTCACCAATGCAGAGTACAGGGGAAGGATCACTTCCCTTGTCCTGCTGACCACACTATTTTTGATACAGGCCAGGATACCATTGGCCTTCTTGGCCACCTGGGCACACTGTTGGCTCATGTTGAGCTTGCTGTCAATCAGTACCCCCAGGTCCCTTTCTGTCTGGCTGCTCTCCAGCCACTCTGTGCCCAGCCTGTAGCGCTGAAGGGGGTTGTTGTGGCCAAAGTGCAGGACCCGGCACTTGGCCTTGTTGAACTTCATCCCATTGGAATCAGCCCATTTTTCCAGTCTATCCAGATCTCTTTGCAGAGCCCTCCTGCCTTCCAGCAGGTCAACACTGCCCCCCAACTTGGTGTCATCAGCAAATTTGCTGATGGTGGTCTCAATCCCCTCATCTAAATCATCAATAAAGATGTTAAACAGGACTGGACCCAACAATACCATACCATACCATGATATATAATGCAATCTATATAGAGATTGTAAAATATTAAATAAAGTTTCTTTATATTTTACAAACTAGTTTTGATTTCTTTATGCAACAGGAGCTATGGTGTGTGTCTTACATGCTAAGAGTAAGTCTTACTCTGCCCAATAATGTATTGTACTACTGCCTGAGCTAGATCTGTGCCTTTCTTATAAAGTCAAATATCCATGCTACATAGAGAAAGCATAATCAGTTTAAAAATTCATTTTTAATTGATCTATTGCAGTAGATCTTCTTCCTTTTTAACCTTTCAATATTACCTATTTGGTCCTAGTTGCTTTTCTGTTTTTAATCTAATAATATTGCAGTAAGTAATGCCCAGTTTGTCTGGAATACACTAAAAATATTCATGTTTTTAAAAGTATTTGTATTGGACATCTAATGTAAATATTGTTGCCGTTGTATAAGAGGCTTAATGAAGGAAGGCATCTGACCTGATGACTGTGAAAATAACAAAGAAGCATTTTCAATGGAAGTAATTATTATTATGAGCTGCATATGCTACATCTCTTGTACCAGTATGCTCGTTTGACATGTGTTCTGTTTGTATTTTGCACTCTACTGTGTTTTCAGCCTGTAAGAAATTCATAGATTTCTCATTAATAATTCCCCAGACTTCCTCCTGAGGTTTTAAGTTCTACCTAAGTTACAACGTCTAATTATCTGTACCTAGGTTGCATGTGGCCCTTGAAAAAACTACATGTGCCATAGTCGCTATAGCAATACAGGGTTGATGTGCATTTTTTTGCCACACATATATAAGTGTAAATGTATGGGATTGAGTTCTCTATTAAAGTTGCATTCATTGCTTGTGTTTTATGTAAAGTGCTGTGTACACTTTCTTTCATTTTCTTTGATATGCTTACATAATAGACAAAATTCAGAAAAAAAAGAAAAACAGAAAAATTGGACTGAGAGAACTAGTGAGACCAATTAGGAAGCAAACAAGGACACAGATCTGAGTCTCTTCTTTGGAGTATCAGACAGGTAGTAGAAAAAAACGAAGTTAAAATGTATATAGTGGACTGAACATAAAAGGAATATTACATTCAAATTTCCTCTCCAGATAAAATATGGGATAAGGGGAATTAGGGGAAATTAAAGGGATGATCTATGGGTTTATTTTTAAATTTATTTAGATCTTGATAGAATGCTATTTTTAAAATAATTAACTTCTATTTTGTTCTATTTTTATCGATTTAGTGCCAGGTAATAGAAGTTGTCAGGCTCTAAAAATTACCTTCTGTGAAGATTTACATTTCCAGGGATGTTGAAGTTAAAGCACCTCAGCTTGTTTCTTGACCAGTGATTTCACAATTATTCCATGTATTTTTCTAGCTTGTAAATAATGTGTATATCTGTGTACAGTTTATGGCTGTTGGAAGCAAGTAGGGATATGGGAAGGTTAGGGGGCATAGCCATAGGGTATTGGGTACTGTTTTGGTTATTAACATGACCCATAAATGATCTTCAGTATTTCACTTAGAATGAAGTCCTGAAAATAAAAAGACTACATCTCAATTAGTTCATTTATTTGGATACCGTTATGGGTACTCATACTGTATCTGGAGTTTTGGCAGTGCTTTGTTTTTTGGTACAAAACTTCTGCTCAGGAAGTTCCTCTTGCCTGCCAGACCTCAAAACTATAATAGAATTTTGATTCAAATTCATAGTTGAATTTTATTCGGCATGATATCACTTTGTTCACAAAATTGTCTCTGCTAACATCATTAGGTCTTGATTTCTTTTCCCTGAGTCATGAAAGGCAGAAATTTCACTAAATATGCCCGTTCTCTGCAACAGCCTTCTCATACCTATATTAATATTCGCTGTCTAAAGACTGCATGCAAATTGGCTTACTAAAATTAGTGTTACTGGTGCAAGTGTGCTAGTGCTATGTATGGCGTTCTTCTGTGCATTTCAGTTAATAAGTGGTGTGTATGTAGTCTTTTAAATTGGATGAAACTGAGAAGGATTTAAAAACTGGTGAATGTAAAATGCTTTTTGGTTATTTAATGAGGTTTCTTAAAGTCCGCAAAGGATTTATTAGAAATGGTAGCTAATATTGTCAAGCACTCAAAGTAGCTTGGTGTTGAGTAAGCTTAGTATCTCCTTGTTTTGTTGTGTATATTCTTGGACTTTTCAGTTAAGTATTTCTACCCTTTCCAGTGCAGCTCTTTTGGAGGGATTTCTAGTTTTGAAAGCAAGCTTGGTAGTAACAGGCCTCCATAATTTTTGGTGTTACAATGGTGTCTGTGATGTGCTGGTGATAGCTGCAATGAGTGCACAGAGAAAAATTTCCTTGAAGACAGCAAGCACCAGGTGAAGGAAGTAAGAACAGGACACAGTGTACAAATTTTAGAACTAATACTAAAAATGCATTTATAGCCCTCATTTTTCATTTTATACCTGTTTAATTATTTATTCAACTTAACAATTCAAGCATGTACTCAAAATCTCTCTATGCCAGAAAGCAGCCTTAGACATCATTGGGGAGATGTTATTTCTCTGCAGGCCAGTGGTTCCAGCTTTCCATAAGGCCCACCAGCATAAAGGTGACAAACTCTGTTCCAATTAGCAGTGTATGCTGGAAAGCCAGAATAATTCTTTAAATGTCTTGAAGCTTTGAAGTACAGATTTCTTCTCACCGCTCAGCAAGAGAAGACATTGTCTTTTCTTTTTTTTTTCCTTACGTTTAGATTATATTTAAGTGAGATTATAATTAAATGCATATAGAGAGTATTCAGAACATCAAAACCAGTTAATGCACATGCTTCTAAAAGATGCAAGTGAAGATATGAACTGCACTTCAGCTTTGAGAGACTTTTCTGATTTAATCTTACTGAAGTACAGTTTTTCTTATCTGCATGGCTTTGTAGGTCTCCATCTTTAGAACAGCCATGTGGATTTCCCTCTTTGTGTGCCATGTACCTCCGATTGCAGTTCTGTGATAGAGTTTTCATCACTGAATTCCTGCCTCAGTAACCCAGGCTGAAAAAAATACTTACAGTCCAAATAACTCTTTGAAATGGGGTGATGTGCAGCTTTCATCCTTCACTTAACTCCAGTTACTCCTGGCTAGAGCAAATGTCTGGCTGTTTATAAATAAAGTGTGCTTGTGTTTATCTTCTTGAGCTAAACAGCATCCTTTGTAGCAGACTGACCAACCAGCACGTTCTTGTCCATAAGAGTAGTAAATCTTTTGCTGTTCTTTCTGTCAACTAACACGTGTCAGTGTGAAGTGTGTTACATTGGTTCTTATATTTTGTCTAACTCTGCAAATTCACAGACATACAGAATACTAATACTGGTTGTTCAGTACCAGCTCTGGATTGAGTAAGACAGGGTAAAACTGAAGTTAACCACTGTGAGGCAAGTGACTTACAGTATTTTTCTCCTTGTTATATGGTAACATTTTCAAATAGAAAGAATCTGGTAGAATCCTCCCTCTGTCTGTCCTAACTTCTTTCTTATATATTAGTATTTGCATGTCTGAAGACAGCTCAAGCTAAGTATAATATTGCAAAACTAATTGGGGTATATCACCAGGCAGAAGGATAGTTTTCTGCTGCTTCTGACTTTGTTGGGAAAATAAGAGCTAGTTAAAAAACAAAATACTGTCTTGAATGGTTGAGAATCTGGTATCAAAAAATCTTGTTTCTTTTTGTGCTGGACCATGCATTGTTTTCTGCTATACAAATTCAGGAAGGGGAGAGCATGTGGAATAAACATTGTGTGTTGAAATTCCCAGTGTTCTCACAGTTCTAGTTAAACGCATCTCTTTCTGGGATGTTGCAGTTTCTGACTCACTGTTCTCTCTGCTGTTGCCTCAGGTGATTCACAATCACTCTGTTGCTGCGATTGCAAGAGGACAGATGGAAACTATTTGTGACTGTTGTTTTGGTTATGCACTTCAGGACTGTTAAAAAAGGTCTGAAGTGCCTTAGTAGTATTTTGACTTGATATATACCTTTGAACATTTTTAAGAGTCATGTTACTGTAAACCTTTTACTAAACTTGGGACTTTTGAGTCTTGTGCCCTGGGCATATTAGCTACGAATAGTTCGCATAGCCACTGTCCCAGCTGGTTTTCCAATATTTCTGTTAGAGCAGAGTCAACAGAAATGAACATATGCCTATTCCTTAATCACTGTTCCTCTGATGTGGTAGCGGGAACACGGTGAATAACTAAAGAAAAGCAAGTTTTTTAAGTTTTAGAACAAGGTGGCACAGAGTTTTGTGTCGGACCATTTAATTTTGGGCAAGAACAATGTGATTAAAATGTTCCCTGACCAGCATAAGAGAAGAGGAATGCATGGTGCAAGGGCAATTAATTAACGTATGATGTAGACGTGGAAATACTAACAAATAAATATGCAGACATGGAGTGAAATGGAAAAAAAACAACAACAACAACAACAAAACTTTTGCTTTTGTACTTCTATAAATAATCAGTAAAACTGCTGCACATTATAGTTTCTAATACAGAGCTACTCGAAGTTTCCTTATTGCTGTTGACAGTGGCAGCTCCAGCCCACATGCTGTCATGTGAGGGTGCGTTTCGCTGTTTGGACACTATTTCCATTTTGCAATAGAGAGCCTCTGTAACTACATTTTGGGAATGACAGCAACATTGTTGGTTGGTTTTGGTGAGAAAAAGAAGTTGACAAATATAGATGTACTTTCATACAGAAAAAAAAAAAATTAAAAACAAGTGACTTGAAGAGGTACAAAAATATTTTACTTTCACATCATAAAGAAAACGTAGGTGTTGGGGTTTTGTAACAGATAAGAACTGTGACTTGAACAGCAAACTGGTTTTGTTGATAAATTTTATATAATATTCTCATCTGTGTAAGTGTAGTAATGTAATTATGTTGAGAATTTCCACAAAGTGTTGCAGTGTGTTTCATGCAGAAGGTATGGTATTGCATTTGTATTGCAGTAATTTCTAAAAGTCTGAGATGGAACCTTAATTTGTTGTGTGATATGTACTCTACAAACACATAACAACATTCTGAAATTTTTGTTGCATATAGTTTTAAGATTACTTTTTGCGAGTATCCTAAAAAATAACTTCTTACTTTATTTTTTATATATATTTACAGCTTTCACTTTCCCTAATATTCACACTGATTATGATATAAATTTCCTTTGCAGTTTGCGTGTGAACTTGGACATGGGTAAGGCAGCCTATGGGTGGATGATTATGAAAGATGACAATATTCCTGGAACAGTTGTTCGAACTAGCACCATACCAGAAGAGTTGGGAAGATTAGTTTATTTACTAACGGATAAAACAGGTATATCAGGCTACAGTTCTGAAATACAATGACTTTTATAAAATTCCTAAACTTTCCTCTATATTTTAATATGTTAATATACGAGTAGATTTAGTCTACTGTTTCCTATTTTTCAGTAAAATTTTAAGCATGTGCTTGAGGACTTTGTACCAGTACAATAGGCTTAGGTTGGCTGGTACTTACATGTGAAAGTCACTATTTGGTAGCAATCTGATTTATTCCAGTGGGAACACTCCTGCTATAGTAACAGGACGCTGGATAGCATTAGTAAGAGCACTATATATCTTACTCTGAAAAGACTCTTGATTAGTGCTCAGGATGCTATTTAAATGATTATGCACCCTGTTTCTACTGCAATATTGTATGATATTAAATCAGTAATGACCTTCGAGAGAGCAAGTCGTTTCCAAAGCAAGTCATAAGATCAGCCTCCAAAATGACGTCTGTTATCCCCCTGAAGTTAGTTGTTCTTTATGTTACAAAGACCAGTTCTAGAGCTGCTGTATGTTTTCATCTTCATAACTGTAACCTGTTGCTGTACCTGACCTGGTATACTGGAAAACCCAATGCTTACCAGGATTGGAAGGCAGGTAAGTGTGTGAAGATCTGACAGCTTGTGCTATGATACTGTCAGCTGTTGTGACTGAAACTTGTTGCCATCTTAGCATGCTCTTGGTTCTTGATATATTTGAGAAGTCTTAAAGTTTATTTCAGAAAATACTGTAATAAATAACAAGTTAAAGTCTGTAGGAAATACAGTATTTCTTCTCCTTTCTTGGTTCTTTCTGAGACTGAATAGATCAGTTCTGGTAGACATGCTGTTTCTACAGAAGCTGAACTCTTGAACTGAGAAAGGTGTTTCTTAAACAGCTGAAGAAAATGTTCAGTGTTTTTAAGCAAAATACAGTTCAAAATGGTGATAAAGTGGTTTGGCAGGGGGGCAGGATGCACAGCGTGGCCTCTGTGCTGCTGTTCAGAAAGCATAACACATAGTTTGCATCTCTCTGGTTGAAATAGGTACACGTTCCCTCCCATGCTGAACCCTTCCATTACTGCATGTTTTGAAATGAAATATAAATTTTATATATGGTCATATTTTCAAAATATACTTTCATTTTTTTTCTATAGGTACATATGTTACCTATACACTTGTAAATGCTGTTGTTCTATTCCGTAACAGATAAAGACAACTGCCACCTTTTTTCTTAGCATGTTGAAAAGTTTATTGCTAATTATAGTGTGGTAATTCTTCAAAGCAAGTGAACAATTCTTTTAACAAGTTTTATTTCAGTTAGCTAATGATTTGTATGCTATTTGAAACTGCTTACTGTTTTTAATTGCACCCTTCATCATTATAATTTATGTAACTTTAAGAGCGCTGCCTCATCGTAGGCTTGAAATATGTAGTTTACAGCATATGTTTGGAAGAGAGAAGTATGTTGAAAAATAATGAATTTTCAGGACAATGCAGTAGAGTTCATTTGCCCAAATCACTATTTGGTAAGCAAAATCAATGTATATTTAGATTTTTCTGATAGAGAATCCAGTTACCATACCAAACTGGGAATGAGATTTAAGTGTTGAGGTATTCTGCTTATAGTTAGACTATGTGGAAAATTTTAAGAGGTTTGCTAAATAAAATCCTGAGACTTCATTCACCTAACTCTACAATACAGAAGTTATATTCTGACTCTGATGACCAGTTTATATTCTGAGGCACAAGATCAATGTACTATCTTTGTTTCCTCAAGCTGTATGTATTTACTACCGTGTTGGCAAAAGAGAAGATGGTTTGAAAAAGAAAAAAAGCTGCTGGAGTTCCACTTCTATAAAGACCACCGATACACTTAACCTAATGCAACAGTAATTAAAAACAGTTTTTCTCCTTTAAAAAAAAAAAGCAACATAAAATTTAGTGATACTAGGTTTTTCAATCTGTAAAACTTTGAAAGGATACATTTTATTGATTTGCATATATGAAGAGAAACAACCCTGTTTTGCTTCTAATTTGGTGATGGTGGTGGTGGTGTTTTTCAACCCACATCATGCCACTTGCAATCATAGTAGTTCTGTTTAATTTTAAGAAGGAGCACTTCTGTTCTAGCCTTTCAGGCTGTGTACCTAAAAGGGGCTAATCAGACAAAAGTTAAAAAGCTTTTAGCGGCAAACGTGTTTATGTATAGTTTGGAAGACTGTAAGCATTCAACCTCAAAGGCTTTTTAGAGTACTGAAGTCTACTGAGTTCTGTAAGTTAGTGATGTAAAATGAAAATAAAAGCAGTGTTCTAGGGCAGTGGTTCCAAAATGTTTTGGAGCAACAGTCAGCAGTCTCACCTTGTGCGATTTTTACCCAAGTGTTAGATCAAAACTTATGTAAGTGAAAATAAGCCTGAAGTCCAGCAGATATGACCAGCTTCAGAATAGTGACTGTGGCCTTGCAGACCATACTCTTCAGATTGAGATGGGAAACACTGCTCAATTTTATTAGTCTTAAATGCCCTCCAAATTTTAAACTGTTTTTAATTCTGGACCGACATGTAGCCAGTGTACCTTTTACCGTCTCAGTAGTTGCTTCCAGTTGCCTTTCCTGAATACATTTGATCTCATTCTGCATTTTATCATAAATGTGAAACATACTCTTATGTAGTGAACAGAATCTGTACAGTTAATCCATGATTGCCACTGAATGATTATACACTGTTCATGAGTGCTGGCTCCAGTACTTTCTCACTTGAATTTTCAGTTACAGTCGTGTGAAGCAGTTGATTTTTCTACTTAGTTAGGGCTTTGCTGTCAGATGAGAAAGAAAAGAGGCAGTTTTGCAGCTGTCTGTCTAAGTGGGTGCTACTAAAGAGCAGGACTAAAGGGCTGGTCTGGTTAAATGTGAACAGGTAAAAGTTTTTCTCCGTATTGAAAAACAAAGGGAATCCAGAGAACTGCCTACAAAAGTCTTATATTGTGGTCCAAGCTTCACTGGAAATGATTGAGAATTAGTTGTTGAGTCTAAGGAGCATTGCATTACTAACATAATTGCAAGGTAGTCCTTTGTATGATTGTAAATTGGGTTTGTACTTCATCAATAAGCTTTTTGACAAGAAGCGTCCATCACAGTGGCGCTCTCATTTGCCACAGTAGAATAGAAAATGAAGTATCCCAATAATTGCATTATAGTTTCCTTATTGTGGGACAAGAAAGCAATGTGGTATAATTAGGTTTGATTGGAGTGCATGTTTCCGGTAAGATCTGAAATTAATGATGTTGCTATAGTGACACATCTGCGGCCACCAGTGCGTGAAACATAAAGTAATTCATTCGACAAGAGAAGACATCTGTTAACTGCAAGGATGCGGAGCGTATTGACACTGACCAGAAATACTAGACGTTATGTGATAAATGAACAAATGATGCTGAAACAGGAGGACAGATAATTTGTACTTAATCTGCTGGGAGAACTTTAATCTTCTCACTGGTTGCATTTGACAATGCCATTGTTTAAAGAACAATGCTGCAGAGAACTCATAAATTTTAAAACTTAACTCAGGGTGCAGCCTATTAAAGCAATACATTAATTCCTTTGTTAGGGAGTTTTTATCTTCATGTAGAACAAAGCCATTACTAAAAACACCCACTAAAACAACAGGTTTTTTAGGACTCACATTTTAATTATAGCATCTATTACCCAAAATGCCATGTTGTTTAGACTTGAATCACATATAAGTTTGACAGAAAGGCATCAGCCGTTATGAGGGGGCGGGAGGGGCAGCCATGGGAGGAGCGATTTTGAGCATTTTCCAACGGCAGCTGAGCGTGAGATCCTCTCCACGGTACGAAAATATTCTAATCATGAAAGAAAAATGAAGATATTTGGCAGTATTTATTAAACATTTCTGTTGCTTAGGGTGTGGGATGGCAAACCTTCTGCCGTTCATGACAACTACCAGAGTATTCAGCTAAAACAAATGCATACAGTTTTCCAAGCGTAGTTATTTACTAATGCATACACTTGTATTTGAGTTCTGTAATTAACATTTTAGCGGGTGTTTGGACCAAATGAGATACTTAACAGATATAATAGTTGAACAGATGCATAGAGCAATGGGATTCTTGATTTTCCTGGAAAAAGCCTTGTGTTAGAGGTTGATGTATATGGGCTTCTTCATTAAATGTGCCTAATGTAATGTACTATTAGAATAGCGAATTTCAGTAATTGTTTCTGAAAATTAATCTTTTAAGGTATGCTTTAATGTACTCTTTATCTGTTTGACATAATCTGCCACAGATAAAGAGTAGTTATTCCATCAGCATTTTTTAATGTCTCCTCACTTCGCTTTGATGAATGTATATTCACACTATTGCCCTTACGTTTCTTCTACCTCTATGATTTTTAGGACTACTAAAGTTGCAGGATGAGTAGAGCAGGCTAAGAGAGGAAAGTTTTGATGCAGATATCCTACAGGAAGCTTCCAGACGTGCACTCAGAGTAAAACAGTCAAAGAAATCCTTACTGTGTGGCTTCTGTTGGACTCCCATTGACTGAAAATACAAGGTGTATCCAATGAGCAGGGATACTGCTCTTTGGTATTGCTGTCCTTTTTACAGGAGGCAGAGGCACAGCGGAAATAGCTGCTGTTATTCATAACTGTGTTAACTGTTACTTCTACTGTTACCTTCTGCCCAGGAAAGAATAAACATATCTCGGCTCTCTTTCTTTACCCTCATTCTTAATGAGTTGTACTGGAGTTTGTTTGGTTTGAGGTTTTGTGGTAGATATGTTTATGACCTTTTCCTGAGTGGAGCAGCTGAGTGAGCAGACATATTCTGCATATATGTTTACCATGAGTTTTTTAATTTTTTTTCAGGGTTCATAGAAAGAATTTGCATCTCAAGATTGATAGCAATAGTATAATTATTAAGAGTGTTGGGCCTAATCGACCTTGAAGTTTACGTAGAAATGTTCGCATTTATACTGGCTTTTTATCTGTTTAAGCAAGTAGCTTGAAGCACTCATATTTTATGGAAAGTTACCCTCTCAGATTCTCACAAAGTTAGTAATTCTTCTGCTGTATGTATTTTCTTGGGTTTTTGTTTTGGCCTTTTTAGATTGTTGGTATTGGTCCAAATTACAATCTAATAATATAGGATCAGAAAGATCTGCATCTGCTTCTGGAGAAAAAAAAAAATATACTGCTCTGCTGGGAATCACATCTGTTGCCACCCAGGGAATGATACCTTCAGGACTTTTTCCTTAGAAATTAATTTCCTCTTTGCCTGCTTTACTCTGTGTTTAATGAGACAATTGAGGGAGGCTCTTGGCTTCATTAAAGAATATTCTAAATATTTTTTTCAGCAATTGTATACTAACTTTTGTCAGGTTATTTTTGTTATGTGGTGCCTACATTCCAGAACAAAGTTTAAGAATGTGGAGTAGTAGTAGTATATATTATATTAGAAAATCTACCTCTAGATGTTTGAAAGGCTTGCATTTTGGGGCATAAAGTGAAAGATGTGTTGTTTTGTCAAGGCGTATTAGTCTTCAACTCAAAGACTAAAATTTGAGACAGAACTGCTGCTAAAATTATAACGTGACTGACTGGCATCATGTAATGTCTGGAACAAGTTGTTAGGAGCGTTTCTGTCCCACTTTGGTGTTTTATCCATTGGGAGAATTTAGAAGTAAATTCTTAATTTGCACATGTTGTGAAGTTTAACTTCCATGTGGATGTCCAAAACAGGTGTATTTTGGTTTATTTTTTGCAGAAATTTTTGGAGTCACTTTCAGCAGCGACCTGTATTTGTCTTACACATCAGGTTATTGTGACTATTATTGAAAGCCTTACACTAGTCTTTAAGAAAGAAGAGTAAACTGTAACTGTTTTTTCTTTTCTTTGTCTTTTTTTTTTAATTACAATTTTGCAGCCTCTTTTCGTACATCATAGATGTTTCCCAATACCGCAGTGATAGAAAGGATCATATAAGTAATGTATAAGATGCAAATATTGAATTAGGATTGCCGGTTTGTTTATTTCCACATCTTTAGAAATTGATTCTTTCTTCTTGCCCATTTTTCCTAAACTTCCTTCCCTGGCTCCTGATGGTTGCAAGATAGGAAAATCCATACTTCTTTGCTCAGCAGCTCTTCTTCTCTGCTTGCTGAGAAGGGGTTCGAGGAAAACACAAAAATTTTCCACCTCTCTACCTTTCCCTCACCAAGCATGATTTGGAGTTGGATGCATTTAACGGTGTCAGAAGAAATAATCTTTCCATACAATAATCATAGGTCTAATGTTGTTTCCTGCTCAGTTTTCCCAAGGAGCAATTACAGAACTAGTGGGAAGCATGTTTGGCAGTCACCTGCTGTCTCAAGTTTTGAATAACATTTAGCTTCACGAGTCCTAGGGAATGTTTTATTTTAGTTCAAAGGCTTGGCAAAGCTAAGGGCAGTGAAGAGATATTAGCATGCCTAGAAAGTAAGGAAAGTGGTGCAGAATTATTTGGAAATTTATTGCAATAAACATTATTGAACAAAATGGATGGGTTTTGATTTTATTTTTTTTATATATATGGAGATTTTAGTCTCTCATATTTATTAGTGGAAACTTTTGTGTTTCTCATGCAAAACGGGGATTGGATTTTTCTAGTCTGTAATTAAAGTAAAAAATTTAATCAACAAATTTAACAAAAAGTCTCAATATACGTACAGCTTCTAAAGGCAGAAGAAGTAATTTCTCATGACTTCATATAATTACTGTAAAACAAAAATAATTTTCTTATCCCTTGTATAGAAGTAACCAAAAAATTCAGACTTCTAATTCTAGACATCAGGAACTTTGTCTTCCTGGACTGTTTTCCAACCTTGGAAATATTCTTCTTCTCATGTGAATTTTTGGTAATGTTAGGGATTTTTTTATGGACAATTAATGCATTTCACATAAACATTTTAAAAGTATGTTTTAAAACTCAAATAATATGACTATAGAAAAAAAATCCTCAAAAACATATATGGAAGAGCAAATGGGCAGTGTCTTATTTTTTTAGTGGTAGAGGGGGAATTTGGAATGATCATCTCACGCTGGTAATACAGGAAGACATGGTTTGATAGTGCAGAATGACAGAACAACAATTGAATTGTCAATATACAGATATTACTAGTGAATAGGAGTGGTGGACATCTCAAGTATAACTAAGAAAGACATGAGATTCTTACAGCCTTGCTGAATCTTTGAAGATCACCGATGGTTCTAGCCTGATTAGATGTATAAACTGGATGCTAACTGTCCAAACAGTTCTGTTTTCCAGATAGTAATTATAGCATATGTTATGATTTTAGTCTTCTCTGTTCCTTTGGCTTACTCTATTGGCATACTGGGAAAAAGACACAGTATAAAAACTGTCTAGATAAATAAAATTATATGAAGTGTTTTACTCTGCAGTTTTTATTTATAGAAAATTATCACATCCTCCATACTAAGAATATTGTAGAAACTTTATGAATGTCACTGTTGGTACTATGTTGTTTTTAGTTTTTTGATCATCAGATTTATATATTTTAATGACCCAAAACTGTATGGCTAAATATAACAATGAGTTTATATTCTATTAGTTTCACTTCAACTGAGTAACCATAGAAAAAAAGGTTATGAATGGCCATTATCAAAGTAATCTTTTGTGAGCTGACCAGGCGAAGTGAGGCAGTAGTGACTCTTTTTGCCTGATGTGCCTCATCATGGAAGGCTGAAGCCCCCACGCCTCAATTGGAACTTTCCCAAACTGGAGGATGCAGCTCCTTGGCAGAGGTGGATGCAAAGTGTCAGTCCAGGAGTGACACCCTGTAGTTTCTTACAAATGTCAAGTGAGCTCTGAAAACACTGACTTCATTCATTCCGGCTTGTTCCGGTTGGAGGCTAAATCCATCAAATTTGGAAGTGATGTTAGGTCTTAATGACTTATTCTAGATAACACTGAATGTGCCAAAGTGCGGGATAGCTGTATGAATTTTGGGGGTTTGGTGGGTTTTTTTAAATTTGATTTTCTGTTTGGTTTTTTTTGTGTGCTATTTGTTGGGTTTTGTTTGGTTGATTGTTTTTATTGGTGTTGTTTTTTCTTTAGCTTTTTCTGATACGTGGTGTAAACTCTTGCATTGTCTTTTGAGGGACAGTTCTATCCAGATACTGCATTTTCTATCTTTCATATGAAGAGAAAAGTTTTTGTGTTTTTTCAAGCTTGTATGTTTAGTATATTAGTATTTTGGGAGAATCAGCTTGGAGGTGGAACCAGTGATTTCTTCCAGTATGACTAAACCTGATCTTTCTCCACAAACATTCCTTTAATTAACTAAACTGGTGCTAGCTAATGATTCATTCCTTCTTTCCAAAAGAAAGATTATGGGGGATTTTCTGTGGCCTTCTCATGGTATTTTTTGCTGCTTTGTGACATACTACTTCTTTATTACAGGAACACTTACACAGAATGAGATGGTATTTAAGCGCCTCCACCTGGGTACTGTGTCCTATGGAACAGACACAATGGATGAAATTCAGAGTCATATTATAAACTCATATTCACAGGTATCTCATTTCATAAATTATTTACCTTGAATATTGAGATTTTTTTTTAACAGCATTGAAGCATTGTTGTTACTGATTATGTCTAGAAATTTGAGATTCTGTGAAAGTTCTTTCATTTATAGGTGTCTCTTAACAGATGAAGGGGCAAGATGTGAGACAGTATGTAGTTCTCTCCTGATTCTGAAGTTCCTCATAATACCCACTTGAAGGAATTTACTTTTCTGTTCCCCACTAACACTATCTGTGTTAAACTGTCTCTGCAGTGCAGTCTTTCTCCTGCTAAATCATTTAAGAGAAAGCTATTTATTACTGAGACTACAAATTACAAGTGTCCAGAACAAGACAAACAGTAATTATATCTTTGGAGAGATTCATAAAGTATAGACATTGGAAAGCCACATTAGTTGGTATAACCAAGAAGTAAGAAAAAAAAACAGGTTGTCAAAATAAAAAAGACATATCTGAAAGTGTTGTTTTAAAAAATTAAGATGATTGCTAACAGCTCAAATGGGAGAGGAGACTGAAATGGAAAACTCCATATTGCTTGAGAGTGAAGTGTTTGTGTGATGTACGAGTGCTTGGTCTGGACAGTGTAGAAGAGGATTGTGGCTCTCTGTCTGTAGGTCAGTTGAGGGATGAAGGAGAAAGATGGAATTCTGCAAGCATCACTTGCATCTTCTATATATATGTATATATAAACTATTTGGGTGCTTTCTGCAAACCTTTCTAGGCACCTGATTCTACTCTGAGATTAGGAGGGATTTTTTACTTTATTTCTTTATTTCTATTGTTTGAAACAGAAAAGAAAAAAGTGACAGAAGAGGACAGATATTATGGGTTAACTAAAATTTCCATATGTTGCTTACAGTACGATAATAAAACTTTATATACAAGTTCTTTTCCATAGTTAACTTGGATGCACAAACATGACTGGCTGACCCAGTTTAGTTTGTAGACTGACCTCCTTGTCTGTGTCCTCATTTTCTCATGTAAAAGGATTGTAGGATCAACGATTTATTTGAATCTTTAGTTGTGCTCTGTTTTGAACTATGGCTCCCTTTTCATTTGTTTAAAATAAAACTTTAAAAGTAGCTGTTTGACACCATACTGGACTCAGTTAAAATTATTTAGCTTTTGAGAAGAGAGACAGGAAGGAAAGCAGTGAAAAAGAAATATACATTTTAAGTTTTTAGTCTGCAACTTCAATTTATTTATTATTTCCCACTTCATCATAGTTCTTTGTCAGTACAGCATTGAGTAATTGAGATGCAATAATATTCCTTGAGATGAGGATGGAGCTCTTTTACCTAAAGATCAACAGTCCAAATCTGGTTCAGAATGGGTTACTGAAATGACTGTTACCTTACAGTGTTTATACAAATAACCCAAAGATTGTTTTCTATAATGGATTGTTTGGGTATTCACAGTAATAACTGTAGTAATAAATAATACTAACTGACGGTCTTGGACTGACACACCTAGATCTGACTGAGTTTGACAACTAAGGGCCAGTTATTTTCTGGAGGAGTCATACTTATTAACACTATTTTTGTAGTTTGCAGTTAAATAATATGCTATCTGAACAAAATTGCATAATTCCTGGAATTCTTAGTTGCTTACAGCTTTTACTAGTCTACTGTAAAATTTAGTGAGCGATACCCATGGTTAATTTAAGTTTTTAGTAGCTGTAACATATTTGGCACTGAAACTTTCTTGGAACTTCCTTTTTTTTCAGCTTTATATAGCACTACTTGATGTTTAAATAATGCTTTAATTATGTGTGTGTTGGTAGCAACTCTTTTAAACAGAAAAATGAAGGTGTCTTGGTAACAAAACAAGAAACTATTAAACAATTGTTTCAGTCTGAAAAAGTATGGTGAGGTTTTTGTTTAATCTATGATAATAGAAGCTGCCAGTTAGCTAGGCAGTGGTTCTTGTGTGACATTGATTTTTATCCCTTGTTTGTGTTCTGTTTTGTTATTACAGTGGACCTACTAAACTATTGTCATCTTAATGTAACACACAAATCTATTATAACCTGATTATATTTCCCCACTGGAAGCATTTTGTGATAGAGGGCATAATCTTTAATGGAATTTGTGTGAAATTAAATTATACAAGCATCAATAAACATAACATAATTCAGAAGGAGTAAATCAGCTTAATTTATTTGTGGCTGTAATGGCATCAGCGTTAGCAGAATGCAAATGCAAAGGTTTAAAGCAGTAGCTGAAAAGCAGTGCCAGATGAGCAGAAAGTTAAACCTTTTATTAGACAACACTGTAATTTGATGGGCAGAATCTTCACGGTTCAGCAGATTGCAGTCAGGAGGAAAAAAAGAGTGGTTTCTGAAGAGGTTTTCTGAGTTACCCTGGAGTGAAGAGAAGAATGTTTGGTAGTACTGCTGATATATTTAATGTGCTGACTTGGTAGCGGGGGGGGACACAGGGGAAAAAAAAAAAAACCACCAAACAATAAAAAAATTAAAACAAAAGAAAAATTAAAAAGAAAAAACACACAAAAAACCCACACACACCACCACTGAAGCCCAAAAAGAACCAAAGAAATGTTGTTTTCAACTAGTTATATAGTACTTTCTCTTAAAAGATTTATTCAGTCATATACTTGAGCATTTCTGAAGGATAACCTAAAATAGTGATAGTTTGCTGGTTAGGCAATAGTAATGTGGTCTTCAGATATGTGTCAATCTATTATTTTGCATTATTATTTTATTAGATTATTGAATTCTTGTAAGAACAAACAAATTTCAGCCTGCAACAAAAGCATACAAACTGTATTAGTTCACAAATAATATAGAAATTGTGTAGGTTATAAATTAAAGCAGCAATAGTTGGATTTTAATGACTCCTAATATTTATACTTAACAATGATAGCTTGCTTTTGTTCTTTTGTTCCATACCAATGCAGTGGTCTTTAAAATACAGAGATTTGGCTGAAGATTTAAAAGAAAAGGTGGGGTTTTTTTCAGTTTAATGGCATTGGAGTTTCCAATGTCTGAATGTAGGCAAGGTGACAAAGGGACTAAGGAAGAACAAAAAACATCACCCTTGCAATTTTGTTTTGGCATTTCTGAACTCATCCAATTGATATCTGGCGCAAATACTATTTAAAATATAATTCTTAGAGTGTAAAGAACTATTGAAATGGGTCACTGAAAAAGGTAAATTCCGAAGCGAGGAATCAGGGTGTCCTGGAGAATCCAGTCAGCCCGTTCACACCTTTTGCTGCATATGTCTTCTCATTTCACATTTTTCAGTTGTCTTTGGGCTCTGTTAACTGAAATCTGACTACAAATGCAAGGTGATGAACGCACAGTTCTACAGAAAAGTAGATGAGAGTTTTTATGAATCACAAACTGAATGAGTTAACAGTAGGTTATATAAAATAAATAAATAGTTACTCCCCTTATCATTTATCAACCTTTGTAAAGGGAGCAATCATATGCATATGTTAGTATTCACATTTTACTTCCATTATTGGTCTTCGTTTTACTGATCATTGTGTTGGGTCTTAAAGGTGCACTCTCAGAACAGTGGAAACAGTACAAGTTCAACACCATCCAGGAAACCTCAGTCCTCTGCACCCAAAGTCCGCAAGAGCGTCAGCAGTCGGATACACGAGGCAGTGAAGGCCATTGCACTGTGCCACAACGTGACCCCAGTATATGAATCCCGGGCTGGTGTGTCTGGAGAAACAGAATATGCAGAGGTGGATCAGGACTTCAGCGATGAAAATAGAACTTACCAGGCTTCCAGCCCTGATGAGGTTAGTATGCAAGGGTGAAAAAATTAATCTCTCCTAAAGAACAGGATAAGCTAAGGTAAAAAGAGCAGAACTGTGAAAGGAGAGTGTTTAGGCCAGGGTTTCTTTAAAATCAGCAGTAATCTGGTTTTATTTCCTCTACAGCTGTAGGAATATTGGTATTTTTGTTACATAAAAGTGTTTTCAGTTATTTGACCAAAGAGTCTGTGAAATCAGCGTTTTGGGATCAGTACTGTGTTGAGTATTGAGTATTCTCAAAACATTAATCCATGTATGAATTACAGCATATACATGCACAAGGGAATATGAAACTGCTTTGAGTGATGGACAACTAGGTACATTAGCTAGAGAAACTACCAATTAGTGGAATGTATAGATTCTTAACAGGAAAAAAAAAAAAACGCACAACCTCAAATACTCCTATAGAGAAGCTTTTGAACTTCAAGCACTAGGCAGCTTCATAATCTTCAGAGTTCAGTCAAAACTGCATCAAGTGTAGCACAAATTTAAAACCCCATTTCAATAAAAATAAGCATAAGTTGATCTAATACAAGATAATATTTCTTCAACAAACCTCTTGCCACAACGTAGTCTATTAATATTATTGATCTATATTAGGTTTACATGTATAGCACCATATGTAATACTAATAAAACTTCAGCAATTCAAACTACAAGCTGTAATTGTTAAAAGTTACAAGCTTATAACAAATATTTTTAGTAATGTAAGAAATAAAATTAACCAAATTACCAGGTATTGCATGCATTTCAGATGCTATAAACACAGTTCATAGTGTCAAAGGATTGTAGAATATAAAGAAGTGGCTGGTTCTCAGTGATTAAAATGTGGCAGTCAGAACATTTTTTAAAATAAACTTTGACATGACTTGAGATGCTGCTCTTTGGCTAAAATCAGTAATCCATAATATACTATGTGTTGTTATATAGTGTGGGTTGATCTGCATTATGAATTGAAAATGCTGGAAGTAGATTTGTTTATGTCATAGATACACTGTAAATATAGTTTGTTAGTGTAGTTGTATAATGTTTGACTTGTATTATGCACATGTATACGAATTTTGGTAGGCCCATTCATGTTCAAAAAATAGATCAGTGTAATGAGCCTGTGAGGTCTTATTAAATATAATGAGAGACTGCATAAGCACATATCTACCTATGAAGGTATGATGACAGCTATGTATTAAGTAAACTTTCCGTTTTAACAGCTCAAGGTATCACTAAATCAGATGAAGAAACGTTAAATTGAGAGAGACTGAGTTTTTTCCTCCCAATTGCTGTTCTGTCCCTCTGAGCCTCTGCATATTCATTCGATTGTTTGCAACCTGAAAATATTACCATAAGGAGCAATTTTACTCCTGTATTTGCTAAAGGAAACAGCTGTAAGACAAGAATTGTGCAGGTGATACCCTGGGAAGACAGTAGGGAATTTGACCTTGGAAAGAGAAAAGGAAAGTTGATAAGTGTTAATACGACAGAACTGGGACACCAGGTGGAAAGGGAAATGGAAGGGGAAATAATCAACAAAGAAACTGTTAGTACTTCAAGGAAGAGGAAGCACAGGTATCCTTTTAATAATGGTATTTTTTTATCATCTCGACCCATACATTCAAACTACCTGACAGTGAAATAAAAAACTTAAATTTTTAGAGCAGACAGCATTAAATTTCATTTTCATTTCTGAAAGATGATGCTGGAAGCACTAGTAAAATTATCATATTGAATAAATATGCTATAATATAGTGAGAAATTGATGCTAAATGGAGTCTTATAAAAAGATCAAACAAACAAACAAACAAACAAACAAATCTAAACAGCGTAAAAATTGCAACATGACAGCAAAAACCGTAAGAGTTGAAAGACTAGCAAGTCTTTATCATAATTTTTTAAAGAGTTCTATTGATGCAATGTTTGCAAATCACTGGAGCCTAAGGAAAATAATGTAAATGGTTCATTATTTAGCTTATTGAACTTTCCTGCAGTTAGGTTGACGGATGATGCCAATGTTTCCCAATCACCAAAGTACCATTTTAAAAGCATTTTTTATTGAGTAAAGTGCTTTGAATATTGCACCCTGGAGCTTTATTTAGGGAAATGGTTCAATTGATGTTTTCTTTTTAACCTCAGCACTGACCTATCACAACATATTTGGTTAATAAGCAACATTATAATTTAGTAGACTTAACCAGTTTTATTCAGTTTTACAACTCTATTCTCTTAGATTTTGTTTATGGATCTGGTTTGATTGCAGTTTTTTGAAAAAAGATGTTATTTGCAAAGTTGTCTGTTACTTATATAATATTGCATGATATCACAATAGCATATAAAGAGCAGAGAACAATGTGTAAGTATAAACTATTCTTCCATGTAGGAAAGTATAAGAAGCAGTTTAGTAATATGTTGACACACTATACACTTAAGGAATTGACTTGAGGAGTTCATTTGAAATTCTTCACATCTGTGTGTGTATGTGTACATCCATATACAGATAAAACATAACCATAACAAAGTATGCACATTTGGAAGTAGGTACATTCATCATAAAAGATGTATTTATCTATTGTTAGAGTATCCTGAGATAAGCAACTGATTTTGTATTCATAATGTGAACCCTACTTATGCCAGGCTCTTTGTTTCTTATGATAAGTGATCAATATTTCATTTTCTCTGAAAGACTGGAAAGTTTCATTTGTCTGTCACTTGTCCTCTACAGCTGTAGCATAGCAAACAATAAACATTCACTGAGAACTCACTGAAAAAAAGTGAAAACAGCTCTTACTTGGCTGTCACGGATGTGGGTTCAGCTCATGTGTGGAAAGCCAGCTACCCTAATGTAATGAACAATCATAAAAGGATATAAGCTAAGTAGGTAAAGGAATGGAGTTCAGAGGTCACAGACCCCAGCAATTCAGGGGCATGCTGTGAACAGGAGCCTTTGAAGACCTTTACTCCCCTTTGGTCAGAAAAGATTGATCAGTCACGATTCCTAATAACTGCTTACTCTCGTAAGCCAACTATTTATTGGTTATGCTTTGTCCTGCACTGTTATATTCTCAAGCATTTCTAATTCCAGGATTCTGAATATTTAAATACTACTTTGAAGAGCGGTCAGTTGTTTAATTCGAACTTTTCTGTCCAGAGACAACAGAGTTGCTAAAATTAATTACAAGGATACAAAGCCAATCATTTAAAAACAGACAAGGAAATGATATGCCCTTGGTGAAACAGCTTTTGTGTTTACAAAAGTGAAGCTGTAATGTATGAGACATGTTGTATTGTTTAATTCATTTTATTGTGAGTGCTTATTGAAGCGAGACTAATTGTGTTGTTTTGTCAATGTATTGTGAAAAGCAAATCATTCAGTAGCATAAACCCATGACTTTTGTGACCTTCGAGACCTACAAAGAATAACTACTCCATAGCTTGTCTTGAATATTGATCGGCAGTTTTTTCACATGATCAACCTGTATTTTTAAGTTAATAATTTTAGTTTAATTATGAAGTTTCTCCATGAAAAGTGGTGGACTGCAAATGTTCATTATCAGATCATTGTTCATAAATACAAACAAATCAATGCTGATTGAAAACATATGTGCATCGTACACTCAGGCAGTAGGAAAAATAAATCTCTGCTTCTTCCCTGTTTCCAAACCAATATCCTTAACTGCTAAATACCACACATACCAACTCAATATACCTTACATGGCAACCTGATTTTGAAAGTAGATTGTATTGTCTGAAGTGAAGATGCTCTTAAATACTCTGAAATAAATGGAGGTTGGTTTCATAAGAATTATTCTACGCAGCAAAACTAGCACAGAAAATTTCCATCCCTAGTCCTTCTTTCTCACCCTGCAAATTGCTCCCTCATATATGACAAAACCTTCAAAGCCTTTATTTTTATGGGTCATTTTTCAGTTTAAGTGATCAGGTTCATAGCATGGCTCCAGAAAATCTGTCAACACAACTGTGGGGAACTCCCAAACTACTGGATGGGGTGGAGAAGAGCTGCCAACACCAGCTGTGAGGTGGTGGATCTTTTTCTTAAATGGATATTAGCTCAAGGGGCAATATTGTATGTTGAAAGTGACAATGAGTTGGTCATAAACTGTTTTGAGCAACGCTTGGGAAATATTGAGCAGTTAGATATTTCTGCTAGGGAGCAGCAGTGGCAGGCTGGCCTGCCAGGAAAGGGAAGCAAGGAGCTAAACTTGATAGCCAGGCTGCTAGAGGCAGTGACCTCAGTGAGGAGGTGGACAGTCTCACAATATTCAAGCATGGTGAAAACATCATGTATTATGATAGAAACCAGAGACAGTCAAGAGTATTGATTGTTGTACAGGTCTGTGATGATGAGGCATGTCTGAAGTCAGATCATTAAGTCAGGATCAGGTCCCAAGATAGGAACCAGCATTAGCCACAGTCTGATGATTGCAAGGGGAGTTCATGGCAGTGAGGCAGGTCCAAAGCTAGGAGGAGGTCCTGCCTGCCTGTCAGGGCCAGGTCAGCAGGTACATGGCCAAGCGTGGGCATAGCTGCAACATGACTGCAGTGTAGCTCTTACAGGACCAAGTGTGAGAGCTAAGTGAAGGGGAGGGCAGCCTCCATGGAGGCTTCTTCACACTTTCTTCATCACAGCTCTTAACAGCAAGCTGGCCTTGAACACAGCTGGTTAAACTCCTAGGTAGGAGGATGCACTCAGGGCCTTGACAGTTTTGGTCTAAATAGGGGTTTGAATTTTTTTTTTTCATAGAAATACATTGCTGTTCTGTCTTGGTTGAGAAAAGATTATGTTTGAATCAAGTAAATATTCAATCTCTGTTTCAATTTACACAAGCTAAGAGTGGGGTGGTTTGTTTGGTTGTGGTGTTTGTCGGGTTTTTTTTCTTCACTTCTGCTTTCTATCTCAAACTATTCTATTATAAAAAACTGAATGAGTGGATTAGGTTCCTAAGACCAGCTAATTTCCAAATAGCCCAGAATTCAAAGGGAGTGGTAGTAGTATGGTGGTTTGTGTATTCCAGTTCTGATTGATGTAGTATCTAAAGCAAGGAAGAACAGCCTGAAGGCATTTTTTGGTCTTCTGCCAAGCAGAAACATCCTGTTAGGATTGATCCAGTAACTGAAGGTCTTCAGGATTCAGCAGGTTGCTTCAGATACCTCACTGTGTGCCCAAGGCAAGGCGAGTTTCATTTTTTCAAGTGACCGTATCACGTTTCCTTCAACTGGGACTTCTTCGTGCCGTCATGCTCCCAAGATGACAACTGGAGGTAGTTACATTTTCCACAGAAGAAATGGACTCAGTGTTGTGGTTCCCCAAATGGAGAATTAGTAAGACATGTGGGTGATAACTGATATTTCTTGTTGGTCCAGAGGAAGCTAAGGTGGATATTAATCTGAGAGGGAATGTGAGCGACCTTCCTTGTCTAAGCTATTCACCCTCACAGGGAGAGGTCAGGAGAATTCAGAGATGGGCCTTGAGCTATGTAGGGAACAGTCCTGAACCTACTGATTGAATGGCCTAAAGCCATCTAACACCACTCCAGAGAGGAGCAAACTCCTGTTATTTGATAGGGCAGGGAGGTACTTAACTGTTTCATCTTCAGAGTTGAAAGTAAATAAAGATATGGCTGATACTTTCAGTGCTTTCTATGGACAATCTCATTTATCTTATTTTGATTATTAACTTGTCTGCTTAGATATTTGTAGCATTTTCTGCTGCATAATTATTTTCATTGGAGTTATTAAATGGGAGCCATAGGCTAAGAGAACTTATTGTAGAAGAGACTTTTTCCTTAAAAAATAATTTTAAAATGTTGGCTCCACAGTTAAATAAAAAATCACTTAGAATGTAATAGCTTTACCATAAAATTAAATATACCAAGGTTTTTGTGGCCTATCAATTTACATGTTTTCTAAAGTTTTAGGGTTTTTTTTAATGTCTAGTAGTATTTATTTTATATTAAAATCAGTGTAATTAAACATGCAGTTCTGAATCTACAACAGGAATAGTACGTTTGGGTTTTCTTCTGTGCTTGGTATGGGATTTTGTGGCTGATAATATACGTAACTGCATCGTTGTCACTTAACCTTCTGTACTTTCTAGAACTTTCTAGAACTTTCTAGAAACTACACAAGATATTTTTAAGTGGCTTGTTTTGATTTGGTTCTGTAAATGAACATTACTAAGAAAATGGGATGATTATGTCCCCCAAACCTGGAATTAGTATGCAGGGCTACCATTGCCTATAACAACACTGCTTCTGAAGTTTCCCTTCTTACGCCCCTCTCAAGACACACACATTTCTTGAAGAAGCTGCTTCCACCTCCTGTGCAGGTACGGCTGTAGGTTATGTTGTGGCTTGCGCCATCACTACTTGAATTGAAAGAATTTCCTTATGAAGTCTCCAAATTTGAGAGGAAATCTGAGCTGTCATGATTGAAGAGTTTGATATATGAGGCTGTGATCTATGGAAGCTCTGAGTGTCAGGTGGGCTCTAGTGGAGAGACACTGTTAGCACAAGCAACCAGAGCTCAACAGTGGGCGTATGGTAAATAGAAATATCTGAAAGGTCTTTGAGTAAGAAACACTGAACAAGAGGTATTTCTTAATAGATATACTATTAGATATACTAATAGATATAGATATGCTACTAGATATACTAATAGATATACTATATGTATTTTGTATATTTTGTATCTACTATATATATTTTGTCAGATATACTTCCATTCCATAATGCAGGTATTTACTACCTTCATTCTTAAGTTGGAAGTTGCTCCTTTGACTTTCTCATGTGAGAGGTGGACAGCTGTCCCTACCCTTTGGATTGCTACTGAGTGGAAGACACCACAGAAGCTTTTGGTGACTCCAGCTACATTACCTGTCCTGGGTACACTGCACATTTAGGGGGTTCAGATGCACATCTGTGTCTCAGTAGTGGGACAACCCTGTGTCTACCAAAGTACTTCTGTCTCCTGGGCTGCCCATTTCCATAGAAGGGAAGCTTGGTGATAAGCCATACAAGATCCACAAAATATTTCAATAAGTCTCTAACCTGAATTCAGGAAACTTGACACATTTCATCCTTGAGTGTTAGGAAATAATTGGTTATTGACAAATAAATATTATAATTAGAATAGATTTTTTGAAGCAAAATGGTAGCATCACCAGCAAAGACTTTTGTGTTCATCTAACCTTTGATTGTTTTATCTGACTGCATCCAATATGTCAAGCTCTGTAGAAGCCACAGTCATACCTAGCATTTACCTGGCATTTTAGGGTCTCTTGATGTGTGCACACTAAATTGCAAGACTATTTTAATGTGAGATTTCAGAAATGTATTGGAGAATGTACTTGTAGAGGGAAAACCTTAAGAACAGAGACTTACCTGAGAATCCTTTTTCTGAACTCTCTATAGCTAGCCATTCAGTATATATTTATTTGTGAAGATTCATAATGTAGATTTTCATGCCATCTGTGAAATACTTTTTTTTTTAATATATATATGTTTATTTTAAAAGCTTCAGATATTTAATGGTAAGATATGGCTATGTTCTGGATGTTGTTAAGATCTAGCTCTTCTGGTTCATTCTGAATCATGAGAATTAATGTCTTGCTCCCATGTTTGTTCCATTGCCTTTTAGACATTTGTTTGAATTTTGAGCCTTATTGACTATTTCTGCTGTAGTAGTTGCACTGAACAATTTCAAAGGAAAAAAAAAAATTATGTATATATATATATATATATATATGCAGTTGTGTGTAGACCAGGTATAAGAATCCAAACTGACTGTGCTACAAAATGCTAATTCAGATGGTAGGTGAAACCAAGCATAAATGAAATATTAAACAGATGTGAGTCACCAAATATAGAACACTTAAGTCCTAGCTGCAAAGGGACACAAATAAGATGATAGGGTATTAGTAGAAAGATGCAATTTACAGGTCAGAATGTAATAGTAACCTTTCACTGTGAAAATTGAAAATTAACCTTGGGAGTATTGGATCATTTACAGCTTATGTGGTACTTCTACTGAAGAAGAAAAATCTCTGAAAAGACTTCCTGTGATTTTCAAGATTTTTAAAATGGTGCTTTTCAAAGGGTATTCTTTTCTGTAGCTGCATCTTGCTGTATTTTCTTTTGGTGATGCCTGTACAGATGACACTGCTATGGTTTCTTAGGGGGTCATACAATTTGGGGTTTTTTTTTTATTTTATTTTTTCATGAGAGGCTCTGGAGATTTACTTGCTTTGGGTGAAATTTTTAGTGACCATTGGTCATCATGTCTATTGAACTTATCAAGGGATTTTGCTAATTGCATTCCTTTCATCAGACTGCTTGTTTGTTGTTGGTGAGGTTTTTTTGTCTTTTTTGGAGATTAATAGCAGAGGCAGGTTCCATAAAAATCATGTGAACTTCATTATAATTACCTCTGTAGTAATTTAAAAATCTGATTTCCAATAATGATTAGCATTTGGAAAAATAGAGTTGAGGAGGAGAAATTTTTTTTATCAAAAACTTCTTCAGATATGGAATATGGCTTGTACATAAAGAAACAGCAAGGCAGTTTTCCTATAGTATTTTTTTTTAAGGAATAAACTGCCTGGTGATAGAAAAATATCTAGTGCATTATCCAAAGCATAACATAGAAAAAGCAGAAGCTAGATGTAATGTACTTTAAAACAACAATATTTTTTTTTTTTTAAAGTGAATCTGTAATGTATGCATTTAAGATGCCATGTAGTAGTAGCTAATAATTATTATTGTATAATGCAGCATTTCTGGGTTTGTAAAAGGGACTTTTACAAGCACGTTGTGGGATGCGGTATTGTAAGCTTGGTTTTCATCTCATTTGATATCGTAAGAATTCAATTATATTATTGTTGAAACAAAGTAATAAAATTACACACGTGAACGAAGTAAACTAAAAATAAGATCCTTTTCTTCTTTTTTTCATATTACAGTGTTTCAACTTGCATGTTATTGTAGATCTAATAAAATATTTTATATGGAAATACTCCCAAAATCTTTTACTTACATAGTGGTGTCGTTGGTGTTGTTGGTACAGAAATTGTATTCTAGTTTTACATAATTTCTACTGGATGTCCTTTAAGTAGCGTTGAATATATATCTGGGTTTTAAAATTAGAACTGTTATTTTTGAACAATATCTTCTAAATACGTCATTTTCAAAAATAAGTTCAAGTAAGTTTTTATATTCTTCATAAGATTATTTTGTAGGCTTCTGAAAGAAAATACTCATTTGCTGTATTTAGATTTTGTACTCAGTCTACTGCTATTCATGGGTTTTTTTTCTAGATTCTTGGAAGAGTTTAGACTTTCACTGTAGCAACAGTTGTTTGGCTTTCACCTAATTTATGCAACAGTATAATAGAGCTTTCACACTTAAACATTTCTCTTTTTTCTTTTTCTTCCCCCATTAGGTTGCCCTGGTGCAGTGGACAGAGAGTGTGGGTCTGACACTGGTCAGTAGGGACCTGACCTCAGTGCAACTGAAAACTCCGGGCGGACATATCCTGACCTACTATATTCTGCAGATCTTTCCGTTCACTTCAGAGAGCAAGCGCATGGGGATCATAGTTAGGGTAATTTGGGGCGTGTTCTGGGCGTTGGGTTTTATTTCTCAAAAATGTTTTAACTGGATGTTTATTTTTATAAAATATAATAGAAACTTGATCCTTTAGGGAATGCATTTGACAAGATTTTCAAATGGAAAGTACACCTTGGACACAGGTACACACGAGATACTAGGCAAGCAATTGCAGAAGAATCAGGCTAAGGTGATGTTGCAGAGAGCTTTGTGGAGGACAAACTTCACTTACATGGAAGCGTGTTAATTTCCTTACTTCACACTCAGCCTTTGCTGCTGCATTTAATTTTCTATTTTTCTTTCATACAAAATATGTTGCCTCTTCAAGAGATAAATTAATGGCTGAAATTTCTTAGAATAGTGGTTAGCAGCTTTCTATATTACTAGTGCTGCTGCTTTTCCAGACCTAGTACTGATACCTGAACTGGCATGCATACAGAGCACAGCCCACAGGGTCTAAGATTTACAAGACAGATGCCCAGTTGGGAGTGTGGTAATGATCATGAAAACCTCAAATACAAGGAAGCCACACCACCATGCTGAAAGCAAGGTTTAAACCTCTGTGAATGTTAAGTCATCTACACCACATACTTCTACCTTCTCCCCGCCTAAAATCAGACACTTGTAGCAGAACAGCTTCAGACAGCATTGTTAGATGGTAAGATCAATGCCAAGACCCAGTTAAAGGGGTGTCAAACTCATCCCAGTTTTTATTTACTCGTGATGACAAGCCAGATGTGCCATCAGCCTTAGAAAAGGGTACTTCTTGCAGAATATGTGCATGCTCAGGTCTGAGGAGACCTGGTTAAGTCTATATTTCATTAGGTGAGGTTGGCACTAAGAAGCTTGCAGATGAGACTAATCCATTCCTTCTGCAACAGACTCTACCTCAGAAAGTCCTGATTTGAATTACATTTACCTGTGTATGAGTTCTCTGAATATGCAATGTGGGTTTCATCATTAAAACATCTGTAGCAAGCATTTACACTAAGTTATTTGTCAACTTTTAATTACTTCTGTATTTGAAAGACACAGAGAAAACTTTCTGTTGTGGGTTAGATAGTATGTGCCACCAAAGAAACAAAATACTTCAGTAGTTACATGGGGCATAACAGTGATAAATTAGGACTTGGATGGGCAGCTTAGGGATGCTGAGAATGTTACATAGACTTCAGTTAGAATGGATCCTCTTCTATCATAAAGTAGGGAATATGGATCTCAATGGAATCAGAGATGTTGTCATAACATCAGCTGATAAAACTTACCTGCCTCTTGGCAAGTTACCTCATCTTTTTATAAATGATAATCTATTGACTGCTTCAAAAACAATTAGGTTATTTGTAGGTAATTGTTTTGACTGTATAAACAGATTTTGGTTTTTCCCCTCTATTTCTTTTGTACAATTTTAGGATGAATCTTCAGGAGAAATTACATTTTATATGAAGGGTGCAGATGTTGCAATGTCCACTATTGTGCAGTACAATGATTGGTTAGAAGAAGAGGTAAGAAACAAAATCAAAATTTATAAGAACTAAAAATTTTTATTTAAAAGAAAAAATCTAAAAAACCAGGGTTTTTTTCAAATAGGTTTAAAGGAGAGCCTGAGCCAATGCAGTAGTGGGGGTTGAAGTTCAGTTACATATATCCTGAATGGGTTTTAAAAGATTAGAATTATTTCTATTCTTGAATAACCCACAGGAAAAGCAAAGCTAGTAGTCATAGTAGAACACGTTCCTACTTAAAACAAAGAAATTTGTTTTTCATTGACTGACCTTTCACATAAAACCTAATTACTTCTAAGATGTATTCTGCTATAAACCTATTTATCCTGAAATGCCTTTGTTTTATCAAATCCTACAGTGAGGTATGATTATGAATTACAAAGCTTAATAAGGGTTGCAACCAAGTTAATAAATGTGGCAAAAAATATTTTCAAACTTAAAATAGCTAGTGACTGAATTTCAAAACTGATTAATTTTTTTCACTGTGTGGCTCTAGTAGATACCAGCAATCATCTTATTTTGACCCTACGTACAGACAATATGTTAATACAATGATTACACCATGTATGTTCATAATGGTATTGGCAATATGAATCAATATCTGCTGCAGGGCAGTTTGATTTATTTGGGGACATGAATAAATTAAATTCCCTCAAGACCTAACAAAATGTCATAAAAATTACTTTTGGCGATAATGATGCACAATTAATTGTAAAATACTTGTTTAATTTATTTGGCTTTATGAGGTCAAATCAATAAGTGTTTTGCACTGGACAGCCTTGTTTTTCATTAAGACATGCTATTCCATGGCTATTTTTAATGTGTAGATACTTTTCTGATGAGAGGTATGTTCAGAGGAAAAAGAACATGTAGCTCTGTTACATGCCTCAAATAGTTTTAATTTATTTTAAAGCTTCAACTTATAAGAGTTTTTCTTTAAACTAGGAGAGGAAATCTAATTGGCTTACCAGTAGCATACGACTTCATTTGGGGGACCTGAAATGTAATTGCTTCTTGTTCTGTTTGCAGCTTTAATCTAAGAGTCTAAAGGAACACCAAAAGTTATGGTACAGATATGGTCTTTTAGCATATAGTATTAAATGTGTTCATATGGTTGAATATTTGCGTAACTGTTCTGTGGTTTGGTCCATTTAGTGTGGTAATATGGCACGAGAAGGACTGCGTACACTGGTTGTTGCCAAGAAATCACTGACTGAAGAACAGTATCAAGATTTTGAGGTATGAAGGGACAGAGTGATCTTGTGCTTCACCATATTTAGTTACTTCAAGAGTAAAATTCCTCTTTTTTATTCTATTTAGGTGGCAAAAACATGTTTCATATTTAAAATACCGATACTCAATGTATGGCACACAATATGTTAGAGGTTATATCATTCTTCAGTGATTCTTCTGCAGTCATACGTAGAATACTGTCTTGCTTTATTATGTGACTGGACAGTATTTTCCCGGAAGGTAGCGTAATGTTAATTTTCAGCATGACCTTTCTTAGGTCATTCTGTATATTTTTTTCTTAATGTACTTGTTCTCAAAGATAAAGGCAGTTCCTCCTTAGATTCTGTGATGCCTCATTCTTAATAGTTGTTCAGAAGGCATTCTCTTGAACTGATTTGTCAAAAACCCCATGTCTAATATTGGGTATAAAGTAATATTCGATCTTGTAATCTTGTTCTTCATTAAAGGTATTTGAAGACAAACATCTAGCCTAATGAATCCATATAATAACTGACTGGTAGACTGAATGTATACTTTGAGTCATAGCAAACTAAGAAGTTGTGTGTTTTTGCAAACAGAGTCGGTATAACCAAGCAAAGTTAAGCATACATGATAGAAACCTGAAGGTTGCTGCTGTTGTAGAGAGTTTGGAGCGAGAAATGGAATTGCTGTGTCTCACTGGAGTAGAAGATCAGCTGCAAGCAGATGTTAGACCAACTCTAGAGATGCTAAGAAATGCTGGAATAAAGGTACTAAATACAAACTGCTGACACAACAGGTTATATATTTTTTTTTTTTAACAAGACTTGAATTATGTTTGTCTATAATCAGGTTCATTCAAAGAAAGAAATGTCTTCCTTGCAGTTCTGTGTGGTCAGTGGGCAGGTTCTCTTTTGAGCTTTGGGACTGTAACTCTTCCTCCAGGATCTGCTGTCCCATCACTTGGCGACTGCTTTCTGATAGATTCTCACTAGGGTCGCAGACTGCTGTGTCACGTAATTTTGCTGGCAAACATTCTTTTCTCCTGTAGCTGTCTGCATCCTCACTCTTTTGATCAAGGTAGTACCAGGGCCATAGGGAAAGTGCTGCCATCCAGCGGGACCTGGACAGGCTGGAGAGTTGGGCGGGGGATAATCTGATGGAATTTAACAAGGGAAAGTGTAGAGTCCTGCATCTGGGCAGGAACAATCCCAAGTTCCAGTATAGGTTGGGGCATGACCTATTAGAGAGCAGTGTAGGGGAAAGGGACCTGGGGGTCCTGGTGGACAACAGGATGACCATGAGCCAGCACTGTGCCCTTGTGGCCAGGAAGGCTAATGGCATCCTTGGGTGTATTAGAAGGGGGGTGGTCAGTAGATCGAGAGAGGTCCTCCTTCCCCTCTACTCCGCCCTGGTGAGACCCCATCTGGAATATTGTGTTCAGTTCTGGGCCCCTCAGTTCAAGAAGGACAGGGAACTGCTGGAGAGGGTCCAGCGTAGGGCAACAAAGATGATTAAGGGAGTGGAGCATCTCCCTTATGAAGAAAGGCTGAGGGAGCTGGGGCTCTTTAGTTTGGAGAAGAGGAGACTGAGGGGTGACCTTATTAATGTTTATAAATATATAAAGGGTGAGTGCCATGAGGATGGAGTCAGGCTCTTCTCAGTGGCAAACAATGATAGGACAAGGGGCAATGGGATCAAGCTGGAACACAAGAGGTTCCACTTAAATTTGAGAAAGAACTTCTTCTCAGTGAGGGTAACAGAGCACTGGAACAGGCTACCCAGGGAGGTTGTGGAGTCTCCTTCCCTGGAGACATTCAAAGCCCGCCTGGACACATTCCTGTGCGACCTCACCTAGGCGTTCCTGCTCCAGCAGGGGGATTGGACTAGATGATCTTTTGAGGTCCCTTCCAATCCCAAACATACTGTGATACTGTGATACTGTGATACCACTGGGTTTCCGCAGTTTCATCTTGTTTTCATGTAAATTGAGACATTGGCACTTGTGAGAAGGGAAGGGAAATGGAGCTGCCTGCAGTAAAGACAGTTTTCTGCTTTGTGTGTTACTGCAGTAAAAACTGCTCATGCATTTTAGTTTAAAATGCATATATCAGTATATTTTCTCTGGTAATCTAATCACAAAAGGTACCAGAAAAAGTTTGGAGAGAGATGTCATTTAGATTTCGAGAATGGACATGTTAATGTCCAATGGACTAAACTTTTACATTATTTTCCAGATATGGATGTTAACAGGAGACAAACTGGAGACAGCAACTTGCATTGCAAAAAGTTCTCACTTAGTGTCTAGAACTCAAGATATTCACATTTTCAGACCTGTAAGTATAATTCCAACTTTTTTTTGGTTCATTAAAGGACAGCTAATAACAATGTTGCTTTGTTTACTCAGTAGTTGTCTGCTTGTTGAAAATTGATGGTTTATTGTGCTGAATGTCATAATAATGGTTGAGTGGTACTTAGGTCTTTATTCAGGGATGTAGAATTACAAAGCATTGTTTTTCTGTAAGGGTGTTCATTTCTAGATTTGTTGATATGCAAGAGAAATGTTTGTAGCCATGTTCAGGTGACCCAGGTTCAAAATGCTTTTTACACTCTTCACATACATGGTGGACAGACATAGTAAAGGCACCTCTGAATAATAATGGAGAGGGGTCTTTGTGAGGTGCTGAGCCAGCAGGAAAGTGTCCAGGAGTTTAGGCTATCTGAATGTGGTTCTTGCTTGTTCGAGCATTTTCATTAGTAGAACTCTTTAGATTCAAGCAGGGTTAATCCTGAATTAAACTGTGATGCCAGTGTCCTCTGTATAGACATAGTTCAAATCAGTATGAGAAAATTTGATAATTTTTTTGTATATCATTATGTGTATTTGCCTTTTATTTCCAGACTGTTTAAGATAGTTGTTAGAAAGATTAACTGAATATCTTCTTATATACATTCTGATTATATTTGCATAGCATCAGCTCTGCTGAAGTCAAACGTTTTCTGGATGTTGATTGATGCTCTGTGATCAGACATATGTCTGTGTTTGGTCTAAATGAAGCACTTGCACCTACAGAAATAATTATATGAATATAATTTACATGTAAATGTAGGTTCTTCTGAAGCATCAGACTGGCAAATTAGGCCCTGCAGACTACTATTTGCAATTAAATTATTAATGCTTCTGATAAAACTTAGATCAATTTTTGTTGACCTTTACATGTTGTAACACCGTAAATTAAGTCTTCCTGAACAAAATCTATTTAGTTGAGTCAGACTTTTATTTTCATTACCTTGACTGGTAATAAGAGATCAGCATAAAACTGTGTTAACTTAGAGTATGCAAAGTTTTAAATTAGTTAGAAAATGGATTTATACAGAATTATTTCTGTCGCTGTATTTGTTGCGAAGAAATAACTACTGGATTAATGTAAGAAAATACCAGCCACTTTAATGCTTCTATTTTAGTTATAAATTAGTAAATAAAAAATTATTTACTACTTTGGCTTCCCAAAAAATGCATTTTGATTTTAATGCTGTTCCTTTTTATTCTTAGAATCAACTTCTTAATTTTGTATAGAAATTAAGTGATACATTTGTCTAGAGGTACTTACAAATAAAAAAATAGCTCTGTTAAGTGAAAGGTAGAACAGAGAGGCAATTACCACTCCTCAGTGTGCACCAAGTGCTGACATCTCCTAATCGCTTTAATGCAAACAGATTATAATAGGCCAATGCAATCTGGCGTTCCTAACAGTTGGGAGACAAGGAACTTTTTCTTTACATGTTTAATTGTGAAAAAAGAGGAGAAAAAATTCTGAATTAGAACATGTGCATGGGTTTTTCTGTTTGCAGGTGCTTTTTAATGTAACTCAGTTATGTGTAGTAGTAGAGCCCATCTGGAGATAAAAACATCTTTGGACTGCATCTGATTCTGGGTAGTAGTGGGCCAAAGACAAAACTTCAGGTTCATTGTAAAAAGACTCATATATTTTAAAAATTATTTAATCAAAGTACTGACAGAGCCAAATTAGACATGTAATCAGAGTTTGTGTTTTATTCTGTTCTTGGAACTTTGTGTTGCATGATAGCTTAAAAATATATTGAACTTTTATTAAAAAAAGCAAACAAACAAAACACAAACAAAACTGCCAGTCTCTTCAAAATCTGATTATAATTAAAATTTTCCATGTTCTGTGTTCTAGGTCAAAACCTTCCAAAATCCATTATGTAACCTTTGACCGTTTTTTGCATTTCACAGCAGGACCTTTCTGAAACAATAATTATGTAAATTAAAAAAATCTATTATGTTGATTTGTATTATGCCACTTGATCCTGCTTGCACATTTATGGAAGATCCAAAAGGATTAGTAGTAGTGAGCATTTTTATGTGCCTTTTGAAATCTGTGTCTACTTACCCAAACTGAAGCAACTATTAATGTGAACATTTTGCATTATTCTAATAACAGATTTTACTGGTTAAATAAAAGGGTTGGGGTTTGCTTGGGGTTTTGTCTCTCTTTCCACCCCCCCTCCACCCCCAGTCCTGCCAAGATAGAAGGACTCAGGTCAGCTTGAACTTAAGTTATTTCAGTGTCATTAATTCATTATTTTTTTAGCCCTGGTCTACTTGATTGAAGAACCAGTTAAGCTGACTAGATAAATTTTTCTTGTTTGAGGATTACTTTTTCACTCCATAAGATTTGAGGCTTGTGGTCACATCCCGTGGATATTGGGTTTGCACTGGGATGGAACACTTGTTGAAGAACCAAGACCTTTTGAGTATGAGTTCTCAAAAGCTGATTTATTGAGGCAGCTGGTTTTATTGAGAGTATAACAATCTTTTAAGTGAATGGGCTTTTTTTCATTGAAGGTTACCACTCGAGGAGAGGCTCACTTAGAACTAAATGCCTTTAGGAGGAAGCATGACTGTGCCTTGGTGATATCTGGGGACTCACTTGAGGTAAGAACTTGGTTTCTGTCAAATTACACTTATCTATATGCTTATGTTCAAAAAGTGAAGTATCAGTGTCTTCATGCTCTTAAAGATTTGTCCCATGTTTGCCCATACTTTACGTTGTGCTTAGAGATAGCACCGAGTGCTAATTAGAGGATATGTGTTCTAGATGGGCAAATATTATTGGTTCTCTGGTCTCCTATACAGTAACAGAATGGGATTTGTAAGTAGTGTGATTTAGTTTTGCTCTCTTAGCCCCAAAACATGTTGGCTCTCTAAATGAAAGAGAATGTCAGTTTAAAATAATAAAGCCGCAGTTAGGAGAATGTGGCTTTTTTTTCTCCCAGATAGATGTTGTGTGAGCAAAACTTCATAAAAGAATTATTTATATTGTGGTTTTATGTTAGACTGCATGTAGTAATATTTAATAGTGAGTAAATGCAAGTGTATTTTTTTCCTTAGGTTTGTCTGAAGTATTATGAGCATGAATTTGTAGAGTTGGCTTGTCAGTGTCCTGCTGTAGTGTGCTGCCGATGTTCTCCCACCCAAAAAGCTCATATTGTGAAACTGTTACAGCACCACACTGGAAAACGCACATGTGCAATAGGTAACTGTTGGTATGATCTTCCTTTGCAGTAGCAAAAATCTGTAATAAGCAGTAGATGGCACCATTGAGAAATAGTTGAAACAAAACCAAGGAGAGTTCTTTAGCAACAGCCAAGTGTTATGTAGCTGTAGCAGAAAATGCCATTCCATGAGAAAGGCGTGGTTATCTTCTTTATTCTGGAGGAAAAGGTCTTGATTGCTGAAGTAATTAATCATAATGCATGGGTTATGATTAAGAATTTAAAGGTATATGAGAGATTTCTGAAATACTGTAAGGCCAGGAGAGTGAAACCTCTGAAGAACTGAATATTGCAGTGACATTTTCCAGGTGATGGAGGAAATGATGTCAGCATGATTCAAGCAGCAGACTGTGGAATTGGAATTGAAGGCAAGGTAATATTAACAATTCCATTGTCAAATACGTGGCACATAGTAGTATACTAACATGGGATTAGAAGCTCTATTCTTAAACTGTAGTGAATTGATAATTTCTAATTAAAGTATGCTGTAAGATAATTAAAATACTTCATCTTCAAACTAATGTTTTCTTTTCATGTCCTCTGCTTTATGTTTCTAAATCCAAAAAGCAAGAAAAACAGAAAACACTACCATTATTTCTGTGTAGAACTTACCTGAAAGAAGCTGGATAGGTGATTAAACGTATTTGTTACAGCCACTGTGTCTTAGGATGTGCACAAGAAATTGTCTTGTGTGTCTTGTTGCAGGTTTGATTTCTGAAGCAGGAGCAAACTTGACTTAGCATTAATTGTCACTTAGAATTTTGAAATTTGAAACACATCTTTTACACTCTTTTTCATATTTGAAATATTTTTGGTTTGTTCTAGGAGGGAAAACAAGCTTCCCTAGCAGCTGACTTTTCTATCACACAGTTTAAACACATAGGCAGGCTGCTGATGGTACACGGTCGAAACAGTTACAAAAGATCAGCAGCGCTTGGTCAATTTGTCATGCACCGAGGCCTTATTATTTCAACTATGCAGGTATTTAAAACTTTTCTGAGTAGTTAAAACCACCATGTCTGTCTTTGAAATGTCACAAAATCTGAATCAACCAGTATTGTTATTTTTGTCTTCATTGTAATATATTGTATATAGAATTATATTAAAAATATATATAATTATCTGCTTTTGTAGGCTGTATTTTCATCAGTCTTCTATTTTGCATCTGTTCCCTTGTACCAAGGATTCCTAATGGTAGGGTAAGTCAAAACCAAAAGTTATGATCTCTGGTAATAAATATATTAAACTAACTTTTTAAATAATATCATGCAGTTGATGTCTGCCGCATTTTTCACACATGTATCATTGGTATGCTACCAAAACCTGGCATGAGTCTACAAAGAAGAGTCAAACTAGGTTGAATATGCACTATGTGAGGGGGGAAACCTCATTATCAATTCTCTAAAGAAAGGGATCTGCAGAGCCTTAGAAGGTACCGTAAAACTTTTTTCACATATGGGGTGAAAACAGTAGTCTCCCAAATCAGTGTCAGCTGTTCCACAGATTGTCAAACAAACCTCAGTAAGAATCACAGATACTTCTGTTCAAAGTGGAGCTGAAGCTACTGACTGTGACATTTCCTCTGAGACTGCACTACCCCAGTCCACTGCATGGGTTTCCTTTCAGATGAATGGATGTGGGATTAGGAGCACCCTGGTCTTGTTGCAGAAGCTGCTTTGATAATATGGTTCCCCAAGTCATACAGCTGAGAGACGTGCATATATTCATGTGTGTCCCTGTTCTCTGCCCCTTCTGGCCTAAGAGCTTCTTTTTATACTCCTTGTAAACAATAACAGCTTAGATGAACAGTAATTTAAATCATTCGAATCAAGGTCTGATTACACCAGACCCTGCAGAGGCAGGCAGTAGACCTCTCCAAAATGTTTGTAAATTGTTGTGTACATTTGAAAGTATATATCTGGCATGTGCATATACACAGCTGTTAAGCCTCTTGTTATCCACCTACCTATACCGTGATGTTTCAAATATAGTGCTTGTTTTTTTCTCTAGTTTTCATGCCATCATCTGTGGATGACTTGAAATCTCAGGTCCTTGAACTGATTGTCCAAAGTGCAAGTGCCAAGGGAGTGTGGTAATAGGTGATAAGCTTTGGTGATATATGTAGAAGAAAAAATACTGGTTTTGAATGTATATAAGCTCTGTGACTTCTCAAAACTAGCAGCTCTCAGAAGCAGAAGAGCAGGTTGTAGTTGTAGAGCTGTACTGGTAAGCTGCCTCAGGACTGTGTAGAAGAACCAGTTTAATTCCACTTACATAAAAAGAATAATTGAACTCAACAGATCAGTTTAAAATCATTGTGGCAGGAACAGAATAGCAAGCAGAATTGCAACCCTGGACTTCAGCAGGGCAAACTTCAGCCTTTTCAAACAATTGCTAGGGGAAATCCCATGGGCAAGGCTGCTTGAAGATAAAGGGGCCCAAGATAGTTGGTTAGTGTTCAGGGACTGCTTCTACCAGGCTCAAGATAAGAGCATCCCGACACATAGGAAGTCAAGGAAGGGAACCAGGAGACCTGTGTGGTTAAACAGGGAACTGCTGGGTAAGCTCAAGTGGAAGAGGAGAGTTTATAGATCATGGAAGGAGGGGCTCACCACTTGGGAAGAATGTAAGGCTGTTGTCAGAGTATGTAGGGAGGCAACTAAAGCCTCCTCAGAATTTAACCTAGTGAGAGGGGTCAAGGACACAGAAAGAACTTTTTCAAATAAGTGGCAGATAAAACTAACACCAGAGGCAATGCAGGCCCACTGATGAACGAGGTGGATGCCCTGGTGACAGAAGATACAGAAAAGGCAAAGTTACTGAATGTCGTCTTTGTCTACACTGCTGGAGGATATTCTGAGGAGCCCTGTACCCCCAAGGCCCCAGAGGAAGACAGGGCAATAGAGGAGTCTGCCTTGGTTGATGAGAACTGGGGTAAGGACCAATTAAGCAATCTGGACATCCATAAATCCATGGGTCCAGATGGGATGCACCCATGGGTGCTGAAGGAGCTGGCTGAGGTCATTGCTGGACCACTCTCCATCATCTTTGCCCAGTCTTGGGAAACGGGAGAGGTGCCTGAGGAGTGGAGGAAAGCAAATGTCACTTCAGTCATCAAAAAGGGCAAGAAGGAAAACCCAGGCAGTTATAGACCAGTCAGCCTCACCTCCATCCCTGGGAAAGTGATGGAACAACTTATCCTTGGTGCCATCTCAAGGCATATCAAGGGGAAGAGGGTCATTAGGGGTAGTCAACATGGCCTCACCAAGGGGAAGTCATGTTTGACCAACCTCATAGCCTTTTATGAAGACATAATGAGGTGGATAGATGATGGCAGAGCAGTGGATGTGGTCTGTCTTGACTTCAGTAAAGCATTTGACACAGTCTCCCACAGCATCCTCACAGCTAAACTGAGGAAGTGTGGTTTGGATGATCAGGTAGTGAGGTGGACTGCGAACTGGCTGAAGAAGCCAGAGAGTTGCGGTCGATGGGGCAGAGTCCAGTTGGAGGCCTGTATCTAGTGGAGTCCCTCAAGGGTCAGTACTGGGACCAGTACTGTTCAATATATTCATCAGCGACTTGGATGAGGGAATAGAGTGTACTATCAGCAAGTTTGCTGATGACACCAAGCTGGGAGGAGTGGCTGACACACCAGAAGGCTGTGCTGCCATCCAGCGAGACCTGGACAGGCTGGAGACTTGGGTAGGGAAAAATTTAATGAAATATAACAAAAGCAAGTGTAGAGTCTTACATCTGGGCAGGAACAAGCCCAGGTTCCAGTATAGGTTGGGGAATGACCTGTTAGAGAGCAGTGTAGGGAAAGGGATCTGGGGGTCCTGGTGGACAGCAGGATGACCATGAGCCAGCACTGTGCCCTTGTGGCCAAGAAGGCCAATGGCATCCTGGGGCGTATTAGAAAGGGTGTGGTTAGCAGGTCAAGAGAGGTTCTCCTCCCTCTCTACTCTGCCCTGGTGAGACCACATCTGGAATATTGTGTCCCATTCTGGACCCCTCAGTTCAAGAAGGACAGGAAACTGCTGGAGAGAGTCCAGCGCAGGGCAACGAAGATGATGAAGGGAGTGGAGCATCTCCCTTATGAGGAAAGGCTGAGGGAGCTGTGTCTCTTTAGCTTGGAGAAGAAGAGACTGAGGGGTGACCTTATTAACGTTTACAAATATATAAAGGGTAAGTGTCATGAGGATGGAGCCGGGCTCTTCTCGGTGACAACCAATGGTAAGACAAGGGCTAATGAGTTCAAACTGGAACATAAGAGGTTCCACTTAAATTTGAGAAGAAACTTCTCAGTGAGGATGACAGAGCACTGGAACAGGCTGCCCAGGGAGGTTTGGAGTCTCCTACTCTGAAGGCATTAAAGACCTGCCTGGACACCTTCCTGTGTAACCTCATCTAGATGTTCCTGCTCTGGCAGGGGGATTGGACTGGATGATCTTTCGAGATCCCTTCCAATCCCTTACATTCTGTGATTCTGTGATACCATACAAAAACGTCAATTTATGTGCTTTCCTTTCACCTAGATATGCAACCATATATACTATGTTTCCAGTCTTCTCTCTAGTATTGGATCAGGATGTGAAGCCAGAAATGGCACTGCTATATCCAGAACTTTATAAGGATCTCACAAAGGTATGAATGTCTTCAATGCTCAGATATGAAGAAATGCTGAAATCTCTGGTGTGCAAAACTGGGAATTCTTACAGTCACTTTCTTAATGTATTCCATGCAAGACGGATGCACAAGTAACGTAATGTAGAATTTTGTACTATGAAAATAATACATGGTACCAAATGTTCCACTTGATTTTATTAATAGATTTGTTAAATTACCAGTGATTGGACTGAAATAATTCAAACATGAAGGTATGTTGATGTAAAAGTTGCTTTCAGCATGGCCCCAGAATCTCTGATCTGTAGTTACTTATGCTTACTGTTTCATAGCTTTTTTTTTCAATTGGTATATTAATTTATAGTTTTTGTTTGCCCTATATTTTCTTTCCCTGAACCCCCAGGAATTGTTAATGGCCTCTTCAAAAGCTGGCTTTCTTTAAATAACAGATGTTGATAACTGAAATATTCTGACTCAGCTGTAGACACAGGTTTCTGTGTGTTTGCACATACCTGCAAGCAAAAAAAAAGTGTATAATTTCTTTACCCACAAAAGTGAAACAAATCTCAAGACTCATAAATTTCCCTAAATTTTTAAAAAATCCTTCTGCTCCATCTTAAGTTGACAGCTAGAAAAGTTATGATCCAAGGCAGAAGCAGGTAGTCTTTTTAGGGATAGTAGATTTGTTCAAGATGTGTCTAAAAATTTTAAAGTAGACTGTAGACAAAAAAGGTCCAAACTTTGTCTTTTCAGTTGTGTTAAATTAGCTAATAGTTATGTTAGTCTAGGGGAATTTTTTTTCGTCTCTTGGAGATCTTGGTTCTTTCATTCTCCTCTTCAGAATCTTAGAAGTTTCTTTGTGAGATTTCAACCTATGATTAATCTCCAGAAAGCATGGCCTCACACCTGCTACAAGCAGTTGTAAGCTTGCCTGTGGAAAACTGTTGATGGAACTTGGAAGCATCTTATTTCCAGAGACAGAAGTTAACCTGTGCTCTGAAACTGCCCAGGATGGGTAGATGAATGCAGGCTAAATTTTTGTTTAGGCTTAAATGACAATTCTCGGAGATGCTGAATAAAAGCTTGCCCAGCTTTTATTGCATGTCTATGAATAGTAAATAAGGAGAACCCAAATAATTCTCTTCAGAAGACAAAAAAGAATGTGGAGAAACTGGAGGGTACAGTTCAGTGCATTGTGTGGTGCAGAAGATGATCAGGGAGTTATTATGGATGAGTAGTACAAAAAGTTATTTATGTGCTTTACACAGACCACATTTGACTTCACTATTAGAAACTAATCTTATTGTGAGTGTTTATTACAACAATTTATGATCATGCTGCCTTATTCATGACACTATGAAGCCTACATATTTCTGCACATAATTTTTCAAATTATGGACTCTAAATACAATCTCTACCAATGCTATTCAGCTAGTGTTATTCAAACGTGTTGACATGGACTATAATTCCTAGGAGTTGGTTTCTTTTCTGGGATATGCTAGTGATGAAAATGCTTTTTAGATTTTAAAAATAATAAGACAGTTCAGCAGAAGTCATTGGCAGACTCCTGCTCCAGTGCAAGAAGAGGAAAAAATTAGCAAGGTTCAGAGGGACAGGTGTGGCCACATACTGGATCAGTGTGTCCTTCAGGTATTACTGTTTCTGTAGCTCCTCTGGAATTACAGCTAAAATATGTATATATTTATAAGATTTGGGTTGCGCAGCATACCTTGGAAGCGCAGGAGTGACATGCCCCTTCTAGTTCCATAAAGATGAACCAAAACTCAAGCTCATTCTTATTTCACAAATCTCACTAATTGGGAACTATGGTTTAAGGTAGAAACAGTGTCCATTAGTCAAAGGAAAATGGACAGGCACTCAAAGGAGAAAAAATATATAACTTTGTGCTTGCATGATATGTTCAGTGTGTCACCAACATTCTAGACTATATGCAGAATTATGAAAATGTCTTTAGCACCTTGCCATGAACTCTGTCTGCCCAATAATATGTTTTAGCCTCCACTGAACTAATAGAGTTAACTCATCACTTTCTATAACAGTGAAGCACGTTTCTTTGTCAAGTGCTGATTCTTCCCTGTTCTTGAGTGGTCACCTCCTTCATGCCAAAATAACTGCTTTGTTTGCCATTTTATCTTTTTAAGTGTGCATCCTTTCAGCTCTGCAGTTCTGACATATTTCATTAGTACCCTCACAGAATGGAAGAGTCGTATGCATATGTACAGCATTTATTTGATTTATGCATATGTTTCAATCTATAACATTCACAATCACAAGAAGGTTTTAAATGTATTTGGTAATAGTTGCTTGCTGAAAACTTACAGGAGTCATATATTTATTCGATGAATGCAAATAGTTTATCCAACATTTAGAAGTGACTAGTAACTACAGTTTTGCTCAAGGTTTAGATCAGTAGGTACAAAATACTATTTTTCTTGAAGGCTACGTTTTTGCAAAACAGACATAAAAATATTTTAAATTAAAAACAAACTAATTTTACTTTAATTATCCCTCTGAAAACCTGCCAGAGCATTGCAAGCTAAAGTATTGTTGCTGTTAAACGCCCTAACTGTCCTACCTCCAAACTTAGAGTTTGTGCAATTTCTATACAAGTTTGCAATGAAGACTCATAAAAACAAGTAGAACCTTTTTAGCCTGCATCAATTCGAAGGCTGCTTATTTTACTTGTAAAATGCTTCTCTAGTGGTTAGCTATTAAAAATATATGAACTGAATAGATTTTTTTTTTTTAAGCTGTGTGTAATTGTCCTCTCACTTGTTTCTCTTAGGGAAGATCTTTGTCATTTAAGACGTTCCTCATCTGGGTTTTAATCAGTATTTACCAAGGTAGGAGAAAGTCCTGATTTTCTGAACTGAGATTTTTTTGTCTGTTATTAGCAATATTGTTTTTCAGCTGCAGGTTGAATTCCCAAAGCTTAACATTTCTTCAGCAGTTTTATATATTGCTTTCCGTTTATCTCATTAATCGATATTCCTGTAGTGCACCGGGCCTATTCAAAACGTGGCATGGATTGGTATTTGTATTGATGCATGTCACCTAAAAAAGGACATGTTTTTAATTAAATGCTAATCCAGAAAAATGTTAATGAGTGCTTATCACATTGCGTATATTTACACAGTAGTTTTCTTTCATGAAATGACAGAAACACTGTTGAAGTAATCTGAATTATGTAATCAGTTAAATGTAATTACACTTTCAACAATATCTCATTTATTTGTAGCACTTGACAAAATGAGGTTAATTAACACTTCATCAGATATATTGCACAAAAAGGTGTTTAATTTTCTAATAGTTTTATTTCTTGATAGGTTTACTTTGGTTGTTTAATTTCACATGCACAAAGTACAGTAAATATCACTTCTTTTAGAATGATCAATGTTATTACCTTACAAAAATAACACTGAGCAGGTTTTCATAGTGAGCAACCAAATATTCAGTGTGCAGATGTAAAAACTGGTACACAGAAACTTCATTCCTTGGTGTGGTGTTAACTTTGTGTACCTTTCCTAGGTGGTATTCTGATGTATGGAGCCCTGCTGCTTTTTGAATCTGAATTTGTACATGTCGTTGCCATTTCTTTCACTGCCCTCATCTTGACTGAGCTCTTGATGGTTGCACTGACCATACGAACATGGCACTGGTTAATGGTGGTGGCTGAATTCCTCAGTCTTGGCTGCTATGTGGCCTCTCTTGCATTTCTAAATGAATACTTTGGTGAGTAATAGTAAAAGTATTTTAGCAAAGAACTGTGTGGGTTTTTTTTTTTTTGGTTAAGAATAGGTGATGTTATGCTTTGTGAAATACAACTTTCTCCATAAGAAATGACTGAGTTGAAATTAGGTTTAATTGATGTTGGGTTTAAATATTTTCTTATCCTTTTCTCGTAGAATTTGAACAACCTTTATTCCTGTTAGTATGATTTAACTAGCTGATAAATTTTACTCAAACTGCGCATGCTTTTCCCATCCTTGATCTAATATTGACAGTCCGAACTGTGTACCTTAAATTGACTTCAAGTTTTGCACTATTAAAATAGATATGATTTCTAAAAATCAGGATCATTCACTGAGCTGGTGAATGATTAATTATGCCAGGCCAAGTGGACCTCAATAGATCTAAGCCATGAGCTTGAAAGAACTGAAGTATTGCTAGAGAGTGAGGCAGAAGGCTATTAGTATAGATACTTCACGTAAGAATCATTGTTTCATAGTTACATTATGCCACACTGTTTCTTAAGGTTCTGATTGTTCACAACATGAAAGAACAGGTTTTAACTGCCGATCTTAACAGTCAAGGATCTGAACATCAAAATAATACGTTTCCTCTTAGATCAAATTATACTTCAGTAAAAACCTCTATTACAGTCTCTCTGTTTTCCAGGAGCTGATGAGTAAGGAGTTGTCCTTCTTCAATTGTCACTTGTCATAGCAGAATTAAATGTTGTATGGTAGTTTCTAGGAGTCTCATAACTCTGCTTTCACTCTCTCATGTCCCAAGTGTTCAGTAAATCAGTAAATGTTTCACTGCCTGTCCAAGGTGTTCTGTTACTTCCCAAATTTCTCAGGAGCCAAATTTTAATGAAGAAACAACACTGCTGGGCTTGGTCCTTGTACATTATTTCAGGTTTGCTAGAATACTTTTTTATTTTCTCTGACACTGATGCACAGACTCTTTGATAGAGATTATTGGATTAATTCCTGAATCTCCACAGCTAGCTTACACATGGAAGGAACAAGCAAGAACAGATACAGGTATAGGGTGTTCTGTCCAAACTCCCAGGGACTTCATAAAGCAGAACTTGCTGTTTCACCTTTGTAAGTCTTTAGTATTGCTGACAGCCAGTCCTTCCATCCTCTGTAGGTGCTGCTCAGTGAGAAGCACCTTTAGGTGGTGTTCACACATGTGTAAAAACTGCAGGGACCTTGTTTCCTGCAAACCTTTCTGTGAAGGCGAGTGCTTTGCTATCCTCTTTTATTTGCTTCACAAGTTCAGCATCTGAGTACATCAATGGTTGCACAGTTTCCTGTAGCCTGTGAACTTCCGTATTTTTCATCTTTAAGAGTACTGAAAAGGCTGACATTTCATGAACTTCCGTAAAGATGTATTTTATTCATTAGTTAATCTGAAAAAATGCATTTCATTTAGTCTCACTTCTGCTTAATGCTTTTACTCCTGTTCAGTCTCTCACATTGTAACTGGGGGGAAGGACCCTTTTTTTTGTGCATGTCATGTAGTATAAACCTAAGTGATGGTTTACAGTTCAAGGTATAGATCAACTGCCATGTATCAGGGAAAACAATCCAGTCCAGTAGTGCTTGACTTCATCTGCAAATAAACTGTTTCTTTCAATGATGTTACTTACAAGCATCATCTCTTCCTAAAGAAATTATATCACAAGTATGACATGGCACTCAAATTAGAAAGACAAAAATATTTGATACTGCTCTACAACTCTGACTCATGGAAGTAAATAAATTCATAGGTTTCTGAGCTAATTGCACACAATGACCTTATTAGGCATGGCTCTACAATATGTTACATAGGCTTTTAGTATGTTTAAGCAGGCTTAGCCTAAAACCATATAATAAGTTTATATGTTGAAATCTAATATGCAAAGTATTTTAATGGGTAAAGTTGGAGCAGTAAAGCATTTCTTTACTTCATTTTCTGAATTGAATTTTCATTCACATTAAAACAGTTCTGATCAAGTAGTTTATACAGTAAATTATACTTTATAAGAAAACTGCCAGCTACTTACAACCTTCAAACATGACCAAATATAAAATCTCTGTATTTTCAAAATGGTTTGGTTAAATTGATGTTTTAAATGTTCTCATTGTTATGTGAAAGGCAATAATATTCCAGTTAATGCTACTAACATCTTTTCACTGCTTTTTGTGTAGCTAACCTGTTTGTTGGGGTGGTTTTTTCACGTAACTTTCATATTGTCTGTAGATCTATCCTTTCATTTTCATTCTCCCTCTTTGTGAAACAGGTATAGGCAGAGTGTCTTTTGGAGCTTTCTTAGGTAGGTAAAGTTTAACTTTTCTTGAAGTTTTTAATTAAGTCTTTAAAAAATAAAGAACAGGAAAATATGTAATATACACATCTGTAAATAATGTGAGAAAAGGCAAGAAAAAACAATTATTCAGGTTACCTGTGTTGTGGGATCTTTCCATGATAATCAAGTATGACCTGACCATCACAAATATGGTCTAAAAATTTCAGCAGCAAGTGTAGAGTGTCACCATTGTTAATGTTTGTCACAAAAAATGGCTTTTCAGTGCACCTTGAGGCAATATCACTACATTGTTTTCCTTTTAAATTTTTGGGCTTTAATTTAATCTCTAATGTTTTAAGAATCATTCAGTCTAGTTGTTGTGACTGCTTCAGAAAAAAATAATCTGAATAATAATCAGAATAAGCTGAAGATCCAAAATGGTAGCAGGATTTCTGGTTGGGAACTTGTATTATAGTGAGTAAAAATGGTTATTACTAGTAGAAAAATAAGCTGGCTTAACTTTTTAGTATGAGGAAGTCTTGCTTTTAAACTAAGAGTCTGTTTCCCTTAAAATTACTTTGTGCTGTAGAACAGTGTAAGGACCATAAAGGAACTCTGAGTTCCTGTCTAGAGAATATAGTTGGCAAAAACAAAATGCTGAGATTAACTTTCTGTTGTTTTGTTGCCCCTTTTTTTTTAATTTTGCAAGGTCTGGAACAATATTATAAGCTAACAATTAAGAGAGTTTTATTGACTTTGCAGTATGGAAATTCTAGTTTCCATGTTACCAGCTACCATAACTTATTTTCCCATTTTGTTTCCCCAGATGTTGCCTTTATCACAACTGTGACCTTCCTGTGGAAAGTGTCAGCAATCACTGTTGTAAGCTGTCTTCCACTTTACATTCTCAAGTACTTGAAGCGCAAATTTTCTCCTCCAAGTTATTCCAAGCTTACCTCGTAAAAGTAATTATATACCTGTGGTTTTTCACTCATACCACTCTGCAAATTGCACATACACTGTGCTTTGGTGTTTATGTTGGACTGTAGAAATTAAAAAAAAAAAAGTGATAGAGTGAGTAGAGCACAAAAAGAGTAAATATCTGACAGGTACAAAAACACAGAAGTACACTAACACAAGACTATCAGAGATAATAAATTTTCTTCATGTTGATTTTTTTTTTACTTTCAGTTGCTATGATTATAAAATAAAACTGAATTACCTTTGATTTGACAATGTTTCTGAATGGTTTCATTGCTACTGTAAAGGATTTTTTGCTACTGTAAAGGATTTTTTCTTATTGTACTAATCTTCTGCAAGTTGATTGAAACTTCTGTTATTTATTATAATACATAGCCTCCCTTCTTTAGTTATTACATAACTTTCTAATTCGAGTCCATTCCTTTAATGTTTATATATGGAAAAGTTCACTCCTCCATACTTACTGTAACAAACCTGATGCCTGTAAATGCCCGTATCTGTATTAGCAGCTGTTATTCCTCATCAGACATTGAGTAATATGCACTATTTGAATTATGTACAGATATCTGCATAGCACAGTATTAATTTAGGAGCTGTTGTCCTATTCTGTACTCTCCATTTCTGGCATCAGTAAATTACAGATCTGTGATGTTGACAGCAGTTCTTTAAATGCACATTACAGTCAGGTTGCACAAAAGCTGTTTAAAAATTAAATTATGAATTCTGTACATAATACCACTGCACCTATTGATCTGTACAGATATCAAAGACATGGCTGCTCAGTAAATGTTTTAAAATTCTTATTCATTTTGTATTGTAAAACTGCGAATAATGTCAAAGTACATTTCTATATATGAGAAGTCCAGTAAACCTTGTATTAGCTGATATGTTTAAATTGCCTTGTAATCTGTTTACTTAGGTTACTCAGGTAAAAGAAAATAAGATGATCACATGAACATTATGGTAGGAAAATCTATCATCTTCCAAGTTGTAAATGTTATGTTTTTATAACTTAGTTTGGTGCAGACTTGTTTAAAAAAAAAAAAAAAAAAAATCAGAACATTTTTCCTTGTTGTAAACTGTCAGAGTTGAGTATTTTGGCTGAGTTATGACACTTTACAGTGGTTGAAGAGTTGTTCCAGAAACTCATGTACTCTGGTACAATCTGAAGAGTCCAAATCTTGCGTACTGTACTGGAGAGTAGGATATATGATTTTAGTTTTCCATTATGTTATAACTTTGCTTTCTCAAGAAGTACGTATAACAAATTTACCATAATCTCTTTATCAGTGGAAAGGAACAGCGTAATTATCCATGCTTTATTAAATATTTGTGTGTTTTTAAAAAACACTTAATATGGATATCATTTTCATGTTTGACTGTACGCCTTTACAACATAATTCCTTGTTTAGTCTCTTATAACTTCGTCCTTATGCCATTATTATATTGGATGAGTAATATCTAAGTGATAAATATAACTACTTCCTGGGAGAGCAGAGGAAACTGCTGCAGAGCTATTTGGACTCCATTCCATTAATTTTTGTTTCAAAAGTTTTTCTTACTAGCTATTTATCTGCTTTTTTTAAAATTTTTTCATTCCTCATTATAAAAGCAATAAAGCCTAATTTCTACCAAATATTATTAATGGTATATATATTAAATAAACGACTGAAGTAGAGTTTCTTTAAATTATGCAACATTGCAGACTAGTTTGCTCTGTCCCTCTGTAAACTCCCTTCCATGAAACCCCCACAAGATGTCACTGTTCTTGCATTACTAGCAGAAGCCTTTCTTCATTTTCTGTGGTTTTGGCAAGACACTCTTGGTTTATATTTTTAGTTTAGTCCTGTGATATTTTTGTTGCTGATTTGCTTTAATTTTATATTTTTCTCCCATAAGTGGCAATTACTTTGAATCGGTTAGGAGAAGTCACAAGTGTGCAGTTGTTCTGAAATTATGTTTTCTTCAGACCTTTTTGTCTTATACATTGTGAGCTTGCAACCATATGCATAAAATTCAGTAGATAAGCAACAGCTTAGCGTTGATCATTCTTCATCTATACATCACATCATTGACATTAGGCAGAAAAATAGGAAAAAAAAGTGAGAAATTAAACTAACAGTATGGAAGTGATAGTGTTACCATAATACAGCTGTATGAGATATCATAGTATCCATATGTACAGAATTTATAGTGTACATATATTAATCCTCAGCATTAAAACTGTGAGGTTAGTGTGATAGCAAATGTATAGATCTATGCACAGATATAAGCCTTTTTAAAAGTGGAGTTGATTCTCTAGAGTGCCTGCTTTCTTGGAGTATTTTCAATATACAGCAAAGATCTGGTTTCAGCTAGTACTTTATTTTGAAGACTGTGGAAGTCTGTAGGTGACTTACCTTGCTTTTTAGGTTTGGTCACTGCAAAGTCACATACGCTGGAAAAGTCTGTTTTCTGTTCTTTCATGTCATTCAGCCACAGCCCCGTAAAGGGGTAGTGCTACTATATCACTATGGTTTACGGATAACAATATAAGTGCAGAATTTAAGTGTTGTAATATGACTTATTTCAGTAGAAAGCTTTAATGTATGGTGGATTTCAGTACAAAGTAAGCTAAGTACCATCACAATCCCTGGCTCTTAAAACAGATTAGAATGGTAACATGTCTGGTGTGAAAGTGAATAAATTATTTTGGAAGAATCTCATTCTGTTGTCATTTCACATCAGTGTATGTCAGGAGTAAGTCTGGAGCACTGTATCGCCTTACATAAACACAGATTTAGGCCTTGGATCTGCAAGTTACACCCAGAAGGCCCTTACTTTTATCCAGGATTAAATAAATGTTTACTTTTGTGAGCTGCTATGTCAGATGTGTATTTCTGAAACGATAATCATGTCTCTTTGAAAACATATTTGGAAAACAATTTCAGAATTGGGATATGACAGAGAGGCAAGATGTGAACAGAAAGCATATATTTACCGAAGTATTATCCATAACAGTATTGACCTATTTGGACCATGTTTAATAAGCACGTGAGCTAAACATCTGCTAGATTTCATATGTAGTTTGATGGGAGAACACAAGGAAAAGGAGAGATCCTGCAAAAATAGAGTACTGGTAATTACTATATTGGTTTCTTCGATGCTATTCTAAACTTTTGTGTTCATGTAACTGCTGGAAAACATTTTACTACACAAGGTATTAGTTTGCAAATGAAAGCCAAAATTAAATCCTTGCATACTGAACATTTAATCTATAGCACTTTTCCATGAATGCAAGTGTTTAGAACAGCATTTCTGTGTTCAAACTGAGATTGCTGACACATACCATCAGAGTTCAGCTGTTTGATATCTCCTGTTTTTTTCCTAGAAGTTCTGAGTTGTTATCCAAAGACGTGCCACTGTTTTTGTACATACGTAGGAAGTGCATGTTATCTTGATGAGCAGCATCCACTTGAGCCACACTGTGTGATAAATGTCCTCCTACCCTATGTCCACAAGAGGGTGCGAGCATGAATATTTTTCAGTCTCCTTTTAAAACATGTCTGCAAGAGGGAGCTCTGCAGTCGGGAACCTTTTCGGACTAGACATCAGTACTGCAGGTAGTTAAGCAAAAATATTAATATTCACATATGTAGTTAAATGTCTGTGAGTCACAGGGATCAACTTCTGTGGACAAAGAGGAGATGATTTCCCTACATATTGCTCTTACTTAGACCAATCTGATCATGTTAGAGAGTAAACCTAAGTCGTATAGTTTCCATACTCCTGTACAAACTTATTGCTGTCTCCAGGCATTCAGATTATTTGAAGAACTGACTTCAGATCTTCTGTGTTCCTGGGATCATCCTGCATCCCTGCACTGATGTGCACCTCTGCCTTGCTCATATAGCATACACCAGAAGGTTCCTTCATCACTGAAGGCTGAGGCTGTTCATGCTTGATCCATCTTTGTTTGCATATTCACCATGGGAATTATGGTGAGTCAGGCCTGGGGGAGGTCTTATGGTATAAATGACAGTATAGACTTCCTTAGAGGCTTTGGAGATGTGCTGTTAACAAAGATACTCCAATATGACCTCTTTTCCCACTTCTGCAGAGCTTTCTATTCCTGGGTTTTACATTAGCAAGATAACTTGAAAGAGACTTGCACCTTTTTCATGCTCGCATCCCTTCACGTGTCCAGAGGTATTAATGTGGCTCCAACAGCCCTGACAGGGCAAAGGAATTTAGTGCAGAGTATGTGGACAGACAGTACTCCTTAAAAAGTGACAGCTGCAGGAGGAGAGGTGGCTGTTCTGCTTTCGCTGCTGCTGCAGAAGCTGTTCTTGTACGTCCTGCTTACTCCGACATCCATTTGAATTTTAGCTTTCGTGGAGTTTCTCCTTATTTTTGCTGGCTAGAAAGGAAATAATTGGGCCAGCAGTCTCTTATAACATTTCACTTAGTAACCTTTCCGTATCTAGGCTGCTATTATTATAATTCAGTTGAAACTTGAAGGCAGTCAAAAAAAGCCCTTCAATATGGTAGCTCCCTGTAGGGAGGAAAATCAGTATGAGTCAACAAAGACAACATGGATCAAACATTATGTGTAAACAAACAGGAGTCACAATATCTTTAACACTGCATTAGAAAGCATAGGAATTCCTTTTGTAAATAAAACACACTTAAAGCAAGATACTTCCCAATAAGTATTAACTACCCAACAGATGCCCTCAGCAGGGTTCACAGCTGTTATTGTAAGTGGGAATTCGCTCAGCCAGTTGCTAAGAAAATCCTTCTCAACTTCATCGACCAAAAAAATAGTTTTGATCGAAGTGTTTTACAGCAAAGGCAGTGAAAACTGGGTGCCTTGAACAGAATAATGAGTGCTCTGCAGTTGAGTTGACAAATTCTACTTTGTTCTCCCACTCCTGACCAGGTTTTAGCAAAACTGCAGCTGAGATTTCTGCTTGTTGTAGTCTCCTCCTGTCCTCCAGCATGCCTTCAACTTAAGATCATAATCAGCAATGGTAAACCTCCAAATTACTCTAGAAATAAAAAGTGCGTTTGAGGAATACTTGGCCTTTTTGTATTACTGAGTTATAAGAAAGATCATCATCTGTGGTGCATGATAAGTATTGACAACCCTGCCTTTATTCTTCTAGCAGTAAACTATGTTTATTTCTTCTTCTCTTGACACAGGCAGGAGCATTGGTTATAATGTTCATGTAGCTTTAAGCAAGCAGTACACAAAATAGACCATTGTAATTTCTTATTTGTAGAACTGCTTTCCATTGTTTCTCTATAATATACACATCTAGTTTTTTCCATGGGTCCTCTGTATTTTGCTCTGAGTTCTAGCCATGAATTTGATTTGCAAAGTAAACACACGTGTGGAAGCAAATTATAGGTAACTACTTCAAAAGTCTGTTGAAAATGAATTCCTGGGCATTTGGGCTGTAAGGCTGGGGGATGTTAATAGATGAGCAGACCTGTAAGGGGTAAGTTCATGTACATACATTTTGTATTTATTGAAATCATCTATTGCCTAGTTGAAGGAGAGATCTGGGAGTCAAGATGCTTCCTTAAGGAAAACCTGTATGCCGTATGTGCTCAGTAGAGGAAGCTGAGCTGTTTTCTCCCTTGTGTGTAATTGCTGGTTGCTGCCTCGCTATGCAAGAGCACAGCTACGTATACACTTCTCCCACAGCTTCTGGTCCCCAGAGGACCTTCTCCCTTTATCAGAATACCGAGTCTTCCATGGCAGTCCTTTGAATACAAGTCTGTTGCTTATCTTGATCCCAGCTGAACTGAGTTTATCCTAGCTGTAGGAGGTCATTTTCTGAGTGTCATAAGCATGATGGATGACGCAGATGTGGTCTAGTTCATATCTATCCCTATTCACATGCAACTAGAGCAATTGTAGGCAATCAGTAATTAAAAAAAAAAACAAAAACACACCACCAGCCAGACAAACATGTACAATTCTATCAAATTCTAGAAAGGAGTGGAAGGGAAACAAGAGTGAATGGCTTTGAGACTTTTCCCCTGTGACTATACTGGTTTTACCTTGCTGATAGATTTTTGGCATAAACTACTTCATGTGAGAAAACAGTAAAATTTTAAAATTATTAAAAAATTCATCTGATTTTAAAAATAACCTAGCTGGAGGCCTTCACACATTACCTTCCTACCTGTGTGTGGTTACTTATAGTTCTGCTAGGTCCTTTTCCATTATTTTTGGTATTAGAGTTGATGCAGGGTTGAGATTTGGAAGTCACATGTGAGGACATCTGTGTATTTATTAGGAATTGGATGTTATAGTGAAGGATGCCAAAATATAAGAAATAATTATCTTGAAGTGTTTTAAGCTTATTTAGATTGTATGAACTTAGGGGAGGGGGGAAGAAGGAAGAAGTCTGCTGCTCACAGTATCTTAGGTTTGTGATGTCCTTAATTTGTGCAGACTTAAAAGCAAACAACCCCACATGGCAATCTTACTTAAAAAAAAAAAAAAAAATTCAATAACATTTCAGAAAATAAGCTTTTGAAGACAACCTACACCTGAAAGCCTGGAACTACTGAGGGAAATCACGTTTTTAACACCTATCTCAGGAACACAAAGCTGCAAGAAGCAATTTCAGACAGTCAAAAGGCCATGCATTTCTGCCTCGCTCTGCTGTCACGTCTGGCCCTGTTTGTGTTAGAAGAGATTTTTCCTGACCAGCAATAACCAGGGTGGGCTCTGCCAGTAGCATCAAGCAGGATCCCTGCACATTTGGCTGTTTTTGCACTTCATGTGTGGTGTGGCGCTATCCTGAGAACAGCAACCATGTGGAGGTGCCTCTGTGCCCTGGTCCAGCTGTGTTCACGTAAATGTCAAGAGACACAGGTGTATGTGGTACCCAGCCAGAGCAGCTCTGCAGCTGTTGAAGCAGCCAGCTGCTGTGTAAACCAGTTTGTAGTGCTGGAAGGGAAGCAGGGCAGGGAAAAATAAGCTCTCTATAACCTGAAGCAGATTTCTTTTTGGGGGAGTGGAAAGAAAGCCAAGCTGCTAGTCACATAATCATGCTACTAGCTTACCATCTGTCCAAAAGCAATTACTTGGAAATGGCAGGTAAGGTGGAAGAAGAAGGTTATAGCTCAGCTGTAAGGCAGAGCCGGCCAGAGTCACTGATCTAGTGCTCAGCAGCACAAGAGTCTCTCTTCTTGACACGCAGGTAACTCACTCTGCCGATTCAGACATGCCAGTACGGTGAGTGATGGAGTTTGCTGCTGAAAAATCAAGGAAAGCTTCTTAAAGCAAAGCCTGCCCTAGAGACAGCTGCCTTGGGGCACAGGAGCGGAGGTGTCAAAACTGCAGAGCTTCACATGTTCTGTTCAGCCACAGAAAATGCCTCTGGAGTCAGAAGGCTAGGAGAGAAAATGTAAGCACATGGGGAAACTTAATTTTGCCTGAGACCAAATAGAAACATCCCCTCTGCCCTCACCCTCCCACCCCATACTGCATTTCTCAGTGTGGTGGAACATCTGGGCTGTGCCATGCTGTCGGGTCAGTGCAGCTCTCAGTGGCTTCCACTTGTGGTTCACCAGCGTGGCAGAAGAGGGTGTACTGTTAGAAGGTGTTGAATTCCCGTTATTTTTGTTTTACCCTGTACCCAGTTCCTTTGCTGCCTGCCATGGTTAGCAGAAGCCAGTGACTCCCAGTCCATCATGGCAAAACCAGAAGGCTGCTTGCAGGTGTCTTGAAGGAGCTCTAAGCCCAGTCCGTGCAGCTTGTCTGTCTGGTCCTGTTCTACCCAACACTTGGCATGAAGGTGTATCCTGTAAGCACAACATGCTGCTTGGACACAGGTTGAAGCCAGATCTTGCACTTTTAGCAAGCCACTTGGAGCCATCCTGGGGACATCAGGAGGTCTCCCTCATAAGTTGCTTTTCCTGCAAGCCATCTTGTAGGTCATTTCATTGGCTTAGCCATTCCTCAGCACCTTCCTACCATTCTGGCTTGTGTTCTCCTCCTCTGAGTAATGTGAATGTCTAGGGCCTCTTTGAAATTTCAGCCTGCTGATCTTGTAGCTGTTGACTCATGCATAGTCACATCTGTGTGTGGGTCAGGTTTGGTGACTATAATCAAGAATTTATTTGTGTTGTATTTATTTTTAAAGATGGGACACAAATTCCATGAGAGAGAGACTCATCTGGTGATCATGTGAAGAGGGTGACCAAGCAGCTGCTCATGGCTGAGCTTCTTTTGGGCAAGCTGAATTCAGCACAGGTGCTGCCAGTTCAGCTAAGGGAGAAATTTTGGAAGGGAGACACCAAATAAAGAGCCATCTAGCAACTAAAGGAAAACGTGAAAACAAAGGCCTCTCTATAGGCTTTCTTGTTACCTGCCAGTCCTGTTTGAGTCCCAGACATCTCCTAGCTCTTCTGCTTTGCTGGTTTGAATAAATGGGAGCTGCTTGCAAGTCTGCAATACAGCAGAGTTAATCAGCTTCATATTATGTAGATTTCAATGAGAATATCAAAGCTCAAGGCAGGAGTTAAGAGATGTGAGGTGGATGAGGGAGGAAGACTAATAATTGCCATGTTTTCATCCACACAACGATTTCTAGTTACAGTTGGAGGGGGGTTCCACAAGAAGAGACTGGTGATTTTAGATGCTGCTATTTTTAAGATGTTTACTTTGTGAGCAGGAGCTTGGTTTCCAAAAAATGCTAAGTACACACTGTTGAAGCCTTTAGTCTCCTGACATATCTGAAGCTGCTCAACCAAAATGATCAGTCAGAAGGGAACAAAAAGAAGAGTATAGGAGCAACAAATAGATAATCATTGTTGGTATCATGTTACAGGCCCTGAGCGAGCAGGATACTGAAGAAGAGAATCCAGGATATTCAGAGAGAAAAGAGCCCCTTTAGCTGTTAATTAAGAGATGACAAGGGAGTAGGTTTTGCCGTCACTGAGAACGGATGGAAATGAAGAAAAATTACAAGAATAGTGAGATGGGGGCAGAGCCAGTGTGGCTCCTAGGACCTCATGTAAGTGACTTGGGAGGAAAGGAATGGTATCTTTTTTAACAAGGAGACAGAGGTAGTAAACATATTGACTTAAAATCTAGGGTACATGGAGGCTTGATGGTGTCATTTCCACAAAGTATGAAGGAAGGACTTCACTTTTAACCTGAGACTTGATCATTCTGCTTTTGCTTGAGTGGCACTTCGCCTTAGGGTTCGCTTCACATGTGTTTTATTATTTTTCATGAAGATTGTCCTGGTTTGGTTAAAATGCAGTGTGATTGTTGCCTATATTCAGGAGCAGTCACTATAGAAGTCAGTTGATTAACTTCAGTGTAATTCCGTACCTGTCACTGTTTTCTCCTTATCCTCCTGATTAGTGCAGTCTTACGGAAATATGTGCATTTCTGACTATAGGAAATACATCTATAGGAGCTCCTGTCCTGCTCTAAGCTCAGGCTTCATACTCTGTCTTGGTACTGTTTTGGACAAGTCCCACCTCCTGCTCTGCTCCCTTACATTGCCCCAAGAGTTCCCCTGCCAGAGTCGGGCTTTTTTTCCTTTGCCCGTCTTCCAGCCCATGAACTGCTGGAACGCTGCTTGTTAATCCCATCGGTAGAATGCACAGCTGTGCGGTCAGAGGTGATTAGCATGGAACTTAATTGATAGAACTGAAGTTTCTTGGCACAGCATTGTGATTGAAGTAGCTGTAACCTCGTGTCAAAGGTGGAGAGAGAGAAGGAGCAGGACTGCACCACTCTGTGCCAGCACGGTTTCAAAAGCCACCTGTCCTTTTAACTCGGCAAGAAGCAACACCTGCATCCTTTCCCTTCTAAACCAGCACCCGCACATCCCAAATAGTAGTCTTGGGTTCTGTTTGAATGGCTGATGCGTTTAAGTAGATCCGAGTCAACAACAATAAATATGGGTGGGGGGGAGAGTGCCTTGCTGTTTGATTACTGAGGAAGTGTCCTGTGAAAGCTGGTATTTTTCTACAAACCAGAAGAGGGCGGTGGAAGCTAACAAAAAAAAGTAGAATCCTGCCTTCACTGTCAGAAAAACCGTAAAACCCACGTTCTTTCAAGGTACACAGTGCCCGTTTTCTAAAATTGTGTTTCAGTAGTATAGGAAAGAAAAGTTTCTTTAATGACTTAGTCTTAAATCTTCCAGACAAGACAGAAATCACTGTTACGGAAAGGATTTATTGTGCATTGTCCAGTGCATTGAGGGAGCAAAGTACCTCACACTGTATGTGAAGATCATGTTTGTGACCACTTGAGGAACCTGAGCATACATGAGTCTATGAGGCCTGATGAGATATGTCCCAGAGTCCTGAGGGAATTGGCTGATGTAGTTGCCAAGCCACTCTCCATGTTATTTGAGAAGTCATAGCAGTCAGGTTAAGTCCCTCGTGGCTGGAAAAAGGGAAACATCACACCCATTTTTAAAAAGCGTAGAAAGGAGGACCCTGGGAGCTACTGACCTGTCAGGTGCATCTCTGTGCCTGGCAAGATCATGGAACAGATCCTCCTAGAAGCTATGCTGAGGTACATGGAAGACAAGGAGGTGATTCAAGACAGCCAGCACAGCTTCACCAAGAGCAAGTCCTGCCTGACCAACCTAGTGGCCTTCTACAATGCAGTCACTACATCAGTGGAAAAGAGAAGCGGTATGGATGTCATCTATCTGGACTTCTGCAAAGTCTTTGACACGGTCCCCCACAACATCCTCCTCTCTAAATCTGAGATATATGGATCTGATGGATGGACTTTTCAGTGCGTGAGGAGCTGGCTGATGATCACATCCAGAGGGTAGTGATCAATGGCTCAATGTCTGAATGGACAATGGTAACAAGTGGTGTCCCTCAGGGGTCTGTACTGGGACCAGTACTGTTTAATATCTTCATCAATGACAGTGGGATCGAGTGCACTCTCAGCACGTTTACAGATGTGACACCAAGCTGAGTGATGCAGTTGAAACGCCTAAGGGACATGATGCCACCCAGAGGGACCTGGACAAGCTCAAGATGTGGGCCCAGGTGAACCTTGTGAAGTTCAACAAGACCAAGTGCAAGGTCCTGCACCTGTGTCAGGGCAACCCCCGGTACCAATACAGGCAGGGGATGAAGGAATTGGGAGCAGCCCTGCAGAGGAGCACTGGGGGTACCAGTGGATTAAAGATGAGCCAGCAATATGTGCTTGCAGCCCACAAGTCCAATCCTGTCTTGGGCTGCATTAAAAGGAGTGTGACCAGAGGTCAAGAGAGGTGATTCTGCCTCTCTGCTCTGATGAAACTCCCAGCCGGAGTTCTGCATCCAGCTTGGGTGTCCTCAGTACAGGAAAGACATGGACCTGTTGGAGAGGGTCCAGAGGAGGCCACCAAAATGATCAAAGATCTGGAACACCTCTGCTGTGAGGACAGGCTGGAAGAGTTGGGATTGTTCAGCCTGGAGAAAAGAAGGCTCCAGGGAGACCTAATTGAAGCTTTTCAGTACTTCCAAGGGGCCTATAAGAAAGATGGGGACAGACTGTTTAGCAGGGTCTGTTGCAAGAGGACAAGGGGTAATGATTTTAAACTAAAGGACGGGAGATTCAAGCTAGACATGAGGAAGGAATTTTTTACAATGGGTGTGGTGAAGTACTGGAACAGATTGCCCAGAGAGGTGATAGATGCCTCATCCATGGAGACATTCAAGACCAGGCTGGACAGGGCTCTGAGCAATGTGATCTAGGCCGCAATAAGGTCTCCTCAGAGCTCATTGCAGGGGGTTTGGACTAGATGAACTCTAAAGGTCCTTTCTAACCCAAACTATTATTTGATTCCATGATTGCCAAACACTATCATCCCAACATCTGCCACTGGGGATGCAGCCTGACAGGCTAATTTATCAGCACAGGTGGTGAAAGGTGGAGGGATTTCTGTCAGCAGTCCAGTTAGCCTGACTTCAAGCAAAAGTGTTGGGCTTTTAGAGCCTTCACCGTCTGAAGCAAGTTTGCGGTTTCTATCAAACCTTTAATTGGCTGAAGGAAGGAGAAAAAGTTCCTTAGAGAAAAATACCCCAAGTAGTGTTTATTGCGATAACCTTTGGACGGCATTTCAGTAGCCACGGAGACAGCCGTGTCAAGACACACTTCATATCAAGGCCCACATTAACCACTTTTTACCAGATTTGCTGGCCAGTAGTGGCTGCTATCAGAAGCAAGATGTTCCTGTGCTCATAGCAGGGCAAGGCGTTTTATCTCAGCAAGACATTTCCTTCCTTTTCAGTTCCAAATCATCAAAGTCCATGGGACTGCTGTGCCAGAACCCAGCACTGTGGTTGGGTCCATGAACCAGTGTCCTGGCAGCCCTACCTACTCCTGCCTCACTCCAGAGCATCACACCAATGTTCCCGAAATACCCTCATTACTGAACTGGGAGCTCATGCATTAGCACCTCCATACTTAAGCCAGGCTGATCTCTTACTGCCCTGCCTTTACTCTCCTTTGATCTACCACTGATACCAGGCTTAAACCCTAACTTGGATGTTCATCCAAGCCAATTCCAGGCTACAAGAGATGTCTTTTCCTGGGCTTTGTACCCAGGCAGTAGTCAGCCTGAGCCACCTTCAGATCCCTCCTCAAGACTAATTTTTACCCTGAGGTCACCAAGTTTAGCCAGCCATGAAATCTAAATGGAGGAGATAGATGCGTGTGTGTGTGTGCGTGTGTGTGTGTGTGTACCTGTGCATGCACAATTTCTGTCTGGCCTCTTTCTGTCTAATCCCTTGGGTCACCCTCTACCTGTTGACAGTCAGAGAGCAGTGACCAGAGACTAGGTCCTCCAGATGATGTGCTCCAGACCTCTATACAGCACTGGACCTCTGCAGCCCAGCAAGAAGGGGAGGAGCTTTCCAGGAGTGGGAGCAGAGGCTATGTGTGGGTGGGAATGACCTTTCTTTGTCCTGCTAGAGGTTGCTGACCATTTCTCAAAAACCACTCTGCATCCACTTAACTGGAGTGCAACCAGCAAAACTTGCATCCAAATCCTAGACTTCCAGATTTGACAGCTTTGACTCAAGTAACTTGAGAAGCACCAAGAAAAGCATTTCATTGTGACACAGCTCTCATGGACTGCTTAGTACATCAGTGCTGGGGAGCAAGCAGGCAGCAAGCCCTTTCAGCAGTAACTGTAAATGGCTTTAATCTCAAAGAGTCACCTCTACGAATGGATTTCAGCAGAAGTCCCTGTGGCAGAATGCAAACCCCCCTTTCTCCCCCTCCCTCCTTCATCATGAAAGGAATAGGCACATCCACCTCTCTCTCTATGTGAGGCTAACAACTTCTTTTGTTTGGCCCCAGAGCACCATGGCCGGGGCCATTAGGAGAGGGATTGCTAAGGCACCAGTGAGCCGCTGGGCACCTGTGACCAGTGTGGGGGATGTTTGGAGGCTTCAGGAGCACCCCACACACGGTGTGGGGGTGCAGAGAAGCTTCTAGAATGCCTACAGTCATGTCTGATCAACCAGTATAAAAACGGGACTCTCTCGTCGAGACTGGGCCCATTGTCGCCGGTCTCTCGGAGCACGAGCTGAAGATGCTGCCGCCGAGAGCCCTCCTCCCCGGGATGGAGACCCCGCTTGCCTTGTCGCCATGTGTGTGAGTAAAACTTCTCGCAAGATTGCGAGTATACTTATCCTTTCCGTGCACATATGCACGTGTAACTTCCCGTGCTTAATACAAGCACGTATAACTTTATTTCCTCGCACAATCGCGAGTGTATTTTCCTCCCATGCTTCCACATAAGCACGTGTAGTATTCCGTGCACATTCGCATGTGTAAGTAAATTAACCCTCGCAGAATTGCGAGTGTATTATAAATTCACCCTCGCGGAATTGCGAGTGTATGCTTTACCTGTATCTCTTTAAGAATAATCTTGCACCGTGTTCAGGCAAGTGTGTACTCCTCTGGGACTTGGGGGTGGTTCCAGCATTGTTTTGGGTGAAGCCACATGCATGCACTCTGTGGACCGCCTGTTGTACTAGTTGCTGCCCCTTAATAATTTTCCTCAACTGATACCTGAACCTATATTTAAGTCACTTTTGGAGTGATAAAACCCTGTTTCTCACCGTTGGACCCTGTTGTCCCTTAAACTAGCCTCGGGGTGCCTCCGTGACAGTCCCAAAGTGTCCCATGAACCAATTTTCAGCCCTAGTCTCTGGTCTGTTTCTTCACTCCTGCCTTCTCCACAATAAGCTGAGTGGATAGATCCAGGCTGCATCAGTAGGTCAGGGAGGCTGTTCTGCCATTACTCTGCCTCTTTGCTTCCCTAAGGCATTACTGTCTGTGTGAATCTGTCCACGCAGTCTGTTTGCCTTTGCACCACACACATCTGTAGGGAGCTTCATTCTCACCAAACCACAGTTAAGAGGGTTCTTTAATTTTGTAATTTACTTAGTGTGCTTAAAAGCAACCTGAAAATAAACTTAATTGGACTCTTGGGAAGAAGGGAGTAGGAAGAGGAAAGTCCTGGAAGCAGAGGAAGAAATTCAATTGTGTCATCTTCATGGCTTTTATTTAGCAGTTCCAGGCTTGCATTTGATATATGTGCATGAACTTGAGCTGGAATGGTCTGATTATGAGACCTCAGCCACAAAGCAGATCCAGTGCCTGGCATCAGGAGGTTGTACGGTTTCATAACACTTGTACTTTTACATTTTGGCAAAAAAATCCCCACAATCTCACAATCTGTGACAAAGCACACATCTTGTCCAGCCCTAGCAGAATATACACGGTCTTCAACTATGATTCTTGCATGAGGTGAATAGAAAGCTAAAAGTTTCACACAAACAAACACATGCATGAGTACATAGTCATATAACCACTGATTGCAGTAAAGCTGCACCAATTTACTCCTGGTGAGAAAGAGCTTTATGCCTGTTCTGACTGCTGTCATCTATTACTTTCAAGTGTGTTTTTTGTCTTTTTAAGAATGAGGACAATGGGTATGTTTCCTTCTTCCAAAACAGGATAATGGAAGGTCAGTGAAGAAGAACATAGGTATCGTTTGATAAATAAAAAAGTTACATAGATTTGACATAGCAGGAAAATATGTGTCAGTTTAGAGGGCATATCTAGAATGTACTTTAACATACAACTACTACCCATGGAAATACCACTTCCAATATTTACTGTTATATCTCTAGCTTTTAAAAGTTGCACTCGGGGCTGAAATATCAGTATGTCACACAGGTAGGAGACATCACAAATCATGTCAATGGTAAACCAATATATTATATTATTTAGGAGTTTATATGGAAACACAAAGCCAAAGGGAATAAATCAGCAATTCCAATTATAGGTGAACTGGAATGTGGTTTAGAGCAGAGGAATTGTGAGGTGCTTTCTGGCATTTTTCTTATTGATGAGGAAAATTATTCTCTGGCTTTACAGACCTGAGAGTCTCATGTTTGAACTGCTGGTGCTGAAATAATCCTGAAAAACTTTTGCATGGCTTTTGAAAAGTCCTGCTCTGCAATGTGTGCCAAGCAACTCCAATGACTTAATACAATTGATTTTCAGATATTTGACTGAGGGATCATAGATGGAAGTTAGACCCTGCTAATATTTGCAATGTGCCTTGTTCTAGTTGCTAGAGAATTTGCACTCTCACATACAGCAACAGATGCAAGAGAAGAAGATGGAGTTCTTCCTGAGACTTTCTGGTTCTGCATACTCATTTGGAAATCAATTTAATGCATTTTAATTGCCTCTTTTTCTCCTTGGTTTTCTCTTTACAGCTACACACCAGCAAAAAATAGTAAGGTAGAGTCTAGCCAGGCAGGCTGCTAATGAGGAAGCTTGACTCAAGAAGATTTTAATTTTCAGCATTTGTTCTTCAAGATAGCTATTTCACCATGCAGGGATGTCGCAAAACAGGAATGCCACCTGGATTGAAACAAAGGCATTGGGCTCATACATAATTTTGCTATGTGAAGAACCAAATACTTACATCCTTGACCATACCTTAGGAGTCTGGCAATCAGTTTCAGGATGCTGGTCTCCTCAGCCAAATCATCCCTATAAAGAAAACATCCATTGTGCATGAAATATGGTGTGAAAAGAATGAGCGAGATAAAATTTAAAGAGTTAAAAGCCCAATCAATCTCTTGCCAACCTGTCATGATTCCCCTGGTAAAGAGAGACTTCTGTCTCTGCCAAGCTGATGGAAGGTTTTCTCATCCATTGAACATTTCTGTGAGAAACAGGATTTAGCATCCCTGGGCAGCCAGAGCAGGCAGGGTTGCATGAGGTGGGATTGGGATTTAGGATCAAAGCCAGCCCACCCCTGAGGTGCCCCCGACTGCAGCCAGTGTGGTTCAACTATGATCTGGGTGCCTCTGAATGCTGTATCTGAGACCTGCCACTGCTTTTGCAGTATTACACTGCAGGCAGCTGGAAACATCTGCATTCAGCATCTCCATCATAACCCTTCCTTTCCAATAGCACGCAGTTTCCTATCATTTCATCGTTTAGACTGAAAAGCTCCAGGTTGCATCCCTGTCCAAAACCACTGTTTTTGGAAAAGTTAAACAGCTTGATGTTCAGTGAAAATAAGAGAGAAGGAGAGTGTATTGCTTTACACCATCATGCTGTAATTTGTCACTACCTACTTTACATGAAACTTAAAGGATGGTCCTCAATAGTGCATAGCCACAAGTGAGTGAATAAAACCTTGGCACCTCATTTCCTCACCTGGAAAGCATTTCCTTTCTCCCTCAAAACCTCTCATCCCCTGGGTTGTCCTATCAGGCTGAAAACACTGGGGAAAGGGGGAGCCTGCACTGGTGTTTGCAAACATCTGGCACGAGGGACCATAGTCAAAATTGCCACTAGAGTAGTCCAAATCCTATTCATAAAGTTTGTGAGAGTGAACCCAGAAATGTTTAAAGCAATAATTTTGTGTTTGCTGGAGTTTAACAAGGTTACTGACTGTGCATCAGAAAATGAGGTCAGTAAAAAGTATACAAGTATTAAAGTATTGACATTAGAAGGATAAACTTGGGTTAGAGAACTGCAGTAAATAGGACCATGCACATGAAGAGAACTAACAGGCCAGATTTCCTGGGGCTCAGTGCCGGGACTTGTTCTGTTTAAGAGTTCTGTAGAAATGAGCCTGAGGTTGGCACAAGCTGCTGGGTGTCCAGACGTGGATGACATCATGATAGGAGGGAAGTCTGCTGATAAATTTCAGGAATGCACCAGACTACAGGAGGATTTGGAGACTCTGGGGAAACAGGCTAACACAAAGGTATTCAATATTACACAATGGAAGGTTATTAGTTTAGGGAGAACCAATAGCACATTTAAGTGCAAGTTTAAGGAACTAGAGCAGGAGGAAACTAATGAAAAAATAGATTCGGGTTGGTTCAAAGGAGTGGGAGGGATAGCAGCAACCTGACAAGTGAATAATTTTACAGCTGAGATTTTTGGAAAAGAGGGCTCATGCTGCAGCTGAAGAGTCCAGGACTCCACATCAGGTTGCTCACTTCATGTGCCAACAAGGATGGTCTCAGCATTAAACTTGGAGACCAAAACAGGCCAGTGCTTGATTACAGGGAAAAAAGGTTACTGCTGCCGAATCTGCTCTTTGCGTCAGAACGTGGAGCCTCAGACCCAAAAGGAGATGCTACTGAAGAACATACCTTTGGCAGAGACAACTAAGGATGTTTGGGCCCCCAGAACACTTGGTTGTGACCACGACTCAACAACACTTGCTACCTTTAGTGTAAATCAGATTGGTCTAAGTCTCCTCTGACTCCAGAGAAAGATGCACTCAGGGACCAAGTACCAGCAGAGGGGAGAGAACAAGAAGGAGTTACAGAGGCCTGACACTAAAAGTGGACTTTCCAGGGGATATGGAGCTTACAGGCTTGTCAAGAAGGAGAGGAGCCCCTTTTGCAGTGGAAGATCCACATGCAGCCTTTCCTAACTCCCAACCACCACAGGCTCAGCTGCTGGTCCTCGGGGCTCACGTCCATCCTCCTGGGTCACTGTTTCCACAAAACCTCTGCAGCAACCCTGCTCCTATAGATGAAACACAGACATCTGGAAAACAAGCTGCTTTGCGCTGCCTGAAAATGAAGGTGTGATCCCTCACCTCAGAGGATGGATGAGGTGAAAGCTGCCATGTAGGAACTGATACCTACCATGGGTCCCACTCTCCCGCAGATATCATAAATCTGACATTTCCCTTCCCCTGGAGAAGGGTCTGCTTTGCTGCCAGCTAGAGTCCCTGTGTACCCAACCAGCCTTTCCTTCATTAAGTACTTTTGAGTGAGTCAAGAAACTTGTTACCAAACTCTATACTGGGAAAGTCTGGAACATGTGAAATATTTCCAGACCTAAAATACATTGTGCGGTACAAAACTTTGTCACTACACCTTTGCAAGTCTGTCTATACTGCACAAGTATAAAAATTGCCAGTTTTTTAGTATTATTTTACATAGAGAGTGTTACACTTGCTCTAATTTTTTAACTGCCTACTGTATCGCATGTTTCATCAGTAGTGTCCAGGAAGAAATGCAGAGTATCAGTATTTTCACTCTTTACAGTTGTTTTAGCATTGGAAGTGCCTGAATCACCATGGAGGGACCCCAGGGTCATGCAACAGAGCTGAGATTCAGCCCATTGCCAGCACCCACCTTAACCTGGACCAGCCACTGAGAGAAGATGCTGCACATTAACCCCAGGCAGCAGAGCAGAAAGCGTGTACCAGCCCACAAGTCAGGTTTGTAGAAGGGGCAAAATCACAGCAAAACAAAGCAGCACCAACACAGCATGTATCATTGTGAAATTATTTCTCTGAACTAACATCTCAGTTTAATTCAGTCGCAGCTTTCTGTATATGGGTCTGGTGTGGCTGTCTGATGTCTGTCTTGATTTTAAAAAGTTGGTGTCTGAACAAGTGACTGTAGCTCCAAAAAGTTTTAAGGTCTTTCGCCTGCAGTGCCTGGCTGTGTTCCTAAATAGTCATTTAAAAGGAGTCCACTAAATCAAAAGCCAGGTAAATCAAAAGAGATCTCAACGTCATAATGAGGCCGGTTATAAGGTAAATTACCACATTATACAAGCACACAAAATTCCTTCTCTGGCATTTGTCCTGCTAAGTACAATGCACCTTAAAAGTGGTGAAATTATTTCTGGCAGCCTGTGAAAGAGTCTGTGTCTGGGGGATGGAAGGGTGAGCCCAGCCTCTGCCTTTGCACCAGCTTCTGACTATGGGGGCTTCAGGCAGCAGCTGGCCGCTGCTCTGGTGTGCTCTGTGCTTGAAAGGTTCATGGATGTGTGTTCAAAATGTTGCAGTACCAGACATGAAACTGGCCATGTGCTCTCTCACTTTCCAGCAAATCTTGTTACAATTTTCAAAGGCGGGGATTAGAAAGACTCTAATTAGAGACTTGGTTAGGAAGGCTAGAGACTTATAAATCTTTTGTTACAATGAATGAAATTCTGAACAGATGCTGATGCTTTTGAAGCTGCCAAGACCCCAAGGATGAGAGCACAAACCCTAAGGAGATGGTCATTATTATATGTATTAGATATAAAATGCTATAAGGATATAAGGGCAAGAAACCCAAAACAGAACAAAATTTCTGTGCAGAGCATGGGTGGCTTTTTCTGATCCATATCTTGGATTATGGGATTCTAGGCATTTATTATAAGAAAATATTTTATATTGGTGAACATTAGAGAGAGAGAGATGTGTCCCCCCCCCCACTTTCAAAACACTTTTGTGCAGATGAAGCTAAGAGATTCTCATTTTACAGGACACCACACAAAGAACTGTCCAAAGTCTTGCAAGCATATCAGAGTAGAAGTCAGGAAGAGCAGCCCTGCCTGTCCGTTGAGCCATGCTACTAACCTGCATACTCCAGTGAGGAGATAACTAAGGCATTTTGGTTGAATTAGGGGTTCCCTGAGAAATACAGTAGCTACTATGTACAAAACTCCATGCAAACCATCCCTCCCAGTCTGCTGATGCCCAAAGAAAAGGAGAGAAAAGCAAAATGCAGAAGGGAATGCACACGCTCACACGATTTAATATAGGGTGAGACTAATCTAGTGAGCATGAATCAGACTCTTACATGATTAAAACGTCCTGCATAAATACTCTCCAGGTTTGGGGTGCTTTTTTTTAAAGGATAGCATGACATCTACATGCAAGAGCTGAGAGCAGAGGGCAAATGCACAACTTTGCTTGTGAAGATAAGCAGAAGGGGTAAAAAACAAGTGAAGTGTCCATTCAAGCCTGCATCATTTGGCTCCTTCCTGCGGCAGGGGAGCAGTGTGTGTGGTTCGGAGAATGTGCATGTTGGACAGCCAAGTTGCCACAGGCAGCTCCAGCATTGGAGGGGTGCAGCCCAGTACAAGTTGATAGCTCTCAGGGCAGTGGAAAATACATGGGAACCCAAAAAGGCAATGTCGTAAGAGAGAGGCTCCATGGCCTACTCTATTCCCTGCTGTATTTCATTCTCTTCTTCTGAAACTCTCATCCCAGTTTGGCTGCTTCCAGCAGAGGAGAGCAGTGCCACACCAACCCCCACAAACATTGCCTCAGCACACAAAGACATGGACAAGTTTCTCCGCCTGATCCGGTCCACACAAGCCACCACATCAGCCAAGGTGGAAAGGTAGAGTGGGACAGACTAACTCTCCCTAGCAATTAACCTAATTACTGGCTAAATGCAGCAAGCACTTTGTTTTTGAGCATAGCTGCCTATGCCGCAGTGCAAGGGAAGGGGAGTGCTGGCTTGCCCCCTCCTCCTTGCTGTGGGATGCAAGGGTGGAAAGGGAGCCCTTATGACTGTCTGTGGCGGAGATGGACCATGATGAAACAGGAACCAGCGAAAGCTGGAGAATGCTGGCTGCACACTGGTGAAGGGGGATGAGACACAGCTCAGCACAGCACCAGTGGGAAGGGAGGGTTTCTTGCTGGGATACACATTTGCTCAGCCCTGTGTATCCTACCTGCTGAAATCCCACCACATCAGCGGTGGCCAGTGAGTGACCGGACTTGTGCATGGGGAGCCCTGTGTTTGGTCTTAGTGTCTGAGCTGCCATGCGGTGATTCCCACATCAGGAGAAGAGGGGTGATGGGGAGCGAGGCAGCAGGAACAGTTGCTTCTTCCCATTGCACATTGCCAACCTCTTCCTGTGCATTGACTGCAGTGGGCAGCACTGTCACCCTGTGGCCCAGGGGGCTGTTGGAGAGGAAGCTAAATGCAGAGACCTGTCCCTTTGATCTTGCATCTGGGAAGCAAGGAAGCCCTATGGATGATCGAGCCGTGCCTCAATAGGCAAGGGGGATCCCATTTCTGGTCCCTGCTGACCCAGCTCTGGAGGTCATTGTAAAGTGCTCCAAATACTCGAAGATGTTTTTTTTTTCTTGTTGTTTTCCTGGTTGGGTTTTTTTTTTTTTTTTTCCCTCTGTGGAAAGAGTTGTAGGTTTGTGCTTTAGAAAGTCCAAATTAATTAAAACCAATTGAAGTTATAGCAATTACGGGTAAGGTTTAGCCAGTAGAGGTAGGAAAGGGAAGCAAACAATGAAGGGGCCGCCACGGCTTGTGCGCCTCGGCAGCAGCGCTGAAGAGAGAACTTGGCATCTGGGAAGTGCCTTTTAAAAACGGGCAGGGTGCATTTGCTACAATAATCCACCGAAACAACAGCCGTCTAAAAATAGGGTTGTTTTCTGTACTAAGCTCCTTTTAACTTCGTTAGTCATCACCAGCTCCCAAAATAAGCTCCGTGTAACAGTCTCTCCTAGTAGCGGCTGTAAACAAACTTGGGGAGGCGCAGGGGAAAAGGAAGAGGGGCAGCGGGTGGAGGCGGGGCAGTGGCGGGCGGCCCCGGGGCGGCAGCGCGGGCGGCAGGGTCGGGGCCGGGACCGGGACCGGAGCGGAGGAGCCGGCCAGGGGGCGGGGGGCGGCCGCGGGCCCCTCGCTGCGCCGCCGCCGCCGGCTGCCTGCGCTGGCTCGCGGGGCCTTGGAACGGAGCCACGGTGGTCCAGGCAACGGCATTAAACAGGAGGAAACAGACGGGGGATTCCGTCATTTCAGCGGGGAGAGGCGGAGCGGGCAGGAAAGGAGAGTCCCGCCGAGGGGAGCGCGGCTCCCGCTCGCCCGCCCCGCGCTTCACCCACGCTCCGGCCTCCCGGGAAGGCGCCGGGATCTCCCCCGTGCCCCCACCCCCGTCGGGCAGCTCCGGCAGCCGTCCGTGTGCACGCGGGACCGGAGACAAACGGCCCCCGCGCTGCCCCCGCCGCGCCGGCAGCGCCGAACGCGCAGCGCCGAACGCACCGCGCCGCACCGGGGCCGCGCCGTCGAGGGAGGGCGCTGCGACACCGCCCCCGCTCCCGCCCCGCTCCACAGCGCCCCCTGGCGGAGCCCCGGTGCGGCGGCGATCCGTCCAGGGCCGCTCAGCACCCGCGGCCGCACCGCACCTCGGTGCGGACGGGGGGCGCCGCGTTCGCCACGTCCAGGCGACCCACTACCGGTGACGGAGGAGAGGCCTCAAGGTTGGGGACGATGCCGCTGTGGGGTTTGAGGGATTCCCCCTCTTTTTTCCCATGCAGGTTTCCTTGAAAGAAAAACGTCCCCCTTTTTGTTTTGTTTTCTTTTTTTATTTCCACGCCCGAGGGGACGGCTGGGTCCGGGACGAAAAATGGGGCTGTACTTCTCGCCGGGCGCGCTCTTTGGTGGGGACCGCCTTCCAGCATGATTTAGTGGAGGAGCTCGCCACGAAGAATCTGCCGTGGCCTCCTGTATCCCAGAAACAGACAGGATTTCGTTTATATTGGTTTTATTTTCAACCACATATGGGTGTCATGCACTAGATTTATGATTTTTTTTTTCTTCATACACCAGATACGCTCAAAACCACCCCAACGCTCCGCACGCCGCCGTCCAATTCCAACAGGAAAGTATGGTCCCGTCCTGCCAGCTGGGGGGAGGCAGCGGGAGGACGAAGGGGGAGCGCGGGACGACGGCAACTGGCCTCGAAGCGGCGGAGGAGGGGACGGCGCGGTCCCCGCCCGGGAGGCTTCTGCCTGTGCCGGGGTGTCACGGCAGCGTCGGGGACCGGGCCAGGGCATCCCTGAGGTGGGAGGAGGAGTTGCTGTGGGTTGGAAACCTCTCCTTCCCCCCACTACGAAGTGACAAGATACAACTGTGTTGCTGAGATGTTTACAGAATAATAATAAATAAAATAATAATAATAAATCTGGAGCAACTGAAACCGAGTCTACCAGGTCTGTTAGTAATTTAGCAGAATGGGATTTTCCTTTCTCTCGCCTGCCAGTTGATGCTCTTTTCCAAATTTCCACAGCGGGGGAAGCCTGCGATTTTTTACATAATGATTTCAGCATGCGAGGCTGCCTCTCTTTTTTTTCTTTTTCCCCTCCTCGCTTGCGTCCCTCTCTCCCCCGTCTCCTCCCTCCCTTCCTTCACTTCGCTACCCCGGCGGGCCGCTTGTCCCCCCAGGCACCCGGCTCTCGCAGGCTGTGGGGACCCCGCAGGCGGCGACGCGGACGGGCTGGGCGGTCGCCGTGCCCCGGGAGGGACGGGCGGGCGCACGGCGGCCGGGGCCCGTCGGTGCCCGCCGGTGCCCGCCTCCCGCTGGCCACTCGCCGGCGACGGGGCCGGAGCCCGGCTGACATCACGGGGCCGGGGCGGGGAGAGGGGCCGGGAGGGGAAGGGAGGTGGGGGGGTGTTTTCCAGCTTTAAAAAGGCGGCGCCGGGCCCGCAGCCCTGCGTCAGAGCGAGACTTCCCAGCTCCGCACACTCCCTCGCCCCCGTACTCCGCCTGCAGCACCCGGCGGGCGGGCAGCGCCCGCCGCCCCGTCCCGCCGCCGCGGCGCGGGCAGTGCCTCCGAAGTCCCCACGCACACCCGCCCTCTTCTCCATGCCCCGGCCCCGAGGGGGCGGCGGCGGCGGCGAGCTTCTGTGCCTCCGCGGGCGCGGCTACCACGCCGGGGGCGGTGCGACCCCGGTCCCCGGGGCGTGAAGGCGGGCGGGGGGCGCGGGGTAGGAGGCGAGGGGCTGGCGGCGGCCCGAGCCGCGGCGTCGGGGCTCCACCGCCCCGCCGGGTGGATGCCAAGCGCTGCCCCGCCGGCCGCAGCCGCGCCGCCGTCGCGGGACCCAGCCAGCGGGAGAGAGAGGCCGGCGGCGGCCCCGCAGCGCGGCGCCCGCCCGCTCGGCAGCACCATGAAGGCGGCGGAGGAAGGTAACGGGTGGCTCTACGAGCGGCACTCCGGGCGGGCGGGTGGGTGGGTGGCAGTGTCCCCTGGTGTTTCCCCGCGGCGGCATCGAGTTTTGCCGGCGGCCGCTTGCCAATAGGTGTCTCCTTCGCCTTTCGCACGGCGCCACCTCGGCCGCGCCGCCGCACCCGGTCGCCTCCCACCGGGCCCGGGCCGCGGGCCCGGTGCCGGTCCGGCCCTGCGGGACAGCAAAGAGGCGGCGCTGCATCGCTCCTCACCGACAACGCGTGGCTGCGAGGGCGCCTCGAGTCCGGCCCCGAGAAAACAGTGCGAAGCCGTTCCGGGATTCCCTCCCTAGACTTAGGTTTGGTTTTGGGGGAGGTTAGAATACACCCAGTAATTGCAGCCATTACTCGCTTTTGGGTAAATGAGGCAGCCTCCTAACAAAGCGGGTCCCAGCCAGGGCCAGGCGCTGTACCAGCGGCCCGGCCTTCCCGGCGCACCGAAGCAGGCGGGCACCCCGGGGGTGTGGGTCGGTCCGGCTGCGGGGGACCGCTTGCCCGGCGACCCCGGCTCTCTGTCGGGTTTTGTTTCGATGCCCCGTAGTAACCTTGCTGTGAAAAGTGTGGGGAAAGCACAGAGGCAAAGTTTCTAGAGAAAGATCGTGGGCTCGGGAAGCGCTTTGCTAGTAGCTGCTCGTCCGGACTGAACTTGGTCCTGCCAGTGGCAGCGTTTGGCTGGAGCCAGGACAGGCTTCAGCCTCTCCTGTGCCAGTCGGCACATTTTTCTCCCCCCGAGCATCGTTACCCAGCACCGCTCTTCTCGCTGGCGAAACTTTCGCACCTCGCTTTTCCCAGCCAGCGCCTGTCGGCACCGCCGCTCCGCCTCGCCCGGGGAGCGGCACCTCTCAGGCGGCAGCCGGGCATCACCTCCGCGCGGCAGCAGGTGCCGGGCGGCTCCCGGCTTCCCGCTGCGGGCTTGGGGGCAGCCCTCGGCCATGCTCTCCCCCCTGCGGCTGCTCTCGGGCTCCCCGGTTTCCTTCCGATTTGGTGGTACCGCCGCTTTGCCGCTGCTCCGCCTGAAACAGCCTGCCGTGATCGGGCAGGGCACAGGGAGCCCGCACATGTTAGAAAGTTGTGGAAAAGTGAAGGGTGGCTTCGAATCCGCGTCCGTCGTGTTTATTCCGCAGCGTGGGCGAACGGGGCTTCCTCCCCGGGTTTGTCCCAGGAAAGCTGGACGGGCGCTCAAGACCCATCTTTCTTCTTCTTTTTTTTTTTTTTTTAATTTTATTTGCCTTTTTTAAAAATACAGATGTTTTCACTCCAGGGTTTCATTTCAGTTGATAGGATCCTGCCAATGAGAAAGCTGCAAGCACAACTGTGACGGCGGATCCGCTCTTGAAACATGCGAGGGCCTTTTGGGATGAAAGCTAATTACGGTTTTATTTAATAGCATTGGCTTGCGTGCCTTTCGCACTCTCGGACCTCCGAGGGCTGCATGCATGGCGTTTCCAGCGCTCTGGGCTTCAAAGGCACCGAATGCGCCAACTTGTAAAAATTACACCCAGAGGCTGCTGACACAAAAAGCGTACTGGAGCCTCGTGTAAAAAAGAAAAAAAAAAATCTCCCTTCTTTATTTCCGTGGTATTTCTGGTGCTAGTGTTAAAATGTTGCCATCCCTCATCAATAGTTCTCTTCCCTGTTGATGTATTTTGTAAGGGACTAAGAAAATGAGGCCAGCCAAAAAGTGTGACCCAATCCAGGAAGCACGTAGCAGAGCCCTGCAAGTCAAGATTGTTGCCTTCAAATTAAGATGCCCCTTGATTGCCGGACAATGACAATCGAAGAAAAAAAAATCTCTTTCTTCTTTAGTCTGGGAAGAAACTCTTGCAAAGTGACCCGGTGTGAGGACCTCGCTTTTTGGGGGCGTTGTAGGGAGATGCGGGGTCCTTGCCTCAGAAAATAACTGTGTGTTAACTCCACGAACAAGTTAAATTCTCCTTCAGACTGCCGTGCTGCAGCTATAGCAGCGCGTTTGCTGGGACCTTTGCCGGACTTGCGCTCCGACCAGGGGAGTTGGGACAACTCAGGTTAACTTCAGGGAGAGACTTTGGTCGCCAGCGGTTGGGCTGGAGGGTCGATCGGTGGGTTAGTTATTGCAAAGGCGCCTGGCGGCGCGGGGATGGCCTCGCCGGGACGCATCGGTCTCCCCCACCCCTCGCTCGATTCACTCTTCCCAGTTTAACGGCACTGTTTCAAACTGGATTATTAACTAGCACGACACCGTTATTCCGTCCCCAACATGTGGCATCAATTCGGTTTTACCTTTCCGTAGTCCATCTTTCCTCTTTCTCCAGTCGAAATACTTAATTGACAGCACTAATCCTTTAGCACTGGCAAATCAAACGGTCTGTAAATACTTTGGGACAATTCACCCATCCCGCAGGTAACAGATGTAACCTGAGAGGAGTGAGAGCAAGTGGGTACTTGGGAGGTCCTCCTTGCCTTCCTGCTGGGGCGTCTCGGCAGGAAATGGGGAGCAGTCAACAGCCCAGCGTGGAGGGGCGGCAACAGGGTGAGCCCGGTGAAATCGGGGGGCTGCGCTGCGGGCCAGGGCGAGGCGGCTGTCCCGCCTGTAATAGGCTACGGGCAGGGGGTAGGAGGCGCGGCCGACCCCATTGTCGGGGCAGGGGCTGCGGGACGTGCAAGGGTAAGGCGGGACACTCGTCCCTGTGGCGCTGCTCTGCTCCCTGGCTCAGTCGGGTCGCCTCTGGCCTGCTCCGGCATCCCGGGGCGAGCAGGGCCCCGCCAGGCCGGCAGCCGCAGGCGGAGGGGGTCCCACTGCTGCCAAGGCCTTTTGCACACTCGGGTGACTCAGCCTCGGCACTTTGGGGAGAGGCTGCGAGCAAGGGACCGAGAGCAGCCCCACAGCGGCACCCCGGCGGCTGCCTCACCTCCGCCCCAAAGCGCACTCGGTCCCCTCCAAAGTAAAGCCCGGCCGCCCGCTGGCAGTACCCCGGCGCCGAAAGGTCCTGCTTGCCCTGGGGCTGCCCCGCCGGCCCCGCGGGCTGTCGGTGTCCGCCGTCTCCTGCCAGACTGCAGCGCGGCTGTCCCGGCGAAGGGGGAAAAAGCCTAATGGGCTCTAATGGAAAAAAATTGTGTTTTCCTGGCACTTTGTAGCGGAGATTTCAGCCATAAGCCTGGAAAATGGTATTCCCTGAGTTTATAAGGGAACACCATTTCCATAACCGCTTTAAAAAACTATTCCTTTTGAAATCAGGCCTGAAGCTCGGGGAGCTCAAGAGTCGAGGCGAACAGAGCTGCTGGGGCAGCGACCTCCTTTGCCTGGCAGACACTTTCGAACAGGACGGTAAAATCTGTCAGAAGTGCATTTCTAAACATAAAAATATCCTAATTTATTTTTTTCCCTCATTGATTTTTCACTCCTACAAGCGGGAAAGGTGTCAGCCCGGGGGAAAGCCGTGCCTGCCCTGCCACCCCGCCATCTCGCACCGTCGCCGGGGTCCTCTGGAAGCGTCCCCCGGCGCGCGGCCTCGGCCCGGGACCTTTCACTCCCCGGCGCAGGGAGGCAGCCGGTAACATTACGAATCCCGCTTCAGTGCGCTTTTTATAGCAGTTGGCACTAGTGGGTGCTGCAACTAAGCAAAATAAATAATAAATAAATGAAAGTGAAGCCTCCTGGCTCGCAGACGCGGCGCGGTGGGGAACCTCGGAGGAAGCCTCAGCGGCCCTCAGCGAAGAGGGGAACGCGCTGCTGTCCGGGCCAGGCAGGCAGAGCCCACCTCGCTCCCAAAGCCACCCGGCCGAGGAGCGAAAGCGCCGCTCCTGCCTCCTGTTGCCCCAATCCGTTTGTCAGGAACCCGACACCTGCGGCAGTTAGTTACGGCCGGGCGGCAGCAGGTGAAGTCCCGCTGCCCGGCTACCCCCGGCCTCCCCATACGCCCCCGTGCAGCCGGCGAGGGGGCGGGGATCTGGGATCCTCCCCGATGTCGGGCTGTCCGCACGAGGGTCGCAGACGGGGGCTCAAAGGAAATCCCCACGGCGCGCAAGTTGCGCTGAAGGAGCAGAGCACTGGCGGGGGCTGGTGGGGGGGGGTGGGCCGGGCACCACGGTTGTTTGCATCCACCCGGAAACATCAACAGCGGGAGGGAGGGCGGATCAGAGGAGGTGGTGGCGGCGGCAGCGAGATAGGCCGCCCGTCGGGGCCGGGGTCACGTTACCGCTCACATCGGCCGCCGTCCTGCGCCTTGCTGGGGCTTGCGCGCAGCCCGCACGGCGGGGGAGCTCGGCTCGGCTCGCCGGCAGCAGGTGTCCCGGCAAAAAGGGGCGGGCTCGACGGGGCGGGCCGGGGGCTGCGCCACGGCCTGGGTGCCTGAACGTGGTGGGGGTCGCGGCGGGCGGCGGGAGCCATGACGGGCGTGGGGGCCGAGCAGGAATTTGACTTCGATTTCCTCTTCGAGTTCAAGCACAGCGATGAGGGCGGCCGTGGAGGTGGGTCGCGGCGGGGTGTCCCGGGCACATCCGGGAGTGCTGGCGGAGGGATGCTGCGGGGAGCCCTTCCCTGCCTAGCCTGCTCGGGACGGGGAAGTTTATCCTTCCCCCGGAGGGACGCGGCCGGGGGCGGTGGGGCGCGGGAGACGGGGGCCCGGCCCCGGGAGGCGCCTGTCGCCTCCGCCACGCCGGGAAGCGGCGAGAGGGGCCGCGGCGGCTAGGAGTGAAATCCTGCGCCGGCGCTCTCCCTCACCGTGCCTTTGCAGCACCCGGACGAGCCTCCAAGGGGAGACGACTCGGGGGGCAGCCAGTGTCTGACCTTTGTAGCTTGGGACTTGTTTGAGCTGCTCAAACCCCCACGTTGCACGGCTGCTCCCATGTGCCAGGGGCCTACGACCGATCGGGCTGTCCTCACAGGCTGCCCGCTGCGGGAGGGAGCGACCCCTTCGCACAGCCTTCACCGCCCCTAGAGGGGGTGAAGGTCGGGATCTGGGTCTTCCCATTACAGAGCCAGGACACTTCAAAAGCCACTTCTGCCCCGCTTCCCTTTCTCCTGTGAACTAGAGATAGTTAGGCTCGGGGTTTAGGTTGAAGGTCATCCAATAAATAAAAGTAACGGGCCTGAGTTTATCATGGGTTGTACCGTTGCCAACTCTGGTGTCTTGGTCCATTTGTGTTTTGGTTTGTTGTTGTTTGTTTGTTAATTTGTTTTAATTTTACGACTTTTAGCAATACTTGAGGTAGAAATGAGGCAAGCAAGTCTGGAATTGACACAGGGATAGAGAAAGTTGTCGTTTCCTGATATGAGGTTGACTTCTATGGTGTCAGTGCTAACTTGTAACCTTAAAAAACTCTTGCACAAGTAGATGGTTTAATGCAGCCTCAGAGTAAGGCTTTTCCTGTGTCCATGCTTCATCTCTTGCCTTTAAATTGAGGCCAGTTTCCAGATGCTTGTCTGTGCATTGCAGCCTGCTAGGATGCAGGTGAAGGCATAGTGCTCTCCTTCTAATGCTCCCCACTTGCTCAGCTCTCTGACTCATTGTCAGTGTCCAAATAGTTGTTAGGAGGTTCTCAGTTTTTAGAAAAATGTGGTTTTAAGAGTTTCACACCAAGCTTTTCAGATGAGCGGCCTAGTAATTAGACAGCTGGAAAGTGAAGGGACCTAAGCAAATTAAATGGCAAAGTCTTAGTGAGAAAAGTTCCTGACTCCATTAGGCAATTTTGGAAGCATGAATTCAAACACAGACCTAGATGTGTCTTCATCTTTAGAAATGTAAAATAGCCCTCACCTTCTCTGAAGGCCCTCTGAGTTGCAGATGTTCAGCATTCCTATTTAAATAATGTAAATAAAAGCTGATGGTGCCCAGTGCCTTGCAATATCAGCCTATTAAGGATAGAAAGAAATAAAAGGTTTGTTCTCTGAAATTTAACTAGAGGAAAAGTCTGATTTTTTTAATATTGTCACAGAATGAAATGTAATATGTGAAAATGTGCTTACAAATCAAGGGATCCATTTTCTTGTCCTAGTTATACTTAATGTAAGTGTGGATTTGTTGGAATAGAATGGTTGTGATATCAGGGTTTGGTTCAAGATATTAAAATACACTGTGTCTTGGTGGTAAGTGGGTCCTGGGAGCCTCTACAGATCAAGGTCATGACAGCAACGTCATGTTAAAGTGTTACCTTCCTTTCGTTCCTTTCAGCACTGGCAAAATACCCAACACAGCTGCATTATGTGATGCAGCTTCATGCCTTTGTAGCCACCTCCATCTCCCATCTCTCCAGACTGGCATTTTATTTTTACATGTCTAATTCACCCTGGTGAGGAAAACATCAGCATGTTACGAATGCTGACTATGTATGTGCATTTGATGAATTTTGTAAATATGGAAGCTGTGGAGAAGAATGTGCATTTTCAGAAGTTGTAGCTGGTGTTTTTTACCTCACAAACCAAGAACTAGGTCCTGTTCCTAGTTTTGGCTTTTGGGGCTTCTATATTTGGTGGGCATACTTTCTACACACTGTCTGAAAATTTATGATACCTGAATATATTTGGTAGGCTTTGGATCTTACTTGTTTCAGTTTTGAATACCATTGTGTGAGAAGTTGTGCAACATGATATTTTTTTTTGGCCCTTTAAAAGCTAACCTTTAAAAAATACGTATAATATACTATAAGATGCTATTCCTTGCCATGTGCATTAGGGGAACTTGTTGCTTGAAGCACTTAAGACTGTCTTTTAATTTTAGTGTAGGTTTTTTGTTTTTTTTTTTTTTTTAAGCTGGCTTCCAAAGGCTGGTCTGAGCCTTTATCTTGCCTGCTTGGTATGGGCTGCAGATCTCCAGCAAACCTCAGTGTTTGAATTTCACCTTAGTCACGCGTTAGATTTTAACAGAACGGTTGTGTTCATGATACTTTTCATGCAGGTAGTAATTATCCTTGCTGTCTTGTTCATTTACCTCTTTATTTTTAATAAAAGATCTAAAGGCAGTGATTCTGCAGTCAGCGGATACCACTGTCGCACCCCATCCACAAAGCCCACCTGGGGGGTGCAGAGCTGGGACAGCTTGTGAAACCTGCGATCCCCTGCCCAGTGCGTCCAGCTGCGTGGTGGGGACCGGCTGAAGGTGGTGCCCAGTTGTGCTGTGTCACCACTGCTATCCATCTACACGCTGGGCTGAGAGACTGTGCAAGGGCCTGTGGCTCGTACGTGGCAGAAAAGCCTCGCCAGTGTCCTGGCAGCGATGCGGTGCCAAGGACATCGGCTTCCTCTGGAGCTGGAGGAAGCAGTGAAGGGGTTGAGGCTGCCTTGGAGGCACTGCTCAGACCCCTTCTCTGAGCTAGTTTCTGAAATGGAGAAGATCTTACCACTTTGGGGCTTTTTCCATGAAGAGAGAGAAGGAAGTGGTGGTGGTTGCAGTGACTGTGAGCAGTGCTGCCATCTGGCAAGGCAGCAACAAAAGGGGACTTATTTTGGAAGGAGGGGACTGATTCCCCAGGCAGATCTGTGCCTTGCTGTGACCACTGCAATTGGATTATCCTTGTCAAAGTAGCCCCCCTTTCTCTATGGTTCCTGCCTGCCTGGTTGTTTGAATAGTGTGTGAAGCTGCAGCGTGTTTTGACTAATCCAGTTTTATTTGTGGCACACCCCAGTGTAATTTAATGACCTTTCTTCAGTAAATGGCCTGTCTTTGAAGGCAGGCTAGAGAGTGAGTTCGAAAGGTGGTGTTGCTCATCGTTCCTGACTGTTACCTGACATGACATACATCAGCTGAAACATTGCAGAGTTGCTGTGAAACTGCGACAGCACATTAATTTTTCCTAAGTACCGTTTGCCTTGGAGTTGTTTCCAGTGAGAAAGTCGAACACGGGATTGCCAGAGGATGACACCAGAGAGGTTTGAGCTGATAAACAAAAGAAAGAGAATAGCTACTGCGCTGTGTTACTGGCTTGGAGGGCTCATTTGCATCTGCAGTGCTCCGGGTCCTGTTGGGAATAACAGCTACAGTAATTAGTAAAGCTTTTCCATATCTCCCTAGGGAAGGTGGGCAAGGCTGACCACCTAGGGAGCTTGCCTCCTGGGATGGAATGGGACAAGCTCTCTTTGTGGACTTGCTGTGTCTGGGGGAGATGCAGAGTTTCTCTCTGTCCTACAGGAAAGTGCCGCTGCCGTAACAAACCTCAGGGAAGGCTGATGCACTGTGTGCACAGCTTGGGGCCGGAGCTGGGTGCATTTCCAGTATGCTGAGAGTAACCTGTAGAACAGCATCACCCAGGCTCAAAGTTTAGTGGTAGTTGTCTCTGATAGAAAGGTTTTGCTGTCTTGTTCCAGTACAGCAAGAGATACAGGTGTTAGGGGCTGTGGCTGGCATGTGCTGGTGATGCAGAGCCTCCAGACTTCAGAAATCACTTCTGATCCTGCTGCCCTCCTGCTGCTGAGGACTGTCCATCTCCCTGTATGCAGCCCATCAGTGTTGCTGGGTGGCAGAGACCCACATGTGTCCCTAGGACAGGGGAGCAGAGCTGAAGGGGTCCGTTCAGCAGGCTGACAGTGGGGTGAGGTAGAGACTAGCTTTGGGATACTGGTCCCCTGCAGAGATGGAGATGTGCAGAGGGCAGGTTGTTCCCCTGTGCTGGGTCAGGGAGCTTATCGGTACAAGTCTGTGATGTCATCTGTCACCCTCCAGGTTTTTAAGACTGATGGTTTAGCTCTGCTATTGCTTTTATACACCCGGAGCTGTTAACGGTTAGACCATTGGCCAAGATCTTGCTGCTGGCAACAATCAACATGGCGCATGCAATAACCAGCAATTTCAGTGGAATTTCAGCTGTCATGGAGTAGTGAGACATCCATGTTTATCTTTTACCTGGCCTCTGCCAGTTAGGCTGGAGGATAAGTGGTCCCAGAAACCAGAGCAGGTCAATAGGTCTGTCTTGTTCCAAAATCCTAGTTAACTGGAACCAGTTGGAAACTTGCTGTAATGGAAATTTCAGTTGTGTATAATTTTTTAACAGAACGCAGTTGATCATGTTCTCCACTTTAGTCTGCCTCCACTTTTTTTTTTCTGTCGTGTGTTTTTTGTGTATTCCAACTTTTCAAGAAGGGAATCAGGCTCATTTAGGTTAAAACACATCTCTAGGGCAGCACCGCAGCCTCTGAATGCTGAAGCACTGTTGTTTGAAGACTCAATTTTTTGCTCTGAAGATTTCCATAAGGAGAGTGTCCTTGAGACAAGCTCAGTCCAAGTGCACCCCCCCTCCCAAGATAGCTTGTCTTGTGCTGCTCAGTTAGTAACATTTTCAAGGATGCTAGTCTGCAGCCTCTACCCTAGTGCAGCATTCCTGTGGGCTGGGTTGTTAAGGAGTGCTGTACTTTTGTGTGTTGTGTCATATGCCTCCACTCCAGCTCAGTATTTTACTAAGTGATTATATTAGTTCAGCACTTCATATCATTCTTTTTTGTTTGTTTGTTTTTTCCAGAACACTATAATTATACATCTTCAAATGTAAATGCTGGCTTGCCTCTAAATGTGGCACATTCCTCATTGTCAACTCCATGTCATGGCCTTCAGACATCAAATCCCGTCATTTCAGTAGTCCCATCAACTAACCATCCTTCTGGATATGGAGGACACATGGACAGCGGGGCCTCCGAGTATTACCTGCCTCCAAACATTAGACCTAATGGAGCTCCAGCACTGGAGAGCCCTAGAATTGAGATCACTTCTTACATGGGACTTCATCATAACAACAACCAGTTTTTCCATGATGAGGTTGAGGAAGCCATCCCAAATGCCAAGCGGTCACCTTCCACTGCCACTTTGAACTTACCAAACATCGAGGCGTATAGAGACCCATCCTGCCTGAGCCCAGCAAGTAGCTTGTCTTCCAGAAGCTGCAACTCTGAAGCGTCTTCCTATGAGTCTAACTACTCTTATCCATACACTTCACCCCAGACCTCTCCATGGCAGTCCCCATGTGTCTCTCCAAAGACCACCGACACAGAGGAGGGCTACCAACGCAGCATGGTGGCCTGCACTTTGCTCAGCTCCCCAAGGCACTCTCCATCAACGTCTCCCAGGACAAGCATCACGGAGGAGAACTGGCTGGGGGCTCGCAGCTCCAGGCCTCCGTCTCCTTGCAACAAGAGAAAGTACAGCCTCAACGACCGGCAGACCTCCTACTCCCCGCACCACTCCCCCACGCCCTCTCCGCAAAACTCGCCACGGGTGAGTGTCACGGATGAGACATGGCTGGGGAACACCAACCAGTACACCAGCTCTGCCATTGTCGCTGCCATCAATGCCCTCACCACTGACAGCACCATAGATATGAACGATGGAATTCCCATCAAATCGAGGAAGACCGCCATTGACCACACCCCGTCCATGACTCTCAAAACTGAACCAGCTGGCGAGGATCACAGGACCATATCACCAACTGCCGATTTGTCACCGGAAGACTTCTCCAGTTTTCAGCACATTAGGAAAGGAAATTTCTGCGAGCAGTACCTGTCCGTGCCACAGCATCCCTACCAGTGGGCCAAACCAAAGTCTCTGTCTCCGACATCCTACATGAGGTAAGGGACCTCAACTTAGAAGACAATCCTGCTAATATCTTTATTACATGCTCTTTGTTCTCCTTCCCCTTGGCATCTCTGCTTCTCACAAAATCTGCCCATCTACTCATTCCACTTAGCTGTTTCTTGTGACAATGCCTCCATTGTTGGTGTGGCGTGACCACAAGTAAAGCTCTGAAGGGTTAAAAAGTCTGTCCTGGGAGTCATCTGTGCGTGGGTTGTAACTGGTTATCTGCTTTCCAGGGACGAGCCCCAGCCTGGGCAATCTGGAAATGAGGTATTGAGAAGCTTGTCAGGCAACAGGACAATTTGGTACCATCAAACCTGTGGCTTTACTTAAATAGTTCATCATGTATTAATGTGTTCTTGTTGCAGGACTAAGAGATGTTCCTCTTATTGTGGTCTTTTACATTTACGCTTTATAGACAGCAAATACAAAGAGAATAGGAATACAGTTCTTTTGTGCATTATTTCAACTTTTACTTTGCTTCATCTGAAAGCTTCTTACCAGTCTTCTTTTCCTATCTGCATTGGACAGTGATTTTCTTTTTTCCCACTTCCCCACCATTTTTATATTTAAAGAATAAAACCTTATTTGTCAGATGACAATATACTGGTCACATTTATTTATCACAACAGGACTCCAGGTAGGAAGGACCACAGAATAGCCAGAATTTGAATTACATCCATTGCTTTCTCTTTCAATCTCAATTATGGTCTTTATTTTGAAGTCTTCCAAAGGCTGTATGTACAGTGGCACATGGTGCAGGAAAAGAGTTTGGCTTTCCAAAAGTTTGCATGGTTGTGATGGCTGCCCCCCCGACCCTTCCTCCCAAGCATTTCTAGGTTCTTGCTTTTAACAGCAAAGCTGTCTTTCTCAAAATGAAAGATGTGAACAAATAGCTGAAATATTTTAGTTAATGATAACTCCCTGGCTCTCAACCTTGCTGGTCTAATTTTTCTCCAGCCAGCACCTCTCTGTTGCAGGTTGTCTCCCAAAACTGAGACTGAGCGGTCCATGGCTGTTTGTGTTACAGCGTGTAGTTCTGTGGTCCCTTTCCTCATCATTCTCCTCCTCCTGTCAGCATTTCCCAAGCTCCTTGCAGGACCCTGGCTCAATTTGGTGCTGGGAATGCAGCAACCCCTTTGGGTCTGATTGAGGTGCCCAGAGGTAAGCGCTCACTGCCTTTCGGAGCTGGAATAGAGATGTTTAACATCGGGCAAATCATTCAGAGCCTTCCCACGTATTTAAAACGCGCCTTTTATGTTCTCCCAGTGAAGTGCCAAATAGCCCGTGTTCATCAGGGAGGCTGGCCGTGGGCTTTTGCATTGGGGAAACGATTTTTATGCCAAAGACTTCAAGGGCAATAATAGGACAGTTTGACCAAACAGGCTTTTATCTTTCTGTTGCAGTGAGTGGCCTGTGAGCACTTTGCTGCAGCCCATCAGGAGGTACCCAGTGTGCCTGTGTGCTAACACAAACAAGAAGGGTGATGCATACAAAAGGGAGTCCCACTATATTGTGTATTTAACATTTGTTTCCACTGTTTTGGTCTTGCATAAAATATGTTTCCTGGTTCACAATATGTTTCCATGTGATCTCATTAACTCGTGCTCTAGGGCAGTTGGAATTTACTGTCGAAATGTGCTTTTAAGTTATTTTACCAATCAGATACACTGACTGTGCTTCCTTCCACCAAAAATACCTCTCATTTTATGTATATGAAAGTGCTGGACAACCGAGCATGCACGTCATCAGGATCACAGCCTACGCAACAGAAACTATGTTAATTTAAATATTTAAAAAAAAAATTGTTAAGAGTTTGTCGCAACAGAGCTGGATTTTTTTCCTGTTATTTTACACATCTGTTCTATTTCAAACATGAGGGCCACAGGGGTGGGTTCCAATAAATGACACAGGCTCCAAAATCTACACAGTCATAATGATTTCGAGATAACCAGATTTGATTACCTCCTCTGTCTCTTCCTGAATATATGGTATGATTTTCATCAAAAGCAAGCGCGCCTTGGAAAATAACTGACGCCTTTCCCTCCCTCTCCTGCATTCCCATCTCTTTAGGGGCAGGAGGGAGCAGGGTCAGGCAGATGCTTGGCCAAGTGCTGTCTCCTTTCCTGGAGTTTTATAGCGGGCATCAGTCTAAAAGGGAAACTACTTTTTTTGCATAGTTTCTAAAATTGACGGTGTTTTTCATTTATCGTATTTAAAACCCAATCTACATTAGGCTTTTCAAGTCCCGGAGCAAAGGAATAGTAAGAATATATAAGAGCATAATAATGTCTGCCTTAACAGAAACACTGTCTTTCTGTGCCTCGTTCTTCTCTTGGTTGCTTAAGTTGCTTAGGACAGTGATCTCAGGGGCTCAGCCCTGTCCGGAGGCTGTGGGCTCTTTGGAGCAGGCTTGGGCTCACACATCCTCCTTCAGGGCCACGAATTTGTGGCTGTATCCCTGTGTAGGGCTCTGCATGTGGTGGGCACAGCCTGACCCTGCAGCCGAGGCTGGAGCTGCGTGGGGTAACCTGGTCTGCTGGGGGTTTGCCTGCCGTGCTTCGCTGGCAGCCCAGGGCCTCCTGCCAAGTCTTTGGGTGTAGAAAATAGCTAGAGAGCAAGCACAGATTTTCAGGGGAAGCTTTGGAACAAACCCTGAGGTAGTGATGGGTGTTGTACCTTTTCTAGAGCAAAGTGGGTTACCTCAATGTACCAATCTGCCTCCAAAACTTACTGGAGGTGAATCATTATGTGGAGAGCCCAGAGATGGTCTTCGTGAAATTCTGCTGTAGCTCCAAGGTCTCTTTTTATTTCAGTATTTAAGCCTTGTGCTGTCTCACTCAAATGCAACAAGTTTCCATCTGTAGTCCCTCTTTTATAGTTAGTGTAGCAACTAGTTTAAAAAGAAGCGCTCTACCAGGCCGTTATTGTGTGAGCAGGTGATGCTCTGTGTTTCTCAAGCCCTTGCTGTCTGAATTATGTTCCTTTCTGGGACCTTTTTCCTTTGCTCCTGAGTGCTGTGTAATTCAGAGTCTCTCACGGGCAAAAATGCCAAAGCCAGAATGGAAGCGCAGGACTGGATTTCTGCCCTCGGGTTTGGAGACAGTGTTAGTGACTATTTCTGAAACTAAAATCCCATTTTCATTTTTTACCCGCTCATTAGCAGGTCCCATATCATTCTATATTACAACAAAAACTATAGGCACTCATGAAAGTGATGGATTTCTGACTATCTTGCACATTTTTTATGACTTCCTCTTTAGCCACTGTATTTGCCTAAACACAACCTGGAATTTCCTAGACACGATGGTTTCTTACTCATTGAAAAGTAATGCATTGTAGTTATTTCAAGTGTCATCAGTTTAATCCAGGTGTGTTGGCCTGTAACACTTGAGTTTTTGTTAAACGTAGTGTTTTTTGGGAGGAAGGTGAAGAGAAATGGTTGGGTTTGTTGGTCAGGCGTGTGGCATGTATGAGGTCTACCACACCAAAAGGAGCTTCCAGGAATAGACACCCAGTTCCAGGTAGCTTGAAAATGTCCCTACTGTATTTTCTTGTACAGTTTATGTTTTCTTAATTATTGAAAGCCACTTCTTTTTTTTTTTTTTTTTTTTTTCTCCAGCAGTCTCTTATTCAACCTCAAAAATATACATGTGTGTTCTTGACCTTACAGACATGGGGACATGTAGTTTTACATATGGAGGCTGTGGTTTGCACCCAGAGAACATATGGCTTGTTACCGGTCTACCCGTTGCAAAAGCACATTTGGCTTTTGTCTGCACCAATGGGCTTGTTTATTTTTTTGTGGATTTTTTGGATTCCACTTTTGTGCCTGTGATGGTATTAAACGGTATTATTCAGGCACCAAGCCATATGATTTTCCTGAAGACTGTGATTTTGAGATCTTTCTTTCTTGCTTTCTCGCTTTCTCTCTCGCTTTCCCTTCCTTCCTTCCTTCCTTCCTTCCTTCCTTCCTTCCTTCCTTCCTTCCTTCCTTCCTTCCTTCCTTCCTTCCTTCCTTCCTTCCTTCCTTCCTTCCTTCCTTCCTTCCTTCCTTCCTTCCTTCCTTCCTTCCTTCCTTCCTCCCTCCCTCCCTCCCTCCCTCCCTCCCTCCCTCCCTCCCTCCCTCCTTCCCTCCTTCCCTCCTTCCCTCCTTCCCTCCTTCCCTCCTTCCCTCCTTCCCTCCTTTTGATTTGTGGACCTTTCAGATGCTCTTGATATGTTGTTTTGATTGTTTTTTTTTTTTTTCTTAATAGATATTTTGGTCCAGATCATGAGATAGAGAATAAACTTACTTGGGAGAAGTTGAGTTTCTCAAGAAATCGGGGTTTTCTGAAGGTAGAAAAGGGCACCAGCTATCTTAACATGAGGTAGTCACTGGTGCAGCAGCACTGAATTTGCTGACCTGTGTGTTCATGGCAAACCTGCATGTTTATGGCGAGCGAGAGGAAGTTCCTCAGATAAAGTAAAGGCAGAGCTGTCTGGGCAAGACCCAGTGAAATGGGGACTTGGGCCATGTGTCGGTGACCATCTCCTGGGACTTGATAGTGTTAATTGGAGGTGGGGGAGGCGAGTGGACAGGGAAGAGCCTGTGATGCCTCTAACCTTTTTCTCTCTCCTGCTGTGTTCATGCTGGATGGGGATTTTTTGATGCTTCAACAAGTTTGGTTTTTGGTTATGTTAGGTTGCTGTACCATAAGGCTAAGGACTGCTTGGAAGCCTGTCTCAGTAAACTGATTTTTGTTTGTTTGTTTGATTTGATCCTCCCCACGCTTTCTCCTGACTGTTTTTCAATTCATTCAAATGTCCCTGTGAACATCTTATTCTTTCCCTTCTTTCACCAGCTCATTTTAGCACAGTGTGATTTTAAATTCAGAAGGAGCAGAGATGTGATGCCAGCCACTTGTTATCTCTGTTCGCACAGTAATAGTTTCTTGGTCTTTCTCTAAGCCAACAAATACAAAATTTCCTGTGCAAATGGATCTCTGAATGAAATTGCAGGATGGTAGTGTTAAGTATTATCTGGCAGTATGACGACAACTTGCATTTTCAGACTTAAGCATGAGGAATTCCAGTGCACCGCATGTGCTCCATGGAGCAGCTACTTGCTCCGCGTGCCAGCAAAATTCAGCCAAGTCTGGGGTGGGATGCAGCATCTATTTTAACAGCTCACAGCCAGATTGCTCAATTGTCAGACAGGAAATTAAAAAAATTTAAAAAAAAGAAAAAAAGAGAAAAATCTACCCATGTTAACTCAGAGGTGAAATGTAAAGCAGGTATATTTTTCTGACCACAATCAAGTTGGTAGACATGTAGGCATCATTGTTGTTTTCATACTGTTCCAAAATCCACACAAGGATATTTAACATGCATCTGCCTGCGTGAGACACCAGCCATAAATAATAAATCGTAACTATATTTTCATTTGGTGGACAGTTGAAGCAGGGGCAAGCTATCAGCCTGGTAAAAGTTTCAGCAGCCCTGTAGTTTCTTTACTTTGTTTTTGTTTCTAAAGGAACACTCCCTGTTAGAAAAAATAAGCTCAGTGCAGGGCACCCTGTCTCAGCCATGCTCCTTCCAAGTCACTTGCTTGACTTTGGGCACTGACACACACTTTTCCAAAGAGGGGTTCGTGCTGCTGTCAGGCAGCTATCTGGGATAGGTGACTCCTTGCTGTGGTACTTGGCCAAGGAGCAGGGTCAGTCCCCGTGCGACACCGGCAGTTCTGAGATCTTTGGCACAGGAGCCTAGTTAAGGACAAAAAAGTTTGCAAACCTTTTTTTTTTTTTTTTTTTTTCCAAGTGGCCTTGGGCATCTAGCAACTTTGAAAGTGTAATGGTAATTTAATTCCCAAATGCATAGCGATCATGTGAAAATGGGGCTTGAACACCTTCGCAAAGTTAATAGAAGTTTTTGGCTTTGTTTCTTCCCTGTCTATATTCCAGCGTGCTCCTTAGTATCTTTTTTTTCCTTTTTGTAACTTGATAAATCTTTCTGCTAAAGGCAGAAGTCAGCCAGACTGGATAATCTGTTTTTGATTTAATCATATTTTGTATCTGGTGTATGCAAAATAAATCACTATTCATCTGTTTTGTAATCTGATTTATGTAGGACAGAGTTACACAGAGTGAGTTTTCTACAGCCTAATGCCAGGTTTTGTGAACCTGCCTTGAAACAACCGTCCCTCATTACAGCATTTAGGAGAGCTACAGTTAGATTTATTCTGGTGTAGAAAGGAATGGGACAAGTTTTCAGTTGGTGGAAAATTCAATCTGAGGGAAATATACCAATGTATATTTGATAGGAAGACTGCGTGAAGACCTTTTATTTCTCTTCTCCCCCCCGCCCAGGAGGGGCTCTTCTCCCCTTCATGTAATGCTGGCTAGATGAAGGTGGTTTGGGCCTTTTCAATTTGATAAAGTTTATTTGCAGCAGCCAGATTAGATTTTACCACTACACCATTTGCTTGGTGACTTTTTCCTTTAACCACGTTTAGCCACAGGAAATGATGAAGTGGATGATGAAGATAACCTAGCATAGGAAATAGCTCTGACAGCCCCAGCCCGTGACACTGTTAAATGCATCACTCTGCTTCCTTTATCAGGAAAACTGCCATTAACTGTCAATTTATAATTGGGCAGGTGGTATTTTGGAATTTTGATGATAGATTGTAGGCTAACAGCAAACTGTGTTTTTGTTTTAAGGCTTTGTTTGAGAACATTAATTTTACAAATTAATTATACTGACGTTTTCAGCTGCTGATTTGAAAGGGGGTTTTGTGGAATTTTTTTTTTTTTTTTTTTTAGTAAGATGTAATTAGTTATAGAACTATTACTTACTTCCATGGATCTTAAAAAAAATCCCTCTTCACTTGAGGGCCATGTGCTGTTGGCCAGAGTTGTCCTTTTTAATTAAGTGATAAAAATTTCTAATCTCATAGATGTTGTGTCCTCAAAAAGAAAAAAAAAGTTCCATCAAGTGAGAATCTACTTAAAACCAGAAACATCTGTTTAAAAATGTGTGCTCATCATCACCAGGAGAGACACATCTGTTTTGCTCCTCTTTTTGTCATTTATCATTAGTCAAATGTAGTTTATCCAGAACTTTTTTTTTTTTTTGAGGCTTTTTCAGACTGAAGCATGAGTACCTAAAGTGCTAGGCGAAGAATAGTAGTGATATATAATGGTGAATTGCCTCTGTGGATCACTGGGATGGTAAGGTGGAGTATTCAGTCTCCAGCTGAATATGTGGTTGTAATACACACATCCAGCGTGGAAGCTCTTCTGCATCCTTTCTCTCCTAGCCAGCACATTTCAGCTGTGATTCAGGCTGCTCAGACTGTCCTTGCACCAGCCTGTAGCAGCCAGGTGGGGAACTGGTAAATCCCCAGTGGGCAGCCTCCTTCCAGACAGGGGCGAGAGATAATTAGTCCTTCAGCTTCCTTGTCTGCACCCTGTGACAGGATGAGCCCTCTCACGATGGCAGGTAGTCCCAGCCTGTGGCAACAAGAAAAGGGTTGAGGACTGTGATTTTCTGCTTGCTGGTCACCTTCTCTGGGCTTATGGGAGAGATAGTAAAGTTTGGTGTAAGAGGACAGAGTAGTGTGTTGCAGCTGTTCCATTTAACTACTTGTAAAGGCTTTTGAAGGACATCTGGTGAGGAGAATTCACCAAAGGAGAGAATATATGCTACATGTAAGATTAATGTTTTCATCATGAAACTTTTTGCTTTGTTTTTAAGATCAATAGGTTTGTCTCAGGCTTAACAGTGTTTCAAAGTGCTTGTTTGTTTTTTGTTTGTTTGGTTTTTTATCCCGAAGCATCAACTTGGCATTTCTTACAGTTGAGCTCTCCTTACTGTTTTCAAGTGTGGTTTTACACTGGAAGTGGGTTTCTAAGAATGACAGTTCCCCACCATCACATGCTGTCGGGACTGCTTGCTTGTGTGGTGGTAATGAGTCCTTAATATTGTAGTTAATTGCAGAGTCGGTAGAGGGCTGGAAGAGGGAGCTGGATTTTCCTTTGGGTTTGTGCGTCATCCTTAGTAGGATTTGTCAGCAAGTTCTGACTTCAGAGCCTGTTCCCTTGCAGTGCATGAACCAGAAGGAGATTGGCTTCACTTTGAGACTCTCTGACGTGTTTTGTCTTGGGAAGGAAGCTGGGAAGTGTTTTTTTCTTTTTTTTTTTTTCTTTCTTCTTTCCACCCCCTGTAAACTGAGCAGCTTTGTTGAAATCCATTAGATTCATTCGATGCAGAACTTCTCCAGAAGTTGGTTCAGAGTTCACTTTCACAGGAGAAATCCTCTTCCTTAAATTCCTCTGCATCTTTCTGTCTACCTTTCTCCTTTTGGTTCAGTGATCAATACATTAAGATATTTGTAAGCTGTGTCTTAACGTTTTTCCATTTTGTTTACAAATAGGATAGCATCTGGACCATCAGATGTGCTCGACCGATAAATCTTCATAAAATAGCCATTACCTTCTAAATTACTTATGTCATGGCATTATCCATATTGATGAAATTTTAAATGTAAGATGGTGAAGGATGAACTGCGAAACACAGTCTCTAAAGTAATAGTGCTGGATATTTGTGGTTTATGATAGTATACTTGATGTTAATTTTTAATACATTTTCCTTTCCATTATAGCCCATCCCTGCCTGCCCTTGATTGGCAGCTGCCATCTCACTCAGGACCTTATGAACTGCGGATTGAAGTGCAGCCGAAATCCCACCACCGAGCTCATTACGAGACAGAAGGCAGTCGAGGGGCTGTGAAGGCATCTGCGGGGGGCCACCCTATTGTGCAGGTACCAAAAGGTGTAATGAGTGGCACAGGTTGTTTATCTCGCCACTCTGTGGTCAGCACCCTTTCTTCTGCAAAATTGAAACGTGTTGGAGATTTTTCCTGTCCTCAAAGGTTTCTGTGCACAAGTGCATCTTATGGCGCGTTTTAAAAGGGGTGGACCAAGCTTTTATTAAAAACAAGGCAAGAGCAACCACTTGCTCTTAGCAATGTGAATATGGCACAAGCAGATTGCTGCTCTGTCTGTATACAGCTCAGCAAGTGTTCTGCTGGCAAGCGGTCACCATGGACCAATCTGTGCATTCAGATTCCAGACATGCAGTTTATACTCAAATCAGCTGGGGACGTGCCGTGGTACACTTAGTCCTTAGCTTGTGGATGGATTAATCAGAGCTGTGAACACATGTTGGAGGACAGAGCTGTAGCACTAATGTGGAAGCATGTCACTGGTTTGGATGTTGCAGTGACTGCTGAGCGAAGTGAGGCTTTTGGAGTTTCTTCTGTTTAGTTCCTTAACCCCCTCCATCTGCTCTGGAAAGTATCTGAGTTCTGAATTTCATGAATTCTACTGAACTCTTCAGTTACTGCATATAAAGCATTTAATTTAATAACACTGTAAAGTGACCCTTAATTCATTTATATGACTAGTCTCATTCATTTTTAAAGGACTTTTCTTGGGAGTGGGAAGAAAAAGATTTAGTTGTTTAAAACAAAAAAAAAGAAAAAACCATGGGAGAGAGCCAACCGTGCCTGTCCCTCCTCAGCTGCTTCTTCGCTCACCCAGAAGTTAAAATCACAGTGCCTTTCATTGGGACTGTGACCCCGAGTGCAGGTTGTATCCCTGCCCAGGTGCCGTGGGACCCACGGGTGTCAGGTGCTGTCTGTGGGAGGGAGGCTCACGCTGCCAGGTTTGTGCCACAGCTCTGCCTGTGGGAGCAGCAGCTTGTCAAAAGGCTGGGTGGCTCCACACGAGGTTACAGACCATACGTGCAGGCCTGGTGTGCGTTTACTTGATGTAAAGCCCTGTTAGTAAACACATCATTTGAAGGAACATACAAGTTTGAGATAACATCAGGCAGGGAAGGCCACTATGGATTTTGTGTGCTACTGTGGCAGCTGAAAAAGGAAAGTGAGGGGAGTTGTCAGCAGCAAACACAGTTCACTCTTGAGCTCTGCCAAAACTCATCAGTGACGTGGGATTATGGGAGTCATCTGCTGAAAGACAAAAGGTTTTAGCAGAACATTTGTGAATTATATTAAAGAGGGGTTTGCGGCAGACACACCTGATGACAATTAATACCTACTCTGTGGCTTGATGCAAGGAAATGTAAATGAGGAGGCATCAATTCACAGCAGCCAGCCTGGTGTTTAAAGTTTTCTACGTGCTTTTTGGAAAGACTGAATGTGATGCCAACATTTAATTGGACTAAATGCGTCCAGACATTTCCCCTCTCATCCCCTGTCCCGGTCTGTGGGGAGTGAGCGTACTGCGTCCAAACAAAACAAGTGTCAGAAAGAGGAGAGGAAACTGTGGAAGGGCATGAAGGGAGAGGGGAGGAAGCAGCCAGTCCGAGCTCTGTCAATTTGCTCTACCGGTTTGATAAAGATTAATGTATTTTTCAGTTCTTTTATTACAACCTGAACATCCTTTTCTCCAAAAAGAACTGAAACATAAGAGGGCCAGGAAGAACCTCTCCATGCTGACATTGCCATCCCAGCTAGAGTTATCTGTTTAATGAAATACTTAAAAGCTTCAGACTGAATCCAGAGTTGGATTGATGGATGAGAAGTACTTCCAAAAAAGAAAGTACTTAGAAATATTTTTAATAAAGAAACAGTAAGTACTTACAAATAAATAAGTACTTCAAAAAAAAAAAAAAAGTACTTCTAAGTAAATGAAAGGAGGAGGAAATCTAGGGGATAACTTCTGATAAACTGGCGACTGATAAAAGCTGTGAAATGCATCTCTGAATGAATGTGTTTCCAGATATTGTAGGTGTTTTGGTCAGGTTTGATTCAGTCTGCTGTGTCCTAAACCAGGAGGTTTTCTCACACTAATACTTCCACATATGTGTAGGGCATGCTAAGGCAGAGGAAGAGTAAATCCGAAAAGAATCCACTGCTCATGGCACAGTTCCCCAGCAGAATTGTCAGGAGGTTGCTTTTTCTGCAGCTGGAGTGTGTTTATCATTTTTTTCCCGGCAATGTTAGCTCCTTTGCAGCTGCTCCATCTCTTTGTGTAAGAGGTGGAAGGGTTCGACAATCGAAGTTTCCAAGGCAAGCGTGCTGGACGAGGAGAGTGGTGGTGTAGACGGGATGGAGTCTCTTGTGGGTGTGACATGAAGTCCAGGGTTGGAGACCAATTTTTTCTTTGGCTCTAGCAGCTCCTCCAGGCTGGTGACTTTTCTCTGAAGCTGAAGAGGGCCACCTGTTAAGCTGAAGAGCTTTGCACAGAAGCACGTTCAGCGCCTGCCGGTGTATGAGATTACTCTCCTCTCCAAAACCTGAGCAAAAGGGCAGGCAGTACTGAGCTTGAGGCTGCCAGGGGGCCTGCCTGGTGGGTGCTGGCAGCCACCCACAGCAGCAGACTTGCCCCAACCTGGTGATGGAAGGTGCCACTTGTTCCTTATCCTCCATCATCTGCATGGAGCTTGCTCACTGGAGACTCCTGCGGCCTGTCTTCCAGCTATATGCCATGCCAGCAGGATTTCCTATGGATTTCCTTCTGTGGGATGGCTGCACCTTCCCTTCTCTGCTTAGAAATTATACGATTTTGAGGTCTTCAAGTTGCCCGTGAGGGCTAATGAGCCTGGTAACGCAATATTCCTCTCTCACGTTTTACCTTTGCCTGTTTGGGTGTGTGGCTGCCGTGGGAGCCCCAAGCTATCGCTGTTCTCAATTGCTAAACGTTTTGAGAGCGGGATAAGCTGGCACACCTAGTGAGCTAAAAATGCTGCAGAAGATTGGCAGGCGAGCGGTGCCGGGGAGTGGTGCTGGTGAGCTCACAGCTGGCACTGGCTTTTGCCCCTTGGCTCAGGGAAGCGTTTTGTGCGTTGTCGTTGCCTTTGGTGATTTCAGACAGAGGTGCTCCCCTCTCTGAGTCAGAATGGGGCCAGTGCCCCAGCTGGCGTCAGGCGTTAGGAAGCTGCACGTCGTGCCAGTTGTGGGTGAAGCCCAGGACCACTTTGGGGAGCAGAATCACGCTTTTTAGCATCCTACTGGCACTTCCATTTTTGTAGGAGTTCATGACTAAGGTGAGGGTTTCCCTGAATGGAGCAAGATGAAGTGAATGGGGGCTTCAGGAAACCCATGGAGTTAGACAGCTACAGCCCTATTTTAAGTGAGGTGAATTTGCTTCAAGGGGTTTACATCCAGAACGTCTTAAATATGCCCTCCACTTGGACATACCTCCCTTTCTAAATTTTAAAAGTGGTGGTGAGGAGTTGAACAAGGTGGGGGTTACATTCCAGCCAGCAATGGCTCTGTTTCAGCTGCAGGTAAGCAGTCTGGCAGATAAAAGTTTAAGATCCCTGGGGAGGGATGGCACCAGATTATAAATATACAGTCTATAGATATTCTAATTAATAACTCATCTTTGGAATAAGTCAAGTACTTTAGCTGCCCGAGATGGAATTTTTACAAGCAGGGTGCGGTGTATCTGTGAGATAAAATCCAAATACTCAAGAATGTTTAATTAAAGGGTATGATTTACTCCCATAAAAGACTGGACTAAAGGGTGAAAGAAAATATTCAAATGCACAGAACAGTGTAGTAAACACTTTCAAAGTCATGATTATTATTCGTTTTTTTGACACAAAATATGCCAAGAATATTTTTCAAGACCACTCTTGACGTGAGAGAGGTAAATTGGTTAGAAAAAGGGAAGAAAATAAGTTGTGTTTTTTTTCCCATTTTTATGTAGGTAGTCAGTACTAGCTAGAATTTTTTTTCCTTTTGGAAAAATAATATTGAAGATACAGTGAATGCTGCCTTGCCTTTCACTGTATCACTTTGCAGTGTGATGGTAGAGGTTACCTATGGCTTGTGGACTCCAATACAGAATTTGATCTGAGCCTGTGAACAGACAAATAGTCTGAACCCCCTCATTTTATAGGCAAAACACAACGATTTGTTTGCTGATTTAAATAGTCAAAATGTTGTTTGTGCCGGGAGTCTTGCTCACAAGAGTTGGCTTGGGTCATTTCTTGACAAGATCTCAAGTAGGTACTTTGAGTCAGATTTTCAAAGGCCTTGAGGCATATGTTGGGATTTTAAAATCCCCTTATGACTAACAAGTGTCAAAACTCTTCTCTAGAGCAATTGGTGCCTCTGTATTTTTGTACATCTCCACATCACCGTAATTAGGCACCAACATGCCTCTGAGCTATTTGTGCACCACAGTAACACATGGAGCGTGTTATCATTTGTTTCCCATGGATCCGTTTGTTTTGTTGCTTTCAGATAATGAACTCAAGTAGTCCAGTTCCAGGTGCCGGCCACCACAGATATCTATCAGAGTCCTTTAATCTTCCAGACCAAAGAGCTATGAATACCTTATGCAAACCCCTCAAGGAATAGAAAGCCTTGTCGATCGAACCACCGCAGTTTCAGGGGCAGCAGTCAGTCCAGCTAGCTGCAAATGCATTCAGGTTGGGGCTTTACGTTTTGACATCACCGTCTCATATAGCACTTCTCATGCACCTGGCTTCACAAGCAGCTAACAGCGTGAGGTAAAGGGTTGTGCAGTTACATGGAAGGCAAGATGGGAAGAAGAGAGAAATGAGATGAAGGAAAAGACTGGAAAGAAGTGTTCATTGTCAGCGACAGGAAGGAGATGAAGGGATAAGAATTCCGAGATGAAGGCTCTTCCAGACAGAGTGGGGCAAGTCCTTCACAGCAGTGCTCTGATGCTGCACAGAAAGAGTGAGCCCATGGTTAATTTTTAAGTACACAATATGGGACTTCTCATGTACCTGCAGTGTGTGCATAAGCGCTTTTCTTGGTAGGGGTACCCCAGTGCTCTGTGTTTGTTTTAAGCAACAGGGCTGACACTGTTGCTGGGTCAGTCGAGCGAATTGAAAGGAAAACAGTCCCTGGTGAGTCCAACTCGTGGCCATCTGACACCTCACCAAGAGGAGTGAATGTGGAAAAAAATGTTAGCCTCTTTCCCCTTCCCTCTCTGGGTCTATCAAAGCAGAGAAGCAGGCATATTTGTGTTAGTAAGCAGTGATTCAGCTTGTCGTGCCACAGTGGGCTTCCTCTCTGTGCTGCTCTTAACTTTGTTTTAGAAGACAGCATCAGCCTTTTATCCAGATGGAAATATAATCCTTTTGGATGGTGGGGATATAAAGACATTGACAAGCACCTGTTAGCCAGGTTGCAATTAATAGCACAAAGCCATGCAACCATACAACAAACCAGACAGGGAGCCTACATTTTTATAGCCTTGTTTTAGACAGCCAGTACTTCTTAAAAATAAATCTAAGCTGAATGACTTTCTCACTTCTTGCATCTGTATGGTTAAAGCTAGCCTCAAACTGGCAGACAGATAATCAAAACTGAAAAGCAAAATGATTTGGCAGATGTTCTAAGGCTGCTGTTGCTTCTATAAATCCAATGAATATAAGAGTGCCCATTCAAAGCTTTTTATCATGGTTTTTCATCATTAGAAGACTGTGTTTTGTAAAGGGGGGAGTTTCTCTTTTTCGATATTTCCCATGAAGCTGGTCCCACGGGGTATCTCCACAAGCATAGCCATATAGGTAGCTTATGGCCTGCCTGGGAAGGACCAAGTCTAGAAGGGAGCTGCTCTGTAAAGTGTGCTGCTGTCAGCTGGTGAAGATTTTACGACCCTGAAAATGCACCTTCAGCTCTGATTTATGAGCAGTCCTGGGGTCAGGCCTCTACTGTTTGGTGTAAGAGCCCCTTCCAAATGAAAAACGAAGTTTCTACCAGTCAGCACTTGGGGAATGTACTCTGCTCTGCTTTAAAAATGAGAGCTCACCCACGCTTGGCCTGACGAACACCACAATACGTATTCCAGCTGTTAGGACGCTGAGATATTCAACCTGGCTTTCCAGCCCAAAGGATTTAGCCCAGCATCCTAGGTTTGCATTCAGTTTGGACTCGCTAGCCACCTGCAAAGCAGAAGTTAGTGGCCTTGAGGGAGGAGGGGATGGAAGGTGTGCCTACTCCTCTGCTGTTGCTGTCTCCATTTGCTCAGGAAAGGGGATGATGATACCAGCTCCCAGCTTTCCTCTTCCTTGGCCTCTCCCGGTTACCTTTCTGCCTTGTTCTTTGCAACAAGGGAGTTGGTGGCGTTATTCTCAGTGTGTGGGATATCTTCTGGCTGTCCTCTGGTGTTGGTTGATAAGGCAAAGACCTTCTAGGTTAGACCTAGGAAGGAAGCAAAGGAGTCATCTTCATCCCCACCACTGCTCACAGAGACATCCTTTCTGCTTCCTTTGTGGGGCTGATTTTGGTAACCAGCAGCACACACATTCTAAGTGTCTAGAAACAATCTCATGGAAGTCTCTGCAAGACCAAGAAAGACGGAACATAAATGTAGTAGTCTTTTCTTCTCTTCCTCATTTACTTTGTTCGCAGGTCTCATGCTGTATCCTTTCACTAGGAGAATTGTTTGCAGTTTGGGCAGAGCTTTTTCTGCACATTGTCAGAAAAGGGCGCTTCATCATTATTTTGGAAGTATACCTCAAAAACATGTGTCACTGCACTCCAGGGAGTAATCAGAACTCATCCTTGATGGTTTGAGTGCTATGCTTTTTTTCTCCTTTCCATCCTTTTTGCCCCCTTTTTAATATTGCATTGCTCCTGCTGAAAGTTGCAAATTCTCTGTCTTTCACTATGTCTTCAAATTTTTTATTTAGAAGTTGCCATTCCCCTTTTCCACAAGTGGTCAGGTCCCAAGCAAGATAAGAAAAATCCCCCTTGCCTAATTTTTCACCATAACTAAATAAAGTACAAATATGTCTGTGGACCTGGGGAGTATCTGTTGGTGGGTGTAGTTCAGTGAAGATGGAAAAAAAATAACAGTTGAAATAGACAGTTTCTTTGCAGCAATGTGCTAGGAAAATACCTGTGCAGGCCGCAACAGCCCAGCAAAGGCATTTGTGGTAGTGCTAGTGAGGCTACTGCAAATGTGCTTGTGGAGCTAAATGTTCCCAGTTTCTTCCTTAGTACTCTCTGTCAAGATGTGCTAAAGCTCAGGATAGTGTGATCTGTTCTCTCTTATATTTCTTTTTTGAAAAAAAAAAGTATTAGAAAGAAACAATTCAGCTTAAGTGAAACAAGAAGAGAAAAACAACAGCCAGTGAGATTCCTGAGGGTTTTGGCAGATTTGAAAACTTAAATAATGGTCGTAATGTAAAAACAAAAATTGGCAATTGCTTAATTCATATTCTAATAGATCTTTGTCTTTTGGGGACGTTATTTTAGTGCCTGAGGTATTAATTAAAAAAAACATGGCCTCTGCATCTGCATAGCAATTGGTCTCTCAAAGGACGATTGTTGGTGTTTTTTTTCTCCCAGTAAGTTTGTGGTAGAAGCACCCTTTCACTGAAAATACATACATCAGGGGAAACACCTAGAAGGGAGGAGGGTTGCAGAATCAGAAGGCTGTGGTTCTGTAGACCTCTCTGAGCTTCAGCAACTCTCCTTCTGCCCTCCTAGCATCTGAGAAGGAGCTGCTGACACTTCTGGTTAGTCAAAAGAGGCTGCCCGGGAGTGCTACAAATAGGAACCTACTTTTCTAAGGAAAATTGCAACATGGGTAGACCTCTTGCTTGCCTTGAGTTACCAGACCTCCGTTACAAAAAAAACCCCAAACCACATTCAAAGCAGTATTAGGGTACTTTTGAAGTCATTAAGCTTAACCTGCTTTATTGAAGCACATGCTTAGGAGTTTGCTGACTCTTAGTCAGTTTAACTATTTTTCAGAAGATTAGACTGTGGATGAGTAGGATGTCAAGGACTGGACTTAAAATGGCTTTACAGGGAGGTTTAAATGATACATGAGGCTGTGATCTGGGTGTGAACCACAGTTGTTACTTAGTTTTGGTTGCAGTTGGGAAGACCTACACCAAAGTTATCAATCAGTAGATCTGCTCCAGACTTGTCAGATTATTGCATGTTGACGGGTGCCCAAAAGCTGAAATGAAACACGGTTAAAATTAAAATGCAGCTTTACCAAAGCCAGATGCTTCATTATGAGCTGAGCTAACCTACCTGCCAAATACTGCTAACCTGCATGAGGCAGGTGATTAATTTTTTACAAGCCTGCTTTGGCAACTAGACATCTGTCCTCTATTCCTAAAAGTAATATCTCAGGGCAAGAAATTTATTTTTATTCTTCTTAGTACTCCAAATTACATAAAACATATATATTATGAAAATTATATTGTGCGCATTTTGTATGAAGCTATACTGGGGGCCAGCTTGTATTTCAGATCACTTTCACACCAATGTAACTCCATTGGAATAATTTCTTGTTTGTACTTTCTAATTTTTATGTGTAAGAAGAATAAAAAATCACATCCATAACATACCTTGTAATCTGGAATATCAGTATATGTGGTTAAAATATACATTTTCCATTTTAATCAGTCATTGTTCCAGCTAACAGGCTGAATCAGTGGAAAATATGGTATCAAATTACTCAGTTGCTCTCTTGAACTACGTTGCAGCTTTCATTATGAGAAGGGGTTTATCATTTCTTTCCTTGTGAAGAATAGCTTGAGATCTTCTTTGATACATGACGTGAAAGGGAGATCATCCATTACAGCATCTGCTATATACATGCACTTAAGTAAAATATGTTGCGTGCAGTGAAATCAAATAAACTTTCTCCTCCCTCCACATGTTTGAGAAATAATTTAACAGCAGTTGCATATTTTTACTGAAGCAGTTGAAACGTGCTAGCGATCAATTTACTTACACATGGTAAAAATAATACAGGTTGCAGACAGATTTGTAATACGGTTTTTAAACACCTGTTTTTAATGTTTCAGTACCTAATAAAGCAGAGGAACTCCTGCTTTTGGTTTGCATGCAGACATGATGTACATTGGGATTTAAAAGGCTACTGCCTAGGTTTCAAATGCAGCCCTATTCACAGCAATAAACAACACTTGGAGGCACAGCCTGGGTACATTTTTGGGAGTTCCTCAGCACTTTGGTTACAGTCACCAAAGTCTCCTTCAATGAGTTTTGCTCTTTTGGGCACTGATAACGTGGTGTTACTGCCAAATGTGAATCCTGGCAAAAAGCCATTGTCCTTACCAGCAAGGGAGCTTATACCTTGCCACTTGCAATGCTGCTCATGTAAAAAGTTTGCTGGTCCAGTTCTATGTAATATAGGGGAAAGATATAAAAGAGATTGAGCAAAGTGCAATAGAGCTTTTCAGTACATTCAGTACATTTTCATAATGTGGGATTAAATGTTGAACATGTGCTTTAGTTTTCTACCAAACAAGAATACATTGATTAACTGGCAATTAATTGTGTCACTTATTGTTGCTGAGGTTACTCAGTTGCAAAACGTGGATTAAGATACTTTCACTGCCTTGCATGGGTGTTACAAGACATTGGGTATCACATGTGAGCATGTGGGGCTGCCAACTGCCCAAAAATAACAGGAAAAAGGGGAGCAAGTTGCAGAATCTGCACTGTCTTCTTACAGACCTCTTTACTGCTTTTCGGGAGACCCATTAAGTTGTCCCTCTTCAAAATCCAGTGCACTTTGGGCGTTGGTTGCAGGCTCCCGCCCGTGTGTTGCTGCTTCCCTCTGATGGTTTTCGGGTGAATTCTATTAACTGGATCCTCCTTTTCCTCTGCTTCTGCCTTTGGTCCCTTTGATTTTGGGATCCCTTAGGATGATTGCATCTTCTTTTTGTTCCACCACCATTATGGCTGGCCACATCCAATGGGCATGAAGCCCCTGTGTCTCCGAAGCTTTTACTGGATGTCTTGATAGCAAGTCAGGCGTAATGATGCTCGCACTAAGATTCTCATCACCATTTAAAATCTTCCCATTACTTTCCTCTGTCTTTGGGCAAACTGTACCTTTCTTCATGTCATTTAAGTCTGTAATTTAGACCAGTCACTAAAGTCTGCTATATTTAGCTGATCCCTGTGCCTGCATCAAAATAGCGATATCAGTGTATCATGCATGTTCTGTGCAGGACAGGGGTGCCCATATTTGCTGTCATTAATAAGCCACACGTCCCCTCGGCTCTCTGCCTGTGAAAGGACAGTGGCTAGCATTTGGGAAGCCCACAGCATGTCGTGGCTGTGCAGATAGATAAATAGCTAGAAGGGAGTGGGTCAGAAGAGAGATCACATTTCATCTCTGGAGAGCTGCTCAAAGTCAAGCCGTGTGTGAAGCCGAGGTGCAGCTCAGGCACAAAGGGTTAGTCCCAAGTTTTCATCCCTCTCTTGATGTCTTCACCTGAGGCTGCTGCCTGATGTGGCACCACAAGGAGAGCGACCTGAGCCTGAGATGGTTGGTGTATGTCAGGATTAAGAAACTCAAGCAAGGCTTGCACAGCGTTGCCTGTGCTTGCTGGGGGCCAGGACTGCCCGCGCTGTGGCTCTCTTGCTTGTGTGTGTGGGGACCTAACACTTTGCTTGTGGGTGCAGGGCGGAGGAGGGGTGCAAGTGACTATTTTGGATGAGACTGACCATTGCCAAAGTGAGTGCTAGTGAGCGGGGCGGCATGCACCTGTGGGGTGCTGGATGCGGCCGTGGGGCGAGGGGATGAGCGCTGCATGGGTGCTGCTGATGGTGGGCCTGGCACAGTGGGCAGCACTGGGGCCGGCGGGGGTCCCAGCTCCCACTGCTTTCCCCCTGCCTCCCTGCAGGTCCTGGCCTGGCATGTTGTTGTTATGATTGCTATGGAAATTATTTCAATGTGTTTTGTAGTTCTGAGATGCTGTGTCTTGCGTTGTTTGGCTGGGAAGCTGCTTGACTGGTTTTAGAGGGTGGCTGTACATGCACAAACACTAGCTGATCTTTTTTTCGTGGTGGAAAGTAGGAGATTCACAGCATGGTTTTAATTAGAATCGCTCATTTAGTCTTGCACTGCAGCGTGTTCTTTAGTTGAAAGATAATTTAATTTTCTTTGTTTTGGAAGATTTTCGTGCTTGTCTGTGTGAAATGTCTTTATTTACTGTGCCTCATAGTGCTTGGTGCATAGCGTTGATTGTGAGGAGAGTCAAAACCAAAAACTTCCCTGGGCTGTATTATTTTCCACCTGCTGTGGCTTTTAATACAGTCTCACTGCTATATATGTACAAAGTGCCTGCGTTTCTAGGAGAAAAACACCAGAGAAAACTGGCAGTGCATGCAGGGTTAGCTTTAGCTGTAAAATCTCATTGACTTGAAGAGGAATAGCAGTCTAAAAGTTGTGAAGTGCTGAGGAAGAGTAACTGGTATGGGTGGGTTTGATTTTTCACCTTGGAGAAGTCCACAGAAGATAATGCTTGTTGAAAAAAGGGCAACCCCCCCAAAATCCTGCAGCTCTTTGCAGAACTCTGTATTAAGTTCTTGTAACACCTTCTGTGCTATGGAGAGTATTTTGTCTGGTTGAAACACAATACAGCATGGAGCAGTCGTGTTTCCGTGTTTAAAAGTATTTAGATAGTGCCTGTCATCTCAGAATAAAAAAAAGCCACGTAAAATATTAAATATCTCCTCATATATACAGGAATTCATAAAATGGCTTGGAATGTGCGGCTTTTTTAGAGAAAAATGTATAGATGGCATGTATTTATCAATAATCTTTAATTATCCTGTGATGATTTTCCAAACGGTTTTCAAATTAATTTTCGTCTGCTTCTCTTCCAATGATATTGTTTTCATTATGTGGACCTTATGTGTCTTAGCTCTTATTCTGCAGTAATGTAATATTGCTCAATATAGACTTAAATATTGTTGCTGAATATAGGTTATAGAGTATTATTGACTACAAAATGGCATACAGTAATAGAATTTTACACAAACCCCACCCATAGCTGCAAACATGAGCTGCCAGGGACAAACAAATTTATACCACAACTTGTAGGCACATGTACTAGCATCTAGGTACACAAGTAATCTCAAGCACATGTCCTGAACACATCAAAGCCTCATTTTCTAATCCCTCCCGGTTGTGAGGAAAACCTTAAAATATGTGAACTGACATAGCCCCACTGCTGGCTGCAAGAACTCTGCTTGAAATGGAGGCAGGTCAGAGAGTTTTTGCAAAGAGCAAGACAGTGCAGGGGCGATGCTGGCGCTGGGCTATAGCTCTGCAGTTTTAGTAGCATAAATGAAGCCCCCTGAAACTTTCAGCCCGAGTAAATTTTACATGAGTGGTTGCTCTAATCACAGGGCAGCGTTAACCTAGAAGTCTAGCTGTAATATCCTATGTTTTTAGGAAAATTGTCTAATGAGTGAAAGCATTCTTCTGTTCTTCCAGTCTTGAGTAAAATAACATAAATAAAGAAAAATACGATCAAATTTGGCCTCTAGCTTCTAGACTTTCCTGTTACTAGTGAAAGCTCTTTTCCCTTTTTGTATTAGAAAGCTATGTAATATAAGTAAATTTGAATTTAGAATAAAAATGAACATTAGCAGGAGTATTGCCTTTTTATTATGATTTTAACATGTGTTCCAATTTTGAAGCAACAGTAACAGCAAGGCCACCCAAAAAGTACCCGGTGCCGCTCCCAAACTTCCCGTGTGCTCCAGAGCTGAGGTTGGGAGTGCTGCTGGGAGCAGGGTGGACGGTGAATGGGTTGCTGCAGTCTTTGCACAGAGTTGCTCCTGGCCACAGCTCTCCTCTGAGGGAAGGAAGGGTTATTGATCCCATCTCGGGCACTGGGAGGGAGGCTGGGGTGGAGCTGGTTAAGTGTCTGTCTCCCATCTGTGACCACCCGCTGCCTGCCCTGTGTTGTGGCTGACTCTGTGCCCAGGGTACTGCAGCTCCTAAAATCCAGGTGCAGAAGCGTAAGCACTGAAGTGAAGCTGTGGTAGAATTGACTTTGACTTTTCCCTCTGGGAGAGAAAAGGACTGCAAAGTACCACCATTCAAGTTGGTGGTCTCGTACTCTTGCTGTAAAAAGCTGTGGCTGACTGCCTGACACGTGTGATGGCAAGGTACCAAGTGTTGTGTTTGTAGTGGGCTCTGCCACTGCAGGGGTCTCTCACAGCAGCTCTGCTCCTCCTCTCTTTGGGCTAAGAGCAGTGTGCCTTTCTCACAGCACTGCCCTGGGTTTGTGGGACACTCCTGCATTGAACCGTGGCCTAGGCTGATTACATGTGTAAATCTCTTTTTTGGGGTTTATACGGCTAACAGTAGATGTCTGCAACTGAGCTAATTGCCTTAGTTTCCCTCTATAATCAGGGTAAGGCTTGTTGGTATAGAGTTTAGGGAGCTATTAATTTTAGGCTGGTGTGAACATCTGAAACAGCTCAGGTAAGTCACACCTTCAGAATGCGTGTCTCATTTTGCTGGCTGTGAAGGCAGCCAAAGAGACTAGACCGTGTTGTTGTCCAGCCTGTAGGTGTTGAAGTTAGGTGCTGTGAATCACCCTGTTTCTTTTTGACTTGATATGTTATGTGTAATTATGTGTAACTGGGCCCAGTGGGCTTTAAGATCTTACCAGTTTGCCAGAACCAAAGTTTACTTCTTGGATTATATACCCACATAAGGCTTGAATCTGATGGTGAGGAGCAGTGCCTGTTGAGACTTTGGCATTCCTGTCTCTGGCCCATACCAGACCATCATGTTTGAAATCAACAGGTTGATACAGAGACTGTCGTGATTTCAGTGTGAAAACACATATCCTGGTCACCAATACTCATTGTAGGTCCCTTCGAAGGAGAAAGTGATATCCTCAGCGTCTTCCTCAAACTCCAGTGGTGCACTGACATCCTGCTACACCAGCTGCAACAAGGTGTCATTCGTTTGTAGCAGCAGATAAACTACTCTGTAAAGCTTTTATTGGCAAGTTCTGCCATTAATATTCACAACACTTTATTTGGCTGTCTTACTAGCTTTAAACGGGGTTTTGGTATTAGCTCTTCAGTATTTAGATGAAATTCTAATGCATCAGCTGTTGCTAAATAATGTTACTCAATGTGACAATATTTAGAATAATAGATTGAAAATAGTCTCTGTATGTTGAGAAAGTTTATGTAAGGGTCTTGTGTGCTTTTTTTTTTTTTACTCCCTGTTGGAGATCACAGATCTTTCAGTTCATTGTAGTACTTGTAGCCTGTTGGGCACAACTGCTCATGTTATCTTGTTGGTCAGAGAGTCTGGTCGGTTGCATCGATGTTTAAATTCTGTTTCTTTCAAAACTGAAAAGCCAAAAGACTACAGCTTTCTATTAAAGGTATAAATGTCACAGGATTTTTTTTTTTTTTTTTTGTAAAGCAGGTGACATCAACCAATGGCATCACTTTTGCTCTCAAACAACTCACGCATGAAACCCAGTCTGTCTGAATTTTTCACAGTTTAATCAAACTGTCTTGGAGGTCAAAACCTTGAAGTTGAGCTATAAGTTATACCTGACCTATTTTAATTGCTGCATTAAGATACTTTTCATAGAAGGCACGCTCTCAGATAAAACTGCAGCGTAATTGGAACTGTAGAACCAGGTGGATCAAAGGTGGCTTGTGGAAGGAGAGTAGGACCAGAAGTGTGCACTGAACTGGCAAAACACACTGCCCTTTTCTGCTCTGAGACAGAAGTCAGAAATTGCATGTTTATGAATCTTGTGCATGTGATGACAACACTTTGTAAGGGTTGAAACAATGGAAGCAGAACGTGTCTTGAGGAACATATACGTGCAGACAGCACTTTTCCGACTCTGAAGAACAAGAGCTTAATCTGCTCAAGGAATGCAGGTGTAAATAGTGCAAGGGTTGGAACCAGAGGGCTGAGAAGTGCTGTGTTTTGTGTAGTGAAGAAAGGGTTACTCGGCCACATGGCATGGTTGCTGGGTTTTATTTTATAAGACTGCTGAAGCACAAATTGATTAAACATAGAGCAGGCTGGAAATAAGTAAAAACTTGTTACAAAATTTTCTCTGCTCTAATCAAGCCCTGTATCTCTGATGAAGCAAAACCTATCTGGCAGAGCTTGAGATACTCGATCACCTTCTGCCCAGTTCCTCCTTCACCTACAAAGCCATCCTTGCTCTGCGTCTTTATAAAAGGCCTTGAAGTGCCTTCCTTCTTTTAGTTATTTCTATATAAAAAAACAGATGGAGGTACTCTGAAATTTGGAAGCCATCAATATTCCTGTGACTTGCAGAGGAAACAAGGAGGTTTATTTCAGACCTTCAGATAGCCTCCCTTCACACTCCCTCCTTTCCCCAAGCACAGAAAGCAATCAGGGCTTGACTCATGGACTGCCTGATTATAATAGTCCCATGTGGGACGTACAACTGTATAGCGTGCTAGTGCACTACATGCTTTGTCTACCTTAAACACTGAGCTTTCAGTTCATGCTCTGTGCTGTGACCTTTGATGGCTAATTAAATAACAAGATGTCTTACATAATAGCTTTTTGTCTTTTTAAAGGAGTTCTTGGAAAACCAGAGAAATTAAGAATTGGAGGTGTATTTATAGTAGTTTTAACGGCAACAGAACAGTAAGCCCAATATTCATATTATGAATATGGCTCAGTATTTTTAGCTCTCCAAATATTTACAGAGATAGAGCCTTTAAACATAGTCCCAGCTTTCTGTCTTCAGTAGCAGTTTAAATAAAAGTCATTGGGATCTGAGTTAAAATTTAGGGGGAAAGCAACCTCTTCTGGTCTAATACTGTCTCACTGGTGTCTATGAACGCCAGAGGTGTTTCACCTGGAACTGTGTTGCCCCTGTCCTGTGTGAGCCAGTGTTCATCTTGATGAGTAGGAAAACCACATCAAAAGCATTGACACTTAAGCAGATAACCCCTGGGGGCAGCCAGGCACCCTGTTGCCCTTGAATTTGCAAGGGTGGGAACTCAAAGTAGTGCAGTTACTGCAGCACCATGACAGCTAGGGAGCCATCAAGTGATAATATGGCATTTGACGTATGTGGGGTGTCTCAGGTTTGTAGAATTTGCTGGTGGATATTGGTGGTGGCTCTGTGCTGTGGCTGGGATGGGCATTGGTGAGGGCATCATTCCTGTCTTGCTTGTGCTGACGGCACCTGACACACGCCCGAAGATCCTGGGCCAGCCCGTGCTCACACACAAATGGTAACTTGCTGGATGTGAGCAATGTGTCAGCAGCATGACGAAAAGCAGGTTCACAGGTATAAGCTTGCCTGGGGTATCTGCCTAAGAATATGTAATGAATTCCTGTTGCAATGCTCTTGTGATTTTTTTTTTTAGTAACTTATTCCTTTTTTTTTTTTTTTTTTTAACTCTTACGTGATCATGAGCATAGCTGTCCAAAAGGAAAGCTGTTATGGATGCTGGGAGCAAATGTTTGAGTGGAAGCTAAGTAGATTGAAGGGTTGGGTAGTTTCAGGGAGGGAACTATTTTACTGGACTTCCCCTCAGACCCAGGTTTTTAATTTGTGGTTTCCAGAGCCCAGCTCTCTGTTGTCAGCATGCATTTACTTAATTGCAATTTGAAAGCCTCCTGCACTTCAACTTCGTACTGCTAAGGATCCTGTCCAAATGGAAACAGGCAGGCTGCTAGGGTGGAGAGCTCCAAAAGGTCACACGTTTGCCGAACTGCAATCAGACAGTCCCCCCACCCCGGCATGAGGGCCAGCAGCGACCTCCCTTGGGCAAGTGTGAGGCCGTTCAAAAAGAGGAAAAATTCTTCATTTAAGTGGGCTGCCATTTAAGTGGGCCACCTCCAAACTCTCCACAGGGAAGCAGCTCTCCCCAGCCCTGCCCTACAAGGAGGTTTTGGAAGCTTGCTGTGCTTTTGGAGATCAACTGTTGTGCTGAGAGGGCTGGCTGCCTCCAGTCACCTGAAAGTGGGGCTGGGGAGTGAGATGAGGCAACAAGGACTAGGGAAAGGATGTCTCTTCAGTCTCATTGTAGAACATGGCACAAGAACAGTAATGATTTCTTGGTGTCTCAGTGCAGGAGGTGCTCAGGACCTACAAATTCATTCTGCCGGTAACTCCTCTTTTGATGGGCATCCTCTTGTGAGTCTAACAGCTTTAGGAGGAGTGCAACTTGGGCTGGTTTCTAGGTATGTGTATTTTTGAGGAGGAAAATCCTTCTTAGAAACAGAGAGCAGCGTCTTGCGGCTGTTTAAATGCGAAGGTTTCATGGCTGTGCTGAGAGCCAGCAGCCATGAAGGCTGTTTTTCCTGGGGTAGGGACTGAAATGACTTGTGAGCCAGTGACTGAGAGTACAGCATCTCTATTACATTAAGATTATTAATTCCTCACAGCGTATTTGCAGCTGGAAGTTTTATATAGGTCTTTATTCATCATGATGTGAACAGCTGCTCTTTTGCTGCACTGTTGAATTAAAGTCCAAGTGGCAGCACTAGAAAGTGCCACATAAAACACAGTCCTGCTGTTTTCCGTTCACTCCTTCTCCCGTCCAGCTCTCGCTCTCTGCCCAGGCTTAGCCCTTTGCAGGAGCAAGCCATCTTATTTTTATTTGTGGACGAACTCTCACTACATTTGGATCTTAAAACAGAGTTTGAGTGAATCCAAGAAAAATCAGTTTTAGAAAGGAAAAGTAAATCTTGAAACCACCACAAAAACCTGTAGGAATTCCTGTTACATTTTTATTTGAAGTAAGTGAAGGAACTAAGGAGTAGTAGCATATATGTTAAGTCACACAGGGCATAAATTATACACTTTTTTTGGTTAACTGCGTCAGATAAAATTCAGCAGAAGCTATCACAGCCAGAGGGTCACCTCAGCTCCTAGGGAGGTCTTTATTTATTTATTTATTTATTTTTATATTCTAAAGTCTGTCTGCTCTGCTGTTTTGGATAAGACACTTCTCTTTTTTTTTTGGCTTGTGCTCTCACCAAAAAAATAGAGTGTACAGGAGCATCCAAGTAGCCCAAGCTTAGCACCTCCATTTTGTGTCCACACTGACAAGTGGTCTGGAGCTGAGCTTTGCACCTACCTCATCTGAAAACTGGCACCCCCTATTGTGTGCCTGATTGCCAGCAATGGGAAGAAGTACCTGTTCAGGATGATGTGCCTCTCTCAGTCCTAAGTATTCTGCAGAGCATGGTGCTGAAACTGGAGAGAAACAGCTGGAAAGAGATGGAGATGCTGTGAGACCCTGCAGCGAGGTGAGTGCCGCAGTGGTTTGTTGGTGGCCCGGGGATGCTGCTAATCTGGCCAAATTGGCAGTGCCAGGGCTGCTTCTTGCCCCGTGGGGTCCTGCTCTTCTCAGCTGGGGCCTGCCGGCGCTTGCCTGGAGCCCTGTCTGGAGCACAGAGTTCAGCTGCCTGCTGGTTCCCTGCCACTGCCCGTGAGTGTGCAGTGCACCCCTGGTCTGCAGCAGGGCCGCCCGCCTTCCCCCTCGAATGGAGAAGTCTGGAGTGGTTTGAGTCCTGCTTTGTTCAGCCTGAAGAAGAGGAGGCTGTGGGGAGACCTTATGGCCTTTCAGTACTTCAAAGGGGCCCATAAGAAAGATGGGGACAGACTTTTTAGCTGAACTTGTTGCAACAGGACATGGGATAATGGTTTTAAACTAAAGGAGGGGTGATTCAGGCCAGACATGAGGAAGAAGTGTTTTACAATGAGGGTGGTAAAATACTGGCACGTTGCCCAGAGAGGTGGTAGATGTCCCATCCCTGGAGACATTCAAGACCAGGCTGGACAGGGCTCTGAGCAATGTGATCTAGTTGAAGATGTCCCTCCTTATTGCAGGGGTTGGACTAGATGAGCTTTGAAGATCCCTTCCAACCCGTACTCTGAACAGGATTGAATAGTCAATATGCCGTCTCCCATGGCACTTGGTGTTAAACCCTGTGGTTTGGGATGGGAGACTGAGCAAAGAGCCTCTACAGTCTCCTGCCTTGGGGAACCTGAGGTGTGTTTTCTTCAAGATCCCCCTAGGAAAGGAATTTGGAGCCAAAACGGGGAGGAATAGGTGGAGGGAATTTTGCAATGAGTAGGGCAGTCTTTTTGTGTCTTTTTTTCTTCCCACCCGCCAAGCTGGAGGTTGCTAGCTCCCTGGGCCTTCAGCAGCAGGTTCCTGGGTGTTTTCAGCCCAGGGTGTGGAGGCAGAGCGGTTCAGTGGCTGCCCAGGCAAAGGTCGGGCAAAATCTCTGCAGTGCACACGAGAATAGCTGCCTGAGTCTCCTGACCTCACCCTCGGTGTCTTGGCTTCACATGACAGTCATTGGCCACAAGAGCAACTTCTCCCTCGTCCCGTTTAAACCCATGATGCAATGGATCACATCTTCTAGTGCTTCTACATGGTAGCTAAAAGTAAATTCTTCTTAAAAATCAGATTGATGAGCCTGTTTTTATGCATGCTTGGTGCTCACAGCTAAAATCAATATTTGAAATGTTTGTGCACTTTCTTTGTAGCTTTAACAGTAGTTTTTCAATTTAGTTTTTTTAAAAAATTAGTTTTAAAAAGTTAGGAGACTGAGCACTCACTGACCTTACTATTTTGAAGGTGTAAATTAGATGCATTTTAAAAACATGACAATTTGTTTCATTTTATCATTCATTGTGTGTGGTTACTGTAACAAAAAAAAAAATACTTACTTGAGAAAGTTAGCAATAAAGCTCTTTGGTGTGTAGCTCCCGAAGCTCTGGCTCAAACAGGCAAGCAGCAATTACTTTAAAAATTTCACTATTTTGTAGATTTTTATCCTGTCTGACCTTTTTTGAAAGCATTGGAATTACATTCCAAAACACTGATGGGAAGAAAAGGGAAAGAAGCCCACTTTACCCAGACTGGGTGTTTAGTCTCAGTAATGATTCTCTCCAGACTGACTCAGGGTATTCCGTGAACAGTTCTAGAAATGCAAGTGGGACAGTCAGGCATGTCAGCATTGCTGAGCCTAAGCACTGCTGTACCTGCTGCAAGCAGGGTGGCCATCAGTTACATGGTAGGATAAGAAAATGTAGATATTGTTCTTACCACTTTTAGAGGCATAAATGGGTGTATTTAATTGTTGTCTTTATTTTGTACCAAACGTAAAAAGAACAGGCACAGATATTGCTGATATGGACATTACCTATGGATTTTTTTGGCACATTGTAATCATTAAGGATGCAGCCCCTAGTAGCCTGGAGAGTCTCAGGCACAAGCTGCTGACTAGGTTAGAGTGTGAATACTAGGTTCCTGTTTGTGCCCCACTTTGTCATTAGTTGGAGCTCTACCCTGCATGCATTGCAACAGGCTAAGCCCTAAATCAGTCACTACAGTCATTTAACATATTTAGTGTCAGAGTCTGAAGGAATGCACCACTGTAGGGTTTTTGCAGCCTTTCCCAAGAACTCCCAATAAGGACACTTAAAAACTATTATGTATCGTAATCCCTTTTTTTTTTTTCCTGACAGTTTGGGTGGGTGCAGTGGTTGTTCCCGGCTGCTGTGTCCCCTCAGAACAGGATCATTCTTTCAGTGGCTTCCAGGAGCCTGTCCAGGCACAGAGGGCTCCTTGCTGTGACAGGTAGCTTTCTGAGCATTTCAACAGATGCTTCAGCATGCCAAAAGCATAAAGCACTTGGAAGGGAGCACACAGAATATTTCAGCCATGTTTCTTAAAATAAATGTCATGGCTTAAATAATAGACGTTTCCTCACAGACTCTAGAATAACCACCAATGCTGAAATAGCATTTGAGTTACTGGATATGACATTTGCGAAAATTCCTCCAAATTCAGTAACTATAGTGAAGTTTGAGGAGGTTTGGCTTTTTTTTTTTTTTTCCCTAATGTTCATCTTAAAAGCACCTCACCTCCTTCTGCTCATAATTTTTCAAGTCTGTTTAATTCTGATTGCCGGATTTCATAGATATGCACCAGGCGCATGGTTGGAATCCAGGTAGGCTGGCTATGCTCACGTCTGTGGTAAACGTCAGGTTCTCACTGCCGTAGGACAGAATCAGATAGTACCCTGCAGGCAGATGTTGGCTGTGAGGGCTGAAATAACGCTGTTTCCCTCCTGCTTTGCTGGCTGCCAGAAGAAGACACCTGGCGTTCAGCACCATGGCACTGGGATGCATGAAAACATTCAGCCCTGATGCATCATGTGTCTCCCTAGGGAAAGGCCGGGGTTTGGTTTGGCATCCCATGCTGAGATGAGGAGCAATCTACTGGTGAGAATCAAGACGTGTCAGTAGGAGAGGGCATTGTGAAAGTGATGATGGAGAGGTGTAGGAATCCCAGGGAAAGTTTTGTGCGGTGGAGCAGTCGCCCAGCTGGCGCAGCCTTTCCCTCCCTCTTGCGTAAAATGATGTAAGGTGACAAAGAGCTTAACTGTGATTGGTCCTGTTCTGGTGTTAATTACCAGTGACTGCATCGCTTTTGATAGAATTAGAGGAATGTGAAACAGGCCCACAATTAAGTCTGATTTTGATCTTAGCAGCTTCAGATAGTATAAATGCAAATATCACTTGAGACCAGTTCAAATATTTTTAACAGAATTACTCAAAAAGAAAAAGAGCATGGTAGTCAGTGGTTGATCAGAACAAAAGAAATGACCTACTTTCAAAACCAAAACCATTGACCACAGAGGTCTTATCTGCATTCTTAAGTTTTGCCTGCATCTTTCCTTTGTACTTAACCAGGTGACTGATGTATCCTCACCTTTATTTGTGAAGGAAAACTCATTCAGGAACATTGTGTGCCTGATCCTTGTTGTCTGCTACATCCTTTTACACTTTCACAGCAGGGGAATGTACAGCTCTTTCCACTTGGATCTACGTATTGCCAAGCAAAGCATGCTTGGTAGGAAAGGCACATCCTTTATTATGAATGCCATACCCAAGAACAGCCTTTGTCACCCATACTCAGCCACTGAGTTATTAAGAGAAGAGCTTTGGACTGTGCTACACAGAGTAAAAGATAAAAATAGGGTGTCTGACGCATGCATCCCATGTCACACGCGAGGAAACAGAATCATTATACCACCGAGTACAGTATTCGAGAGCATGCGTGGAAAATATGTGTGGATGTGAACGCACGAGATCTTTCCCCACTAAGAAGAAGACTCAGTCACCCTCCTTTTCCTCTGTCCCATTTTACTCTTCTTGTTTGATATTCTCTTTACCTGTTGACAAATCTAACAGCCTAGAGTACCGCAGCTCTGCCTTTCCTGTCGCTGCTCTCCTCCTCGTCTTGCCAAATGACTCCGTAATACTGCTTTCTTATATTTTGAGGGAGCTGTAGAATATTCTCGCTGCACCCAGCTGAGAATAAGCAAAATCTTGCCCATTCTTTAGACATGGGCATCATGCCAAAAACTCCCAGAGCTCAACACTGCTGTCACAGAAATCATGCACTGGGTGCATAATCTAAAATTAGTCATCCACAGGAGGTGCCCCTTCAAATGTTACTCCTTGCATTGTTTTCTTTTATTGCTTCTGTTAGCTTACATGGTTATGTGGCCAAATGTAAAAGTAAATAATGTCATGCAATGGGTAAAACTCAAAGGGAAGTCCATATTGCAGATCAGGTGCCTCTTACCGCAGCATATGACATAAAACATACAGTGAGTCTGGATTTTGCTTGTTTTGAGGGCAGCAGAATCAACAGTATAGTGATTACATTAGTCTTTCTGTACATTTTTGACCCTTCCCAGCTCTTGAAAACTGATGTTCATTCAGTGCAGTAGCCACTATTGTCTTCAGGTACAGAAGTCGCTGACAGGGAATAAGTAACTGTGGGTAATGGATCCAAAGGCAAGCCCAGCATGACTGTAGGACAGGTCCCTAAAACAAACAATCACACAAAACTAACCAAAAAAAGTAATATAAATTTAGTTTAAAGATCAGAAACCTTGTAAAACAATGCAAAACGTTCATCTGAGATCTTATGTGAACATGTGAATGCTTCTTGGGAGAGGACAGGTGGGCAAAGCTGAGGACTTTGGGTGTTCAGTTGCCTCCTGTAGGAAACCTGTGGGAAAAGCACAAGCTGAGACTCAGCAGTGGGTTACAAGATACAGTAGTAACTGAGTTCAGATTTAAAGATAAAGCCTGAAATAGCAGAACTCAATGCAAGACCAACATTTTTTGACCCCTTTGCCTGGATTCAGTAAAACATATGGGTACCTCAGTGTACGATTTTGCTTTTGCTGAGTTGAGGTTTGGGTTACTTGCTAGTCTATTTTTAACTTTAAAGCAGCCTTGTAATTCAATATGTGTTTGTTTTAATTTTACACTCTCCATAAAAAGTACCGTCCATGACGAGTTAGAGAAGTGACCACTGGTAATGCATAGAAACTTAATCAGCTGGTGTGTCACACTGTCTTACTTTTCCGCCCTGCAAACCTGCATGCTGCTCTTGATCAAAAATACCCTGCTGTACTTTGGGTCTCCTCCATTACCTCAGCTTTGCCACTGAGGTTCTGGAGATGCCAGAGGGGGGTGAGATCAGCCTGGGCCAAATCCAGGTCACTCTGCCAGCCCCACTCATACATGCCAGTGGTAGTCATGTCCAGCCAGGGCTGCGAGGTGGGGGCACATGGTGGTCGTAAGTAGGACGGTGGCTTCCCCATGGCCACTGGTTGTGCTGGGAGTGCACCTGTGATTGCCCACCAGCAGCTCAGGCTGCATGTCCACCTGTAGGGGTTAAAGCCAAAAAGCCCACTTTTTGCAGCATACCACTAATGTAGGTATCAAGAGTCACAGGAGGTGACTGTCCCATGTGGGGCTGAACTGAACCGTGCAGCCCACAGCACCTGGCTGAAGCCAACCTGCAGGCTTGTCTCTGCTTTTCTCTCTCCATCATTTTGCAGATTTTTCAAATGGCTGCTAATACCTTTTCAGTTTGAGCGTCCTCATACAGAAACCCCCCATATCATACCACAACCCCCTGTTTTCCTCTTGGCTCTTCTGACCAAAGCGTAGGGTGAAAAGTCTGCAGAATGCCCGATTAGTGGTTGGAGAGGCACAATATCCTTCCTTGCTCATGCATGGGTCACCATGGTACCTGAACCATTGCCATTGTGCATTCCTGTTGCCATCAGCATGTTTGATAGCAGTGGGAGGGCTTCGTGCCTGTGTTTGCACTCACCAGAATTTTGCAATGCTCAAGGAGCAAAAGTGACTCAAGATCTCTATTCTTAATTGCATTCCTGCTGTCAGATGGTAAAATACCCTGAAGAGATAGATCTTATGTTATTATGAAGCTACAAATTACTTTTTAAGATTAAAGGAGAATGAAAGCAAGCAAAACACAAATATCAGCAACATTTTATATGATTTTCACTACTTGCTTTCAGCTGTGTTTAGCTTTGAACTTGCATGCACCGTAAATTAAAAATGTTGCACCTCACCAGATTATGATCAGTGGTCTAATTTTGATTTGTCAGATTTAGTGATGGTGCAGTGATGGTGGATAACTCATGCCCAAACCCACCTGAACCGTTCTCAGAAGTAACTAAGCCTACAACAGAGCGAACAGGTTTGCTCTGTGATTGTGCATCCCCCGGGACAGCTCACCTCACCCATGCTCCTCTTGCTGCATCCTAGTTGCTGCATCCTCCCTTCCCGTGGGATGAGGCATTGCAGCTAACTGCTGCAAGATAATGATTTTTGAGGTTCATTTTGAGATTTTTGAGACTCATTTTCCAGTGTCAGGTGGCAGCGTTAAGCAAAGGTTGGAGCTGTCCCCAGACATGGGGAGACCCATGGTCTCCTTCGTACCAGCATGAACCCGGAGCAGCTTCTTCAGGAGATGATGGAGATGAGGTCAGACTCTGCTCCTGCTCCATCCCCAGCCTGTGGCAGAAATAACTTGTCATCAGAGCGGTCACTGTAATATGGATGAGGTTCAAGTCAGGCCCAGTAGCTTCAATGTGCGATTATAACAAGAATTTGACACACATGGTGAGCTACTAGTCGTGTATATGTGATCTGTCTCCACACTGTCCCAGGAGGCATTTACCAGCATAAAAATCAGTTAATGAGGGGATGTGTCATGAGCAGCAGCCTGCTGCTGCACAAAGGACAGCCCGGGAAGCTTAAGGATGAGTGAGCCGCATCCTTTCCACTTGCAAATTCTGTCAGTTTTGCCACCCTACGTACTGGGAAGGAACACTGACTTCATTGTGGTTTGGTTTGTTTTTTTTTTTTGAACGCCACAGCAGAATTTATGCAAAGTTTTCTGTGGACGCAACAGGAGTGCTCAAAAGCTCACCCCATCTAAAGTGCCTCAGGTCCTTTAGGATAATGAGACATTTTCTGAGTGCACCTTTTTATTGTACCAATATTATGTTACAGGAAAAATGGAAGGGGGGAACTTAACACATAGCACCTGTCACAAGTTCTCTCCTTGAATTAGGCTCTCCTGCTTATAAAAGTTTAATTGATTCCTAGCAGTTTATGTGCATGGTGCTCAGTGGGCGTTTTCTGTTCTCTTGCCAGCTACATGGTTACTTAGAAAGCGAGCCGCTTACACTACAGCTGTTCATTGGGACTGCAGACGACCGCCTGCTGCGACCCCATGCCTTCTACCAGGTTCATCGGATCACCGGGAAGACTGTTTCCACCACCAGCCACGAAACAATACTTTCCAACACCAAAGTCCTGGAAATTCCACTTCTTCCAGAGAACAACATGAGAGCAATGTAAGACCCAGGCACCATATCTGACTCCTAGCAGTTTCCTCTTGGTCATCTCACTTGATTACTTATGTGTTGGTGTGTTTTGTTTTGTTTTGTTTTTTTCCCTGTACACAATTTTCTTTTTCGTATTTTTTTTTTTTTTAATAAAATTCTCTCTGTAATAGTATGCGTTCACAACTTTGCCAGGACAAATTGCCTCTAATCAGCTTAAAAACAAAATGAACTTCACAAATATTTATGACAACTGATGGCTTTCATTCTAGAGTTTCAGCCAATGTGCTTATTTGCCATTTAAAATAAGTATCTCAGTTACCAAGCTGTAAATATCTCCTACCTCAGCTCCTGCATTTAGTTTCTAAATGTGACACCTCTTGCTCCTATACGCACTAGCACAAGGAACAGGACCTATTAAAATTTATCTTTGGGTGTCAAAGGAAACTCTTAGAGAGCATTTCCAAGTGCCCTGGTGGTTTTTGAGATTAATAAAACCGCTTTTATTTCTTACATAATAAAAATCAGCATTTTTCACAGCATTTGTTTAGAATCAAAGCTTCTAGAACTAAGAAGAGGAGTAAAGGTGATACAGCTTACAGACTGGAGTTACTAAACTGGGTTAAGTTTTGTCCTATGCAGAAAAGCAGGCATGGATGTCTTAGGATCTCTGCATTCACAGGAGTCTAAGTGATAATTAAGTGTCTCTTAGGTCCATTACACACAGGGAAATTTCATTACAGGATTGTGTATAAAGGGTCAAATAACCATCTGTGTATGTGACATACATGAGACCCTTGACATTATTTAGTCCCATCATCTCTGCCTCCTCATTCGAATGATCCTAGCCCTTATTTGATGTGTCTCCCTCCTCATTCATATGATCCTGACCCTTATCTGAGGTGTCTACCTTGGGAGGAATTTATGTGTACTTGTGTGTGTGTACAGCTCTCGGTTTGTCTATAAATGTGAGTGTATTCATATTCCTATGCAGAAGCGTGCACCTTTGTGTGTATGTATGGGTAGATAGAAAGATTAAGTAGGTGGACAGACAGAAAGCAAGCAAGAAATCCCGGCCCCACCAAGCCAAATACCATGGGAAAATCCTAGGGAGCTTACTAAAATCACAGTTTCACTTCTTGTTATTCATACAGTTTTCTGCACCTTAATGAAGTAGAAGATGGTATCAGACACCTGAAGTCTTTCTGCATCTAGTGGTTATTAGAAGCTGGTTTGCAGTGTCATGTACAGCATGCCCTGGAGTGCCTCATGTAAATAGAAGAGTTAGAATGTGTTTAGCTGCGTTACCAGCTGGGCTTAGGGTCATCACTCGAGACCTGAGGACCTCTGTCAGTGCATTGTGTTAAAAGTCATGGCAATCCTGCAAAATTATTGCCCCCATTTGCTGTCATCATAAGCTGTCACGGCTCCACTGAGGTTATTTAAATTTCACCAATTTGTACCTACGCAATATTTATTTGCATCTTTATTTGTCCAGGTTGAATCACATTTTTGGCCACCTGGGAGTATTATTACCATTTCAATCATCTTTCTCCCTGTAATAAAGGTAGTTACACAGTTCAAGAACCAAGATGAATATTTTTGTGACGTGCGTACCAGGTCATAGTAGAGCTTTCTCAAGAACCATAGGCAATGCTTTGGCATATACAAGCCTTACACATCAGTAGCCTAAAACCTCCTGTATCACTAACAATGAATTGAAATTTGGAGTCAAGGACTTTTCTCACATATACTTTGTGTATTCAGGCCTTGATTCAGTGAAACACTGAAGCTCATCTGCACATTTAAACTTTTGCACTTTTAGCTACTCCTGTTGTCTTCAGATTTTAATGTCCATGATTTACAAGCTTGAATTTAAATGCTTTTTCTCCTCTGAACTTTATTGGCTCTGAACAAATTGTTGTTGATTACTTTTTATTTATTGTACAAGTGTTGCTATAGGACAGACAGTACTGAGAAGCACACTTTTCCTTCCTTATTGTATGGATCTTTGCGTAGATTTTTGACACGGGTACAAATACTTGGTAATTCTTATGGCTTCACCTGCTAATATGCATTGTTGAGAAGCTTTAATACTTCCATTAGTTTCTTTGATTGTATCAGCAAGGGCCTTTTTGTTATTTGAAATCCATACTTTAGAAAAAAGGTAAATCAAACCATGCTGCCGTAGTTCTTGTTTGCAGTTTGCTTCAGACCAGAACTTCAAAGGTCTGGAGGGGGAATTAAGCTCTTTGAATGCAAAATAAAATTAAACTATGCATATCCAGTCTAATAAAATGCATGCCAGAGAGCAGTACCCAGAAGAAGAAATTGCCATGTAGGCTTTGTAGTTGTGGCCAAAGCGTAGGTATTTTTGCAGTGGGTTTTTGAGTGTGTATGTTTATATACCTTTTGTTCTGGGAACTTCCTCTGTTGAAATTTGCTTTGACAAAAATTCTGACTTGTAAACTCATCCTGGAGAAACCTGAAATTTAAAAATAGGAGAAAAAGGTCAGAAATAGTCATAGTTCTATATGACAAAAAGCATGTTTTTCTCTAATGTGGAGGGAAGACTCTGATTTTAGTTTTTTTCATGCAGAACTTTGTCTCAATGCTCAGCTTGGGAGTATTTCCAGCTCATTCAAATACAAACACATTGACAGTGGAGCTGACCTTAGGAAGAGCTGTGCTCATTAATAAGCATTTTCAGGACTTTGCCCTGGAATAAAAATCATGTCAGATTTTTCTCCAAATTATCTGTAACAAGTGAAATATTTAGTAACCAGGTGGGTCTAGATCGGTAACACTTCGTGCACTATTGTTTCATCCCATTGACTTTTCTAGTCTTGCTGTTTCTTTGGACTTTGGTTAATCTGTAAGCACCATCCTTACAGGATGTCTTGGAGAGGAAGGATCTTTTAGATCTTCTTCCTCGGGGAACTGAAGTAACATCCTAAATTTGTGTGCTCAAGAGCATTTACTACCTGGTACTACAGATAGCCCCAATTTAGCTACTTGTGGATGCAAGTGCTAGGCTTAACAAAGTCTGCAGTGCTCAGCCTGGTTATCAGATTGTGTCTGACTCATATTTTTAAGAGGGGATGTATGGGAGAGAGGGAAGATATTGCATGCTTATGTCTTCTGAAGTCTTCTTGAAGTGAACTGAGTTGCTTTATGTTTCCTTTTGGATAGCATTGACTGTGCTGGGATATTAAAGCTCCGAAACTCTGACATTGAGCTGCGCAAGGGAGAGACAGACATCGGTCGGAAGAACACGCGCGTGCGACTGGTTTTCAGGGTTCATATCCCGCAGGCCAATGGCAGGACCCTCTCCTTGCAAGTAGCCTCCAACCCCATCGAGTGCTGTAAGTAGCAACAAAAATCCTTCTCTTGCTGGGTGTTGTGCTACCCCACATGCAATCTTTGTCCACTGACATGCTTTACGTCGGTGTCGCTTTGCCTGTCTAGTTGGTGAATCTTAATCTGCTTTCCAAAAGTGGTTTATACTGAAGACAAAACATCTGTGTCTTAGAAAAGGATGTGTAGCTTTGTGCATTGATTTCTGTAGAAAAGAACACACTTAAAACAACAGTGGAGTGCACTTAAACTAAACTAATAATGGACCTGAGAGCGACAAGGATTTTTTTCTTTTTTTTTTTTTTTTTGGTGACTCCCTATCATACAGGTAACTGCTGTAGGAGTTTTGGAAAACAGCTATCATGTCCTATTCATTCTCTGTCTCCATATCATAAAGCAAAAACCAGCAAGCAAAACCCCAAACCCTTTGATGCAGAGCTAGCAGTATACTAGAGCTGACACAGTTGCACAAGCTGCCTGTGGCTTCAGAAAACCTCCAGAAACCAGGCTTCTGTGCTGGGGTCTCTTTGACTGAGCAGACTACTTTTTACCAGCTGCACTGGGGCACCCTCCTAAGACACCTATATCATTCTTGCTCTGTAAGCCTCATCAGCCTCCCCAACACAAAACAAAATCTATTTGCTTTCTGTAGCTTGAACATTTCAGCATAAGTGGTGGAAATTGAATTTCAGTCGAACTCTCATTGCTGATTTGGTCAGCTGGATGTACTGAAACAGTCTTTAAGGTTTTGTTGGATTCCACAAAGTGCATCTTTGTGATGCCAACAGCGTAGGGAGTAGCTTAATGTCTGGTGGGTATGTGGGGAGTGAGCTCTGGGGGTGGGGAGCAGAAGAGAGGGGGAGGAAAGCTTGACCATCTCTAGCCCCATGCGTGCTGGAGGGTCATGTTCACTCTTGTTCCTACGTCATTGCCAGGCTGGAGTCCTATGCAATGTTGTCTGGCAGGTCCTGGAGCGTGTCAACGTTTGATCTCTTGTAGGCATAGTACTTTTTCAGGGATTGTTAATAGAGAGGCTGTAGGAAAGAACATCCCTGTGTTCCTCTTGCAAAAGCAGTGACAGACTTTCAGACCGGTGACAGTACTCCATCCTTTTGCCTAGGATAGCACCATGGCCACTCTGGTAGTCTGAATCTACAAGAGAGGCTGAAGTTGTAGGAAAGAGCAGTGCAATTAGACCAACAGTGGTGGCTTCTCTCTCACACAGTCATTCATTTAAATAAATAAATCAGTATTGGCACTGAGGAGTTACATTAAGATAAGCCTGTGGTGTTTTTTTGAAGAACAGCAGAGCCTTTTTACATATAGCAGGTAGACTGGCATAAAACCCTGTCTTCTGTCCAGGGTATGTATGAAATGAATAATTTCCCATTTGTTTCTTATTCAAGGGCAATTTCTAGGCTAACAGGCAAAGCGAAAAATGTCAGGAGTCATGGTTTCATCATTCTGCTGTTCAAGTTGATGAGAGCTTTTCAGTTGCTGTATAGCAGGATAAGGTGCAATATAAATACATCCTGAACTGGTCTGTGCACAGGTGCCAAGCTCAGGAAGCTACTAAATACAAAGCCTGATTGAATTTGTATCAGTGAACCACAGTTTTGAGGGTTGTGTAACGAGCAAAAGCATGGTATGTGCCTCCTGAAAGGAGCGAAAAACAGGAGAAAAAATAAGTGCTAGTGTTGTTTCCAGTGCAGAATGTGGAATAAGCTGTTGCCAAAAACTTCATGCATCTCTTAATGCATGTGACACTAGGAGGAACCATGTAATCTGAATAAAATGTCACATCATCCTTTGAAGCACAGCCACGCTTGCTCCATGTACCAGTTGGGAGAGATAAAATATGTGCCACAAGAATACCCAATTCTTTTTGCATGGATCCACGTGTGCTTTGGCACTCAGGTGCCAGTGGAAATACACTGTCTGAGGCCCATGGCTACTACTTCTGGTGCAGGACAGTTTGCAGAACTGGCAATACAGTGTTTCGTGACTGAAACATATTTTGGATCTGGATGGTCATCTTGTCATGTGTGCCTTGTAAACACACAGCATATATGTTATAGATAAGAGAAAATTATTTTAAATAAAGGAATTTCAACAAAAATATACTTTTTGATATAGTACAGGTCAAGCTGAGTTTTAAACCAGCTTATTATTTGAGAGCCTTTTGAATCTGTACCATTATATTTGATAACCCTATTGTTTACAATCAAGGTGATAACCCTATTGTTTACAATCGAGGCACTTGAAAACCAACCAATGTTTCCTCCAAACTGTCTGACCTTTCTTTGTTTCTGTATCAAACACAGCTTAGCTTATGAGGGTAAGCATTAAGTTACTAATGCAATCCTTATTTGTGTGTGTGTTTGTGGTTGCTTTTCTTTTTCTTTTTTTTTTTCCTTATCTTCTTTATAATTCTCCAGCTCAGAGATCTGCCCAAGAACTGCCTCTGGTGGAGAAGCAAAGTACTGACAGCTTTCCTGTTACTGGAGGGAAAAAAATGATACTGACTGGCCATAACTTTCTGCAAGACTCCAAAGTAATCTTTGTGGAGAAAGCACCAGGTATGTCTTTTCAATCTAGACTCCAGTCTGCCTTTTTTCACTTGTTATAAAATCTCTGCCAAATGATGAAAGCAAAAATATGGTAATGACATTTTCTTCTGCATATAATATGTTTTCCATGTCACTGGGCAAAGCTGTGAAAGTGATCTGAGCCGTACCTAATGCTGGGGTTTCACACTATGGCAGGTGTAGTCACAGGTAGACAATAGCAACATTGAAAGTCGAAGTTGGGCATTTGTTTTTGTAGCAAACGATGTCTGTACTGGATAGGACCTGTAAAAGGTGTTTGAAACTTCAGGTGACGTGTCCGTGTAAAGCCTGCAAGGTGGTGCATCTTGTTAAACCTTTCTGTAATTTGTGGAAGAGGGAGTGGTATTGCTGGTGATGTGTATGTGCACATATGTCTCCGTCTGGCAGTCGAGACTGGTGGTGCTTACAGTCCCCTGCTTGAGGAGGACTTGCAGAGCGCATGCATTCATTGGAAAGGAGAGATTTCTGGTTTACTTTGAGGACTAGGGAAGTACTACTGCCAGCTGCCCCAGTGCACAGCACTACTGCAGTGCATTGGTGGTGGGACAGGTCCTCCCAGGGAAGGGTCCCAGGCCAGGCTGAAGCAGGGCAAGTGGTGTGGGGTGGGAGCTGGGGCTGAAGCAGGAGGTGTCTGCAGGGGCGGTGGGTCACAGGGTCATAATGCATAACAGGCATGAATGCCCCGTCAGGAAAAGGTGGTGAGAGTGGAGCTGTGCGTCAAAGTCAGGCTCTGAAATGAGATCGTTAAGGGTAGTTTTAAGTCTTGTTTTGGAAAGGGTTTCCGTGGTGCTGGCACAAGCTATGGATTCCTCAGCTGCTGGCTGAACCCCGCCCCCCGAACTTTAAACTGTCTTGGGCGCTCCTCAGGCCACCAGAGCCAGCTTTGACACTGCTCCTGTTTAACCCTCCATGTCCACAAGGTTCTCGTGCTGTTCTACCCACAGCCGCTGCTGGTGGTGTGGGAAGCCAGGCATGAGAAGGGATGACAGGGTGAGCAGGCCAGGCTCTGGAAGCAGAGACATCTGAGTAGGTGCCAGCTCAGCGGACTCAGGGGAAGAGCAGAAGACTTCCCTGAAGTTCCCCAGCAGAGTCCTGGGTTGGTGAGGTTTAAGTCACCAAAAGTGTGTGTAGGGCAGGGATAATGCCCCAGGTCCTCCATGAGAGCTGGTCAGCACAGTTCCTGTCACCCCCAAGCACTGCACCATGCGCAGTCTGGTTGTGGCTGTGAGATGAGCAGAATACCCTTTTTGTTTCTTAAGAAAGTTAAAAAAAGGGAAAAAAGATGGTATTTCAATGAAAAAACCTGTGAACTCCACATACCATGAGGGAAGAACATGACTCTCTATATTTAAACTTCCTTTGCTGCACAGAAGTGGGTTAGAGTGACATGTCAGGAGCAGAGTGCTGAATCTGTCACATTACAGAAAGGAAGCCACATTAAAAGGTGCTTTCCTTCATACTTATTTTCTCTCCTCTTCCATTATGGAGTTGAAAATTTTTGAAGTATTGTGTTCCAAAGGATTATGACGATGATGCTACTTGCTCACCAGCAAGTACCCCAGTGTTGGATTTGGACACTGTCTCCCTTAGTGTTAAGTACACCAAAAGCAGAATGTTCAATGTATATACTTAAATTACAAAAATGAAGAATGGGGACAGCATTGTACTTCTGAACCACACAGATACCTCCCTCAAGCAACAGGAATTTGAGGATGTGCAAAGACATATTACAGATAGAAAATAATTTATGTGACATTTTTAAACATCATGAGAGATGAAGGAGTGCAGTGCTGCACACTAGGTGTGCTGATGAAGAAAATGATCAAAAGGCCTTGCCTGTCACCCTAAAAAACTCCTGGGGTGAAATCCTTGAGTGCATGGGTTGGCAGAAAGGACCACTGCAGGAGTGTGTCTTCTACTTGAAGCACCACTGGAGATCCCCCTCAACTCTTCCTCCTGTCATGGAGCAGGGGACAACTCCACAGGAGTCAGTCAGTGAGCTGCTGTCATTGAAGAGTAATCAAGATCATTAAGTCAGTACTGAAAGATCTGCTCTGAAACTGTCCTCCCTGGTTTTAGTAGTCTCAAGGGAGATTTGTTGCATTTGCAGGGCAGTATTGCCTCGTGGGGGAACACTGCAGGAGCCAAACCTTTAAAGTTGAGAATGTTTGGCATCTCCAGGAGTTGCAATTGTGTCGCTAGGAATGGCACACGAAAAGCAAAGTTGCCGGCTGATCTGAGCTGAACAATTTGTAGAGCTTGTTTGATGTGTGCTATGTTAACTAACACAACTCGATGCACTGGAAACAAACAAGCATGGTGTATTGTTGTCTTAGTGGCAGGCTGCTCTGGCTCCATTTTTGAGCAGAGTATTTAATTTTATTTAATTTTGAGCTGTATTTAATGTCAAATGAATAAGTTATTACCAGACTTCACTTTTGAAAATCAGCACGTGGTGTTTCTTTCCCTGTCAGTTCTTGCACATCTATGAAAGTAGGTCGAGAGAGGGAACACCAGCATAGTTTCTCTTTCTCTTAGAAAGCTGGTTATGAACTGTTGTGATTTGCTGGAGACATTCATTAGTTTTGCTGCTGTTACTGCTTTTGTTTTTGAATTTGAAATGTTAATCACGTTCCTACTGGGTAGCAGCCAAACTCATCTATTACAAAGTAATAGGTCAGAGGAATCATTGCACTCATAAAGAGAGTGTATCTTTTCTATAAAATCTAAATATTATACTGCATGAGCTCATGTCTTCAGCCCTCACTTGGGCTGAGTCCTGAAGCTGGGAGGCAGTCTCCAGGAACTCGTCTAATTCATGCTAGTTTGCATACTTAACAAGTTAACGCAAAGAGTTTGAGAACACTTTTTGTTTGCCTTTCCCCCCCCCTCTCCTTCTGTCTGAATAATTTCTTTAAGTCTGCTGAGCGCATTGTGGTCCACTGAATGTTTTTCCAAGCATGAGTCCTAAGCTCTCTGTCTTGAGGGCTAGCCCTCAGCTGTTGTAGTCTCTAGAGGAATGGCATTATCCTGGCCTCCTTGCGTGGGGAGTCTGTCTGAGCAGTGACTCATACAAGAGGGAATCCCTGAAGAATGATCAAATCAATCCTTCAACTGAGGAGGCTGCGCTTGGTGCTCTCAGCTTAACTCCTTACTGACTGCTTTTCAGCCAAAACGCTTATGAAACAGGGCAAAATGTGCTTTGCAGCCCTGCGACTCTGTGTCTCACGGAGGAGGAGTGAGGCAGCTGAGTGATGAAGGTGCACTGAAAGGGCTGTGGGAGGAATGCTTGCAAAAAACCTCCTCAAAAAGGAGAACCCCTCATGGTGTGGTCCAGCACTCAGGCAGAAGGCACCCCTTTGAATAAATAATGAGTTTTTTCAGAAGTGGACTAGAATTTGCTCAAGCCTTTTACAGTACCATAAAAAAGTTCTCATGTGTTGCAGTGAGTCCTTATTTTATGTTATTTTGCTCAATGTTTTATTGCTTGAATATCAGCCCATATTTTCCAGTGATGAACGATGGTATAAAATGACCATCCAAGAAACCTAGTGGTAGTAAAAATGGGAATGCTGAATGTGCTTTGTGAGGTTTACTCTTCTAAATGCAGAATTTCCTTAGACTGGGTAGTCCCATGATGACTTTGTGTCTTACAGATTACGCTAATAATTGTTTTTCTTACATTCTTTTACTTTCTGTCTCTCTTTGTAGTCATGCTTTTATCTTCCTGAGTTTCAAAACGGTCTTGTGAGCCTGCATGTCAAGGTTGTTGGGTTCTAGGTTTAGGACATCCAATACCAATCTGGTTTTCATCAGAAGAATTAGCACTTGCTAAAATATAAAAAAATCTGCAACTTCTTACTGGCAAGGGCCCTTGATGGCTAGGTGCTGGTATTCACTGTGGAGGCAAGGTGTGCATTTTAGTTACAAAAGTGGATGAAATGAAGTTGATATTTATTAGCTATGGGAGGAGGTGTTTGGCTAGGAGGGACAAAATGTTTCCTGTCTAACACGTGCATCTGCAAGAGTACAAATTGTGATCTCGAAATATAATAAAAGACACTGATTTATTTACTTATCTTTTTAAAACTTATGTCATTTCTAGATTATGAATGTAACAGGCTACAAAAATCTTGAGGGAGGTTTGGAAAATGCAGAAGTCTTTGGAGAGTGTGTTTTAAGGTCTATATATCTGTCAGCTACCTTTTCTTGGTAACAACTTCTATAAACATTGTGTATTTGTTTTTAAAGCTAGTTTTTGAAAGGTAATCTGAGTTACTGAACACAAAACAGCACAAAAGCCTAACAGAAATGACCAGACTACTGGCTCCTAGTATATTACAATATGATTAGTGATCTATAAAAATAAGTGCCGTGGAAAAATCCTAGTTTCGCTTCACTCAGTTCACAGAATGTTTCCTGTAACTGATGAGCAACAGCTCACTGATGAGACACAAAGCCAATATCCCAAGCACCAAGACACAGGAAAGTTATGGGTATGTCTTCTGGCAAGCTCTAGGATGTTATTGAGTTGCCCAAGGTATTCTGTGATTTAGAGAGAGTCTTGCACTAAGATCTGGAAGAGTTAATATACCCCAAAAATAGCTCCTTGCTCAAAAATTGCTCCTTGCTCCTGTAGTTAGAATGGTTTTGGCACTGGAGCTAGCTCAAGTATTTCTGGACTTAACGGAATTGGCCAAGTCTAGACATGCCTAAGAGATCAGGTTAAACTGACTGAAATCTTCATTATTAGCAAGTTGCAATCTATAAGAAGAAATGGATATTTGGTGTACAATTATTGATTACTTTTCAGTTCAGTTTCCACTAGTTGAGTTAGAGCTCCAAACCCATTTCTTTGGTTTTGTGCTTAGTGACCAGAGCTCAAAGCAAGAATTTTAAAGAGCGAAAAGGCAGAAATGTAACACCCAGCTTCACTACAGGATTAGTCTCTCAAATAGCACTGACTTTGAAATTCTGATTCTGGGTTGTTGAGGGCCATTTTGTCCTGGTCAAAGGCCTGCATTTGAGCTTCCTTCTGACAAATGCCCCTCCCTGTAGATGCATCACTCTCTTTGATGAACATTAGTAGAGTTCACTACTTGTAACACTGTATCTCTGAGTAACTCCAGGCTTACCAACTTCAATGGTTTTGAAGGTGGTGTTAATTACTTGGCCTTCAAATCAACAGTGATCTTAGCACCTACACACTCCGTAACCTAATTGCATAATATCCTCAGCTATTGGACCCAAAGCCTTTGAAGCTCAAGGTCCTGAAAGACAGAGAAATAGACAGCACCTAAGCAACATTTCCTCCAGGGATTTTTTTCTTTTTGAATATTTTCAAACAATTAAAGAGTTTTTCAGTTTAATTATTGCTGCAGACTGTTCATTCTGCTGTTGTTTTCATTTTGTTAAATGGATTTTTCTGTCAAAACTGTTCCTCTTCCCTGCTGGAACAGGTTTTGCTCTTAGAACATGAAGGCACTGACGTGGCATGGTAATAGTTATGCTAGAGTAGATGAAAGATATATGGGTGAAATCACCAAATGTTTTGGTGTATATGCCAAGGGAAATAATGCTTTCCTACAAGTATTTCAGATGGGAAAGCTTACAGTTTGCCTCCCATTAGATGTGTGGTCAAGCTTGGTCAGCCAAATATTTGCACGAAGTAAATGCGATATGGAAAAGAGGAAGCTGCATGAATTAAAGTGTCCACTCAAGCATTTCACAGGTTTTTTTCTCCTCTCATGTTTCATTGTCTCTGGCAAAGATTAGAATCAATCAGTTGCTGCTTTAAGGTACAAATGTCAGTATGAGAAATTCAGTTCTGTTTCCTGTAAGCTGTGTGAGCAAAAGCTACCTTGTTGTACGGCAGGTAATTCAAGTGCAGTATTTTAGCTCCAGGAGAACTTATTAAAAGTTCTGGAAAATGATATGTTGACGAAACATTTGAGGGGCATGTGGATGGAGCAGATGCGTTGGGGAAGCATGTGGGTTTTTGGTTTGACTCAGTTGCACTTTGGAGCTCAGGGTTTGGACTCTGTTTTGACGTGATGTGATGTGATGTGATGGGGAGACGGGTGACCTGAGTCTTGGCAGAGCTCCATTTGGTAAAAGATCTTACATTCTCAGAGATCTTTCCATTGCTCTTTCCATTGCCAGTAGCAGTCACAGTTTGGGGGGCAACAGGCCAAAAAGGGGTCATGTTTCACACTGGTAATCATACTGTAGCTCACATAATAAATAAGCAAGTGGCAAAATTCCCTTTCCCCCTCTAGTCAGATGGACAGATACTACATAATTTCGTCTTTAGCTGTCTGTTTATCCAAGTTTGGCACACACCTTCCAGTTGGCAGTGAGTAGTTGCACGCTGACTCATGCGCAGTGAGGTTAAAAATTCTGGAAACTAGATAAACTGGAAACTTCAAAGGCATACAAGTTGGGAGCACGGAGTTCATGTGACGGTCACTTGAACCTATTTCCTAGAGATGTATTGATAGCTGAAGGGGTTTCTGGCCACTGCCCAGAAATAGATACCCTTGGGCAAATAGTGTCATCAAATGGTAGAGTCATTTGATGGTGGAATCCTTTCACGCGCATGCAGGAGCAGTGATGTGGCTTGTAGGAAATGCCAGCATGTTTCAGTTTTTCCTGGCTGTTTAGTCTAGGGAATGGTGAAGACAGAGCGGGACAGCAACCATATGCATGAGATGGTATCAGTGGCAGCAAGCCTCATCCAGGGTGTTGCTCTCACAGTGAAGAATGAGATCAATCAATCACAGACGCTTACTGCGGACAACAGAGAAATAAGGAATAACCATATGGTCTCTAGTTAAAAGTCACTTGTCTGAGTAATCCTGTAAATTTTTAATTATTATAGAAACTGTGACTGAATGCTTGACGTCTATTCTTTCATGTCTTTGCCAGACTAAGTGTCTTCAAGCAACTGTATCTGTGCAATCAAAGCTATGTCTCTGGGCTTTTATAACTAGCACAAGGTTTCAGATAGTTTTTACTGTTACTGTTCCAGTAGGACCCTCTGTCCAAACATGAAGGAATTCACAGCCCTTACCAGAAAGCTGAGAGTCTAATGAAGCAATCAGTGCCTAAAGACAGTAGAGGAATGGAGTGTGGTGGGTTGGCCTTGGCCGGCTTCCAGGTACCCACCAAGCCGTTCTCTCACTTCCTCTCCTCAAAAGAACGCAAGGGAGAAAATAAGATGAAAAAGCTAATGGGTCAAGATAAAGGTAGGGAGATTGCTTGCCAGTTACCGTCACAGGCAAAACAGACTCCACTTGGGGAAAATAATCTATTGCCAATTAAGAATAGCCTAGGATAGTGAGAAACAAAGGCAAAACTGAAAACCACCTTTACCCCCTTCTCCCTTCGCAAGCTCAACTTCAGTCCTTCATTTCCAACTTCTACCTCCTCCCCCTGAGTGGCACAGGGGGGTGGGGAATAGGGGCTGCAGTCAGTCCACAATGTCTCCGCTCTCCTCGCACTGTTCCTCTGCTGCAGCCTGGGTCCCTCCCATGGGATACAGTCCTTCATTAATTAACTGCTGCAGTTAATTAATGAGGTTCAGTCCTTTGGGAACAGACTACTCCAGTGTGGGTACCCCATGGCCACAGTTCCTGACAGAAAACCTGCTTCAGTGTGGGCTCCTCTTTACAGGCTGCAGCTCCTGGCAGGAGCCTGCTTCAAGAGTGCTGGCTTTGCATGGGCTGCAGGGTGAGTGTCTGCTCTGGTGTGGTTGTGTCCATGGACTGCAGAGGGAAAACCTGCCTCACCATGGTCTTCACCATGGGCTGCAGGGGAATCTCTGCTCAGGGGCCTGGAACACCTCCTGCCCCTCCTTCTTCACTGACCTGGATGTCTGCAGAGTTGTCCCTCTCACATATTCTCACTCCTCTCTCTCTAATAGTGGCTGTACAGCATTTTTTTACCCCTTCTTCAGTATTAGGTACCACCAGCTTTGCTGATGGGCTCAGCTTTGGCCAGTGGTGGGTCCATCTTGGAGCTGGCTGGAGCTAACTGTCTGACATGTCTGACTATCTGCCATCTTCTCAAAGAGGCCACCTCTGCAGCCCCACCGCTACCAGAACCTCGCCACATAAACCAATACAAGGGGATACCTCCATAGTACTTAGTTTTTGGAGGGATTGTCTACATCTTACGGAAAAACACAAGTCATTGTCTTCTGTTGCTTCTGTGACATCACTAAAAGTTGGTTTATATCTCAGGTGGGCATCACAGGAAAACTGAAGAGAGCTGAGGGAAGAGGAGCACATTCCTTGTACAGCTCTTGAGGGAGTAAGATTACACCTTCAAGAGCAATGTGGAAGAAAGTACAGTGATGTTTAAGAGAGGAATAGAGAGGTATGACTTTTCCAAGGTGTGCCTTGGAAACCTGATGCCAAGGCAGATAATCAGAGGAGAGGAGAGGAGCAGGGACCTCTAAGATTGAGCCCAGCCTTCTTGGACAAGAGAAACAAGAAAAGAGACATGAGGGGCAATGAGATGGAAAAACTAACAATGCCATTCAAAAGTTTATGTTTAGACTCTGCTAAAAAGTTATGACGGGCTGCCATAAGGCAATGTATCTTGAAGATGAGATGTGGCCGTAAAATGAAGAGTTTGTGTCTTAAAAAATAATGAAGAAGCATTTGGATGAAACATCTTAAGATGAGAAAGAAGTAGGAGTACAGGTGGTGGTGTTGGCATAAAGCACAGAAGTAGAGGAAAATAACTGTTCATGGAAGGAAAATTTGGAACTTGGTTTAAACTGGCTGTGAGGTTTGTTACTGCGATAGTTTCTGAGAAAATATGAGACAGATCAGACTGAAGAAGATGGACCAGGAATATTTTACTCAGTTTCAGCTGCAAAATCACAGGTTCAGCCTACTAGAAGTTCTCTGAGGAAAGTACAATAAAATTGTGAAGGCAAGGAGGTGACACAGACGTAACCAAAGTCAGGGTGAAGTATTTTGATGTCTGCTTGTGGGTGGCTGTGCTGGGTGTGTTCGGTTTGACCTGACTGCTCTAGAGAGATTTTGCAGGGATTTCAACCTGCAGTTTTACTTGGAAGTTGAGTGTCTTAGACCTGGAATTAGTGAGTGCTATTAAATAAATCCCTCAGACCAACAGCAATTTGAATAGGGGGAGGTGCCAGAGAGCATAAATTGCATAACCAGCTTCCACTCTGCTGAAAATAGGATCTGGCAGGTCATTCCAATGGTTTTGGCTCAAAATGACCTCTGATCCATCAGTTGTCAGCACAGTGACTCCTTTAAATTACCTCGACTAAAATTGCTGTTCATTTGCAAACACTTGAAGTCAGAATAATTAAGTCTGATAGGCATACTGTGGTAAAAGCAGCTAAAGAGGCTCACTGTTTAATCAAAGTGAGTCCCTCAGCTTTTGGCTTGCCTAGATGAGCAACCAGAGAGAAAGCACATGCCTGGCACAGATACCCAAGTACTGAAAGATACAGTTTGTAGTGGATGTTTGTCACCTGGTTGCTGTGTGACTTTTTTATTGTTATTTTTCTTTCTTTTTTACCTTAAATTAACTTGAGAGCATCATATGCATGACAGACACACCTAAGTCTACATAATAACCAGCTCAATATTGCAAAAATGTATAACTAGAGGAATGGACAAAATCCATATGCTCCAAAAACGCTTGTGAGAAGACACAAACAAATATAGCAGCTTTGATGTGGAAATACAAATAGGTCAGTTATGCATGAACCCTGCTGCGCATGGACTGATGCATGCCAGAAGACATGCCAGGGATGGGAAGTAAAGCTATGGGGGAAGTCTCTGTAGCAGGACAGTAGGCTGTGAGGAGGGCAGAGAAGAACAGCTGGGGTTTTTCTGGCAAGGAAGAGGGAAATAAAGTAGGTGAAAATCAGACCCACTGTGTGGTCTCATAGCAAAAGTAGTGGAAGAGCACAAGGGAGATCAAGGTTGCTGGAGAGGCAGATGGGGATGAGGTGCCAGGCAGCAAGAAGGCCACAGCACCAGCAGGAGTGGCAGCAGGAAGCGGAGCTGCTCTGCAGGTGACTCTGGACACACACATGACTGGGAGGCATCTTCCTCCTCACAGAGCCTTAGGAAACAGCAGATCTCAGGAAAGGGAAGTGCCACTGAAGCAGTCAAAAGAAAGGTCCTGGCTGCTTACATTGCAGATACTTACTCTCCACTCTCTCTGCGTTTCTGAATGTTTTCTTGCTCTCTTTCTGCCCCATCTTCCCTATCTGTCCCATGGCAGACTGCTTGGCTGGTGTTGGTTCATCCTTATAGCCTGTCCCTTGAAAAAGTCCAGTGTGTAAACACAGACAGAGACTCCCACCCATGCTGATGTCCAGCTGGGAAACGTTCACTGCCAGATGCCTGTAAGACCAGCCTAGAAAAGTGCCCTGGCGCCTTGTGGCATCCCCAGATCTGAGAGGCTGCTGTCCCTGGAACAAAATCCACTAGTACACCCACACCAATGCATATCCCACCAGCTGGTAAGACAGGGCCAGTGGGTCATGCCCAGGGCTGGCGTGGGGAGTGCTCTACAAGCAACAGAGCTGGCTGCCTCTTCACCTCTCTCATTGCCAGCCCCGGCACAGACCTCACCCAGCCTGCCCCACACCTGGAAGCTGAGAGCATCTCTGCACAAAACTGGATGACTCTTAAGTCTGAATGACAAGACTTCGCCTAAGTCTTCATCCTCTTCTGTGGCTGGAAACCCATATTTTCCTTCTGACCTGTTCACTGATCAGTCGTCTCAGCGCCATAAGTGTGCTTCCCAGGGAAAAGGGGTTGGAGTGCAAATTGAAAACTTGCAAATCCTTTGCTCCCAAAGGATTTGAATATGCATTAACAGGACCGAATAGGAAGGTAGACAACCTTTGCAGAACACCTCAAAATTATACTGTATAATCATTCTGCATTGCATCTGTGCCCTGCCTGTTGTGGACATGTTAAAGTAATCTGGGATGTAATATAGGCATTATTGTTTAGGGTAATCTCACAGCACATTAATCAAGTAGTGGATTCCTTTGGGAGGGCAGAGCCAGTTTCAACATCTTAGTTGCAATATATGAATGTAAATACAGATTTACAGTCCAGCCAGTGCCGTCAAACTCTATTGAGCCGCAGAGTATGAAATGTACACGGTGTAGAGGCAGTGAAATCCTAGATAATGTCTATTTTTCTCATATCTCAAGTAAACACAGGACTGCTAAAGAATATAGACTGTTTTAACCTCCCGTAGTAAAGCGAAAGAACTTAAATATATCTGAATGCTCCCATTATGCCTGTTTCATAGAGGCAAGGTTTAAGTGGTTGCCAGATGTTATACCTTCCTGGGTTTCCAGGCTTGGGGCTTTTTTGGTACTATATATTCTTCCCTCATCTCTGGCATCCATCGATCTATAATGGAAGTCACACTGATGATTTGCCTGTTGAGAGCCTGCAAACTGCTGGCAATATGATTGCAGTTTCCTGGGGTATGAAGGTCCACCCAACCATAGAGACCTTGGGGTATCTGTCCTCATGGGCAGCAAGGAGGGGAAGATGGTAGAAAAATTTCTTTGGAAAGTCTTTACAGCTCTTTGTTTTGCTCTTCCATAAAGAAAAAGCCTCATGTTGTGTTTTGCTGGGCTCTATGTGTGAATAACTGATGCCACTAGATTTACACCACTATTTTTTAGCACTGTTTCTGTGTTAAAACAGGCCTCTACAGTGCCTTTTTATGTGGAAAACTTGTAGCTGGGTGTGGTGGGGAAGCCGTTCAGTGACTCATACTGCAGGGAATTCCCTGATGAATTAGAGTATTTTTACTTCTGGACTTGTGCGCAGTTTCCTTTACCACTGGAGCGAGGGGCTGATAAGAGCAGACTACAAAGGCCCATTCACCGTTCAGCCACCGCATGTTAAAACAGGGTATTTATGCTTTGCAAAGCTGAAAATCCACCCCACATAGCTCAGTTTGCCGTGTTTTTGTTATTAGCCATCCCAGGTACTCCAAGTGTCACAGCATTGAAAAAAAAAAAAAGGCTGAAGCAGCCGGTGGTGAAGTGCTCCCAAAGCAGGGATGGCTATAAATAACAGCGATCGGTCTGTAAATGTCAGACTTCCTGACAAAACGCAGTGTCTTCAGCTGGCAACAGTGCTGATGGCCACCTGTCAGTCGAGCGCTGAGCCCCAGCGCTGTCAGAGAGCCCGTGCGAAACGGAACAGGAGGTCTTGGGAGGAGGAGGGATCCGAGGGTCCCTCCAGCCATCAGCACGGGTCCTTGGCTTGGCCACGGCTGCTGGCACTGGGGGAGCAGGGCACTCCGCTGGATACTCTGTAGGGCTTTTGGCACTCCAATTCTGTGCGTGGATGTTTTGGTTTTATTTGCCTTTTATAAAAATCCCAAAAAATAAACCGAATCCAATATAATACCTTGACACAACTTTTTAGCTGTATAAAGAGATGTCTTTCTGTTCAAAATACTGCAATATAAATCTTAAAAATGCCAAAACAAAGCCAGGCATTTGGTTTGGAGAAGATACTTCTTATTACTTGGTGAAAGTAAATAGCAAAATGAAAGGGAATTAAATGAGACCTTTGGAAAAGCCGTTTTCTCCTTTCTTTTCCTCCCTGCCTCCTCCTCTCCTTCCTCTCCTTCCTCTCCTGTCCCCACCTTCCCCCCACTCCCGGTATAACAACTGTCCATTTGGGTACGGTAATTCCAGAGAGTAAACTTTAACGGGAATGCCTGAAATGTGTCTGCTTCAGCTTTGTGTTATGTCTGTAATTTGAATTATTTGCATTTTGGAAAGGTATAAATTGCTCTGGTGTACTTTGGTTGGCTGGCGGCCAGGAGGGAGTTGCCTCGGCCCGGGACCAGGCGGGCTGCTGCAGATGTGGCAGGCGTACAATGGAAACTTTTGTGGTCGAGCAGCCCTCGCTCCTCCAGCACACGCTGACGGGAGGCAGCATCCTGCCTGCTTGCCAGGGCCCCTGGTCCATAGGCACAGGGGGCAAAAGCATTTTCTCTGGTGCAGGCAGATTGTCTTGATGCCTCAGGCTCCCAGAGACTCTTTGGAGCCATTATTCCTTTCTCTCTGTCTTTTTTTTTTTTTTAATTTATTTATTTTAAATTTCAGCTGAACTGTGTAAACCTGCAAAACATGTTTACTGTAAGAGGTTGACGTAGTGGTCTAAGGTTTCCCTCCTGGAGCTGGTCCCAGTCCGTGGGCGTTGAGATTTCCCTCTTGGTTCACCAGACGTAATATGAGGAATTGTCTTTTTTTTTTTTTTTTCTGTCTCTGCTTCATAACAACTTTTCCTCCCTGTGTTTTTGTTAAGTGAAATGTCACTAGCTGTTAATGAGTTGTCTGTTCCCTACTTCTTCCCTCTCTTCCCCTTCCCCTCAGTCACTGAGCAGTGAAGGTCTGGACAGTCTCAAGGGAATTTCTTGGAGTGAAACCTGTATTGTTCTTATTAGCTTCTAAAGACAAACCACGGCTCTGGATTTTTATTTTCCTAATAGTTTAGATTACAGCACTTAAAATATTTCTGAACAAACTCTCTTTGTCATCATAAAAATTTCAAAAGTGCATAAAGGCAGAGCTGCGTGAGGTAATTGAAAGATTAGCTAGACATGGAGTAGTTTTGAATTTTGCTAAAGTATCGACAGGAAATAAAAAACAGAAACCTGAATCAAATAATTCGTCTTGCAAAGCAGAAATTAAACATAGCAAAAAACCTGAACTTCTGGTAATCCGTTTACAAAGGCAAATTGAACACATGTTAACTACTAGTCTGGACGTCTGTAGATTTAAAAAAATATACCAACAAACCCCTTACAAAGCAGAAGTTCCTAGACTTTGCAAAATGTGTGATAGTGTTGTGTTACAACTGATTGAATTAACTGGGACAGTGGCGGGGGGGGTGGAAGAGAGGGTTACAGGGGCTCTATAGGGATGGGGTGGGAGATAAAGGAGGCTGCTCTCAGACAAGGGATGTGTCCTGGCTGGCTGAATTTCAGTCAGGATTTTTCTACTGACAGCTTGGGGGAAGCATCTGTTGAATAAATTGTGATCACCAGTCCTCCTGAGAAGTCTGCTCCATCGCTGGCGCTCTCAAAAGGCATCATCAAGGAGACTCGAACCTGGTCTGGCTGCTCCTTCTTTCCCCACAGCTGAACGTGGCAGCACCAATTGAAGGGATTCCTTTTTCCAGTGTCACAATTCAAAATGTAGGAAGAAACTAAGGGTAGATCTGCTAATTGTTTCCTACAGAAAGACCTGCCAAATCCACTGTGCTATTTGTGCTGCAGCTTTCACATTGCCCTTCTTTCCATATGTTAAATAGAAGGGGGTTTTGGACGCTAAAACAATTGCCAGGGCTAGTCCCTCAGCAGCATTCCTTTCACAGTAGGACAGCTGTACACAAAAATATTATTTACAGACATTTGTAATAAATCAGGCAGTTCGAAATGCGTCACCTCCATCCTGGCCATGAAAGCGAAGAGAGAAGAGAAAATGCATTCACTGTTTTACCTTGCCGAGAGCTGTTTTTCTAAGGCAGTCCCACATCTATGTGATGAAGTTCAAAATAGCTAATATTTGCATTTGCATGTCCCGATGCTGCAATAAATATACAAAGAAGATGACATGAAGTCTCATTTTCCCTTTCAATCCAGTGACATCTGACAGTGGTGGGACTCATGAAGCTACATGTGTCCCCACTGTCCTACTTAGACAGCAGTCTGCTTGTGGCCTTTAGTACACATTTGTGTTTTTCTAGGCCTGCAGAATGGAAACCTTATGTTTTGTATGATTTTTCTAATTTCCTTGCTGTTGAGTTTTGAAGCCTCAAGGAAGGAGAAAAAAACTGTTATTGACCAGTGACTCCTGTATCAGTGAGGCACAGAAAAAATGACCAGACAAAACTGATTTCTTGTAAAAGACAGGTCTCCAGAAAATGTGAAAACTGTGTCTTAAATCTGTGTTACTTGAAACAGAAATACAGTAAATTTGGAGGAACCAAGACACCACTAGAAGCAGCTCCAGAACATTGTAGGTGGAGCCACTGTAGCTGAGCTAAACCAAGTTTAAAATGGAGTCAAAAGCTATACTTACCAGCCTATACCCTTGCCTTTTGTTCCAATCAGCAGAATTATGACAAGCCAGACTAGGAGTATGTTAAAATCAAATACTGCACGGCTGAGGAGCTTCCTTAAAACTACTTGTTTTGTTTTGTTTAATATTAGTGTTGAATATGACTTATTGCAGAGGTAATAACCAAATGGTCTCACAGGTAGCAGTATTTTTGCCTGAAAGTTTAGGGAACTGAAGTGTAGAGCAATTGCATAATTTGTCCAAACTAGTAGCAGAATAATCTCATGGTGGCTTTCCCCCATCATATTATCATCATGCGCTCTGGATTGTGGCTCCCCCCTTCAAAAACGCTAAGTGAGCTCCCATCCCAGGTTACCCAGATGGCCTTCGGTTGGGCAATGCATGGGCAGTGCATTTTGAGAGCTGATTTTCATATATGAGGTGCCCCTTCAAAGAGATCTTTTTTCAAAAGTCACTCTTTTGTAGGCTTGGGAGGAGAAAAAAAGACAGAACGAGATATCTTTTTCTTTTGTCTTTTAGATGGTCACCATGTGTGGGAAATGGAAGCCAAAACCGACAAAGAAATGTGCAAGCCAGTAAGTCTGCCTTAAATATTTTAACATCAAGATGAAAAATATATGTTGCCTTCTCCAGCACTGTTACTAAAGAGGGATTTCCAAGGCTTTGGCGCTGTTTCTCCCCACTGAAAGAGAACAAATACTTAGGCCTCCCCTCCTGGAAATCTTTCTTTAATGGGAGCGTGAGGTAAAAAGCCGTTGTTGGAAGCTATCCCAAAAGTAGGAGAGACCATTTGGAAAATATTTTTTCATTGTCCTGGATGGGCCAGCCTGTCTGCTCATCTTCTGTCTTGCTGGGTCAGTTCTTCCCCCTGCTCCCAAAGCAATTTCTGATCATTTTCCTTGGCTTTTGTCTGCTTTCGACAGAAGAAATGTGAGTCCCCTCATAGGAGTTCAGCCCCACAGTTGGAGAAGTGTGGCTCCCTCAGCCATGGCTGTAAGTGAAAAATGTGGCTGCCATTCCACCTCTGCAGCTATATGCAGCAGTTTGTTATAGCTGCAGACCTGCTGGAGACATGGAGGCAAACAATTTAAAGACCTCAAATGAAAGCAGGCCAAATGCTACGATGAGCATTCCCTTTTAGTCTTTCAAAGAGTGCTGAAAGAGGTTTTGATGGTCATAGCAGATTTCACTGTGCATTTGTGTAAGCTGATGCCCTAGCAGCTAAGTTGTTCCTTAGCCCCGTGCTTGGGCATTTGGTTTCTGACAGTGAAAGATCATCTACATGCTCTCTAGCCCTACTTTCTGTAGCGGTAGATGTTCTTGCAAGATCTCACATCCACAGAAACTAGCATGCTTAAAGCTTCCTGAGTCATAATATGAAAAAAGTTTCACTGTGGAAAATGGAGATATTTTAATAATCATATGCCTGTCCTAATTCTGAAAGGAAGTTGTGTTAGGGTGAGATATACTGGGGATGACCTGACAACCAAGCAGTTGTGCTTTCTCCTGCTGAGTTAGAGACCACAATTGACTTGTCTCAGATTCTTGTCAGAGGCAGGAGGTGCAGAGCCTTGTACCTATGTGGTATTATATTTGCTGTCCAAATGGGAAAGGTAAAGGCTAGAGATTTTGTAAAGATGAGAACTATGCTAAAATCTTGTTTCCCTACCTCTAGAGTCCTTGACACAGAGGACACTTTGGGTGGTGGGAGGCCATCCCTGCCCATGAAGCCCACCAGTTCCCCTGCAGAGAGTGTGTTCCTCCTTGTGAGCCTGGATACCTCCTTCCCAGGGTTAATATCTGAATACTATTGTACAGCTTGACTGCCTGAGTTGTGCCTTGACTCTCTGATTCATTGCTTTTGCAGAATTCGTTGGTGGTTGAGATACCACCTTTCCGCAATCAGAGAATTACCAGCCCTGTTCAGGTCAACTTCTATGTCTGCAATGGAAAGAGAAAGAGAAGCCAGTACCAGTTTTTCACCTATCTTCCTGCTAATGGTAACAAAATATATTCCTTATCTCTGCTAGTAAAAATGAGACATAATGATGGTTACTTAGATATATGGCCCTGATAATTCTTTAGTAACCTAATTTGGATCTATACCTGGTGCTATCAAATGAGAGAATCAAACCATGATAGCTGCCTTTCTCTCTGTTTCCCACACAAGAGAACTTCTCTGCAGATTATTTTATTTTGTTGTGGTGTCAGAGACCTGTTGGAACAAGGACTTTTTCTGCTTTGGGGACCTGAAGACCCCCAGCACAAACTCACACTGAGTTCTCTGCTAAGTTGCTGTCATCCCTCAGTGTGACTTCATGGCCCCAGAAGGTACATTGCATTTGAATAATACTTCTGAGTTCACACCACAGCATTGTGAGCATACTGGGCTCTGAGCTAGAAGTGGTGTGGGGATTCTCCTTCCAGTCATCCTGCACCTCACTATCTCATGCAGGGTGAAAATAGCACTCGAGGCTGATGCTGCTCTTGGGCCACAAGGAAAAGCACGGTATGGATGGAGATCAAAGTGCTCCATACAAAATGCTTCATGTGTAGGAAATGTTCAGAAACACATGTGCCACTTTATTTTGGAAACTTACATTGGTGGCTGTGAAGTGACAATGAGGAGTACTCCCAGTAGCTGAATTCCAAGCAGGAATGTATGAAGATTTTAATAGCAAGTAATTTTAGATTTATTTTTTTTTTAGATTTGAAATGGCCCTTTTTCTGAGAACACTTTTTGGGGGGGGGAAAGTAGGAAAGAAAGGTGGTTGTTTTGTTGCTGTTGTTTTGGAAGGAAGAGGACTTAGAAAAATGATGAGATTCATGCTCTTTTGTAGACTTTCCAAGTGAAAACAGTCCTTCTGAGGGAGTCTCCCACAAAGCTATACTTGAGTCATGTCACATGGCTTGGAGAGACTTGGCAACTTTTTGCAGGTGAAATCCCATAAAATATGTATTTGGAATTTCACCTGGTTAGCTTGCATGCACTCCAGACTTTCATCAGGACTTCAATTTAAAATAGAAGTACAAGAAACTTGACAAGGGCAACTGACTGCTTATTGCGTATGTGCTGCATAGCTATGCTTCACTGAATCAGCCTACTTATGCAAACTTCATGCCCAGTGGGTATGTATGTCTGTATGTTTAAAGACTGTTCATCTCTGAAATTAGAAAGAAAAAAGTTGTTATTCTCTTGCACAACACTTTTCAGCAACAAAAATCTGTTGCAAAGGCCTACAGATATTGCCTTGCCACCCGTTATCCTGATATATATTTCAAATACATTCCTGTTGTTAACTGTTGTTTATTGTGCAGCATGTTTTGTATCCAGCCTTTACATAGGTAATTTTTTACCATTTTATTCTAAACCATGGGAATAGTATTTACTGCTGCAGAGTTGGTTTATCTAACCACTGTTCTGAGTTTGAAACATTTGATGTTTCATTTGATGTGAAGTGATGAGAATAACTACCTAGTGACAGGCAAGAGAGAACCAGCCTAGGTTGTATTCTGCAAAGACATATTTAATTATGGTCACTGTTAAAAACATTGGGAATCTTGTTTAGTCTGCTTTACTGATAGTTGAAAACCATCATATGTTCTTAGCAAACTCTCTCGTAACAGTGGTAAGAGTGACTGTGCTGCTGAAATCATCAGAATTAATAGTATAGTATGTTTTTATCACGCCTGTGTTGTAGTGGTGTTTTGCCCTTGTGTTGCTGGTGGTTGCTTCCATCATGCCTTTCAAAGATAGGTATGATCACCTTGACTACATAGTCAGAAACCACATACAATGACTGAATCAGTCATTTATGCTGCTATATTTCATTTTAGAATGTTTTCCTTTATTTGATTTCAGTCACAACATTATTTTAATGTTTCAAGAAATTGTAGAAAACTAAAGTTTAGCTCATGAAGAAAAGAATATTTGAGTCAACAACCACTGTGTGATCAGTGTAAAAAAAATGTAAGGGAGTTAAGCACTATTCTAATCCAGGTAACACTTTGTCCCTTGTTTAAACAAATCTTATGAACATAGAAGGTGTAGGTTTTTGATAAGCAAATGTCAGAGTGATCATCAAGTGTTAAGATGTGGTTTTACACAAATCAGATCGTATCCTGTAAACTTCTTCTGTGCTTTAGGACTAGTCGAAACGTTAACATTTCTGTGCCTACTGTAATTTTGCAGGTATTTCTGCATGAGGGATCTTTTAAAAGCTGCGTGATGCACATTAGGCCTGTATTTTACAGCTCAACTGGACTGTGCCAAAGCAAAATACTGTATATGGACTAAACCTAAATATTGTGTGGCCGTGAAACTGGGGTGGGTATGGGCACATGCAGACAATGCAGCCAGCAGGAGAGCCGTGGGCTTGCTGTGCGGCTCCTACCTTGACTGCAGAACAATAGGGTTTTCTTTTACTGTAGCTCCTGTTTCTCCTCATTCCCCAGAGGAAAACAGCCAGTGGATCCAGGGGCACGTGGTTTCATTCATCTCACCTCCCGTGGATGGTCCTGTAGCATCTCCGTGGAGTACAGCTCTGTGACATGCAGCTAGCACAAACTGCTCTCTCCAGCAGAATGTTACGGTTTCACCACCATAAGGCTTCTCCCATGCTGTGGAGATATGGCACGATTGTACTTTTCCCTTGCGTAGGTTCAAGTGTTTTGCAGAGCAGGGACTTACTTGGTGAAGATTCCTGCCTCAGAAGTAAAAAAAATGCTGTAAAAATGAAAATCTTGCTCCTCTGTAGATGAAGAGTTTAAATAACAAAGCAAGCAAGCAACCAACCAAGCAAACAAACAAAAATAAAAAAGACAAAACAAAAACAAACAAAAAAACTAAACAGAAAGTAGATGCTTCACAAATGAGAACCAAGGTCTGGAAAACAGACTTGCTTCAATCTTTGGCTTGGGACAGACCATAAACCTAAGTATTTGTAATCCACTTTTAATTGAAATTTTGAATTACTGTTCTGGTGAGTTTGAGTAATCCCCAAATCCTGTACTAGCCTATACTGTACAGAAATGAACGTAATGTTATTTTTTTACTATTGCTTCAATATTGTGCATCGCTGAGCAATTGCATATCAGTTGCGTATCGGAACTTGCAGGCTATAGGCTCTTGAGACTCCTCCCCAGACATGCCTGGCACAGAAATTTAAGTAGTTTCCATACCATTCTGGCACAGGTGAATTCCCACAGCTCATATGGTAAGTACTAATACATTTTGCATTGCCACATCCCCTCAGAATGTGAGGAGGAAGACGCAGTACCAGACACTGCAGTCAGGAGTCTGAGTGGACACAATGAGCGGACATCTGGATATTTGGCTTTTAAAGTCCTTCCACTGCTGCAGCTCTGTGCAGGGATGCTCTGCAGCTCCATTATGTACAGCAGAACATTCTGGAAAACCGTTGGTGAATCCTGCATTTGTGAACCCTACCCTCTGGAAAAATGCTTAGTTTTTGTTTATGATTGCATATCATTTTGCTCCTATGAATTTATCATACCATTGGCCCCTGTATGCATTTCAAACAGGAGGGACAGTCTTTTGAAATCACTAGATGTAAGCAGTAGCATTTGAGGTAGAAACCAATCTGGAGAGGCTGAAGAAGCGCACAAGCAACCAGACATGCATGCTGTGGTTCCAAATCGTGTGCTTTCATCTGCTAAGAAAGCTGAAGGAGTTCTCCAGCTCAGAAGACTTTAAACAACACACTGAATGATAAGGGTTAGATCTCTGTTTATTCAGATTTCTTTTAAGTAGGTACATCAAAATAGAGGAAATGTGTTCAAGAACTTATTTTTTTCAGATAGGAGTAGATGCTCTCTATGATTTCTGTTATCTAATGAACATTGACATCAAGAATGGTGAACACAAAAGTTTTTTCTTTTAGTTCTATTTAGACAAGTAGTGATACTTGATAAGCAAAGACAGGGTAGTTTGCCTAGGGAATTTTTAAAAAGATGGAAAAAGGAAAGTTGATGTTTTTCTTTTGATGAAATGAAAAGTACACTTGTGCAAAGAGTTGATGATAAAGTATTTCCGGTTTCTGTTTCTGTCAGGCTTCTTAATTGTTAAAGCATTATTAAAGAAATGTTTCACTGCTTCTAGCATTTATTAAAATGGTGTTGATATGCTGGGCAATTTTTATTTTGAGAAGTGTTTCGCCACCTGTAGGGCTGCATTTCCAACTGCACAGCCTTCATTTGTAAAGCTAGATTTTCTGCAGTTTTTTTGCCTCCCTACCTTTGCAAGCCCCAGGGTGCTGAGCTCCTTGGAAAACTGGCCATGTAGACAAGGGGCTTGATGGGGACAGAGATCCATTGAATCTGTGGGTACAGGAGCTGTGTTGAAAGCCTGCCCACGGTTGCTAGGTGTGCCTTAGTATTGCTGCTAACAGCCTGGCAGTGCGAAAGTGAAGCTCTTGGTGCACCTCTGAAAAGGCTGCGCAGTGCCCACCGCACATTGCTGTCAGCATCCTCCTGACTTCCTGCCTCAGCTCTAAAATTATCTCCCGCCTGCCCCACAGATTAGTACAATCAGCAGTTTTCTAGTGATTGCGTTGAGCAGCTGTGCCTCTGTTTCACCTCGGCTCTTCCACCCACAACTCACTTTCTAAGTTACAAGGAGACATTGGCCACCTGAGCAGAAAACAATAAAATGAGGGTGCAAAGTGTTGCCGCTCTAACATGACACAGAGCACAGCTTTCGCTGAACTTCTCCTGACACCTCTCACCTCTTGAGTTATTTGTTGAATTTGTTGAATTTTCATGCACGAGGCTGGCAAAATTATTAGCCTAGCCGTGTTTGTAAAACGTAAGTAGTTTGGGGGCAGTTGGGGAAGTGGGGCCAAATTCAGTGCCTGGGTTGTGAAATGCTCCTAATCTGTAGCATATGCAACGTGACCGCGGTATTGCCACAGTGGGCAGCACCTTGCAGCTGGCCTGTGGAGCCAGAGGAGAGGGCATGGAAGTCCGTAGGAATGTGTTATGCCCAAGCCCACCTTAGGTCAGTGTGAGGGGACTGAGTGCAGTTGAGCCAGGCTTGAAACCTTGAAGACCTGCTGGACATGTTTCCATCCAGCCCCGGGAGCAGCCAGGCTGCTGCAAAGCCTGCACAGATCAAGGAAAGGCAACAGGAGGGATGGGGTGGGGGGAAGGTTGTCCCGGGGGAATTTTATTTTAGGTGAAAATATGAATCACATTGCACATTTTTATATGATGCGCTGTTACAGTTTATTTCATTTTGGCTGCTAGGTGGTTGATTGTTACTTTTGACATTTAACAAAGTGACAAAAAGCAGGCAGGATTCTGTCGGAGTCCTGTTTCCATTTAAGAGGATCACAAAATTCATCATTGCCGGGCGCATCAGCTCCTCTGCTCCCTTCCAGCAGCCGCGCGAGGTCTACAGTTGAGCAGAGGAGACATGCATTACTCTCACCAGTGTTACACCTTTGGGTGGTTTTGCTCCCAGTTGCTGGGTCCCCAGTAGAACTGCCCAGGCTTCATGCAGGTGACATCCTGTTTTGGCTGTCTGACCTACAGATGCAGTCATCTTGATCTTTAGAAGCAAATCTCTGCCTCACTGTGCAGTGAGTGCTCCATCTTCATCTGGAAGGCCAAGAAGGAGCATTACCTGTGAGATGTCCCTGTGACAGGCAGGGGTGGACGAGCACGTAGAAGTGCCTGGCTATGTCTGACCAGCAGGCTCCATGGTAGCAGCAATGATCACCCATAATAGTTAACTTCCAGTGCATAAAATTGTCTTTTGGCAGTACCTCACTTTTGAAATATGCCATTTCAGATGACAAAACCCAGCCTGAAGTTTCTATCACCAAACCCCTCTTCATGAGCACTTCAAGAACTCCTTCCCTTACTTCCCAGTGATTTGACATTCATACATTAATAAGCGTGAGCTTTAGGATCTTCCAATTAGCTTAAAAGCCAAAAGGTAAAACTTGTGTGAGGGAGAACAGGGTTTAGAATTACGTGGGCTGGATTACAGGAGATGCTTATTTTTGTTCTCTTTGAATGACTGATCACCATAATTAATCTAGCTCAGTGGCTGATCCTGAAGGGGACATGGTATTGGTGGCTGCTGGAGGTGAAACGCACAGGCAAGGTTGTGTTTTGCTGGCTGTGGGAGGGACTGCATCAATCTCTGAAGACAAAGACCGTGTCAGAGCAGAGATGCTGAGGTCAGCAGGGTCCAAACCCCTCTCTGGACAAGGTGGATTTAGCGGGAGGACTAGCACAGTAAAGATGCCCTCCCGACAGCCTGTCCCTGCAGAGTTTTCTGCAGAACTGCCAGGGATGAGGAACCTTGGACTTCCTTCTGCTGCCTTTCAGGACCCTTGCCCACAGTCCCCACTTTCCTTTTCTCCTCTTGTCAGGAGAGCAGGAGTAATCATAGAATCGTAGAATGTCCTGTGTTAGAAGGAATCCACAAGGATCATCAAGTCCAACTCCCGTCCCTGCATAGGACAAGCCCACAATTCACACCGTGTGTCTGAGGGCATTGTCCAGTCTCTTCTTGAACACTGTCAGGCTTGGGGCCGTGCCACCTCCCTGGGGAGCCTGTTCCAGTGCTCCGCCACCCTCTGGGGGAAGAACCTTTTCCAAATGTCCAACCTAAACCTCCCATGGCACATCTTCCTGCCCTTCCTCGTGTTCTGTCACTGGTCACCAGAAAGAAGAGATCAGCGCCTGTCCCTCCTGCTCCCCTTGTGAGGAAGCTGTAGCCACCAGGAGATCTCCCCTTAGTCTCCTCTTCTCCAAACTGAACAGACCAAGTGACTTTAACCACTCCTCATATGGCTTCCTCTCCAGACCCTTCACCAATGAGTAATGTCAGTGCTGGTAGTGTAATGTTGTGCCACGTTGTCAAAAAAAGACCTCAACTCAGTGAATTTTAACATGTCTGACAGAAATTACATGGAAGGCCTTGGCCATTGCAGCCTGGGTGTTGTGCACAGTTGAACCTCCTGCTCAAGACAGCAGTGGGGATAGATGCTACGCTGTGGGAACAGCAGTAGAGCAGCCCAAGCGGGTGTACCACAGGACTTGATTTATTGTTTGCAATATCATAGAATTTAATAAGGTGTTATGATGGAAAATGAATCGGGTCTTTTTAAGAGTTTTCCCCTTTTCTCTTGAAAGAAAGCTAGTGCGTATGTCCGGTACTAACACAACCCCAATGCCCTCCACCTGTTTTCTGCTCCTCCCCACGTGGTTTAACGGTGTGTGCACCAAGCTACCATATATAATCCTGTCTCATAAATATGGGTTGAAAAACCTAATAGCTTAACAGCTGTTAAAAAGCATTTAGTAAATGAGTTAGCTGGAAAACACTTTCTAATCAGATAATGGCACTGTCCGAGATTATAGGCCGAGATGTATGTGCAAGGCTTCCATCTACCTGGAGGCTGTTCTTGTGTAAAACTCTACATATGCATCAGATCCCATAAAAATATATAAACATAAAGCCAAAGTGGGCAGGCAGGCATGTGTTAGAGGTAGCCCTCTCAATGAGCAGTACCAGTGTATTAGCACGAGAGGGTGAGTTCAGATACTTGTGTAGATAAAAGCTGCAATCGTACATGTGATGCCTACAGCTTCTGGATACTGTGAGACTCCCTTTGTTTCTGAGTCACTGTGCTCTGGTTTAATTAACTAAAAGCCAAGGCTCGACAGCACCTTGACTTTTAAAAAACATTTCGGTTGAATTGGTGCCTAGGGAGAAATATCCATTTAATGGACAGCACCTGCAAAGGCCCCTGTAGTGACTGTCTCAGGAGATCCATGGGGTTGAGTGCCCGTCCCTCGTCACTGAGATTACCACTGCTGCACATGCATTGGCAGGGCGCTTCAGAAAGTTTTGCTCTCTGCTCTTGTGTTACAAAACAAAATTACAAAATTATTAAAAATTACAAAATTATAGTTTCTGAGGGCAATCAGCCTATTGCGTCTCTCCAACATCAGACTGCTACAGAGTCAGAATGAGGGGTGAGGTTCTTACTCTGCTTAAGCCTGTGGGATCCAAGTGGTGCTGCCACAACAGCCAGGATTTTGTCTTTTCATGAATCCAGAGTGGCTAACCTGCACACAGAAATGTGTCCACATCCCTAACTGTATCTCTGGTCGGGCAGCAGCAAAGCAGTGGCAGCAGCTGGGGTGACCTGTGCAGTGTCTTCTGAAGGAACATCTGGTTGGTGGTGAAGAAGGTGTGCTACCTGGCTCAAAGCTGACTGACGGGGGAGTATTTGGAAGGCACAAACAGCATTTCAGAGCCCAGTTCAGTAATGGAGATTGGGCCACCTCACTCCCCAAAGTCTCATCCCAAATTCTGAACAATTATGAGACATTTAGTTCAGAAGTTGAAGAAACATGTGTATACACATGAAAAAACAGTAGTGTTTTGATTTTCATATGCTAACCAAAATCTGTGTGCTGGTGCCAGGGAACTACATCATAGTCTGCACTGTGAAAGGTGGCTATTTTGTTTGATAGGTTCATTCAAACTAAGGGCAAAATAAATACAGTGCCATAAATGTCTGCATTGATAATAATATGTGGAAATGTGGAATTGTTAGTTTAATGTTAATCAGGATAAACATCTGTTTAATTTATAAGATAATATTTTCTCAGTTCACATATTTTAATAGCACTCGCCCAAAAAAGTTTAAAAACCCATCTGGATTGCTAAAGTGTAAAAGCAAACAGACTTGTTAGAATTGTCAAAAAATACATATAATTTATATTTAAGCACTTTCTGACTCCCTTTACTGAACACGCATGATTTATTATTTTTCTTCAGTGTTTGATATATTAACTTTTTACCTGCTAGAAAGGCTTTTCATTTAAACATGGGCTTGCCGAACTGGCTGAAGCATTTCTCCCAGATTCAGACCCACACAGAAGGACCATTGTCTTCTACCCGGTGCCTCGGTATGATGTCATAACCCTGGTCTCTCTGAGTAAGAAGCTTTGATTTATAGCCAGGGCTGCTGCCAATGTGTGGTTCTCAGAACTTCGCATTAAATTAGATGATATAAAGACAGGAATCCAGAGTAAGAGGGCATGGTTGAACCACTGAAAACACATTAGCACAGATTAAGTTGCTTATCAGACTAATTTAGAACTATGAGCTCTGTCATATTTTAATATTCAAAATCGAGGAATATTTAAAATAATCTGTTGGCTGACCTAACGCATTGTGAAGTAACAAGCATTTAGAAATTTACCATACGAGCGAAACCTGCATTCATTTTTTCCTTTTTATGGCAAGGGCTTGATCCTTCAGCAGCATTGGGTCTCTTAAATAAGTAACATTACTTTTGAGTCTGAATATATGTAACAACTACATCATTTTTTCTGTTTACAATTTCACAAATTTGGGATTAATTGCTGCAATTTTTTATTGGCAAATCTCAGTGTATGGCAAATTTGGTCATAATTTTTCATTCTAGCCAGCTGAGAGTCTGCAAGACTGGGTGTTACCTCAGCACAATGGAGCAGCTTTGAGACAGAATGCTTGTTGCCATTTGATATGGCTCTACTGAATTTGAGAAATAGTCTAGTTTCTGCTAGAAGTGCTTGCATATTCTGAACAGCTGTAGGGCTTTCCAGTTGATTGCCAGTCCAGGCCTGCCATGTGACTAGGAGTGCCTTTTTCAGCAGACGGGTTTTTACTAAATATTTAAGATTTGATATATTTCCTCTAGAAGTCGGTCAGGCTAATACTGTTAAATATTAATCCTGAGAAAATTAACTGTACTTTCTGTATCATATCACATCTCCCTGTGTGAAATATTCACTTGTGCAAGTTAGTGATAGTGAAAATGGGTACGTGTTATGGCAGCTAGCTTACCATGCCTCCACAGGGAGGTATTTGAGATACAAACTCCTTTTTCTAGCTCAGGTCTGTAAAGATTTGCAGTTAATCAATCATGAGTCAGTAGGTAAGTAGTAACACTAGTATGTGGCTGGCCAGTGATCGGCCCTGTCTGGTCTGGAAGGAGCCCACTGAGTTCCTACTTAGGAGAAAATGGTGAAGGTGAGCACATGAGGTTTGTGTCCTCAGCTGCTCTGAGTCAGCTACAGCTGCTTGTCCGAGCTGAGGGTCTCAGCCCCACCCCGAGTTAGTAAGACAGTGGGTAGGGTGTGTTAGGAACTGGTAGCCTTATCACATGGAAGTATTTTAACTGAGTAATGCCATAGACACCGTGATGGTAAGTGGGTAGGTAGACACTACAGGTACAGGCTCTTCCTGCATTGGATTTGGAAGGTGTGTCTTGAAACACTCACAGCTCCTGCCTTGGGCTCTCTGCAGTCTTTTGCGAAACCCAAGTAAATGATCGGCCTTTTAAAGAAGGAATATAAACTGATTTACACCAACTTTTGACACATTCAAAGTATTTTCAGAATGACCAGGAGGTCAGACAGACAGCTTGTTTGAGTTGAGTTTGGAAATACAAACACTGGCAAAGATTTTTGGCCTTTGTTGCTCCATTTGGTGAAGTTGCATAGGCTGGAGAGAGGCAAATACAGGATAGAGTGTCATAAACTGTTAACTGCAATGTAGCCATTTCTGGTATATCTGTCTTCCACAAATCAAGTAATATAGTTATTCATGTAAAGTACAAAAGTCGAGGTCTAGCTAGGAAAGGAAGTGTTAATATCTTACATTTCTATTGAAATGCTCAGCTTTGCAGGTCTGATTCCAGGTCATCTGGGTCATTAGTAATAATTTCTCCAGGCGGGGGATGGGGAGAATCTTACAGAGGTTCCTTCTCCAAACTGGTACCCTGTAAATGAAGACATTTACACTTTTTTGAAAGGGAATAAGTAGCTGCCATCCCAGCTTGATAAGATCCATACGTTCACTCTGCACAGTGTTAAATGGCTATACAAATGTCAATGCACTGAAAGTCAGATACAAATTCCTTCACCATTTCAGCATTCAGTGTGATACTTATTCTAGTGATGAGATTAGCATACAAACAAAATATATGATACTTTGCAAAGGGAGACTTCTACTGTGTTGCAAAAATACATTAAAAAAGGTAATGGAGACAATTTAGTTGAACAAGTTCAGACACCTCTAAGCCTAAGTACAGGTAGTACCTGTCCATTTAAAGACAATTTGTTTCCCTTTCCATGAAATAACTGATGCTCAGGAGTCTCAGTTCAGAGCAATACAGGTGGACAACGTAAGCAGATGTAAAACAAAATGGAGGTCCCGCGTAATCCCATGTCCCTCCTTCTTGTTTCCCTTTCTGGCTACCAACCTGTCGTTGGCAAACAAGCTACTGTGACTTACCCTGATTGGTCTTGTAATTAACACCAGTCTCTATTTTCCCTCTGAACTCCGAATTTAAGGGCAACTAGGACTGTCCTTGGTTGCTGTCATCATCTCCAAGAGAGTTTTTGGACTAAAAGGCCTAGAATACAGTCCCTTCCATCCATTAGTCCTTTGCCCAGTGCAGAGCAAGACTTACTGGTTATCCTCTGTTTGTCGTGGCAGGTGTATTTCATTGTAGCAACACATGAAAGTAGATTCCAATGTTCATGGCTACTAATCAGACCTCCAGACAGACCCCATGGCATTGCTTTCATACAGAAAAAGTTCAAAGTGAAGCGACAAAAAAGGGCCTGGTAAACCAAGTAGCAAAGATGTGCCATAGGAGAGCTACAATGAAAAATAAGCCTGAGATCAGGAACCTGCCTTCTTTAAAGCCTTCAGCCCACCTGCCACCAGGGCTATAACCCTTCCCCAGGTTATAACAAGTCAGGCAGCTCTGGGGTTTATTGGAGTTGAATTGCCAGTGGTTGAGCTTAGAATTATTTGGCACAGGTGTTTCTATAACAGTGATATATTGGGAAAATTCAGTGTTCAACAACCATCATATTTCCAGCTGTGCTGTGGTTAGTGCTAGTACAGTGAACCTAATATAAAACATGTGAGAATATTTGCTAGCTCAGGAACTTACTAAATATCTAAAACTTACAATATCTAAACTGCAGTGTTTATGTAGGTGCATTTCTTTGGTCTTGCATTTTCATAAAGGGTGTGATATTGATTTTATAAAGCTGTCACTGAACCTGGACTCTGCTTCTCTGCAACCAAGTGCATTAGTAACCCTGCTAGCCAATGCACATCACACGAACAGGTGAAAACAAGATTATGTGGAATCCAATGACTATTCATTGTCCTTAGCACATTTGTCTTGAGCAGCACCTGTGCATCTGTTACGTATATAGACATGTTTTTACTAGGGGTGCTAGAAATCTTGAAACAAGTGTTGCAAGCATCTATATGTAAAAGAACATAAAAGGGGCAAAGTTAACAAGAGGCTAGGGGACTGTAAAACAAGGGTAGTGAAGTGCGTTCACCAGCAGCAAAATTTGTGACTGTTAAAAGAGTTTTTATGTGTACACATGCACACATATGCATTTTTAGGGGTTCAAAAGACTCATACACGAACATAGTAAATAGTTGGAGAATGTATGTGTAAAACACATGCAAATAAAAATACAGTCAGAGACACTCATGCAAAAGGCATATGCTCTGAGCTGAGATGTGCAAAAATGTCTGATTAATACTTTTGTGCCACAACAGCTCAGTTATTCTAATGTTGTCACCATAGATTTCCAACAGCACTTTCAAGCGATGGCTGTTCCTCTGGATCTCTTCTTGGTAGAAAAGATAAATGCCACTGTGGATCCATGCTTAATTGTTGTATGCATCTGGCTTGAAAAAATACATCTACAGACTATCTTGACCCCATTACATATACCTTTCCTGATAAAGTGGGGGTCTTTTTACCTGTGCACTGCATATGTTACAGGAGAAGCAGCAAAGGCACCTCTCTCTGATTTGAGAAAGCCCATGTGAAAAAGACACTTTGATTTGGGGAAGAATCTTCTCTCCGATATGAGAAAGCAGCTCTGCATTTGTCATGACTCAGTTGATGCTCACAGTCATTTTGTCCATGTGCTGATGATATTTAGAGACATGGCTTGACAGCTCAGAGCATCTTTTGAGACAATGGGTAGAGCAAGCAGAGGTCTAGAACAGGAGTAATTTTTTCTTGGTAGCCGAGGACTGAGTTGACATTTGTTAGGAGCTGGCATTAGCAGTTTGTATCCAACTTAGAATCACACCCATTTACTGGTTAGTAAACTTAAACACAATAGTGTAAAAACTGAATAAATCAAATTCTACTCTTTCAAAAATATACTGATAATTGAAAGCTTCTTGTACATAGTAGTTTGCCATGTATCTTTGCAATTTTACTTTCATTGAACTTGGAAAGCCCTGTCTCTACCTTAGTGTGCTCCAGTTTACCGAATGTGCAGACGTTTATCAAATGGGCCATCAGTAGCTGTAGAAATGCCGTAGTATATCCAAGTTAAAATTCTTGCTTTGATTACTACAAATCCGTGGAGCCCTTGGGTCCAAAGCTTCCACTGAAGCACAGCTATTTGCAAATAGATTTTTATAGCACATTAGTGCTGGAGGAGAGTCCAAAGAAAATAGTCCTTTTCAATATTAGAACCAGCTGTGACTTTCTTGTGCTGATGACTCATTCATTTTTTTTTATAGGGTGGGAGAACTAGGCAAAAGACACACAGAGTCTTATTCAAGACGTTGTTTGTTTTGCAAAGGGTATCCTAGCCACAAGCCAACTTGATCATACCAATACGCAACTCATGTTTATTTAAAACTTTTTTCTTTTAACAGTTCCAATTATAAAAACAGAACCCACAGATGACTATGAGCCTGCTCAAACCTGTGGACCAATGAACCAAGGCTTAAGCCCTCTCTCTAAACCATACTACAGCCAGCAGATCATGATGCCGCCTGATCCTGGTTCATGCCTCGTGGCTGGCTTTTCCTCCTGTCAGCAGAGAAACGCCGTGATGTCACCCTCTCCCAACGCAAGCCCCAAGCTGCACGACCTTTCGTCCTCTCCTTACAAGTGCATCCCCAACCCAGGCCACAGTCACCTCGGACTTCAGCAGCCCGCTGGAGGTGTCCCCACCATACAGGAAGTGCCAAGATCTATAGTTGTGCACCCAAGCTCCCCCGAGCAATCATCTCACATCATGCTGCAGCCGCAGGTGAGTCAACATCTGAGCAGTAGCTGTCCCCTTGGTTATCAACAAACACTCTATCCCAACAGTCCCTCTTCTCCAGTTCCATCTGTTACCCAAGAGCCAACCTATTTGCAGTCCTGCAGTCCAACTCACTCATCCATAATGGGTCAACAGCAGCAGCAACTGCCGAAGGTTCACAGAAATGAGTCTCCAACGACCCAACCACTGTCATTGCCAGAGTTGCATGAGGAAAGTAATCATAATTTGGCCCCTATTCCTGTAACGATCAAGCGAGAACCTGAGGAATTGGACCAGATGTACCTGGATGATGGTAAGTCTTCTGCAGCATAGGTTTGTGTTCAACTATGTTGCTATATCAGTGAGTTCCCTTCACCCCCTCCTCCTTTTGAATCCTCGTGGAAAAAAGTTCTATTAACAGCCTGGTGGAATGGTGCGGATTTTTGCTTGGATTGTCTCTATACAGGAAAGAACTCTTTAATTTAATTTGCAATAATGAAACCATATTATGTAAACCTTAAATATTGTTAGTTACTGTAGAGCTAGCTGCATGACCGATAGCTATGTTGCAGTAGTCTTAACTATATGGTCTTGGCTTATGCCCATGCCAGTGACCTGTGGAATGGCAGTGGAAACAAATATGTCTAACATTGTCCCATCCATAATGCAGTGAAATGTCTGATGTGCAAATCTGTTCATTGGAACTAAATGATAAGCTGCTCTATTTCAATTGAGAAGGTTCAAATTAAAAATAGAGGTACATCTTTCAGTGTAACTTTTCAGTCTGATAGCATCTACTTTTTCTTCCATTCTTATTGTAGACTTGCTGCTGCTTTTTAATCTTTTTCTTTTGTAAGATTCTATATGTATATGTATTCTACATGCATCACTGAAAAGTTAAAATGCTGTGATGAACTTGTCAGACTCTAGTTTCCAAAGATTTATTAGTCGAACGTAATAAAAGGGATAATCTGGCATTTGATTATGTGACCTCACTGAACTGTGATTTAGCACCTGCTGCTAAGTATCCTAGTAATATTCTGGACCTTTACCTTAATACGGTACGTGAGTTCCCTTCCAACAGCCACATAACTTTATATATAACATACCATGCTATTTGAAAAAGAAATGGCTTTGAAAAGGCTGCATTGAAACTAGCTGGTGCCAAGGAACATCTGAATGTGATTGTCTTTCAGGGCGAATTTAAAGACAATTCGTTGCACTGTGTTTTAAAAAAGGACATTTAGTCATTCTATTTTAAACAGCATGATACTCACTGAATTAGGATTACAAATGAATGTGTTGGAGCTTGAGTAGCAGCGTTTTGCTTTTCAATTCTAGGAAAATGATTTTTCTTAACAGAAGTTATTATTGGTTACATGATAGACAGGTCTAAGGAATTTTTCCTAATTGGAGTTCAGTTCACTGAAGTTTTGCACAACACATCTTTTTGTGGCAAGGTTTTGTTCCCGTATCATCCATTTTTGCCACATATCTGTGCTGTGAGGAGCAAGATTTCAACAAACCGAACAAGAAATGTACACAAAACAAAACAAAAAGCCGTGCCCAAATTTTGATTTTGAGAGAAGCCAGAAGTTATCTATGGAAGGAAGAGAATACAGATAAAATCTAAGTCTAGTCTATAGCTGTCTTTCCAGAAAAACACAAGGGCAGTCTTTCTGCCTTACCTCTCCAAAATCCAGCAATCATTTCTCTGACAGCACTGGGAAAGCTGCCTTTGGCTGATCTCTGCTGGAGAAATGGGACTGCGGCTCAGAGATGAAGGGTCAAGCTCCTCAGCCATTTAGGTTTCTTCTGGAGGAACAGAGGAACTTTACTACCATGTGGTCTGAGACATTTTAGTTTTTTCAGCAGTGCTCATTCTTTCTGACAAAGCATAAATGGTTTAGTCTTTATCCCCATCTCTCTTCCATCCCCTCTTCTGGACACACACACACCAGTTCTCTGACAGAAAATCAGAAGTAATTGTAGAAGCCACCATGTACATCTGCACTGATACTTAAAGTTGCCTTTGAAGATCTCTTCAGCTAGCCAATTCCAGCTTCCCTTTGGCATCCAGCAGGCTATCAAAATCGTTCTGTCTGACCACAGACAGGTGTATAATATAAACCAAGAAAGAATCCATAGACCTAACAGCCATGGTAACAATATGTAATAGAAAAAAATTGTGTAGTTCCAAAAAGGTTAAACACCACCAGTTCCCTCTAAGGGTGGGAGTCAGAAATGGTAACCAGAGGAAGTCCCTTTTCTATCTCTAAACTGATATTTAGGTTTGTCTCCAGATTCACACCGATGGAGCACAGCCCACTTGAGCTGCCCTTTCCTATCTATGCCTCGTGTCACTACCCGAATAAAAGGTCATCCACTCTATGTTTTGTGTTGGCAAAATGAAGCCCCTGTAGAAATCAGGAGTGGACTGCTACTGCCTTCTTATTTGTCTTGGTTTTGGGGAGTCTAGAAACAAAGTGTGTGTCAGAGACACTAAAGGCAGAAAGCATGTCTTGTGGGACTCATGCTGCCCAAGACCTTCTGTTCAAACCATGCAGAGCCCCAACATGCCTCAGACACACAGCACAGGAGCATGAAACTGTGAGTCAGGCTGGAAGGCTGTTTAGTTCTATGCTATATGTGTTTCATGGAGGCAACCTTACCACCACCAGTGAAGATATGGTTTCACATTACGTTTAATCTGATGTAACTGCAGGCTCCCATGGAAAGGGTGGCCTAGATCCATCTTGCCCTTAGCCACATGTTCTTGCTGCTTCCTTTGAGTCATATCAATTGATTATGGAGCGGCCGAGCACGCTAATGGAAAATTAACCTGCCAAAAATAGCAAAACCCACGTAGTTTTCCACTGGGTCATCTCATGGAACCACATCCCCTGGGTCCAATAGCTGGGTCCAGCCCACAAGAGAGGCAGGAAGCCTGTTGCTGAGGGTCATGGAGTGCAGCGGAACCGCTCTGGGTGGCAGCAGCTCACCCATAGGCCAGAGTAAGATTTGGAGCCACATCTAATGTCATCTTATCCTCCCCAGCAACACTCTAATCAACTCACTCTGTCTTGGTAAAAAATCTCCTAGTTATGGAAGGATGACATCTGGGCTGTCTCACACGGTCTCAAAGGGCAGTTTGGCCACTATGGTGACAGCCTGGAAACAACCAGTAGTTGCTCCTGGTCTCCTCTTAAATGCTCTTCACTGACGTCTGCACCGAAAAGGCAAAGCACTCCACATATGCAATGTCTTTGTGCTGGGTGCGTTCTGTTCAGACCTCTGGCTGTAACTGTGGAATAAGGGAGAATGGGTTTAGCAGAATGGCTCATACCAAATAGGAACAACTAATTCTTTGTGTGCTTGGTTTTTGGTGTTTTGTTGTTGTTGTTGTTTTTGTTTTTGGTTTTGGTTTTAAATAGGAGCTCTTAAGCCATTGGCATTGCTTCTCATTAGTATCATATCCATCTTTAAGTGTTTTCTTTGTTGGAGGAGTGGGTGGGATATCTGAACTTTATGACCATATTCAGAAAACCAGATTATCAAATCATACCTGTGAGTAAGGACAGTTACTCTTTTATTTTTTTAATAGGTTGCTGCTCTACCTCTTTATAATTTGTTGTCTCACTGATTCAGTTCAGATTCCTTCATACAGCATGATTTAAACTTTTTTTTTAGTATTTTTTCAGTCTTTGCACCTGTGAACAATATGAAAGCCAGAGAGAGGTCAGATGTAGTTGACTGCTTTCCTTGCCTGCTACTCTACCAACTCTTTCTCTTACTCCTGAAGTAATTTAAAAGTAATGAAATATTTTAATGACATTAAAAAATAAATTCTCAAAATATTACTCCATTAAAAAAACATATCTCATGGTGTCTTGTAGCTGTTTTAATACCTTATTTTACCTGAAAGTGCTTATGAAGCGTGAGCTATACACATCTAAGATACTTATGGGACTACCAGACACATAAAGTATCTAACTGGTTATGCCAGATTATACTTGGTAAAACTTTGGTTGCTCATTACCACTTATCACCCCAAAGTTACCATTTTACTCCCTTACCACTTTGGCGATGTTTGATTTATGTGTTTAATATACAAACAGCAAACTTGGACCAGGTATAAACAGAAATTTTTTTGTTTCAACTTATGGGATCAGAGCAATATTCATTTCTTTTAGTCTGGAGTATCTCCAAATATGGACCATCTAAACTGCAGAATATAGATGGAAAAAAAACAGTCAGTGAGTTTATATAAATATATATCCTGTATATGACATTTTTCTGCTTCAGAAATGGTGGGCAACTGAAGTGATATAAAGGGAGCACCCAAAGAGACTTCCATTTTGACAAATAAATTTCGGTCTTGGCAATCTTGTCGTAAATCAAAATCTACAGTAGGAACCTGGGCTACTCATTAAATGTACTGTTCATTTCAGTATGTGAATATATGATTCAACATGTAGAACGTATTTAAAACTCATCCCATAAAGTGATACCTGATACATTGTGGCTATACTCTTGATATTGAAATATCGGATACCAACACTCGTTCCAAATAATTCTGAGTTCAACCTCCTAACACAGATTATGGCTTACTCCCTTTGCTGCTTTCACAGCAAGTTTTGATTAAAAGCAGTTGAAATGTGACATTTCTGCTTGGTTTTGGTCCCCTGCGGGAGCCCATGGTCCTTTGCAGCAGGAGAGGAGGTGTCTTGCAGCAATCGGTGGGGCGCTGCTCCATGTGCCTGAGCCACCCCTGCCCTAGACAGTGAAGGTTACGTGACATTCTGCTTTCAGATCTAAGCTGGGAGGATTGTGGGGTGGTGGAGCCTGCGGAAAATCCTTAGGCAGGCAGGCCTGAGGGACCTCTGCAGTATAAGTCTATGAAGTGACTGCTTTTGAGAGAAAACATTTTATTTGGGGACCGATGAGTCGAATGTGCTGTACAGCCCTTTTGAGATGTGAAGTGGAATTAGCATTGCCCAAAGAGATGGACAGTTTGGGGAAGCTACAAGCTGATGAGAATTCTTCCTGGTCCCTTGAACCAATAATTCTCTCAACAGGATGTGAAAATTTATTTAATTTATATAATACTTCACTTTTGTGCATGCTCTTCTCTCTGACCCCCTAATTAGAACTTGGGTCAAAAGCAGTACTAGTCTACTCTTGAAGTAATCCTGCTTCTTTTCTGTTCACCAGGGCAGCTCAGATAATTTTTTCCAAATTTTTACTGCTTCTCGTAGTGGCAGAAGAAACCCCAAGCTAGATGTGGTGGACTTGAAGTTCACACAGCTTTCAGCATGTTCAGGCAGCTGGGAACTGGCCCGGCTCACAACAGGAGATGTTAAAAGTGGCTTGAAATCACTTTCCTTATCCTTGTTTCCCTTTCCTGGACCTAGTGTAGCTTGTGTGAAACACAGAACTGAGCTCTGAATTTTATTTCACCAGGAGGAGAGAGTTCAATTATGCATGCTAATGCCAAGAAACATTTTTCAGGTTGTAACTGGCACTCCCACAAGCTATTACATTTTTTACCTGGAGCAGAATGACACTCCATTGTGAAATTATTTCCTGCTGTTAGAAACATCAAAGAAAGCAGTTTTCATTACAGATGAAAATGAAGCTATTTCAAAAAAGCAAGGGAGAAACACATTGATACCAACAAGAAAAAATTTATGACTTATGTTCTCAGCAGATTTCAAGGTGTATTGTATGTGGTGTTATCCCATTTGTTATATTAATGCACAGAAGTTTACAAAAGCAGCTTTTAATTGAAAGCAAAGCAGCATCCTGAAGGATTGTTTAATCAAGGTATGCTTGAGTACTGAAGCTGAAGGCCTCAGCTTCTTTGAGCTTTTCCTGGGTTCCAATCACAGCTTTTGAGATGCGGTCCCAGCCATATTGAAATCGGTGGCCCACTCCCATTGCCAGCAATGGAGCCAGGGTTCCACCCACCATTGAAAAAACTGTTTTCCAGAACTCCCCAAGTCCTGTGTAGAAGCCAGAACTGGAATAACAATATCTGACAGGCAGATCTCTTGTCTGAAGTTTTGTATATTAATTCAGCTTCCTTTTCTGCACACGGATACTTTCATAAAGGTTTCTATCCTGATCTTGACTTGATTTGATCTATAAATCTTTCTGTAGTAAGATAAAAATACATAGGCCATAAATGAAGGTATTTGATGTTTAGATATGTGGCTAACACAAAATATCAGAACCACATCATCATCTTTTTTAAAACAAGGAGGCTTTTGTTCTTGTGATTGTCTTTGCACAGCTGTGAGTTTTATAGCACTATGCCAATGAATGCACTCATTGCGATTTTTATTTTAGTCTGAAAAGGTAAATTGGGAGCATTAAGCCCTCAGTAAGTATGTAAAAGTGGGAAAACCACAGGTAAAGTGTTACTGAAAGCTGCAGCCCTGCCAGCCATTTCATTTTAAACATGGCTCTTTTAAAAATAACTTTTGCAGTAAAAGCTGTAACTCCTGGATGTAATATGAGCTATTGCTAATGTCATTGCCATGAATTGCTTACAGTGTTGAATGGTTAGATGTCTGACAAGTCCATATATCTCCTATACAGTATAAGTTTTTTGCCTCTAAACCATGTGTTCTTTTTTTCACTCCTCTATGTTTTTAAAATGCGCATGGTTTAGTGATATAGTTTATTTGAACAGGAACCATAGCAGACAGAATTATTCTTTTGCTGAAACATATCCTTTTTCATACATCTCAGCTTCATGATTAAAGCGATTGGCTCTTGAGGCATTAAGTTTAGTCTGCTGCTGCCACAATTATGCCTTTGAAAACTCCTGAGTGCACTCAGTGATTTCCAGTAGTCCAGATGTCATTAGAACAACACACAGGTAGTCTGCAAAGTCCAGTAACACTATCTACACTTTGGTCTGACTTGGACAAGCTTTTCCCTCTCTCCCTCTTGGCCAAGCCTCACAGCTCTGGGAGAAAACAAATAGCTTTCCTCATGGAAAGTTTTACTTAATCTGGCCTGGTGCCTGAGCCTAGACCCTCCTCGTCTCTAATGATGATTGAAGGTGTACATGCTACTGTGATAAAACATGCTGAGTCGTTAACATTTGGGGCTTGAGTTGTATGCGATGAGTAAGGGAGGACTGAAGTAATGTGTTCGAATCAGACCTTCGGGGGACTTGCACGTCTGGGTTTGAGGGGTATCCTGTTACACGAAACCGCACACCCACGGGATCGGGTTTTGCTGTTTCTAGCAAGTTTGCTGAATTGGGTGTCCCTGGAGGCCACCAGAAGAAAGCCGCCAGAGGAGCAGCTGATCAGGCTAGGTGTCACTCCTGGTTTTCTCCAGTCCCAGCTGTATGGTTGACCACAGAGAAGACCTACCTACCTCTTAGCTGCAGTATGCTGTGAAATCTAGCAGCAAACTTTGCTTTCTTCTAGCATCAGCACTTAGATTTCTGGGGAGGTCCTTGAGTCTCAGGCTCTCAAGGAAGTGTCTGGTCCCTTCAGAGAAGTCCTGAGTACCTCGCCCCTCATTCAGTGGTGACAGCCACTGACAGAGGGAGCAGGAGGCTGGCCAAGTGATGGGAAAGCTGCAGAAATCAGCAGGCAGTGCTTTGCAATGTTTTGATACTGAGGAGTATTTTTAGTGTCAAAAACACAGCATTTGCTTGATGTGCATCTGCAGACACACCTTTATGTTAAACATTTTGACTCATTAGGTGATCAGCTGAAGCCTCATTGCACCCCCCTTTTTCAGCTAAGTGCCAGCTTCATGCTGCAGCTCTGCTAATGGCTGTACAACTAGCTACGGAAGAAGTCGCTTCTCCCTCCCATGCCTGATTCATTCTCCTATTTCCATAATAATGGCTGCTGGCATTACAGTTTCAAATGGTAAAGGTTTTGTGGGTTATTTTCTGTAAGTTTTCCTTGGCGATTAGGAGAGAAGAAGTTGCTGTATCTGAGCCTTGGTAACATTTACATCTGCTTTTAAGCCTGGAGGAGTGCCAAGGAAAATATGTGGCTTGCAGAAGCACAAGCTTCATGAGAAAGCTTTGTTCCAACGCGATTTATTTTAGGAATATTTTGTTTGTTTGGAACATTTCTGCTGAGCTGTGCAGTATTAGCTGGTCAGGTGTGGCCACGTGGCTCATGTACGGCCTCTGTGCTCTCATGTCCTGAACCTGTCCTGAGGAAGTGGTTGTAGAAAACCCTCTTCACCAGGGAGCGCAAACCCCTGCTGCCTCTCAGCAGAGCTGGGCTGAAGCGAGCCACCGGCTCAGCCCAGCAAACACATACATACGTGTCAGAGGAAGCGCTCTCATGAGTAAACTCTCTGACTTCACGTACAGTGCTCTTGGCTAAGCTCTAGTGAGCTGGAGTGTTGCTAGATTGCAGAGCAGCGAAGGAGCTGCCTCTGCTCCCACTTAAGTCAGTAACACTGTTCCCTTTGGGTTTGTTGGGAACGGGACCAGGCGTGTGGCTGGTAGTTAAAAACGCATAATAGCTGCATTCATTGAAATCTGGTTGTTGATAGACAGGCAGAAAGGGAGGCTTTTCTGGCAGATTTCTGCACAGCACAGTTGATTGTTTCATCTGCGTCTGCCGGACAACTGGGGTGCTCGGTCATGGGACTGATAGTGGCTTGACCATCTCTGTCGAGAGCGGGCTGCTTGATAACCTGGCTCCTGGTCTTTCCTCCTCTCCGAGGAGCTGATGCTGATTGCAGTGAAAGGGAGCACAGGCTTTCCATACCGGGCTTATCTCCAGCCTAGGAGGAAGCTTATGAAAAACAGCAGACCCTCAAAATGTTCCCCTCCTTCTCTGTCACTGAGGAAGCCTGCAAAGTCTGGACATTGAAAATACCTGGAAACAATCATTGAGTAAGAAATACAGTAGGAAAACCGTGGCCGTCTTCCTCGTTGGCTGGCTTGCCTGGGTTTGTCTGCAAACCAGGGAGCTGGACCTGCACTCTCCCTGCTTTACAGGCTTTGCTTCGTTGGTAAGTCTTCTGCATTTTCCACACTTTGAAGCCCACTGCAACACAAATATCAGAAAACAAAGTGAGATGGTGCTGTGTGTTGAAATTCCCAAACTGTATTGTCCCTGAGCACAGGCATTGCAATATGAGCACTTGAACAGTCTGGAAAAGCAATGCTACAGGCTATCGAGGTCCATAAATAGTGGATTAAATTCTTTGGTCCTTGCATAGTTATAGCTCCTGTTATTCAAGCATCATGTCTGCACAAGAACATTCCTCACTTGCCTTGTCTTTGTACAACTAAAACATGATTTCTCTGCTTAATTTTGGCCCTTCTCTGACCATATGAGATTGCAGGAGACAAGATTTGACTCTTCCTGTCTGTGCTGTCCAGATTGCTCTTGAAGTTAGATTTCTTTGGAAGCTAGGGCTAAAGATTTGTTCCATTTCATAACTCTTGTGTTAGCCTTGGGATTACAGAATAGGTGTTGCAGTAGATATTATGAATCAATTTTGATAACCTGGGAGCAGCAGACAGTTCTTTTTCTAGTGTTTCATTGGCACCTCACAAGCAAAATTTTCGGCAAGCTACTTAAGGAGAAAAAATGGTATTTTAGGTCACAAGAGAAGCCTCCAAAAATACAAAACTGATGAATATGTATTTTAACTTTTATTTCTGTCCTGTATATGCAAATCTATATACACATGAGGTATGTGTGTGCATGCATATGTGAGTGCACATACACAGACATATAGGTAATGAGCTACAAGACCTAGTATACTAATTCTTTTACTTCTTTGAAGTTGTGGTGGGTGAGAATGACCTAAGTCTCTTCTACTCGTGACTGACTTCTCTGAAAATCCTGCAGGTGCTTGTTGAGTAAAACCTTATAGAAACATGAGGTCAGGTGGAGAAGCCCATCCTGTGGACCTTCTGTTTTGCACAGTTAGTTTCTGAACTGAAATGCCCATTGCAGCTCTGAAATCTGGTTCCATGCTGCTGCATGCCCCTGAGCTGCAGTTGTCATTGCTGCTGAATGTTTCTCAGGCATCTGCACTTTTGCTGCCCAGATAATCTTTTGGAAGACTGAAACAACTGTTAAAGATGATCTCTTCACTACTAGTTGGCTTTTTTTTCCCCGTGATAACTCTGCTCAGCCATGCTCTGGGCTGCACTTGGATTCAGCTATTCACTCAAGGGCTTTCACCTCTGAGCATGTGCGAACCATTAACAACTTCTCCAGGTATCTTCTCCTTATATGTCTCTGGGTGAGTAGTACTGGGAGGTTCAAATGTGCTTCTCAGTCTAAAATGACTGTGTGTGAAATGGTCATATAGAAAGAGGTTAGCAGAGAAACTGGTCCTGATTTTTTTCAGTTATGCACACTCTTGCTTGTTTTCTTTCTTCTGAGAAATTTCCCCAACTGTTAACCGTTGCACAAGACAATACAAAGCTGTCCCTTGGGCCCTAGAAATCAAAGGCTAGAACTTCCTGAAGTTGCTAGAATAGATGCAACACAAGTTCAGGTTTTGCAGAAAGATACAATGAGCTCTGGCTAGATGTATCTCACCTGGGCACTGCATGAGCTCTCTTTGAAAGAGGGCCCTGGAAGTGGAGATCGTTGCTCTACTCTCATCTTTGAGTTCCTAGGTAACTTTGGAAGAGTTCTCAGGGATTTTTGTTTATTTTTTCTTCTACTTAGAGAGTATGTTAGGATGAGGAAAGACCTCATTGCAAAAGAAAAAGAAGCAAAACTGATTCCAGGGCAGAAAGTGCCATCAGTTACAGGGAGAATATGCTTTTTGTATCAGTGGACAAACACGGCAGCAGTAGCTGCTTTGGAGAACTTTCCAGGGATTCTCCCACTGTTTCTAGAAACCCAGGCTGGACCTTTAAAGGCCAGACAAGCACCACTGCAGTCTGTTTAAAACGTGGACTCACAATCGGACATCATGTGTCAGATGATCACTTGGTAAGAACCTCCATTATTGCCAGGCAAACTGCTGGTTTCTGCCCTACCTGGCATATAGCCAGAATTGTAGAGATAAAGGTGACCATCTTCTTTGCAGAGGGTTTAGACTTACCTTTTGCAATCCAGTATCCCAGATATTTCACACTATTTCAATGGTAAACTAGGGTCCTAAAGAGGAACCAGCAGTTCTGAAGTCAAGTTTTGCTGGAAGGATGTGCTAATGTGAAACCATTTTTGTGCACTATTTTAGTAGCTAGTTTACAAGTCCGGAGATAGCTGCAGCCCTCATTGGAGCTGGTGCATACTGGTTGGCAAAATCAGACCTGTGTGACAGGACTCCAGGACATCAAGTCACAGCAGGGGCTCTGCATGAGACTGCACCCAGTCAAGGATTCAGCACAGCTGAGGGATCGTGGCCCTTTTTGACAAGTGCAAGCCAGTGCATGTGTATATATACATCTAATCTATTTGGGGAACATACTAAAAACCAGAAGCTTTCTCATGATTCTGTGGCACAGTTAGAAAGCATTTTAAAGTTTCAGACTTAAGACTATGGCTGTGAAACTAGCTGGTGGTGTAATTAGAATAAAAGAAGGCTTGAGAAAAAGAGAAATGAGAGGAAGGTTAAATATAACATCCCCATAAAAAAAGTTGAGCAAAGATGAATTTTGGAAGAAGAGGGGAAAGAGTGAGTGTAGGTGTGAGAGAGAGGAGTTGTCTAAAACTGAAATGGTACAAATGAGTAGTAAAAGCCTAGGATTTGAGTGCCATGGAAAAGTGTGTCTAAAGAATACCACACTCTGCCCCAAAGTAATTTAAGTAGAGATAAAAGGAGAGATGATGAAATGAGCAACGTGCCCATTGAACTTACATATATCTGAGGAGAGAGTATATCTGAGCAGTAAGCTCTAGTCAGGGAACCCATCTGTTTGTATTGATCTGCAGTGAGGTGGCTGCACTGTGTGGGAATAGGAGGTTTTGGGGCCATGACTCTGCTGGGACAGGACCCTCAAATAATCCTGGGAGTTATTTCTGTGCTCTGTTACCAAGTTCTGTAAGGAGTGAGGAAAGGGCTTCAGTGCTACTGCTGGGTGGAGAGAGCTCCTGCAGGCAGCAAAAAAAACCCCTCAGAAGTATGGTAGAAAAGAAGGGGATTGGAAAGGCTCTTTGAGTAAATACAATCACATCACCTGAGCTTTCTGAGAAATGTTCATGTCAGTTTTAAGACTTCTCTTGCAATATAACAGGGCATTCCATAAAAATGAGAAAAATCAGAAAATGTTATCCATTGGCCCAATTAGAAATTACCCAGAAAAAGTACTACTAGGAGGAGTAGAAGTGAGGATTTGTAAAAGCTCATTTTCAAGGCTATACAATTGAAGAATAAAACAGGAAATCCCGTTACTCTGCAACTTTCAAAAGATGACATTCAAATTATGTTTAGGACATGATCAAATTCCATGAAAAAGTTTTCGTCAACTTCGATTAATGTTCTGAAACAGGATGTGTTAAATCAGGGAAAATAATAACAGAGTTGCAAATAAATTAACAGAAGATTCACAACACATTATGAATCACTGTATTAAAGAATCAGAGCCAGCTATTTCAATAATGGCAGGATAATAGCAAAAAAAATTTTGAACTAGAAAAAATTAGAACATCTGCTGAAGTTTCCAAATCTGTATTTAATATTAACTTGGGAAAGGCACCTTGACTGAGTGGTGTCTCATCAAAATTTTGTAAGTGTTTCCAGACCAAAAGCACTTGGATACCTTAAAAAAAAAAAAAAAAAAAGAAAGAAATCATCTGCTCAACTGAAAAGAAAACTTCTCCTCTCTAAACCCTTCCCTACCACTGAATTTTATAATGGGAAATATCACCATCTTCAACCAGAGAAGCAATGAAATGCAAATGTTTCTGTGTGATCCAGTTTTTTTATTGATTGTTAAGATCTAGTACCCGAGTCTTTGCCCTGCTGGCTGCTGTACACAAGTTGCTTCTTCTGTCCCAGTGAACTGATTTGCTGGAACAGGGCCTGTCCTTGTGTAACAGTACAATTAGCTAACAGTGGGATAGACTTTATTATTATAAAGAATATTTTGGATTCAAACACTCAGCACAGAGTATGAAAAGTGAGCAGAGTTTTGGTAGGAATGCCAGACTTCCTTCCAAGGAACCTACAAATGGATGGACCATTTCTTTGGTTGTTAGGTGAATATTCAGAAAAAAAAAAAACAAAAAAACAAAAAACAAAAAAAACCACCCCACAAAACAACAACAAAACAATAACAAAAAACAAACAAACAAACAAACAAAAAAACACCAAACAACCACTACTTTTAAAATTGGAAGCAAACGTATTGTCTTTTTTCATTTTAATCTGGAAGGTGGTGGGAGACAGGATTGCCTATGTCTGATTATGTGAACTGAGACCCTAAAAATGTTTGATCAGCCAGCTAGAGATGAGCCAACTGTATATGTGATGTTTCAGTACCTATATTTATGGTCTCTCTGATGATGAAATCTAGATTTCTACAATGACCAACATAATTTCTCTGCTGTCAGTTAAGACCTTGTTTCAGGGAGAAGCTGGCAGATGCTTGTGATGCCAAATGAGGCTGTATCATGCTTTCTGTTGTGCATGGTCCCCTGAGCAATGCGGGCCACCACCTCTCTGTGCCTATTTTCTGAAAAATGTCAGTGTCCAGAACGTTGTCTGAAGACAGATTTAAATTTCATATGAATAACTTTCTTTGAGGGGGAAAACCCCACAGCTTGACACACTGAAATGATTGCAAGAATTTGTCTTCAAGATGTATAAGTAGAAATATTTCTCATAACATGGAAAAGATGTCTAGATTTTACATTGCTGCTACAAAACAAAAATCTTAGAGTGGGAGAACTTACCTTTGGTTATTCTTGATTCAGTTAACTAGAGCAAGTCAGAATATATCCATCTATATGTAGTGCAGCTGCACTGATTTCAAACTATTCAGAGCCTAAGCTTGTTTATTCAAGAATGAACGTACTAGCTGGAGGGACAATTTTTCTAGCTACATCCTGACTTGAGATTACCCCACTTTTAAGTACAAGCAGACATTTCAGTGCATCTTTTCCTTTAGAGACTTCTATTTATATTATGGATCTGTATCTCATATGCCGATGAAAGTCAGTAAAGGAAATTAATTTGTATGAATGGATTTAATAAATTTCATAATTTACCAGTAATGAAATCCTGGTTTGCAGAATGAGAAATAATAGGGCTTTTCCAAAATATCTTAATCCTTGGCTATGATTAGCAGCATAAAATGAACTATTCTTTCCTATGTGTCTAAAGTCCAAGTTGTGCTCCATGTAGCTATGCAGTACTCTTTCCAGTCTCATGTCAGTAAATAATTGCAGTGCTGCTGTTTAGTCTGTCTCTGACCTTCGCTATTTCTTGAACAAAAGTTGAGAATCATGACAGATTGATCTCCTTCTGTGATCTGATCTAGTCTAGTGTGAAAGGAAAGTTCATTAATCCTACTCCCAAATTCCTTAACCAGTTTACCATAAATGTACTACTCTATAAGCATATGTAATACAGCATAGCCATAACAGTGCTTAAAACAGGATTAGGTAGTACCTCATATTTTCTAACTACTTCTACTTTTGCAGAAACAGAAATTCACTTTCTTTATATTGTCAAGTGTGATTTTTATTTTTTTTTTAATATTTTAACTAGTTTAGGTTTTATGAGTTTAGGCTAAAATATTATCCAGCCTGTCTAAACTTGGCCACATTGCATAATTCTAGTTATTTTTACCTGAACATGAACCAAAGATGATTCGTGTTTTAAGGAACCTCTTTTGGGTATGGGAAGAACCAAATAGCTTAACATCATCTTGCTTTAACAATTAAAAATTGGCAGCTGAACTGTGTACTCAAGCAAAGCAAGGATTTTTAGACCTACAGAAATGGTTTAGAATCTAAAAAAGAAAAACCACATGCTACTAAAACCCTGTGTATGGTTTTCCACTATTCCATAGAAAGCAGGTAAGGCTCTAGGATCAAACCGTACCCACAGACATATGTTTTAAGGCCAGCACACTGAAGTAAACACAGGAATGTGGTTGTCCTGTTTGAGTGGTACCAATCAGAAGTAAATCTGCTCACATCAGAGAAGTTGTGCATGCTTCAAAACTCAGGCAAAATAAGATAATAGATCTTCTTGCTTTTTTGCATATCAGCATTAAAACACTTCAAGTAATCTTTTGGGAATAATGAGCAAAATAGGGTTTTTACAATGCCGTGGCTGATTCTTTCCTGCCAAGCCATCAGACCTGTACCTTGTGTATTTGTAGACTGCCTTTATGTGTCTGCTTGTGTTTAATAAGGACTTGATGCAGAGCCCATTAAAGTGAATAGGAATTCCTCTGTTGTCTTCTGTGCTCTTTGGATCAGGCTCCAGCTTACAATTAGAAGAACCTATCACTTAGTGCTCTTGAAAAAAAGTCCTATGTTAAAAAAAAATGCATTAAGATTTCTAATACTGGGTGAAAATTTAAGGGCCCGAAAGTTGATGCAGACACAAGTTATAGGTCCCAAAATAACTCTAAAATATTATATTACATTAACATATAAAGGTTAACAGCACATACAATAATGTGAAATACTGTCTGAATTGTACATGTAGTGTGACTGACTTGCAGGGTTGTAAGAACTGTCACTTTAGTTGTTTGGGTGTGCTGATATTCAAATAGTATTTGTTGGTTGTAAGGCCTAGGCTAAAGGGATCTTAAAAGTTCTTGCACATTGAACAATGGATAAGTATATTTTGGGTGAATGCACCATGCCTGTTTCTGTCCCCCTTTATTCTAGTAGGTAAGAAATTTTTTTCCTGGAGTAGTTGTCATACAGATATGTAAGGTCCCTTTGTGCCATTCTGGAGGTCTCTTGAGTTGCCGTACTCTTTTGTGTGGTCTGTAACAAGACAATGACAACACTGCACCATGCAGTCTCTGTGGAAAATGGGATAATTTCAACAATTTTCCATTTTCTGTAATGTTTTTCTCTGAAGCAGGGGGCCTTCTTTATGTGTGCAATTCTCCATAGATAGCCATGGCAAAGAGAAAGCATGAAAGCTTCTAGGGCAGAACATTCATCCTTGCTTATCTGGCCCTTGGAGACATTAGCTAATCAAGGCATGATACTCCATACAATAGGACAAGTGCTGTAAAGCTACCTCTGTTATCCCAGTGAACATGGAGACTTATTATTCCCATGGCCATTTTACAGGATTTGTTTTCTTCTGACAACAACATCCACAGCCTACAGTGCTATCGGCTCCAACAATGAATCTGATGCTCACTGGGTGTTATCGGCTCCCTAATAACTGTCTCCCCCCCCTTTTTTTTTTTTCTTTTTCCCACCCCATTTGTGAGAATTTGTCCCCTGGAGCATTTCTCTATCAGGCCCCTGCAGCTGCTGTTATTTTAGATATGGCAGGAAGTAGGTACCGGAAAACAGCGAGAGCTTGCGGCACTGAGAAAAATCTAGAAATTCCTCTGATTTACCCCAGGCTCTGGCTCCAATCAAAGCCGGTAGAAAAAAAAAAAAAAAAAAGGAAAAGAAAAAAGGGAGAAAGGGAGGTGTGGGGTGTTGGCAGGGGGAAAAGCCCAAGAAGACAACAGTGTCTGGGCTCTGTGTGCCAGCAATAAGAGTTTTAGGCCTCCCCCTCAGTGGGGTGCTGGGGAGATGCTTGATGCGGCCATGCACGCCAGGGAGCACTTGGCACAGCAGAGCTGGGGTGGACACCTGGGTACCACCACAGCGGCAAACCTGCTGCCGGCACCCTCCCTCGCCAGCTGAGAAAACCCCCTCTCACCTCCATGGAGACATGCCATTAGAAAAGCACATCCCTTATTTACACTCTCCCTTCTCCACTCCAACATGCGCCTAAAGCAGATGGGTTTACCCACTCATCAGGTGGGCTCCCATCAATGCCTTCAGCCACGCAAAGCAAAAGGGTGCCAGACAAAGGTACTGCTGAAGAGTCACTAGAGCAAGAAATTTACATCACTATTATTACAAGTATTTCTTAATCTGCTAAGCAAACACATTTTTAGCCGCTTTGGATACCTTTTAAATCAGGAGGGCTCTGGAGATGACTTCTAAAAGAAAAAGAAAAAAAAAAAAAGAAGAAACAATAAACACCTCCAAACCTTTCAGTTCAGCAAGCGTTTTAGATAAAAAAACACCACCACCCCCCACACAAAGCGGAAAAGATACTACCTTTAGAACTGGTTTTAATAAAGAAATCTTCCTCTTTGACACAGCAGATAAGGAGGAGGATGTCCGCCCACAGACATCTCACACCATTAGCAACCTAGTTAACATCTGTAAATGTTTTAGGGAAAGAAATACACTTTGAGACATTTCTTTTTTAATTACAGGCTCCAGATGAGATTTGTTAGAGTAAGGAAATGTATCCCATAGCGACTGATGTCAATAGCAAGCAGTCCCTAAAGCCAGCCAGAATTGGGAAAGCCATGCTGTTTGCTGCTCTTGGCACTGCTCCCTGCTTTCACAATGTCAAACTTAGAACCGCCTTTATATGCACTTTCCATTTTTTTTTCCACAGTAGCTGTTGCCAGCAAACTGTAAACTACCGTATATCACTCAGATTTAAGAACCTAAACTTTAAAACAAATTAAACTCTTGTTGACATTGTAATAAAAATCAGAATCGAACTGAACAGCTCAGTAAAACTGCACTTCAATTATTTTATGGATTTAAGATTGTTTTCTAGGATTCCCAGACTCCCAGTACAGCAAAGTTATTTCCTCTTGGCAGATGTCTGGAAAAAAAAAAATCATTGAATGGATAAAATTATGTGGCAGACACTAGATTGAAGCCTAAAGGGAGGAAATGGTGTCTCCCCAGCACCTGTAAATATTTGCTCTGTGTCTTGACCAGATGAGCATTTCGTCCGCGATTTGAAAAAAAAGTCAAGGTATTTATTTTGTGAGTTTTTAAGAAAATAGAATTTTCATCTGTCAAAACCCAGTTTCTAACCAGGTGGTTGTGTGGTTTTGAATGAGAACAGCAAATATGGGTCTCACCCATCCTTCTGAACCATTTCCAAATGCAGGTAAATGCATGCAGCCCAGGAGTGCTTTGAGTTTCTGGCCTCTGCTTATCTTTCATCTCTCTACTTAGCAGTTAATGTTGGGTATTCTTTTTATAATTCCTTTTTTTTCCCCTATTCTGTAAAATGGAAACAGAGGTTTCCATCCGATTAATTGCCAGGTTTCCATTCTTTATAATGTTTCCTCTCAAAGCAGTTTGGAACGAAAGTATTTCAGAAATGTGTGTAGACGGAAGCTACTGGAGATAATAATTTGTTTCATGTAACTGTGTTTTACAAAAGATGTGGTGCACAGGAAAAACTGTTGCATGGAGCAAACAATCAGCTTGCGCAGTCTTTCACCAAAACCTTTGTTGCACTTACCTTTTCTTCTTTTGTCACATCAGTGAAATGTCCTTTACTGTCCCTAGGGCCCCACCCTAAAACGTGTTGCATTCCCAGGGTCTTCAGTAAGAGCTGAGAGTGCTTGCTGGGTTGCATGCATATCTCCTGTCACAAGGATGCTTCTGAAGATTGAACCAGATGTTGAATATCTGCATGCCCACAGCTAGGACCTAGGGTCTGCTTGTTCTGGCTGAAATCCCCAGGGAGCTGCAGTCTGTCCCTCCAAGCAATCTGTGGTTGCGTGGATTTTCCAAAGTTGCTCTCTTAGGCTCCGTGTGTTTACCTCCTCATCTGAACTGGCTGGCTTGACTTTACTGAATCTCATGTAATCAGCCAGTTTTCTTCATTGTAGCATTAATAATTTTTTTTAAGCTACTGTTAAATCTCTTCCACTCATTTTGTTGCCTGGAGCACCTCCCGAAGTGCAGGCCAAATTCCTACTGGCATTTGGATGTGTTGCCAGATCACAACCTGGGCCATGGAAGCACCCTGTCATTTCTCAGCTATCACAAAGCGATCGTTTTGGAGTCCAAGTACTCAAAAAGTGGCAGAAAAGAAGTCTGTCACATGTTGTCAGTGGTTGTTTGGAAAGTGCAATGCAAACATTTTGAATAAAATTTCAGGTCCTTAAGTGTGCTTGAAAGATGAGTGTTGTACGCCTGTGTTTCTCAAGTGCCTTTTTCCTAGTTCTCTGGTGCTGGACACAGGTTTGCTGTGCTTCATTCTTGGGCCAGAATAATATTTCCTCTAGTGGAGAGTACTGAGGATCAGCACAGTTCTCGTGTCAAGCACTGAGCTGCAAGGAGGAAGGTTTCTTCTTCCCTGGGAGTCCAGCTGTGATTATTACTGATATTTTGCAGCCATATCTGGTGTTTTTTCTGTTGACATTGCTCTGTCAGTCCAGCCTAAGGAGCTGTTCAGTAGTTTAGCACAACATGTGGGAGAGGGGAAAAGAGAAAAAGACATTTTACTGTGTTTGCTGCTCTGTCACACTGGGACCATCTACATACTATGTAAGAGTATTCTTCCAGCTGCTCTAGTTTGAGACACTTGCTATAGGTGGTTTTAGCATCCGAGCAGTGGAGTTCAGCAACTGTCTGGATGTGGTGGTCTTCACAGCTACATCTTGCTGGGGAGAACACCCAATAGCACCCAGCTGGTTTCCCTACCATGGCCCAACTTGCATGGATATGTCTCCAGTGTGGCTCTATCAAATCAACCTTTGGATCAAACCTTCCCAGCCAAACTGATTGAGAGTTCCCTCATGAAAAGGTCTTTACCTAGTGTAGTTAGTGTGGTGCAAAATCAATGCAAGAGTATCATTAACCACTGCCAGAGCTCCTTCCAAGGAGCAGTGACAGAGACAACCTGCTCTTTGAACTGCAGCGTTCTTCAGCAGCAGATGCTGCCATGGTTAAAATCATATGGCACTATGTACAGCTCGCATTATAGTGATGGCCAGGTCATCATGCTGCAAGCAAATTTATCGCATGACAATTTCCCTGCATCATCTTTTTTTGCAGGCTGTTTGCAGCCACCAGTACAGATTCTCAGATTTAGCCCTGCTTCTGTGCCCACTGCTGAAGATTAGCAGCTGTTTTCCATCACCTAAGGACTTCCCCCAGCTAGTGCGACCTTTCCCAGCATAGCCCTCAACAGGCTCATAGGTGGATTTCTTTTCCCTTATCAAACACAATAAAATTTTTATTAGCCCCACCCAGCCTTTCTCTTCCACTCACTGAGTCATCTCATGGCCATCAGTTTATCTGCCTGAGCCAAAGTCCTGTGAAGCAAAGGTTAGTAAGCAAAGCTCAGCCTTCACCACAGCCTAAGCGGGAATGCGGCCCAGCAGTGGTCGCTCCCAAAGCAGTACATAGGCACATCCAGCACTGCAGACGCAGCAACACGCTCACTGCCCTCTTTGCTGAGGTAGCTGTGTAGCATGCACTTTGAGGTTTGCTGATGAAAAGTGGTATAAAGTAAATAGATGGTGATGATGGTGATGATAATAGGGCAAGTAGAGTCCATTAAAAAAAAAACAAACAAGCAAACAACACAACATGCACATACCCACCCCAAAACCAAACAAACCAACCCTCCTTGCTCAGAAAAAAGATCAGATAGACCCCATTTTAACCTATATCCAGGACACTTTTAGAGTTGAGACCTGATGTTATTCCTGCTGAAGTCCATCAAACTTTGAGGCTGGTTGAGTGGAAGAAGAGATGAGTGTCTTGGCCGTTCTCTGCCATAGAAAGAAAGACAATGACACTCAGAAAACACTCCTGTGTGACCCAAGGAGCTTGCTGCTTTCTTTTCCTTCCTTCCTTCCTTCCTTCCTTCCTTCCTTCCTTCCTTCCTTCCTTCCTTCCTTCCTTCCTTCCTTCCTTCCTTCCTTCCTTCCTTCCTTCCTCCCTCCCTCCCTCCCTCCCTCCCTCCCTCCTTCCTTCCTTCCTCCCTCCCTCCCTCCCTCCCTTCCTCCCTCCTTCCTTCCTTCCTTCCTTCCTTCCTTCCTTCCTTCCTTCCTTCCTTCCTTCCTTCCTTCCTTCCTTCCTTCCTTCCTTCCTTCCTTCCTTCCTTCCTTCGATATGCCCAGATGCACAAGGTGGCTCATTTTGGAGGATTCCAGATGATCACTAGGGGCCACACTATTATTGCATAAAGTCAATTAAAGAGCATACGTGCACATCCCATTGATTTGATTTAGAACTAACAAAAGCTTCAGTAATGTGCAATTACAAGAAACTTAATGACCCCTTTATATTGAATGCAACTTCTGTGGCACCTAATATGCTTTGATGAATTGCTCATTATGTGCAATGTTGGAAAAGCTTCTAAAAAGATTAATAATTGTATAATCAATAGAGAAACTCAGTCTTATTTGGCTTTTTTTAAACTCTGAAATCATTAACTCATAGAGGTTATGGATCCTCTCTTTCTCCTCCTTTTCCTCTTGCACTCCTGGATTATTTTTTTTTTCTAAAGCTAATCTGCCACTTTTCCAGTATGTGGAGAAACCCCTTCTTGCATTCTGTAGAAAGGTCTGGTCTGATATGGGATTGCCGTGAGAGTTCCAACAGGCTTGTGCCGGTGGCCAGCAGGAATCACCAGTGCTGGGCTGAATGTGTTCACAAGGGGCGATCCTTTAGCAGGGCAGGAGGTCCCCAAGTAGGAGGTCCTTCAGCATTGGGATCAAGACTTTTACAGTGTGGTACAGATCCACTCTCACTTTCCTTTTCACTGCCTGTAACCTTCAGGAGCTGCCAGCCCTTGGGGCCATTAGCTGGGCTTTAAGCTTGCTCTTATAGCCATGTTGTTGCCCACACCCCAGTTGACAGCTGGTTGTGAGGTAAAGCAAATCTTGTGGGATGGGATCAGAAATCTGAAAGTAAAAGGGAAAAAAGGAACTTTCATTTCTGTTACATTCAGGGTTTAATAAATACTGCCAGGGACGTCTGTAGGCTAAAACACAGGCAAATGTGGAATTGCTTTGAATTCATTTCGATTTTGAATCCACTCTCATCGTGCTTCAAGGCATGATTCATGAGTTTTGAATGCCAGGGTCTGACGGCACTATTTTACCGTTGGGCACTAAACTGAAAAGTAAAACTGATCACCAGGATCAGGTTGTATTACTGTATTTCTTATAGTGGGGGCAAATTTCTGTTTTCCGTAGGAAAGTGGTGCCTGCTCTTCCTTATTCCTTCCTGACTGATACCCACAAAGCTTCCAGCAGTCACATCTCTGGGTTTTGGCTGCCTTAGGTAGCATTTGCGTAGTTCTTCTGTCATGTGGAAATTTTGTGTAAAACGTAAAATATGTCTGTTTCATTTCCCTTACAGATGCTCTTAGGAACGTAAACACATAATTTTGGTTAAAATGTGGTTTATTGGTCTGTTGCCCAGCCCTAACATCACATGTGTTATGTATGTGTGTGTCAAACGCGGCTTGCATTGTACCGGGGCAGATCCTGCAGTCCCCGCGCAGCCCAGACCCCAGCTGCACCAGGCAAGGTTGGCTTCAGTGAAGGCTACTGAAAATTCCTGTTGACTCTCTGATTCTTTGGTATGAAAGCTAAAGCAGGTTGAGCGCAGCCACCCTCAGATCAAGAGTTAAAAATTATTGAAAATTTAGACCCCCAGTGTCTTGGGAATCACTGCAGCTCTGGTGGTTCCTGTGCTAATTCGCAGCACCTGGGGAGCTCATCCCTAATTGTTTGCAGAGGAAGAGACACAGGGAGTTCCCAGGGTTGCATATGGGAGGGATGAAAAAAAAATCCAAACCCAGGAGTTTTGGTGCAATAGGATGGGACTAATTTAGTCTGGGCACCTAGTCAAGAGCCCCGGTTAAATTACAGCTTCACGGTGTTGTCATTGCACTGCAGTGAGGAACCTTTCCCAGTGGCCCTCCGCAGTGCAGCCGCTGTGGGAGATGTTGCATTATTTGGAGTTGTTGAGCTAAATAAGGCAGAGGGTAGAGCAGGTAGGAAAATGACTCCATATCAATGGCTGTCATGCACAACAATACCTTCCATCGTGCCAAGCCAATGTTCGTATGGGAGGATCATGTTTTATTAAAACCTGCTACTTGTTGTCACTCACTTGCTCCACTGTCCTATTCACTGTCTCCAAAAATAGAATGTCCTGTGGTGGTGGCTTATTATGATTAAACAGATAAAAATAAGTTTAAGGTTTAAACACATCCAGGACACCTGAGGTAATTCAAGATCTGACTTCTTATGGAACGTGTGAAGTTATATTTTCCATTGCTTCACAAGACTTGTTTTGTTTGGTTTTTAATTCAGTAAGCTTTAATGTGATCTATAGTTTCACATTACAGGCTGGCACCTCAGGAATTTGTATTACTGTTTTCTGATTTTTTTTTTCTTATTCACAGGAAAATACTTAATATCTTTGAAAAAAAGAATTTCTCTAAGATAGCCCTATTTGTTCAGTGATTTAGGTAATAATTCTATGTTGTTTGTTGCAGTTTTCATATGTCAGAAAGAGTGTTGCTTAGCAGTAGTGAGGAAGCCGATACCATGATAAAAACTTTAGGATTTTACTCACGTGATGGAGTTTATATCAGGAGCTTAATTTCTTTACTTTCTGTATATGTGTTTATATTTAGCCATTTTTCTGTTTAAATAAAATCTGCACATGGAGATAAGGCAAAGCCTTTTTTTTCTCCTGTATTTCTACTTCTGCCTTCATTTGCAACTTTAAATTCATCTTCAGTGATGCTAATATGTGGCATTTAATCTGAAATGAAGGGCATATGAGAGCACAGGAGCCTAATGGAGCAACATGTGGCATCATCAGTGGAAAAATCCAGGGGAAGTAATTATAGACAGCAAAGTGAATGTCATACTATGAAACATTCCTACAGGTAGCGTGGTGTCAGCATCAAACTCGTAGACTCACTCCAGAGTTATGTTTCCCTGTTCCTGGTCATATGCTGAATAGTGACAGCGTGGTCAGAGCTGTACCCAGTAGAGAGGAAAACAGTCCCCACTCCTCAGTGCTGGTGAGCAGTGAACTGTTGTCGACAGTGGAAATTCAGAGCACTTACACATACGTCCATGCTGTGTAATGAGGCATGTGATGATCCCTGACCTGGATGTCGCTGCAGTTGTACCGATGCAAGGCTTGACCTGAGCTAGTGACTTCTGCTGGAACACACACATGATGAGTCAAACTGAGGCAGTTTTGATTTCAGGACTGGTACTCTTCTCTGGAGATTGCTCAAATGTGACACCTGGCTGTCCAGTTTGACCACTGTCCAACATGGTCCAGACTTGGTGTCCAAACATACATTGCTTGGGCAGTTACACCTGTCTGAAAGATGAAGCATTATTGCCTGGACATGGCAGAATCTGGGCGTAATTTCACACAGGCTTTTCACACATGTAGCTTGAAAGATGCAGGTGGTATTACTTGTGTTTTCCATGACATGTGCACCAGTCAGAGCAGGTTGCTTTTGTTCTTGTTTGGTGAGAGAACATTACAGCATCTGAACCTCCTGCTTTGGTTCTGCTCCATGGTAGAGACAGTGGTCCCCAGTGGTCACAGGTGGATATGAAGTAACAAGCAAAGATTGGTTAGTCAGCTGTGGAAAAAACCTTGATGTGAACCTGAAGGCTTAGCCGTCTTGGGACATGCCATGTGGCTCTTCCTATTGAGAAGGAAACCAAAAACCATCCTGAAGGAACCAAGTTGATGCCATTGTGCTTTGCGCAGGAACAGAGACATGTACACATCCAGTGAATTACAAGGTGTCAGTTCTGTGCAAAAGCTCTCAGTGCCCCTTTGCTTCAGCTCTGTCCTTAAAAAGCAGTGGAGTGGAGAGCCCCAAAAATCGCTTGTGAAAGGCAAGCGTGCAGTTCAAAAGGGGCACAACAGTAAATATAACTCACAGCTCCTCTACTCACTCTCCTTCTGGAAGTCTTTCTGGGCCACTGCTGAAGTGGACTGAAGTCAATGGAAAGATGGTTGTCAACTTCCACAGCCTTTGGTGTGCAATGTGTGAAGAGGCAGCGGCTTAAACTAGCTGGAAACTGGACCCTTAATGTTACTGCTAAAAAAGTGAACAGAGATGGGATATGTTTTCAAAGTGCCATTGTTCCATCCTAAAACCATAGACTCAGCTCTTTATAATTGTGGGTTTGACCATGTCTGTCAGCTCACCCTCCATTTTTCAGACTCTTGGGAACATTCACCTTTAGACTGAAGTCTTCCAGGCTCTTGTATTTGTAGCCCCAAAGAGCTCCCTGGTTGTGGAAACCCTGTGGATGTGCCTTCTCCCCACTCTCTGCATCACTGACCTTGTAACTTCTTTGATCCGAGTGGGATCAATATAGGAGCTGGAAGGCACAACTTTGTCTCAGAAGAACAGGTACTTTATTAAAACAAAAGGCCACAATGTTATTCATATTAGTAGTCAGATACAAGGAAAGCAAAAATCTACTGAAATATAAAGTTTTCCCAGTTGATGGAATTCATGTACAGCCAACAAATGTTAAAAATATTCAATTTCCTATGAAGTTCACATCTATATATGGAACCCACATTTGTTCAGATATATCTGGTTATCCTGTTCCATACAGGAACACAAACTGTTGCATCGGTAAGACACTGATTTTGCTAATTAGTAAAGCAAAAATTTCCATTGCAAGGGCATTTTAAAGGCAAATTAAATACAAGAAGAAAATACTCCTTATTAAAGTAAAATGTGGTGTAACAGCTCACCACATCCTGCTGCTGTGGCATCTCCTGTTTAGCAAAGGAAAGGTTCCTCTTTCAGACTCCTTGACAGGTAGAGAGGTCACGTGTTACCTACATTTCTCAGCACTATTATTTTTTTTACTGTCAGTGGAAAAGCTAGACATGACAATGGAAAATACCAGTTGAGGGAAGGCATTGTGGGAAACTGTAGGTGTTAGCTATAAAAGTGACAGTGCCCCCCTCCACAAAAACAGCAGAAAAACAGTGAAAAAAATCTGATGACAGAGGTGCTCCGGAAATCATTGTACTCAGCTGTTTGACCTGATAGGGATCAACCTGTTGCTTTAAGGTATGTGTTGTGCTAATCTAGGTGTTGAAAATTAAACATCTTGCATGCTATTCCAGATCTGCTGCTAAGCTGTATGTAGGGCCTCGCAAGCCAGAAAATTCTTTTGGTCTCATCTGTCCTGTCTATAAAATGGGTCTTTTTGAGTACTCAGGTTGTGTTGTTTTGAAAATGAGTGTAAAGTTCTTGCAACCTTTATTTGAAAAATGTTGTGCTCATTCAAAACACAACTACTCCTGGAGTGGTACTACAGACAAGAATGAATGTGTATCCAAGCAGCAGCGGAATCAAAGACCAGAATTTGCTTTAGGAATGAAACTCAAACCCAGGCCAAAATGTTGCTTGCACTGAATGCTGCTATTCTGGGGAGCACACACAATCCTCTTGTAGCAACAATTCTGTAAGCCAAAATTTGAGCATTCAAGACAGTAACCAGCTGACTCTCCTCAAGTATGTAATAAAGATTTTGTTAGAAAGGTGGGAACTAAGAGAAAAATACCAGTTATTTTGTCTGCATGAGCAGCATATCTTACCTCTCTGGGGAGTTCTGCAGTGATCCTCCAGGACCGAGTGGGGCCCTGAGGATACCAAGGGGAAGGAGATGGCAAAGGAGATGGTATAAAGGGAGTAATCAGCTCGTTCACATGATACATGAATTAAATTACCAGTAAACAAAGTTAAAACAACAAAAAAGTACTTCTTCCACCAGCACATCCTTAAACCATGGAACATACTGCTGCAGGAAACAGTGAAAGCCAAAACAGTTTCGTTCAGAAGGTTATTAGAAAACTTAATGGAAGAAAGTTCATCAAAGTTCACTAGAAAGAAGGATGCAGACATCTTGCCCATGAAGCCCTCCAGCAGAGTGAAGGTGTACTAGAGAAAGCAACACTGATGGGGTGCCTGGTTCCAGTGCTCTTTCCCAAAGAGGGCTACTGGCCAGTGTGGTAGATGTGACACTGGTACAGATGGGCTTACTGGACAGCAGAGCTGTACTTCAGTAACAGAATTTTTGATTTGCTGTTGGGAAGGACAATTGTGGGTCAACCCACAACAAGAATATTTGATGTTTCCTTGCCAAAAGAAAAAAAAAATCCATTTTGGGTCAAACAAAATATTCCAGATCATTCAATTTGATGCAAAATAGAACATTTCCTAACAGAAACCTTAAAACGTTTTGGAGTATCAAAAGAAGCAAATTTTCAAAAAATTTGAAATAAAAAAATATTGTTTCTAAAGACTGAAATTATTTGAGGAATGTAATTCATATTTTCATGTTATTTTGACTGACCTGAAACTTCATTTTCCCTGCAACAAGTTTTCCATCAGCACCTGTTTCTCAGACCTGGAGGAAGAGAGGAGTATCTTCGTGGGGGTGCCAGAGGGCATCCTTCTAGCCAAACCCGACATGCGTCATCCAGCATACTTCACATGTGCTTGCCGCCTGGTTTCACCCCCGTTCCCACCTGCCGGAGGGTTTTCCTTCCATCTTCGGGTGCCTCGGCGGGCAATGTGGGAAAGCCCGCTCTCAACACACTTCCCCTTTCAGTTCTCGTGTTTAGTGCTCTCTGCTCGCATTCTGCTTCTGCAAGATCGGCTGCTTTGCCACGTCATGTATTGCCACACCTGAGCCTTCTGCATGCAACCTGGGTCCTCTCTATAGGTTTTTTCCACTGCGTTATTGGGAATTTTTGCATGTTCAGTGCTGCGATGGGTAAAGGGGAACAAGCAACAGTGAAATAGAGACCTGTGTCTGAGCTGATGTTGAACATCATCTGAGTGTTTTTGGCCCTGTTTGATTGTGAGATCTGGTTGCACTTTGGTTGTCTCCTGAGTCCACACTGACATTGTCTAGTGACTGTTGTTGAACAGCTGTCCGATGTTGTTACACGAGCGCACCAAACTTGACTGCTACTCATCAGGTTAGCAGAAATGCACCTCTGTTAAGGAAGTAACATACGTTATAAACGAGAAATAAAGCCGAAGGTCTAGTCTGTATTCTGTTGCATCTGATGACAAAGTTACGAGTGATTTCAGCTGGGGACAGATTGGTTTGGCTGTTGAGAACTGGAGAGAGCGTGACCGAAGCACTGTGGTGGTCTCGTGGGCTCCCAGCTGAAAGGAAAGGTCATGTCATCTCCAGGGTAAGCCATGTGTCCTACAGTGCTTGAGTGACAGGATTCAGCTGAGGGTACCTAGTGTAGCTGGAAAGGGCCTAAGACAATTCTGGAGATGGACCTTTGGCTCTTAGACTGTCATGTCGTCAAGTTGCTTCTGAAATACTTTCGCTAAGGGCTTTAATAGGGGAGAGCATGGGCTGGCAGGCTGGGGAATGTTACTTTAGGAAGTCTTACTGAATGAATCAAGCAAGAGTACCTCAGCATGTGCTACATCATTAGTCTGAGATTCAAGATGCCTGAGTACTAGTTCTGACTGAGATGGGGAGCTCTTCGGCTTTTCCACCTCGCTGTCCCTGTGAAATATCAGTGATACTTATGTTCACATTTTACAGAAACACTGTTAAGGATCATCATGTAATGTTTCTAAACACTAACTAACTATACAAAGAGTGAGGATTGCCTGGAGTAGTATCTTAATTTTATTTTATGTAACCGAAACTTTAAGGGAAAGTTGGCAAAACTGTGACACTGTCTGGCCTATGCAGGGGTTTGTTTTCAGTGTCACTGTGTGTTTTTGCTGCATACCAAATGTTCCTTTGAGAAGTTCATTAAAGAAACCATCTTTACAAAAGCATCGTGGAAAAATTATCCCACAGAAGAAGTGTGCTGTTTGCATTCAAGGTAGAGACTCAGTCCTGAAAGCTGTCCGGAGTTTGGTAGCATGTAAATGGGTAACACCTCTTGCTGTGTTTGGATACATGCAGGACAGTCTTTGCCACAGAGCAGGGCTTGCTGTTTACATTTGCTTCTGTTGTTTGGCAATATTAAAGATGAACTCTGTGACACTCTCAAGAGAAAGAACTGCTTTGTCTTCACATCTTATTTCCATACCATTCTTAGTTTGCTGCCATAAATAGGTAGTTACAAATACAGCTGATATTTCCTTTCTGAAGTACAGTGTGCGTATCCACTGGTAGAAGTGGTTTTGGTGACCGGGACCTGTGACACAAATCCTGACTGATTCATGTGCTGCAATTACTAAATGGGCAAAAAGTGTGCAGAAAATTAAAGAAAACAAACACAGGCAAACAAAACACCAGAGAACCCCATGCAAAACCTAACTGCTTCAGGAAGCTGGTTTTAGACAGGCTTGGTCTTTTCCAATAAACACATGGAGTTATCTGGATGGCTATGAACAGCAACCCACGAGGAAAGGAAAATGCAGGTGCTTCCATGACGTGGGTACATGTCAGCAATGTCAGGAAAATTCAGAAGCGGTGAGAGCCCTACTGATGGCATTTTGTCTATCTTCATGTAAATCAGGTGGTGGCAGTAGCTGCAGGGAGGTGGGGTGGAAATAAAAGGGATGTTGTGTAGTCCACTGTAGATGGCCTTTGCCAGGTTCAGTCATTTCCTGTCCATCTGCCAAAAATCACAAGCTGATAAACGGACATAATTGGAGTGTGGGAAACTGTATTGCTTGATGATCTGCAGGGGAGGGGTAAAAGAATGAAAGAAGACTCGTGAATAAAGAAAACAACACTTTATCAGTGGAGATGCAGTCTGACTGGCTGATGCTGAGATAATGGACCTTGTTTATTCTTTCCTCTGATTCTTGCCAAGGGTTTAACTTGCTTGTCCATCTGTCTGTGCAGACAGGACTGAAGCCTGCATGTCCACGTGTGTTGGTCACCACAAAAGGAGGGTATATATTTACATGTGTTACCACCTTCAAGGAATGGACAAGCACATAGCAGTTCCTTCTTTTGTTCCTAATAGTGTCTCACGGTGGAAAAAAATCAGCACGTCAAGTCATATTCTATCTAAGTATTTTAGCTGCACACACCCAGGTTCAGTGGCTGGCAGCTTTCCTTTCTGCCATCATCACCTAACAGGGCTAACATACTTTCCAAACAGCTCTTTTTGGGGAAGGGGTAGATGATTCAGTGGTTCTCTTTGTTTTATATTTTCAAGCCAGTTCTAGAGCAAATGAAATGTTTTATCTGTAACTGATTTTGAATGTTAAATATGTTTGATGCAATCAAGGATCCAGAATGCTGCAGTTCTTGTGATGTCTGGTTTTATACAGTATTTAGCATGTTAATAACCTTGGTTAATCCTGCTGTTTTGCACTGTGATCAGGCTGTACTAGCTATCTTGTGATGTTACACTTACTGTTCAGAGCTGTACTGAGGCCGTCAAGGAACAGATGCAAGTTTGGGGGGACTGTGTACTGAAGTGACCCACCTGCAGCAGTGGGATGCTAATCAATTCCTTTTGTCTTCTTTCTTTGCAGTAAATGAAATTATAAGGAATGACCTTTCCAGTACCAATGTCCATTCATAGCTTTCAATACGGGCCTACTATGAAATCCACACATGCTTTTGACTTAGTTGGCATGTCAGCCCAATTAGAGAGATACCGAATAAACTGAAGACGTTGCCTGGTACCACTCTGATCTTCCACCTTACTAAATGTCAGGAACTGAAGATTTACCTCTTGCTTACAAAGAAGTAGCTCCTCAACTTCAACTGGTGAAACAGCTTCTTTAAAGAAAATCATCTCAAAAGAAAGAGGAGAGAGTATGCTCCAAGACGGCAAATTTAATGGGACAAAACTAGGAAATTCAGCAAAATCTGAGTGCTTCTTCCCAGTGCTGATCTTTTTGGCATGGCACCGCTGGAATACAGCCCTGGAAGTGCCTTATTATACCAGGTTGTGGCATCAGGGCATTTTTAATAAGCTTTGAACTTGCTACCATTACAAGTGTTGGTAGATGTAGAGACTATAGAGCTTGCATTCTGGAGTGTGATATTGGAAAAAAAGTGTAGGACTCTGCAGCAAAGCAGGGAAGAGTAATCCCTACTCCAGGGAGGTGCGTTTATGAATTCCAGAATTTCTTCCGCTTTTCCTCTGCTGTAATGTACAGCCTATTGCCTTATTCTCAGTGCATTTCAAAAGCCTCCTGATTTGTCATCATCTCAGCTTTCTTTTGCATATTGTCTATATTATGTGCTAAGGAATCATAGGGTTGTTAGTAGTAGCATGTTAAGATTTTGATTTTAATCCAGCTTCAGTCATAGCACAAGTGAGTTGAATAGCACAAAATAAAAAAAGGTTGATGGACAAAAAATTGAAATCTATCTATTACAAGATAGATGAATGTGTATGCATGTACATACATACTAGTATATATGCATATATTTATATATGACAAATAATATAGATGATTGCCTAGTGAGGGCACTGAATTTAGCAATAATTTCAATTTCTGAGAATGCATTTCAGATCCACAACAAATATTTCAGCTACTTCTTTTGAGGGTTTGTTGCATCTGAAGCAGGTATGCATTTTCTTTCCTCATGCAGTTAAGCAAGCACTTTAGATAGGCAAGAAGGATGCATACAAGATACATATTATTTACCAAATGACAAAATAAGAGTTGTAGTAACTGTAAATACCGTTATGGAAGAGTGTAAAATATTTGTTCAGTTATAATGTTATTATTCCACAGAAGCCTTATAACTCTCTGCTACATGTATGAAAAAGAATATTACCAAAAAAGCCACAAAGGTTTAATATGCAGCGCTGTATAGTGTGTTTTCAGATTAGCTAATGTTTCTGGAGCTACAGGTAGGCATGTAGTGTAGCCTTTAACATTGTACTTTTTACAATCAGCTGCTTATTATATAACTAGCAACAACCTATTATTTCATATAACAAAAAAAAAAAAAAATAAAAGCAAAACTGAAGAAAAAAGCATGACTTAAATTAAAAATGTTTAACATTAATATTGTGCCTTAGGAATCTGTGCCCCCTTCTGGAAATACACCTGAACTACACCTCCATGCTGGGGTGGCTCCTTAACCCTAATGCAATGAAGTTTGAACAGGTTTCACAAAAAGGTGAAATCCTTCTAGCGTTTTAAAACATTATTCTGTACAATTATGTCTTACTTTCTTTAGTAAAAAAAAAAAAAAATGAAAGCCATATTTGTCACATTTGCACATTACTGTGAAGACATGAGAATATAATATGGCTATATGTACATAATATGCTGTTATAATAGTCTGTTATTCCTCACCTGTTTAATCCCAGTTATTTACCCTGTATTTAGCATTGTAGACATTGCATGAAACATTTCTTATAGACTGCCATATGAAAAGTTAAAAAGCTTGACAGATGTCAGCTTGACTTGTAGCTAGAAAATAGATAAAATAAAGCAAAATGTTTTGCTGAAGCTAGTCTTAGAGTGGTTCATTTTATAATATCTTGACAAGTTCTCCTTTCTCATATAAAATAAGCATTTTTACATTATATACATATGTATCTAAATATATATCTCCATCTCTTCTATTTGAAACTGTTTGCATCCTGCGGCATCCTGCTAATATAACCATCTTAGTATGGAAGTGAAGTCTCTTGTCAACAGACTCTCCTCAGGCTCTCCTTTATCTCCTCCCCCCCCCATTAAAGATGTTGCTGCCAAGGAGAGAAAATTACATATCATTCTCAGATTTTCTTCACTCAGTATTTCAGAAATGTGAACAAAGTATGCATGGAGGAATCTCTGTTTATGCCAAAGCATTTTTTTATTCACATACATACCTTGGGTGAAGCTTTTACGATACAGGACAATACACACACAGACACACCATCCACATGTTCACATTTCAGCAGTAATTTTCAACAGTATGGTATAAATATATTGCACCTCCTTCATTCTTATTTTTACTTTCCTCTTTGAGCTATTTTGGAAAAAAACAAACCCTCACCTACCTGTTACTTTTAAACCTGGATAATGGAAGATTATGCATCTCTTGTATATGTATTCATAAAATAAAAATGAAAGCAGAAATGTTTCCTGTATGAGGCTGCTATCTTGTTTTGTACGTGTTATGTATGGTTGTTGCTGGCAGTTTATGAAAATGGTTTTCATCAACCCTTTTTGAAAACAAACCAAAGCCAAAAAGCCACAAGACTCTGAACTTAAGAGCATAGTCTTTACAGGTACATTCAAGACTTTGGCCAGGGGTGATTCTGACAATTAAAAAGAGCCCTCTGGATGGATTTTAAGTGGTGAAACAAACTCCCTTATTAATCATGCAACAAGAGTACTTGCATCTCTATATACGGCTTGGACAAGAGTTTCTTTTGCTCTCCCTGGAGCTATTTCTGCAATGCGTGAGTTGCTAAGGTTAGGCTTTGGATCTGTGGTCTTCAGTGTGATAGACACAAGACGTTTTGTTAGGCTGAAGGCTTTCATAGCCCTGCGAGGGGAGAGCTGCCCACAGACTGGCTTGCAAATGTGTGGTGGATCTGTAGAATGGATCTGATCTTGATGACTTGTCATACTCCTTGAATTGCTCCACTGTGCTGCCCCGAAGGAGAAGGGGCAACAGGAGGGTGTCAGCTTAGTCAAAGCTCGGCTGAACATGGACTTGAGTTTCTAATCACCTCATCAGGTGGTGCATTTGTATGTACTGACACATGACACCTCATGAGACGAATCATACAGAAAACACTGGAAAAACGTTAGCTGCTTCAGTTTTTCTAGACCAAAGGCAAATTATGAAGTACATAAACACAACAGCATCCCAGCTGCAGCGGTCCTGTTTTAGGTAAACATTTAAACACATTTCAAACATTCCTCAAGAAGGAGACACAAGTATGCATTTAAGCGTCTGTTGAATGATTTTCTCTGCCTTGGGTTTGTCTTCCTGTGAGTACAGGATGAGACACCATGCTTGCTCTGTCACACCTGTGTTCCCCAGGGCTGCTATCAAATCCCTCGCAATTTAAGGAGAGGCAGATGCTCCAAGCCCCATTAAAACATAGATACCGCTCAGCTCTTTAGAGGTCAGTCAAAATGCTCCTTCTCTGCTTCTCTGTCTAGAGGGTGGAAATAGTGATATTTACTCCTCATGTGGATAGAGTGACCCATATTGTTGGTGAGGTTCCTGGAAAAATGAAAATACTGAAAACTCAGTCACAAATTCCCTGCGTCTCCTAGAGACTTTGACATAATTTTATACCAAAGCAAAATGTCTGATCACAAAGTGAATTAATCCAAACAAGATACTTCAGTCACTGTGCTACCTGGCTTCCTCTGAGCTTCCTCTCTCATTTCCACATATCCCCTCCTCAAAGCACCGCAGACCCAAGCATGGCTACGTTAACCACATCTTGACCAGACTTCTTTAGGCAAAAATAGCCTTTAACAAACTCCTAGCTGACTATTTTCATTCATAATAAAGGCAGAAGGTGAATCCCACACATCCATCTGGTACTGTTTGACTAAATAGCCTTGCTGGAGTCATGCCTTTGAGATTTTTCCTTTCCAGCTGAAAGTGGCAAATTTCAAGGAGTTAAATTTCTTGGACAGAGCTGTGCTGCCTTGAAGCTAAACTTTCCTTCACCATGTGTGTAATTTTATTGTATTCATCACTGTAAATTTATTTAATTTGTCTCAGTAAAAATAAAACAAAATCCCTCTCATCAAATATATTACAGGGGAGTGTTAAGGTCAACGACAAAAGATCTTGGTTTCTGTACTTCTTTTTTAAACAAATGGTCTCATTTTATGTCATAAGCAGTGATTAGACTGTTCATCAAACTAAAGTGAGTCTCATCTTCTCCACCATTGCACATGCTTGCCCAATACAGAGGTCAAGCATTTGCCTGTTTTAATTTGCCTGTATTGTTTCCTCTTTCTCAGCAAGTTAATGTTTTTCTTCTTTTAGCGTCTTTCAAAAAAAAAAAAAAAAAAAATTTGATTCTCTTCTTTTCAGGTAGCCAAATAATTTGTTCAGAGCCAATCACTTACAGATTCTCATACTGTTGGCTTTAATTACAAGCCATTCTTGATCCCAAAACCAACTCTTTTTTTTTTGGCCGAAGAGGCTGTATTTTTGGACTGTGCAAACTTGTGGAGTTTGAACAATTCAAATGGTTACATTTGCAGGATTTAAGGTGACTGGTAGTGTACCTGACCCTTGCCGTCAGCCATGGGCACACTAGCTTTTGTCATTTAAACCGAGAAGTTGCTGACTGTAGCGCTTCCTTAGCTACTTTCAGTGACAGGCAACCCACAAGCCACTCTTTGCAGATGTGGCAAATTGATTTTCAGTTGTTTTAGGAAATCCTTTTTTTCCGTTTTCGGGGAAAGCGTTTCCAAAAATGCCATCAGCATCACTTCCCAGCACCTCTTCTGAATTAATTTCACACCTGCAGCTCCTGTACCCAGCCTGTTCCCAGCGCCACTGACAAAGGGCTCTGTGTCGAAAAATAACACAGAGACTGGCAATGGGTATGGGTGGCAGAGCTGTCCAAGCCCAGGGCTTACTCACAGCCCGATGTCCAGTTCACTCACTTTACTGGTCTGTAGCTGCTCCCAGCTGGGCAGCCCTGCACCTCACACGGCTGTTGTAGGCCTCTCCCTGCCCAACTGAGGAGTGCCCTGTATGTGCTGCTGGGGCCACCATGTGCCTGTGACGCTGAAGGTGTTTTGAGCAAGTTCTTTGTGTCCAAACTGAGTGTGGGTTTGCCTCTGCTGACGTCACTCTCTTGGCTTCTCCATGGGGGTTCTGCCAGCTCCAGGACCATCGCTCTGCTGCCAGCCATCAGGCTGGTTGGGACTTGCCAGCTGAGAGGTGTTCCACCATGATGAGAGCTCCCAGGAAATCATATTCTGCATTTTCAGATACGTTTTTAGGCCTGGCACTAGTGACATTTACAAACCCGATTCTGGGGTGTGAAATCTCCAAGAACACCCATGGTGGGGGGCTCCCAAAATTCAATGTGTTGTTCCCATTCAGCTGGGGGATATTCCGGTGACACCAGTTTCATGTTATGGGGGGAAAGCAGAGACCTCTGGACCTCACCAGAAAATATTTCAGTGCTTGGCAGAAGTTTTTTAACTGGAAGATTTGGGGATTTTCTGATCTGTTTTGTTTTGGTTTTTTTTAATAGGAAAAATGACATCGCCTCCAATATGAAATATTTTCTTTACCCATTTTTTTTTTTTAAGTGTTCTGCTTAGAAAATACAAGCCGTATATTATTTTGAGTCATGTTGGTACAAACTGCATCTTCTTTCCCCCTCATCCCCTCTCCAAATCTCCAGGCTGGGCTGCTTTCCCAGGCAGTGGCTCACCCTCCACCCAAGCCGAGCAGCATAGGCATCACATGAATACTGCCTCTGCCCAATTTCTTGAATGCTTTCTTTGCAGGAAACTCCTCATGGATCTTTCCTGACTCTCTGGCCCCCTCCCAGGGCTCCTGCCTGGGCCAAACTGATCCAGCCCACTGCTTGCCTCCCCCTGGCAATCTCCTCTTTTTAGGTTTTTTATTTTTTCACCATAAGCTTCTTCTATATTTTATCCTATAAAAGCAGATTGGCCGTAGTCAGATGATGACACTAAATTGAGCACACACCTTTTAGTATATTGAATGAACTACTCCTGTTCTTTCTACCAACCCCATACACAGGCAGACGCTCCTCAGGTTTTTAATGCCATGTGCCCCATCGGCATACCAGGGTGGTTCCCATTCAGCAAGAGGCTGAAATGCCAGTTACATGCACAGAGGAGACGGTGTTTCTCACCGGTGATACAGGGATGTTGGCTCAGGGGACCTTGTGAAGGACCTTGCGAAGGACCTTGCTAGCCAAGCCTCCCCGTTCCGCTGCTGGATGGGCAGGGCTGGGGAAGGGGCACCAAGCCTCTCACTCTGACCTACAGCAACTGCCCTGCCCTGCCCTTGACAAGGCTCCATCCCCCACCATGCCTTGTGACAAATCTTTGACCACCTTGTAATTTGGTGGTGGTAATGTGTTGTTAAAAAATGTGGGGGGGGTGAAGAGCAGGAGAGGCAGAGGAAGGAGGAGAAGCACCACATTGCACTAATCTGCTTACCATTAAGGCAACAGGAGCCATAGGCCTTTCACTCCTGGTGACATCGTGGGCTGGGCAGGGAGGGGAGACCCACCACAACACAGCTCTGGGGATCCTGGCCATGCTGCCCTGGCCAGGAGTGAGTGTGGGCTTGACCGGGCGTGGGCCTAGAACAGCCACACTTCAGTGCACCTGTGGAAACAAACCCTGTGCCAGCATGCCCCTGGGATATGCCTCGGGGAGACCACCCATCACCCTCTTACTGGCAAGTGCCAGTCGGTGATTAAAGTGGGTTTATGGTGGTTTCTCCAAACAGCAGCATGGGGGGGACGACATTGACAGGGGTCCAGGGCCAAGGCTGCACAGCAGTGGTAGTATGTGGGAGGGAGCGAACTCTGCCTGACTCCCGGGATGAGTCTGCATAGGTGGGTGTATGAAAATTTGTCTTCTCCTTAACTTTCCAACTGAACAGTGTGGTCTGGACAGAGAAGCAGCAAGGAGGGGGAACCCCAACACCGTTTCCCTGTTCCTGCTTGTCTTAAGGAGCAAAACTGCCCTTTCAGCAGGGAGGTGCCCCTGGGAGCAAGAGGCACCAGGTGCTTTTGGGATGCTCCATTGCAGCTGCTCACATGACAACCTGAGCAGCTACATGAAGATGCAGACTGGCGTAGGAGTTTCTGGTTCAGTTTTCCCTGCAGTGCACATTGCCATCAACGCTTTAGAAAGTCATTTTCAAGAGTGGTGAACAAGATCAGAAGACTCTCGCTCTCAATTTGGAAAGTCAGCAGTTTCAGGGTTTAACTCGTAGAGTGTGAGTGCGTGGGTGTGCGCTGGCTGGACTGGATGTGAGCCAGGTGCTGCTCTCCTCACAGTGCCACGTGCCCACTGAACCACAGTGATGAAGCACCTGACCCACACCCAGGACCACCTTCTTTGCAGATGAACACTTGAACATCCATGTGGTCATTCAATAGCAATGATCGTCTTGCTTCAATGCAAGGTAACAGGCACCAGAGACCTCTGGCAAGGCTCACAAACACAGGGTGCTGGAGGAGCATCAGTCATCTCAGCTCACAGGGAGAGATACTACCTTCAGCAGATTAACCCCTTACTATTGTTACCAGCGACCAAGAGAGTCACTCCATTAGCAGGATGTACCAGTGAAGCAGATCGCCACATAGTAAAGAGAATAATAAAAGCTTGGATCCAGTAAAAAAATTTCGGTCTACCCAACCGCTTCTAAAATACGTGGGTGTACCAAAAAGATAAGTAAAACTTGTTGCTAAAAATAATGGAAAATGATTGCTACATTCGTCGTTCACATGTTCATGGCCTGTATAAACTTTGCAGGCCTAAAGAATTAAACAGTGTTTGATTGACTAATAATATTAAATAACTTCTTATATAATACAATGTATCCCTAGAACATTTTTGTGGTTCAAGTATGCACATTTCTGGTGACTCAAGTACACTATCTGAGCCCTAAAGTAGTGGTCAAGCACAGTGAGAGCACATCACTTATCACTGCTACCCACTGGTGCAGCAATTGACCTAAAACCCCAACATTTCCTTTCCCCACAGCCAGAGTTGTGAAGTGTAGGATAACAAATGCGATGTACAGCATCTGCTGACGCACGTCAGTCCTGATGCAGATTACAGCACATTCTTGCATCATATCGCTATGCTGGGTGATGGGAAACACAGGAAGGCCCTTTTCTTTCTAGGCAGATCTTTATCAGCTAAATGTGTCTGAGCTTCTTGGGTAGGAAGGAAAGACACTGAGGCAGCCTGGCCCAGGGGTTTGTGGTTTTACATGCTAGTGCTTTATCCAGACTCTTGTGGCTAGCTTGGTGGGGTGTCCCCAGTTTGAGGGCACTTCTCAGAGGGTGCCTGTGTTTGCCTTCCAGTGCAGGGGACCTCTCCTGCTGCTGGTTGCTGTGGACATGCTGCCAAAAGCTGCTGAGCTGCCACAGAACCAGCCTGGTCCTGGCAGCTGTCACAGTGCTTGATGAAAACTCTTTGGGATTCTTTGATCCAAGAAATCAAGATTTGAGTCTCTTTGGGCCTTTCTTTAAATTAAGATTTGAATCTCTTTGGGCCTTTCTTTAAAGTTCTTAGAAGGGCTGATGCTGCATAAAACCTCTCGTTTACTAAACCCAATGAGCTGCATGACATAGCACTGGACTGTGCTATGTGAAGGCTCTAAGTATCTGTTTCTAGGATTTTTTGTGTGTCACAGCCATGCTTCATAACCACAAAAAGGAACAAGTTCGAGCTTCAGTGGTCACACATCGGTTAATCTGGACTGATACTCAGCTGGAAGATAAACCCAGTTAGTACTTGAGGTTCTTCTCTCTTCCCATCTTCTCCTATCATGGCTGCCTGTAGCTTGGCATGCAGACATCCTTTGGCAAGGCACCACATCAGCAGCTTCCCTGACTGTGCTGTCAGAACACCGTGTGTTATACATGCATCCCAGTGAGCTGCTGATGGTCCACCCACCCCTGGGCAACCACAAAGAACAGAGGGAAGTTTGTACTTCAGGAGGTCCTAGGTGCTGTGGGCATTGGAACCAGACCTGAAGGGATGCCAGTCACAACATGACACTCACCCTTGGAGGGCTTTGTGAGCTCCCAGTTGCTTTGTAGCTTACTGAGCATGGTGGCATTAGAGGTCCAGGCCTGTGCATAGCAATCTTGCCTTTTGGATGCTGTTCCCCAGCGTTGACCTTCCACATCAGGATGGAGAAAGATCAGTGTTTTTCAGCTCTGTTTTCTGAGTATCCACCTGACGTTACTCAATGGAGTTCAGTTAGTGCTCCTTCATAAGTGAAACCACACATCCCAACATTGCCATATTCTGTCTTACAGGTTATCACTGGAAACACTATTAGTGCTATTTTCAGCTGGTGGGAATTTTCCAGTTTTTGTTTTCTTCTCTAAAATTTCGTACCGTAATGCCAAGTGTTTAGGTACCATGGCATTTCCCTCCCCGTCCCCCCCCCAAAAAAAAACCCGTTTTTTTCAATTAGTTAAAGAGCCAGTCAAAAAAAAATCGAACTTTAGAGGAGAAAAAAAATCTCCTTCTTCAGCTGGCTCTGTTGTTCACATCTTCAATTATTTCCTTCTTTCTGCAGACCACAAATTTTGCTCAGTTAAGAGGAACTAGATTGATTTTGATCTTCTGCAAGTCTAACTGTAGTTATTCCTGAATTATGCCTGAACAAGTGAGATCAGAATTGAACTCAAAATGCTGGTTCTCCAGAGTTTTATGATTGAAGTTAGGTTATACAAGAAACACTGAGGGGATAAAGAGAATAAAGGACAACTTGCTTATTGCGGTCAAATAAAGGGTTAGTACAGTAGCTGCACTACATGTACTGCACTTTGGTTGTGTTGCAGAATGCTCTCCTGAATCTCTAGAGACAGTAAAGTTGCATCATTCTCAACTGATTTCCAGGTTCCATGTGGCCCATAGTTGGACCTGTAGATGCTGAATATAGGTGCTGCAAGGCCCATCAGTCACTCGTCCTGATCTGGGATGTTTGGCTGAACTTGTGAGTTTGAAGTCATGCCTGATGCCCCTGGCTTCCCGATCTGTTCCTCTTCCTTCAGCAGGTCAGGGACTTAATCTGCATGCCACAGGTAGCACAGTGGTGGCAGTCCCCTAGTTTCCTGCTTCTGGTTTCTGCTAGTTTGAATCCCAGAGAGACAAATCTGGTATAAATGCTGCTGTCTCTAGTCTTATAGTATTGCAAGTTCTCAGAACAGATACTACCCAAAGCAGGTGTCCCTGCCACTTGCTCCTGCACACAAATGGGTGCACCTCCCCAAGGGGGTTGCATCTCCTACCAGGAGGAATTGGACCAACACTGACTGCTGCCTTCTCCAGCTGTTAAGATCTCTGCGATGGAGAGCCAACCTAAGCCCAGTCTGATCCCATGGCCTTTGCTAGCTTTATTCCTACTCTGCTAGCATGTGTGGCTTGTTTCACATGGAACTGGGATGCTTCGAAACCAAGCAATAATACATGTTTACACAGCCTCAAAAAGTCCAAAAGTAATGCTTGTCAAGGCTTTGGTCGTAGGTAGAATAATGATAAAAGATTGAACACATAGAAAGGAACATGCCCTAAAATAATTCTTGTGTGGTTTTTGTTTGTTTGGTTGGTTGGTTGGTTGGTTTTGTTGTTTTTGTTTTTGGTTTTGTTTTTGTTTTTCGGTTATGCTGTGTAAAAATAGAAGTCAGCAATGACTATCAATATTTATTCATTAAATAATTATTTTAGAAGGCCCGTAGCTACAGCACAATCTTTTCTCTGTATAGTTTACATCGTGATTTTAAATGGCAAAAGGAAGCTTCAGAAGGAGTGTTCTGTCCAGAACTTCAGCCAGGGAATGCAACTTCGTTCCCAGATTTAAAAGAAGAGGGTGGGAGGGTACCACTGCAATGTTTCAAGTGGCTGCATGGTGAGGAAAATGGAAAAACTAGTATTTCAGCCTTGGTTGTGTTCACTGTTTACTGACAAATTGCTAAGTGTGATGTTTTGGTTTAACTCTCCCTTACTCCCATGTGGCTAAACTTCACAGGCATTACTGAAGTGCTTCTGTTCCCGGTGGTCTAGAGTCCTTCTTGCTCTGCCAATACAATTAAGCACAGTGGATCCAAACCTGCCCTGCTGGAAATCTGTGGGGCTGTGACCCAAGTCAGACCTGCCCCGCTCAGTTTATGCTGCACTAGATGTGAGCAAAGGCCTCGCTGTGGACCAACAGCCTCCAACCAAGATGCAACACCACCGTAAACAAAAAGAGATTATATTTGCACTATGAGTTTTGCTTCACTTTAAATTATTGCCACCAGAGATTTGTTTGCTTGATTAGTCCTTTCTTGGCAAATTTTTCAGTATTCTGATTTTGAATGTGGGTACCTAAATTGTTTGTCTGGTCCTGCAGTTTATGGTCTCTGTAATAATATGCACTGCACTTTGCCATTCACTTAAAACACTAAACAGAAGACCTGAATATTCTGTTCAAAAATTTGGAAATTTGGCTCAGCCTCTCTGAGGATAGATTTAAAAATTGAACAAAAAAAAAAAAAAGAAAAAAAAAGAAAAGAAAATAAAGAAGCAGGGGAAGTTTTGGAAAGGCCATGTTACACTGTCATAAAACAGCCTCTGAAAGCAAGGCAGTGTCTGCCACTGCCAAACAACTGCGTTTCATTATGCTGGAACCACGTTTTAGCACTCAGGCAGCTTGTGTAAATACATTTATAGTGCCCCACCACCACAGGCGGACCTGCTGCAGCCTCACCTTGGGTCTTTGTTGTTTCTGTCTGGTGCTGCAGGGCAGGTCCTTTCTGGCCCTGTGCAGGAGGGGGCTCCTCATCCCAGGAGGCTGCATGGGCAGGGATGGCTGCAGGCATCCACCAGCCGCTAATGCACGAATCTGTTGTTAAAGAAGGGAAGTGAGGAACAACTTCTGCAGTTAGAAGTGCAGAGGTGATTTTGAGTAGGTAAAATGTCAGAGCTGGTGATGTGCCAGAATGGGTTTTGGCCAGGACACCACAGCTAACACCTGCAAGGATACAAGAAATTATGCGGGATCAATTATTTTGAGCACTTGGGGCCTCCTGTGTCACCTTAAAGCTCTCCCCTCAAGGAGCGTGCCACTGAGGTGCAACATCTGGTCTGCAGTCAACACCAGAAACACCATCATTATGAACTGGTCCAGTGAAGACTCAGGCTGAAAACCGCAACCGAAGGAACCTCCAGCCCCACACTGTGCGAGGCTCTCAGCCCAGTGCCAGCTGATCCGGGGATGGTGGGGACTAATGGAAAACCTCCCCTGCGTGCTGCCAGGCGCAGCTATCGGGCCAGCTTAGTTACTGTAACGTGTGAGCTCCGGCAGGAACGTGGCAAAAAAAAAGAGCGAGCTGACCACAGGCAGATTTCTTCCTAACTGTGTCACCGGTGAACGCCATAATTCCAAGCCGGAGGTGGGAGAATGGCTTTGTTTTTACAGGAAACCTGTCGACAGAGAAAAGAAAAATTTGAGCAGAATTTAGCAACTGGCTGGATTTGGCAAATAATTTCATCTGGAGAAAATAGCTAAAATAGTTCAAAATTGCGGGGGAACGGGACGCACACACAACAAGAGAAATTCTGAAAATCTGTTATTTGCACATCTATCCTCCAAAGAGCTTATATTATACTGCCCACTACCAGCTGGCCCAAGATTTAGGTTGCCTAATATTTTCCGTTATAAAAGATTCTTTCAACATTTTTATTTTTTTAGAAGCTCTAACACCTCCATTGTTTGCAGCAAGCCCTTATAATTTGGCAGGGACAAAGCCCCTGGGCTAGAGAAGTACATTTTCTTTCATCCATGAAATTCCAGTCAGGTTTGGCTGGATTAAAAAAAAAAAAGTTAAAAATCACCATTTCCCTTCTCTTTCTTATGTGCCCCCAGAAAATATGCTGGCAAGCTGCCAGCCTAGCAAGTGAACGTGAACGTTCTTATTAAATCGAGCCCAGGTTGTCACCAAAGCAGCCGTCCAGACTCTGCTGGGAATGTCTGCGGGCTTCTAGGGCAGCTGCAGCAGCAGGAGAAGAGCTGTGGGAGACCAAGCACCACCCTGAGGAGTTTCCCCAACAGGAGAAGGAGACAGAGAGGGGAAGCAGCTCCTCATGCTCCTCCTGTCACTGATTTAAGAGACCTGGCAAACCAGTCTCTGTGCCTTGAGGCTCCTGCCACTACTTCTTAGGCTGGGAAGAGTAGAGCCAAGTTCTTGCTCAGCCAGCTGTGAAATAGCAACACTAAGCCACACTCCTCTTTCTCCAGCACTTTGCTCTTCTCCTCAAGTGCCACAATCTTATCCTACTCTCCCCTAATCTAATTAATCCTTTGGTTCTAATTGTATCAGTCTATTACTTGATGCTGAACAGAGAATGGGTTTGGGGGTTTTTTTGCAGCACTGAAGAGGGTATAATTGTTTTGGAAAAGTTTCTAGTTTACAGGTTGGAATGGGACCAGCCCAGAAGACGATGCAGGAAGAGACGAGAGCCCAGGAGCCAGACTTACTAGGGAGGCAGCTTCCAAACAGTGGTCAGGAAACAGAAATCGGACCATGTGTACAGAAATGAGCCCAGAGAACTAATGGGGGTGGAACGGGAAATGGGAAAACTTGGACAACGTTGTGCAGGAGGCCTGGTGAAGGTCTGGAAGATCTTAAATAGCCAATATAATCCACTCCTGGCAGAGGAGACTGTATTATGAAAAATCAACGTTGAGTGGAATACAGAAAGATGAGCACTAAAGCAGAAAGCAACACAGAAATACATCATTTGGTGATCCCCTAGTTTAGCTTTTGGCCTCCACAAGTGACATTGGAAAGGATGGCATACAGAAGCTCTGCAGCCAGCAAATTCCTGTCATTTGTGAAAATCCTAGTTCAGTCCTAAAGAGCAAGAAAGTGGTTTATGCCACAGAGTATAAAGTTTTATAAGTCTTCCCAAATCTGTTAGTATTAGCTGAAAATCGGATTAAAAGCCAAACATCACAATACACCGCACAGAAGTTCAGCTTGCCTGTGCAGATCTCTTCATTTCCACATATGTGTAGCTGTCAAGAGAATCTAGCTGACTTCTCAACGGAGATCCATGGAAAAGCTGTTGGTGCCTGTTTAGGAGGTTTGGTTGTTGCCTGTAGACAAGAGGGAGAGAAGAACAGAAGATCACCTTAGCTCTGTCATCCTGCCCTTGCTCTGCTGGACATGGGTGCAAGGTTCACTTATGGTCTGACCTGTTGCTTCATCCAGAGATGGAGCACAGTGAAAAACTGCCAGCTAGGCTCACCCCACAGCTGAGCTTTGCTGAGAGATGTAACTTACTCCAGCTGCCATAGTGGACCAGGGCTATATTGCTTTTGCAACCTATGCTGTTGTGTGCACAGAGCATGGATGCATGAACTAATAGGCTGGTGCTAACTTACCATTCTTTGCATGGCAGTCCATTGTGCCAAGTAAATGCAGTGGTAAATAGTAAAACATGGAAGAAAGACTGAGTAGTAGCAGTGAGTTGGTGCCTTCACTTCTGCTTAAACATTTGCTTTACCCTAAAGATGGGTTTCTACTGTAAATGACAGGTTCAAAACTATGCCAAAGCTTGGCTTTGGTTTGATGCTCTCTTAGAAATAAAACTCCACTCTCACATCTGCATTCAGACAGAGTCAAATATGTGCCCCTCAAGGGAAAACGGCAGTTCAAAGATGGGTCTTGGTACTGCCTCCAATTTAAATAGAAAATATTGTGTATTTTCCGCTTTGGTTGGATATTGTATTAATTAGCACGATAGCTTCTGGAGTGCTACTAATAAAACCTACATTCAACAAATTTGGCAGTAAAAACCATTGAAGCAAGCCTCAGCAATTCTTGAAGACACAATGTAACGATGAGTACCTGAAGACTCTTTCTTTGGATTGCAGGAGTGGGATAACTTGTCAGGAATGAGTAAATTGGAATCAAATATGTCTAGAATTCAGACTAGCTAAAGACGGAATAATCAAAACCATCAAAGCTTGGTGCATAATGGTTTGAGACAAGTGGTCCGGCAAATATTGTTCTAATATCATCTTAACCACAAGGGCTCCTCAGATGTGTTTCTTGAAGACGTTTAAGTTAGCAAAGAGTACTCATCATTAATCTTTTATAATGGCTTTTGGGAGCCACAGTTCATTTAAACATTTTACGTTTTTATTACTTATGTATGCAGGGCAGCAATTAAAGCTGTCGTGGTCATATAATGAAGACTAATGAAAGCAAGACGAAGGCGGGTTTTCATTTTCTGTCAACCTGAATATCCATCTGCTTCTGCCATCTCCCTGCCCCCTCCCTGCCCCCCAATAATTTTGTTCTTTGCTTGAAAGCCAGCTCCACAATCCCTAGGCATTTAACCAAACACCTTCACAACTGTCCAGGATGAACTATGAAGACTAAGTGGTCCTTTCTTTTCTTACATGGAAGAAGTATATCTCTAGCTAATCAGGCAAGTACTGTAAAAGGCTCAGTCTTTCTCAATGCGGTAAATGCGAGTGATGCAATAACAACATCTTTATGGCATGTTTTCTTGGCCACTGTGAAGTAATAGTTTTGGAGGGGAGACAGGGATTAGTCACCCCACAATTAGTCATTCTGCAGTGTAGTGTGATACTTGAGAGATCTGTGTTTCAGAAATGCGGCCTTGCAACCATAGGACCTATTTTCAAGTACTTTCTGCTTTCTCCTTCTTTTAATTGGCAAGAGATTGTAGAAAGAAAAAATATTCACTATGTTTAATGTGCTTCTGCACTCGTGTGTCTCTGTTTCATCTTCATACACTCTTTTCTTTCCCTTTCTTGGGATCTGTGAACAAAACCTCAGTTCAGGAAGTGCCTCCATCCCAGCTTGCCTAAAGAGAGGCTTCATCATCCCAGCCAGGCATCATAATGCTAGTGCTGCAGAAGGCCAGGGAGGTCATATACATAAGGCCAATGCTCCCTCACGTCTCCAGTAGCCTGGGAGCCCGAGAGGGGCCATTGTTCATTAGCACTTGGTGAGTGTAGAGGGGCTGATGGCTGCTGCAGCTTGCTCCCCTGGAGGGAGCTCTGTGGGGAGCTGGGGCACTGGGAGACATTGCCTTCCCAAAGGCAATTTATGGCTTTGGGAAGAGTAAAGGACAGAGATAGCTGAAGTAGAAGTCTCCTCTTTCGTAACAGTCAGAAACTTTGCTACAGAAAATTTCTTCCCTTTGACTGGAATTCTTCTGAGTCAAAAAGGCAATGCAGATGTTTTGAAGTGTTAATCATAAATTTCAGGGGAGAGGGAGCTTAATGGCAGAGCTCCCAATGAGAAACAGCTCAATGTTTGGCCTCAAATATTTCAGCTGCTAAGATATTGCATACTTCACTGATCTGTATATGGCAGCTTCGTATCTACAGAACCATAGAATAGTTTGGTTTGTAAGGGACCTTAAAGATCATCTAATTCCAGCTCTCCTGCCATGGGCAGGGACACCTTCCACTAGACCAGGTTGCTCAAAGCCCTGTCCAGCCTGGCCTTGAACACTTCCAGGGATGGAACATCCACAACTTCTCTGGGCAGCCTGTTCCAGTGCCTCACCACCCTCATGGTTAAGTTGTCTTAACTATTTCATTTTTGGAGTGAGTAGTTGCAGTCTAGCCTGCGTGTCACAGAAAGTGTGCTACGCAGCAGGGTTTGCACTAAGCACGTGTTCATCACTGGTCCAGGCACACAGACCAGATCTAGTCCTCTCCTTACAAGATGGCGTGTTTCATCAAACCTCCTGACCACAGCAAGAACCTGGATCTTCTTTCCAACCGATCTTTTTTCCACCTCCTTGGTATTTCTCTGCTGCCAAACTCTCATCTCCTGAATGTATTCCGTGCATACCAAAGCCTGCTTGAATTTTGGTGCTGAAAGCCTTTCATAATTATGCTTGCACTGGTATAAATAGTTAATATCTTCTTGTTTCAGACACATTGTTGTCATTATTACACAAAAATGAAATCTGGCAAAAGAAATACAGAGCGAGTCATGGGCCAAATTGTTTTGACTTAAACCAGCATTGAAACAAATGAAATACTGTTTCATTTGGAAAAACAGCAGCTGTGTCTGTACAGTAACTACTGTGCTTCTCCAAAGGGCTTTTCCCACATGCAGGGCCAAACTCCAACAAATATAGCTTGGAGTTAGAAGGTAAAGTTCCCCTGAAATTCACTGATAAACTGTTTGAAGATATAAACAGGATTACCTGATTTGAAATCAGCCGAAAGCAGAATGTCCTGCACCAACTATGGGAATTCAGGGTAATGTCTATGCTGATGGCAGTCAAGAACTGAGAAGAAAAACTTCAGCCCAAAGGACATGAGCTAAAGACAGAGCCTTGTTCCTCTACCCTTTCCTCTCTGGCTATGAGCAGATGCCAAGGTCTGTACATCATAATTTGCAATGATTTAATATTAGAATGTCAGCACTGAAGTGCAAGGAATTCTGTTTCTCCCCAGTCACAGTGTGTGGTAGCTGTACACAGCCGACATCTTCCCACAGCCCCGGCATGGTACAGGTCTCTCATACGTGCAAATGCTACAATTACAAACTGAACTGTTTTCTGGTATACTGGAGAGCCCTGCTTGATGCAAGTGTGCTGTCGAGTCATCTAGTGATGTGGTTTAAAAGCTAAGCTAACCTGAAACAAAACTCTCTGAGTGGACCCAGCAGCATGTGTAACTTGGCGGGAGTTTGGTTGCGTGGTGCTGTCCCGGGAAGCAAAGTCTCCAGAGCAAGCGTGATTCCGACTTGCTCTCAGTGACACCTGTACAAATGCTATCATGTTTGGAGCAAGGACTTTGATGCCATTGTAATGGAAGTAGCATCTAAAGTGACTGTTATTTTAAACATGTCTTAAATTTTAAATTCTGATGGTTTCTCTGAGAATGGGATAGGTAAAATAGCTTGTAAGTCTCAAAGGCGAAGTTTCATTTCTTTTTGCTTTGCTGTTGGCTTTTGTGCTTTAGAGGGAAGGGGAGAAGCCAGTTTTCTGGTGACACTTATGGACCTTATTTCCCTTTACTCAACAGGATGTGCACTGCATGCCTGTGTTCCTGAAGTTGAACACTGCACTCCAGCTGTCATTGAGTCAAAAAAATGAGGCATATACTTGAGGCAGCTCTGGTCCTTTTACACAGGAATGATGCGGGGGAGAAAATCAAGGCAGATGCAATTAGTGAAAATAAGAAACTGCAGTGCAGCTTCTCTCTCTGGCTGCATTCGTGCAGGGCTCAGCACAAACAAAGTGACCCCCACTCCTCACAGCCTAACAGAAGCAAGATCACTACAAGCACCAGGTATTTCTGTTAGTAGGAAGCCTGGTAAATGTTGTTTCCATGCCAGCAACACCTCCTGTTGGCAGGCTTAGTTGGCAGGCTCCAGGCACTGAAGCAAACACGCTGTCTGTTTTGCAAGATTCACCAAAGTGGGGCTCATCATTGTCATGCATCTGAAGAGAGTCTGAGAAGCCAGTTGCGGCCTTCAGTGAGAGGGAATGAAGTAGAAAAAAATAGAAGGAACTGCCTGAAAAAAAGTTGCCCCTTAGTTTATGCCAAACAATATGGAAATAATTTCAGAGTGGGTTTTGTTTCACTTTTTAAAAATTTTTTTTTCATAATATCAGTGTATTTTAAGTCTAGGTTTCGCTTTATATTTAATTTTTTTCACAATCTCACTGTATGTTAAAAGAATGGATAGTCAGTCCTGTGTAAAGAGGAAAAGTGGGGAGCAGAAGACAGAATGCAAAATGCAAGGGAGAAGCAGGCACTTCAAACTGGCAGTTCAGTGGTACCCAGAGGGATGACAGGGTGACTTAGGTTGGAAGGGACCTCAGGAGGTCTCTAGCCCAACGTCCTGTTCGAACCGATGTCATCCATGAGATGGAGCTTCTGGGCTACCCTGAGGCCAGAGCAGAGGTAGATCACCTGTCATGAAGCTGCCTCATGGGGAATAACCCATGGCATACCAGATCAACCCACCAGCCTGTCACTGGGCATGGGGACCTAACCTTTCCTTCCTGTTTTTTCTAGAGGCTGACATGTCATGTGTTAGAGTGATTTAATTTAGCCTACCAGTTTTGGAGTAGCATAAGGGAATGGGAGTTGCTCTCCTGCAGCGAGACCAGCTGGCAGTGAGCTGTGCTCCCTCTCACCTAAGTCATGGCCATGCACTTTGAGAAAGACCCAACTGAGGTGGTGGTAAGAGTGCCAAGGGCTTGTGCAGCCAGCAACATCCTTGGTGTGCCTGGCTTACAATAAACAGTTCTTTATACTAAACCCAGATGGTAGTAAATGTTAGCACCACGCACATACCTGGCAGCTGCCGGCTCTTCATTCTGTCTTCACAACATTAGGCCATTCTGCTGTGATCACATTCCTACACAGTGTCGCAGAGACCAGGGAAGCCATAGAAGTTGTTCTGTGGGCAGTGCATAGGCTGGGATGGGTGATCCCACAGCGCAGTACCCCTCCTCTGCCTGGTCTGGATCCAGCCTGCTTCTCCTCAGCCTGACCTGCCCCTTTGCCAGTGGCTGCCCAAAGCCAGTGGACTGTGGGAGTCATCCTAGCAGTTCTGCACCCAGAAATGGGTTATCGCTGCAATACGCTAAACTTTGCCTTAGAGGTTGTTTGGGAAGGGTGGGAAACGGTCATGCAGAAAACGGACAGAAGAAAAAAACCCTAGAAAAATAAACTACAGACAATGTCTCATTGACACAGTGTCTGGGGCTGGCACTGTAATTCAGGCAACAAACAGAGGAGGGAGGAAAGCCCTTTGGCCTTTGGAGTAGCCCATTATTTTCACTGGTACTGCCCGTGCTTTCCTGCCTCAAAGCATCACCAGAGCTGGCAGGCCTGCTTTAGAAGGACCAAGAGGTCATTTTTGCTTCTGCTGCTTTGCCCACTCTCTCATTACAGTGAGACCAGGCTGCCACCCTTGTGCTGCAGCCAGCTGCTGGGGTGCTGCTGGGAGAGGCTGAGGACGGTGTTGCAAGCACATCCCTGCATCAAGACCTTCCCTGAAGGGCTGGGCTGTCCACACAGCTGGCTCCTGTGCCCATTGAGTCACCCCACTGGCTACTTCTTTCTTATTGCTTTAGCTAAGTCAGGCCATCTGCCCTGCCCTCGCGGGGCTACTTGGCAGCTGCTGAGAAGCCTGGGCCGTGCCAGCCAGCCAGGGGCTGGAGGTGCTGCAGTCCAGAGAACAGGCAAAGCGCACACGAGGAGAACTGCAGCCTTGTATATCTATCACATAAAACTCAGAGCCCCCAGTCTGGCTTTTTATCAATTATTAGCCTGCTGCTAAAAGAAGAAAATAGATTTCATAAGTGTGTTTCTGTTCCACACACCAGACAGATAGTCTGGCTAAGTGATTTATGGGTGTGAGTTAGTGCATGTGTATGTGTAAATGTACATATGGTTCAAATCCTATAAAGCAGAGTCCTGCCTCTGTATGTGAGTGTGTGTATTTAATGCTTTATATTGTACATCATTCCTTTTTCGTGTGTGTCTGTCTGGTTTTCTTGGGCAGCACCCGTTAATTTTTTTTTTTTTTTCACATGAATTGTGTAGTAGAAGCCAAGATCGTCTGCCAGCTCTGCTGTCCCAAAAATAAAAGTTGACACTCTTGTCCTAGAAACAGTTATCTCCCCAGTGTAGTCATGGTCAGACACACCCACACCCATCCCTTTCTTGAAACTGAGGCCGAATTTAATCATGCACTTGGCTGCTTTTATTTCTGACTTAAAATGTCAAAGATTGAAAAGACTTTTTTTAAGAATGCAGAGGATTTAAATGATCCCAGGACACAACACTTGGTACTCTAAGTGTGCACAAAGGAGTAGGCGGCTCTTCTCCACGCTGGCAGCTGGGAACAGCTCTGCAGCAGCCAAGGGCAAAGGTGGAAACAATGATAGGATAGTCACCCCATCTTCTCTCCAAGTTAAAATTCCTCTCTTCTCTCATCTGTGGTAAATGAGCTGGTGCAATTTTCAAATTCCCTTGAATTTTGCATTTTGGTTATGAGGTTTGGGACTTCTCCTCTTTCCAAGCCACTAGTTTACTCAGAGAAAGTAAACAGATACTGATTTCACCCCGATGATGAGTGTCACAAACAGAGTCTGAGAGGAAAAGCTGCTCATCTGTGAAACCAGTTCATGTCCCTGCCTACCAGAATAGCTGGGAAGGGTTAGTAAGAGTCATACAGGTCATGTTGTCGACTCTTAAGTTATACTTGCCCTATGCAGTTTGTTTTCTAAGTCAGTTGGCAAAAAGATAGCTATTCAGTGTTGCTGCCATAGGTATTTCAGAAACAGTTCTTTTAGTAAGAGGTGGCAATAGCCCATGGAAATGTCCGGTTCAGACAGGAAAACATAAGTTAGAAAATGAATGGACAATGTGTTTTCCCAAATCACACCCATTTCCACCTGTACAATACCTAGACAGCAAGTGAAGTTCTTTTCAAGCAACAGTAAGTCATGAATGCAAAATGACTTTTACTACTGCTGTTGTGAAGAACTATGACAAAATATATTCCTTATTGGCTTGTGGAACACATTTATTTCTCTCAGTTTAGGTGCCGTAGTTTCAAGCTCCCATAACATGAAGACTCTTAGTCTATGCTAAACAGCCGATTCTATTTTTTCTCTCCGTGAGTTCAAGCAACTGTAGCTAGTTTGGTATTTTAAGTTTCCAGGGCTAAATGATTCTCAGTTATAGGAACTGCCTGACGTGGTCAGAGCTGTGAGTGTTTTGAAACCAGGGATAAGAGGGAAAATGGCTCACATGATGACTGAAGAAAATTTAAAGTTTTTCACTGTGCGGGTTATTGACAGCCAGGTGAGACCATTGGATATAGAAATCAATGACAATAGAGATTTGTCAGTAAAAGTACCTGAGGAGGGTCTTGTGATCCTTTATTATGGGTATCTTGTGGGGTTGTTGGTTTATTGCCTTTGAAGAAAAGGAGGTGTCTGTTTAAGCCTTTGGGGATAGTGATTAGTTCAGTGTTAATTTCAGGATTTTTTTTAATCTGGTGAGCATGGGAGAACAAAGCTCCAGAGCAAAGGGATGTCTTTTGTTACCCTGCAATACAATATTTTCAGCACATCAGAATATGCGCTTTAGCTCTTGTACCTGTGCTCAGCCTTTTCAAAGGTAACATTAAGTGTGCTGGATTGCCGTAACTTACATGTGTTTGCAAATAGACAAGTATTGTGTTATGAATTTGTGGAAGTCAAATACCAAGTTAGTCTTGGCATACTTCGAATCCTGGATAAATTAACTTTCTCAGTCATGGGAGACTTGCATCTTCTGTACAAGAAGCAGCTTGAATTCAAGGCAGCTCTCTGCCTACCTGGCTGTTTTGGGGACTGGGTTGAACTGATCCACCTGCATTGTAAACTGTCAGGTCCCATACATAGTTTGTGTAAATCAAGAGAGATCCAAGCTGAGATGAATACTGCAGTTTGACTGTAGACCAAGTGTCCTTTTAAGCATGCATCTATGCTCTGTGCTGCTGCCTGAAAATGTCTTTCATTTTCCCTTTGCAATAAACCTGGGCTTCTCATTGTGGTTCTGCATGGCACTCAAATTAGATGTCTGGAGGAAATAGTATGAGTAGTAGTCTGAATGTGAGACTCTACATATGACTCTATAGCACAGCATCTTGCCTGTACTGAGTAATAGCTGCACATCTTTCCCATTTCTTTAATATCCTATACATGTTTTAAAGACATTAGGTATGCAGCATTTTTGAAAAGGAGTGTATTCTTCCTTGGAACAAGTTTGTTTCTGATGAAAGTGGTAAACATTGTGCTGAATGGGTCTATTCGTCATGGCTGGAGTGTACAACAGTTACGGTTAGAGAGACTGTATGAGAATTTAGAACGTGAAGATTAGTAAGCAGAGTCTTAATCAAACTTTCAGTCTCTGGGAGGTTTTCTGTGGCATTTTCCTGTGAAAGGTGCCTGATATTGCTTTCATTTGGAGGTATGACCATCTTTATATCGCAACCCATCCACATATTGATGTGGTTAGAAGGAGTATGTGCATTACATTTGAGTCCTAGCCCAACACCTAGAAGACTTCAAGTTTTTTTCCTGCTCTGGGTAATCTCTGGCACTTTGATTACTGCACTGTTTCTGTCCATCAGAGGATGACTGCATGAAATATGTTAAAACCTGTGATTCTGAATGTCAGCTAGGTTGTTGTCTCACTTCCCAGCACATAGTGTTGAAGAGGGGGCAATAGGCATCTGAATGTGGCATCCCCAGCTCTGAGGTAAATAGCTAGAGCAGATAACTTGGTTGTGCCAGGATGTCACTGTAAAATAGAAATCAGGGATGTTGTAAGCTTGAGTGTTGTGGAAGTAATAGGCCTAGGCTAGTGTTGGAGTCGTGGAAATAGTCTTGTATGGATAATAGTGCAAATAAGCTGTGGTACCTCTTCAGTGAAAGGCAAGCCTCTTGGACCAGCCACCCTCCAGTAACTGAACCTGACTTTTGCTATGGGCTAGAAGTGAAAGATGATGAGTTATGAACTTACCATGAGCAAGAGAGTCCATGCTATCAGTGTAGTGAATGGTCCTTCCTTTGAGAGCTATATCAGAGTCAATGAGGTGGGTTCCCCTTTTGTGAGTTGCAAGGTTCCCCATTAACTTCAGGAAGCCTTTATCTAAGCAATCAGGGAAGGCCACAATAATCAAAGTAGATGTAATGCATAGGGAAACCCACAATACTTGGAACACAACTTGTTTAAAAACAGTTTGAATAGGGTGATGCTGAGATAACCCTTCATCTCTGTGTGCTTAGGACATTGCTGAGCTGCATGCAGGGACTAATGCAAGAAACCATGCTGGAAGGTGGGGTGGTGCGGTGGGAAATTGCCATGAGCTGGAGTTGAGGTCTGCCCTAGCAGTCCCATGAGCGCCTGCCTGCAAGAACGTGGGAATTCAGCAAGTATGGGCTACTATGAGAGCCCAAGAGCTGATACAAAGGGAAGCCAGAGGAAAGGCAATTGCAGTGCACAACAATGTGTCTTATTAATCCTGCAAAACTGTGGAGCTGTTTGAGATAGAGACCGATTTTTGGCTTCTCTCTTCTCGCATTTTATCTATTAATAACTATTTACTTATAGAGTGGTATAACGCATTCCAGTAATGAAAACCGATCAGCGTGGAAGGAGAGACTGCTGCTGAGTTGCGATTGGATCTCTTTTAAGGAGGAACTTTGTCTCCAGTTGGCAAATGCTAAAGATACAAGTCTTCCAGTGTGTGTACACCATATGACAAGCTGGTTTATAGCTGAGATTCCCACTGAATGTATTTTTTGAGATGGGCAAGTACTTACCTAAGATATAGCCTCATGTTGGCTTCTCAGGATGTCTCATGAAGTGTTTGGTGAACCTGAAATTTTAGATTCACTAACTAATCATGCAGTACATGGCTCTGGTGATCTGAATGAAGAGCAACATACATGTGAGAAACTGAAAAACGTGTGTCACTTCACCACTAAAATCTGATGACTGGGAGAAAAGCCACAAGTAAATGCTGAAACTGTGCTGAGACAGGGAAAGAGAAGGAAATAATAGAAAGCTCTCCAAAAACTACAGCACTTACACACTTATTTCACAAGATATACGTATATGTGAACATATATATGAACATATATGGGTGTGTGTACACCTTGGCAACAAATCATTCTGTATGTGGAAGGTTTGCCTTGGAAACTACCAGATATCAGTCTTTCCTGGGGAGCATACCTGGAAAAAGGGAGAAACCCAACTTTTAAAAATTTACAGAAATTGTGTATGCATCTAAGATTCTAAGGATGATTGTCCCCTAAAGTTACTTATTTTAACAGCCTGCATCAAGGTTCTGTGGAGTAAGGAGGATGTTTTCCTCCCCTTTTTATAAATATTTTGTACTCAGATAAATACAAACCAGCCTGCAGCTTTAAAACAAAGCTGACACAAGACAAAATACTAATAAAAAACAGACTGATTTTTTTAAAGGAAATATAGATGACAGTTTGAGTTTCCACTTTTTATTGCTACTGCACAGTAGAATCCAGCAAAATCTGTATTCACAATCAGAATTACTTTCTAACAGAGTTGAATGCTGTGTTCCCTGCAGTTGGGGTGCACACTCCTTGTCTCTAACAGCATGAGCTGTATATGCAAAAGATGGACTTTCTTTGTAGTGATCTGTGTTTCAGTCATATTCAATATACATTTTCTTTCCAGTTTCAATACTTTATTGCACATTTGACTCACAGCAACAATCTTCATTAAAAAAAAAATAACAAAAACAAAACAAATCAAACAGTAGGGAAATCTAATCCTGGATTATCCCACCCATTCTTGAGTTGTGCTCTCAGGAGGTCAGTGGGTGCTTTTTGCCAAACAAAAAAATTTCAGTCATAAGAGCTCTCATTCACTCTTTCCCTGCTTTTTCACTCTAGCATCCCTAATGTAACAACAAGGGAGCACCTAAGCAACAGCTGGGAGATAACATCACAGTGGAACAGACATAAAAAAATAAAATGCCTTTTTCTGAAGAATTCTAGTTTGGGATGTGATCCTTGTGCCTGTTAGATCAGCATGAAACAAGAGAAGAGGCTCTTAGCATCATAGTATTTTATGCTAATGCATAGATCTTCATGAGGATAAAAAAATCTCTTACATTATCTATTTATTTGGGTCTATAATGGACACAAAGCGAGTGGTTGAGGGTATCTGCGAATTGTTGCTTCCTTTCAATGGGTTTCTAGGAAGCAGTAGGAATAAAACTTTCCGAAGTTTAAGTTGTCCCCTGGGGGAGCCAGTATGAATTTCATAAAAGGAGGGAAGATTACTTTCTGGTTTGTTTCTTTGGGTTTTACTTGTTTGTTTGTTGTTTTTGTTTTGTTTGGGGTTTTTGTTTTGTTTTTTGTTGTTGTTGTTCTTTTGTTTTTGTTCTTTTTTTTTGTTCTTTTGTTTTTCCAAGAGAAAAACAAAATTAGATAATTTAAAGAAAAGGTAGGTGAAAATTGAAGCTACCTGTTAAATGCAAGTGAAATATCAAGGGCTATTGACCAGACTGAGCCCACTCCCAGTATGGAACTGGTCTCCAAGGAGCTGCCACAGGTCAAGATTGCCACTGTAGTGGAGGCCACTAGAGTCATGACTCACACAAAGAGAATGTGAAGTAAGTTGATTATTCTTTGAGAGTTTCACAATGGCAAAGAATGGGAACCAATATACTAGCCAAGAAAACAGGCAACAATGGGTAGGAGTATAAACATGTAGGGCAGACGTATAGGGGGCAGGCAGCCAACAAAGAGGAAGGAAGAAGCTAAAATAAGCCGATGAATGAACAGACAGGAAATATCTAGCAGTGAAAGAGATAATGTGTGACTTAGAAGGAAATAAGAGGAAGGAGTTACAAGGTTAAATGTATAAAATAATACAGCGGTTATTTAGGGGAAATTTTTCTGATGACTTGCTGCAAACAGAAAGGATAGAACAAAGAAGTACAGGAGAAGTGCTGTAAAAGTACCAGCAAAGAGCTGGCAATGGCACCTTGCCCCAGCAAAGACTAGCCAACCCCTCTTGAACTCTGGCTTATCTTGGACAATTGCCCTGCTGCTTTATGCCTTCTCTCACCTGGCTTGCAAAATACTCGCAGAGTTCTTGAGTCTTTTGAGCACTTCTTTGCTGCCTCGGGTCTAAATCCCCTCTTGCCTATCCTTTGTATAGGTCATACTCTGTGCTCCCTACTCTGCTTTGGGATTCTGGCAGGGAAGGCTGCTGGAACTGGGAGATTTGTGTTCAGGTGGTGTTCACACAGAGGAGGACAGAAACAGCCATCCAAGCTTCAGTGAAGTTGAAAGGAGGTGAAAAAGTGTATAGGAGTAACTAAGGAAAAATACTGATTCTTTCAAGCAGATCAAGCGACTTCAGATGCATTAGCAAGGCACACCCAAAACCAGTCTGGTATCTCTTCTTGGGCTGGGAAGAAGTAATGGCAGTTCCTTGTCTCTAAGCCCCTGACATGCCTCCCATCCTGCACTGTCCTCCTCTATGGATGCTATGGGCTCGTGGAACTGTCTTGTAGGCTGTATTTAGGTAGATAGATAAGAAAGAAAAAGAATAACCTGAAAGGTCTGTTTCTACAGGTTAGTAAATAAGGTAATCAACTTTTACAGTGGAATAGAGCCATAATTCTACGCAAAATTGCATGCTATAAAGCCATATTAAAAAAAAAAAAACCAAACAAAAAACTCAATAGAAGAAACAGCTGGGTCTACACAGAACTCTATTATGTCAGCATAAGGCAACTCATGCAAATATGGTGGGGGGCTGTCTGTGTGATTGGCCTCCCTCCTTTTTCTGCATACTTTCACATTGACTTGAGTTCCAGTTTTGAATAAACTTGAACTCATAAAATCTTTAAATGGTTTGGATCTGCATGTTGAATTTCTAGCATCCTGAAATTAAGCAAGTTCCACATTGTTCTAGGTGTTTTGGTTTTGTTTTTGTTTTTTTTTGGGGGGGGTGTTTTTTGCTTTTTATTTTTTGTTTTTTGATGTGGCTTTTCTGGACAGCTCTCAAATAACGTTTTGGGGAGATACCAGAAAATCACCAGTCTGGGGAACCTAGTCATCCGTCAAAGAGGAACATAGTTTATGACACTAATAAACAGGGGATGAAAATGCTCCAGGACAGCTTCTGCATTCAAAATTAGAAATAAGGAAGTGGAAGAGGAAAAATTAATGACTTTGCTTTGCTCAGCACAATACTGTGATTCGAGTGCAGTGCCTGACTTTGGTCTCAGTTACCCTGAGAAATTCAGCATGATCACAGTGTAGCAGCAGTAGGATCAGAGTAAGACCTGTATAGTTCTCACACATGTTCACATCTCACAAAACCTTTTGTGTGGAACTGGCCATGTGCTCTGTATTACCCAAAATACAAAGGCAGGCACTGATTTTTGGAGCAGCTCTTTCTGTATTCTCTCTCCTAGATTAAAATGAAAACCCAGAATAAGATGTATGTGAGTATGGGAGCTTCTTCTAGTCTTGTGCTTTCTGATTGCCTTGGGATAGGACAAATCCCTGGCCTGGCTGCACAGGGTGCAGAAGGTCTGACATCTGACTGAACATAGTCTGGGCAGTAAGAGTGAAGAAGACTACCCCACAACCCAGCAATCAAAAGCTCAAGGTCTGTGGGGCTTTGTGGTTCTGAGGAAGATGCTGTGTCATAGGAAGGTGTGGATGCCTTTGCCAGTATGTCTTAGCTGCTGCTGTTATGTACAACTGCCAGACTAAAGCCATCACAGATACATCTATCCACACTGCAATCACTCCTTTATTTTGTCATGTAGGCAAGCACTTGGACACCCTTTGTAAATGGTGGCAGTCTTCCAGCTAACAACAGCATCTGGACTCTGCAGTACTACCTGCTGAGGTGTTTCCTACAACATGCCACTTCTTTGTTTACCCTTACTCCTGGCTCTTTCCCTTCAGACAGAACTTGGCAAGCAGCCCCGTGGCCATTTTCTGCACTGAACATGTGCCAGAAGAAACCTGCTTGGATAAGGACTGGGACATTTGGACTGAAAGCAAGGTTGTGAGTCCCAATGGATATTCTTTTTTTTATGTGTTTGTTAGCATCATTTCTTTTCCTATTTTTGCCTTATTAAATAGTTTTTTGCCCTTGACTAATCCACCAAGCTATAATTCATAAGCTTTTCTTACAAGTCCACAGTTTGGTATGTAGGACATCTAAATTATTTTAATTAAGCTTCCTTTGTTCCTTGGAGAGTAATATAGCAAATGTATTTGAAGTAATGCTTTTTCATTTGCTTGAGTTTCTAGTTGTTAAAAATGGGGTTTGATAGTAAAGGTGTTTAAATGATAAGGTGCTTTGAAAAAAAACATTTACAACTGCCAAGGCAGCTTGGTCAACCTTTGCTCACAACTGGACAGTACTTCATATAGTGAGATGCCAGCTTGAGACTTCCAGATGCTGCTCTGGAAGAAACAGTGCTAAAAATAGTTGCAGCATAAAAAAAAAAAAAAAAAATATGCCAATCACATTTGCAATGAGTTATGTATTGGTATCAAAGATCAAAATGACTAGTTTGTTCATAAATTAATAGAAGAGTGCTGTTTCCTTTTTTTTTTTTTCCAGACCAAAGCTGTTCTTAAAATCTCTGACCCCACAGTGTACTAGTTTTTAAACTTTCATTTTCTTGTTTTCATTTAAAAGATTGAGATAGCAGAGCCTTGGCAGCATCATCCATGTTTATGGACAGCAATATTTGCTTAAGAAATGGTGTCACTGCCATACCTTGTGAAGTGATGATAAACATCCCGAATTTGTACACAGAAAAAGGTCAAAGATCAAATAGATTTCCTCACCAGGGAATTGTTCTGTAAAATACAATGATCCTGTTGCTTGTATGCTAACACAGGAGTTACAAACTGCAGACAATGACAATGTGGACTGGATTGAGAGATTTTGAAAGACACACAGGTGATCTTTCAAAGACAAGAAGGTTGTTACCTTGTCACTCAGGTTTAGTCCTCCTCATGACAATGGGGTGAAAGATGTGCGAAACTAATTCTTGCTCCTGGTCTATGTCAGAAAGCAGTGGAACAATTCAGCTGGGTGACATACGATCTAAATGAGGCTCTCCTCTGCCTCGCAGAGCTACTCTCAGACCAAAGTAACTTAACCTCTAATGGTGTTATGAAGATGGCAGTGACTATGATCATTAAACAAACTAACGGCAAGTGCTGGGCTGTCTGTATGCATTCACTTCAGTGCTTGCTTCCCCTTTGCTGACTAAATTGCCTTCAGCTAGCTGTTGCTCAGACAGGAGGAACACATAAAGTGTGACTAGCTGAGTGTGCAGACAGCACTGAGGCATTCCAGAGGAGCAGTTAACTTTAGTGTCTTCATAAGATTTCCAAGTTCCAGTCAGCCTGGAGTTTGCCTTTATTTTTGAGATGAAGTCAGCATTGGTTGTTTGGACAATTTCATTGTCGAATTAAATGTTATTCTAAAGCAACATCTATTTTACTTAGTCCTGCGGCTCTGCTGACTCTTGTGTAGCTCACAAAATTTAAGGTATGAGCTGCCTTTGCCTGTATCAGAAAATTAACTTTTCGTTTGAGATGAAAATGTTACTTGCCCTATTAAAAAGAAACAAACCAAAACAAACCAAACCACACGACAACAAAGCAAAACAACAACAAAACAAAGCCAGAATGTTTCTGTTTGGGTCTGCTTGGTGTTAGTGCTGGTTTTTGCTCTTCTCTAATACTTGTTCATCTGGCATTCTCATTACTTCAAGGTACCATCCTATGAAAATACACTAATAAACAGCTACCTCTTCTAGAGCTAAAAATCAAAATTATTACACAATGCAGCAAGTTCATGTGATAAATGTGTAGAGAGAGTGGAAGAGAAATGATGAGGCTAGCAGTGGCAGGAAACAGAGCTATATAGACCATGTGTAAAATTCACAACTTTGCAGTACTTGTTAGTTTTGTTTCTCTAAGATATAAAAAGAGGAAAAAGATTGATAGTGTCAGTAGTTCCTGCTGGCCACTTGCTTCACTGTTATGTTGAAAAGATGAAAGGCATTCCTTCTGTACATTGGAGTACATTTTATGCATTCTGTAACAAAGCATAGCATGTTATTTTGCACAATTGCATTTTCTTCTCAGTTATAAGAAAATTTATCTGAGAAAATGGAATAGAAGTCATAGATTCTTCAGCACTATAAGCCTGTTAATTTTGTAGTTAACAAATGTCGAGCATGCTGCTTTGCCTTTCCCTTATAAATATTTTCCAGAGGAGTGCTATCTCTTGACTAGACCATCTTGTGACCATTAATAGGAGAATGCAGAATGCTATGGTTGAACAAAAGCTGTCAGATCCAGTAGTATGGCAGCACACAACACTTCCTGCTCAGACTTTAAAGCAAACATCAGACTAAATAATCTGTTTTTCAAGGGTGGCATAGGGCTGCAGCTGACAGTTATGTGACAGAAAATATCCAGAACATATATGCCAGTATGTATAATACGATTTTGTGTGTGTGAACTGTGTGTGAGGGAGGGCCGAGACAAAAAGAGAGATCAGACTGTCATTTTCTCAGTGAATTCTAACCATATGTGAGAATATAATTTTGCTTACATTTGCAGGGAACAGGAGTCTTTCTTTAAAAAAAAAAAAAAAGTAGGTCCCGATTCTAAGGAAAGCAGGATGGAGGGATGAGGCAGGACCTCCTAAGGCGGGCCAGCAGCAATGTGGCTCAGGAAGGCAGCTCTTGGAGCCTGTCACTAAAATGACTTCACAGAGTACATGGCAGGGACTGCCAGCTGCACCAACAGTGGGGACTAAGCTGGGTACAAGTAGCTTGAAGAGCACAACTCTCTGTTCCTCCAAGGTAGAGTGCCTCTGAAGAAGAGGACCACATCATGTGCTCATCTTTTTCATGCAAGCAAAAAGGAGGAACCATAATGCAATCTGGCCAGCAGGATGGTCTCATGGAATAGCTATGAAAAAAACTGAAAAGTATTATTTGTAATGTGAAAAGTTTGATCCAGTCTCATACCAGTTAGGGTTAGGGTTAGGGATTAGGGTTAGAGTTGGACACTTCTAGATTTGCTTTCATGTATGGTTAGGGTCAGGGTTTAAGGTTAGGAGTTAGGGTTTAGGATTAGGATTAGAGTTTAGGGTTAGGGTAATTAGGGTTAGAGTTTAGGGTTAGGGCAATTAGGGTTATAGTTAGGGTTTAGTGTTAGGGTTAGTTTTAGGATTATTAGCGTTAGGGTAAGGGGTTAGGCTTAGGGTTATAGTCATTAAGGTTAGGGTCATGATTAGGGTTATCTGGGTTAGGATTAGGGTTCAAATTCAGGGTTAGAGTTCAGGTGAAGATTAGGGTTAGGTTAAGGGTTAGTGTTATTGCCATTAAGGTTAAGGTGGTTAGGGTTAGGATTACATTTAGGGTCAGGGTTTAGGGTTAGGATTAGGTTTATGGTTGATTTTAAATGAGTGTTAAGATTAGGTTTATTAGGGTTATGTTTAGGGTTAAGGGTAAGGTTAGTGTTATCCTCATTAAGGTTAGGGTTAGGGGTCAGGTTTAGAGTTAGGGTTAAGGATATTGGAGTTATCATCAGAATTTAGCATTAGGGTTTGTGTTTAAGCTTCTGGTTATAGTCATTAAGGTTAGGGTTCTTGTTAGAGGTTAGGTTTAGAGTTATGGTTATTAGGGTTAGGGGTTAGAGTTAGGGTTAGCTGTTAGGATTTTAGTCATTAATACCAGGGTTAAGGCTGGGGTTAGAGTCATTACAGTGAGGGTTATAGTTAGGGTTATTTGGGTTATGGTTAGCATTAAGGTTTAAGGTTAGGGTTAGGGCTAGGTTTCAGTTTTTGTGTTTGGATTATAGTCATCAGGGTTAGGGTTAGAGTCAGGCTTAGTGTTTTTAGGGTTAGGGTTTAGAGATCGGGTTAGTGTTATATTCATTAATGTTAGGGTTAGGATTAGGCTGGTTAAGGTTAGGATTTGTAGCAGGGTTTGGGTTTTTATGTTTAGGGTTAGAGTTAGGGTTATGGTTAGGATTGTGGTTATTAGGGTTAGGATTTGTGTTAGGCATTAGGGTTAGCCACTTCTGGATTTGCTTTCACTTTGGTTAAATTTAGAGCTAGGGTTTGGGGTTTGGGATTAGGGTGAGGGTTTAGACTGTGGATAATTAGATTTAGGGTTTAGCGTTACATTTAAGGTTAGGGTTAATATTGGTCTTAGGTTCAGGGTTAGGATTAGGTTTAGGGTTCAGAGTTAGGGTTGTCTTTAAAGTTAGGGCTAGGGGTTAGAGTTAGGCTCAGTGTTATTGTCATTAAGGTTAGGGTTAGTGCTAGGATTTAGGGTCAGGATTAGGATTAGGAGTTTGAATTAGCCCTAGAGTCATAGTCATTAATATTAGGGTTAGGGTTTAGGATTAGAGTTAGGAGTTAGTTTTATGCTTAGGGTTATAGTCATTAATGTTAGGGTTAGAGTCTGGGTAAGGGTTAGGGTTAACACTGTCACAGTTAGGGGTATTTGGGTTAGGGTTAATGTTTAGGGTTAGGGCTAGGTGTTATTGTTCATGTTATGGCTATAGTCATTAAGTTTATGTTTAGGATTAAGGGTTAGTGTTTTTTTTATTACGGTTAAGGTTAGGGTTAGGGATTTTAGGTTTAGTGTAAGGGTTAGGGTTATGGGTAGAGGGTTCAGTTTAGGGCTATGGTTTTTACAGTTTGGGTTACTTAAGCTTACTGTTATGGTCATTAAGGTTAGGGGTTTGGGTTATGGTCATGAGTATTAAGGTTAGGGTTAGCGATAGTTTTAGTGATCTCTAGTTTTGTTCTCACATGGGATGGCTGCATTTGCTGCACTCATCTTTCATTAGCGTCTGTGTTTTTGCACTACTGGAATTCTTTAAAAACTAATTTATCTGTCCCTTCTAAACCTCCATGACCTCCTTGTCATCCCCATTATCGTCCCTCCTATTTTTAACATGGACTCCACAGACCAGGCTGAATGAGTGCTGTTTTGTTCTTGTACGTTTATAGCCACATGCAGAGCTGCCAGCTCTACATACGAAGCATGTGGTGCCTAATTCTTCCCATCAGGAGGCAAATTTTTCAAGATCTGGGAAATCTGTCAGAATTTAACTTCTGTGGTGGCTTAGTCATTTGTTTGTAGTAGCACCTAACAGCCTCTCCATCAGGGCTTCGCTGTGAGAGGCACTGTGCAAATGCAGAGTAAAAGGCGCTGCCTGTCCCAAAGAGCTGAGGGCAGAGGAAGGCCAAGCACAGGAAGAAATGACCCAGAGCAGTAAAGAAATGGTCCCACTGGCACACTACCCCAGGGCAGCACACGGATTAAGACCTGACTCTCCTGACACCAGGGCTTTAGCTGCTGGGCTGTGCTGCAGGGATGATGGTAAGGGCTTTTTGAAGAAGGAAGTTCTGAACCTCCAGATGAAAGAGCAGCTGTTTACCAATGATGCAGGACAGGGATTCAGTGCAGTGCTTTTCCTCACGTACTTCCTAGTAATCTCTAATTAATCAGAAGCCATTCATTTCTTTTGTGCTTGGATGGACTGATGCCCATACATTGCAGAAATCTTTTTCTTCAGCTCTTTTTTGCTATCTTTAAGAATGAATCCTCTGGGGTAGATACAATGTCTTGTGAAAAAAAACCAAGATGCTCAGAAGATGAAATGTTCACCCCTGGAATCTTCCCCCTGTACATTGCAGCACACGTCCTCCTTGGAAAGGTTTCTCCTGGCACTCCACCTGAGGGGCTCTCAATTTCCTGACCAAACGCCGCATGGAAAATTAAACTTCACAGAAAATATATATAAAATCCAACACCTCTCTATAACAAGCTATATGGAGTGGCCAGATACTGGGTCGTTAATTCTTACCACTGTTTAATACACAGTGTATAATTACCAATATATAATACTGTACAGCACACAATTGTTTTAATGTGCTGATCAAATTGTAGTTTATTTCACTTTTTTTCCTTAGCTATTCTGGGTCCTCCCTCCAATTTTCTCCTGACAATAGCTCTCTTTTCTCTCTCTCACTCGCTTTCTGTGCAGTAACATGTGTCACGCATCCCTGTCCCTGCAGTGCGCACAAGATTTCCTTAAGTTTACCAGAACATGTATGTGGGACCAACAACTCAGAAGCACAGATACTGTTTTTCTACCTCAGACCCTGCTGAGGGCAGTGCTCCTACCTGCAGCCAAGCATGGCCTTGCTCTGTGAGGGAGAGAGGAATGGGCAATGTGGAACAAAGTATATTAAAAAAATAGAATAAAATAAAAGAGTTTTTGCTTTGGTTTGTTTTTGCTGTAAAATTTATTAATCTTTATGAGCTCATGCATCTCTATATCTGTATGTATACAAATGTGTGTATGCATATGTATATATACATATGTACACATAGACACATACACGTAGATACAAATAGCTTTTTAAAGGTTAGTGAGTACAGAGTCAATACCTCCTTCCTTGTTTTTAAAAACATTTTTCATATTCCTTTGAAATCAGACCATGCTGATAAAGGACATGTCACTGGTTCCAGTATAGGTTGGGAAATTACATATTAGAGAGCAGTGTAGGGGAAAGGGACCTGGGGGTCCTGGTGGACAACAGGATGACCATGAGCCAGCACTGTGCCCTTGTGGCCAGGAAGGCCAATGGCATCCTCGTCTGGATTAGAAGGGGGGTGGTCAGTAGATCGAGAGAGATCCTCCTTCCCCTCTACTCTGCCCTGGTGAGACCCCATCTGGAATATTGTGTCCAGTTCTGGGCCCCTCAGTTCAAGAAGGACAAGGAACTGCTGGAGAGGGTCCAGCGTAGGGCAACAAAGATGATTAAGGGAGTGGAGCACCTCCCTTATGAAGAAAGGCTGGGGGAGCTGGGTCTCTTTAGGTTGGAGGAGACTGAGGAGTGACCTCATTAATGTTTATAAAGGGTGAGTGCCATGAGGATGGAGCCAGGCTCTTCTCAGTGGCAAACAATGATAGGACAAGGAGTAATGGGATCAAGCTGGAACACAAGAGGTTCCACTTAAATTTGAGAAAAAACTTCTTCTCAGTGAGGGTGACAGAACACTGGAACAGGCTGCCCAGGGGGGTTGTGGAGTCTCCTTCCCTGGAGACATTCAAAGCCTGCCTGGACACATCCCTGTGCAACCTCACCTAGGCATTCCTGCTCCAGCAGGGGGATTGGACTAGATGATCTTTTGAGGTCCCTTCCAATCCCAAACATACTGTGATACTGTGTGAAGGGCATTTGGTGAATTTTCTGCTGCAATGGGAGGATCTGACCTGGCTACTTTTTTGTGCAGGGCTACTTCTGGAAAATAAACAGGGGTGCTCCTGTGGGGAGGACAAAAGTGGAACCTGGAGCAGAAAGACCGTTGTGACTCACCGTGACTAGCAGGTGCCAGTCCTGCTAGCCCAGGTAGTCGGCGCCCGAAAGCTGGGGGAAGGAGGGACCCCAGCCCCAGGAGGAGGCGGCTGCTGCAGGCCCCTGCACCACTGCCTTTCATTTTGCTTTCGCCCGAGACTCCCTCCAGCCTCCCTTTTTACAGTTTTATGTAAACTCTGGGGTTCTGCCGGATGAAAGTGCTCTCTGTTTTGCAGTAGAGCTGTGGCTTTTGGATTTTACGGCCCCAAAATTGCTTCATGATGATCCAGAGCACACATCACAGCCCAGAAACCACACGGGAGCTGTGCTGGTAAAGGAAGCTGAGAGTTGCTGAAGTAGCCAGACTGAAATTTATAACCGTGACCTGGGCCTTGTCAGGCCTTTACGACACCGTGTAAAGTGAATTGCTGCTTAGTCACCAATTTGCTTGGCGAGATTGGCTGGATTAGGAAATACATAAAAGGTCAGACAGTAGGAGTTTGTCTAGACATCCTATTTTGGATTATATGCTCTACACGTTGCTGTAGCAACCCCTGAAAAACATTCATATTTTAGAAATATTTTTGAAGGCTCCTTTTCAGTAATGAGCTACCGAAGCTTTTGTGAACAAAATTAACTTGTTTCTCTACCGCCCGCAGCCCAGCAGCTGCCCAGTGACACCCTTTTAGGAAGCCAAGGGCAGCCGCCTTGGCCAGGCAGCTGCTGGGCTGCCCCAGCGCCAGCACCTCCGGCTTCCTCATGGAGGCCAAGCCTGTGGGAGCTGCCAGGGACCCTGGAGGCATGTGGGCCTGCCATAGGTGAAGGAGCTGACAGACAGGGACCACACGCTTCCCAACGGCTGCCAGACCATGCTCTGTCGCCCTTCACCAGCCCAGGTGCCACGCCAGCCTTTCCAGCAGCAGAGTGATGCTGGAACACAGAAGAAAGAGATCCTATCTCAGCGCGCTGAGGTCTGTGAATAAAAGAAGCAGTGCCGTGGCTCGCCACCTGCGATCGAGTCCACCAGGGTTGGAGCTGGGCTGCTTGAAAGTTTTAACAAAAACAAACACACAAAAAAAAAGTATTGTAGCAAAAGAGGAAAACCAGCTAACCAGGCAAAACCAGGCTCCATAATCAGGTTTTCTAATTCTATGACATTATTGCTATTTACTCCCATCCCATTCATCTTGCAAGTGAAAAGTGGGAATAATTCCAAATTTAGAGTTCTGGAACTCTTCATCTTGCATTTTAAACTGGGGGGGGGGGGGGGGGGGGGGGGGGGAGGGAGGGAAAAATCCAAAAACCAAAAAACAAGGAAAAAGAAAACTTGAACTCCAGAAGTTTCAATGACACTAATTGCATTTGGCTGGGCTTTCCAGGTTGAATCAAATAGATGCCAATTTAAACTAAATAGAATGTAGCAAGAAAGGTTTTATGAAAACCAAGGGCAGATTTACTTTGTCTACTCAAGTAAAAATTAATGAATAAATAAACACTCCAGACAGCGCTTTTGACCAGGTTCATTAAAGTAAGCGCATGCTTTAACTTTATGATTCCTATCATCTGATACCTAGAAAACTGGCTTTTGAATTCATTCCTGAAAGGGCTGGTATTTATTAGGACTGGTCAGTTTTCTTTCCTTTTCCTCATAATTATCTTCTGGATAAATATTACTGTGAAAGGGCTTTTGCATTGCTGTCTGCTGACATAGCCAGCACCTGGAACAACGGCAGTGCTCATTCAGCAGTGCAACAGATGTTCCTCTGACAGTATCATGCACCTTCCTTGGGCAGTGCTCTTCCTCCAAGCCCTTCAGAAAAGCAGATGTCATTATTCCCACTCTGCAGATGAGGAATAGCAGGAGGAAAGCAGAACTTAGAGAAATAAGCAGACAGTTTTGAGAAGGTGTGGACTATTTGCAGCTTCCCTGACACTCTTGGGGTCAGACTGCTGTTTCTGTCACCACTGACTTTTCCTATCTGTGTCAAGGAGGTGTGTAATTTGTTTACTTTGTAAATTAAACTGCAAAATACCATGCTGAGTTATAGCTGGGGCAGACTGAGTGGCTGAACTGAGCAACATTTCTGAAGTAAGAGCAAATAATAATAGCTGCTGTGCTGATACCCTTTGAATTTGAAACCTAATGCTCCGGCACTTCCCAGGCAAAGTGAATCAACATGCATTCGTGGTTGTCTCTGGCACAGGCAAAGGGATTGCACATGAATTTGAGGAGTGTAGCAACACCCCCGGGGCTGAGGGTGTATGTGCGCTGATGTATCAGATTCTACACTCTAAAACAACCGCAGGCAGATGCATATTTCATGGCCTACCTGCTCACCAAGGCTCCCAGCTGACAGCCTATGAGTCAAATAATGTGAAACTGAAACACACAGTGGAAGGGACATTCCAGGTTTGACCAAGCAAACACCTCTCTGGTTCCAAATTGCTTTCAGCCAGCTTCCTTTGGTCATACTTCCTCGGTGATTTGCCTGTAAAATGAGCTTTTATTTAATGTTTTTAAATACTGTGTTAATAAGAAGGTTATAGAACCGCATCAGATATTTTTGAATTCCAGCACAAATCTGTTATCTATTATTATTATTATTATTATTATTAGGCAAACAGCCTTGTTTAGGCAAAGCAGGATTGCAATACAATTTGCCAAATGAATAACAGGTCTCTGCCCTGAGGACCTTACAGTCTGAAGGCAATTTTGGCAAAGTTTTCAAAGGTGCTGCATACCCACAGTTTACAGTGACTTCAAGGAGAACCTGTGAGTACAACGACAACTTTGAAAATCATGCCAAATATAAATATTTTTTTTTCCTTCTTTGATATCTGGAAGTCACTTGTAACTTTTTAATTACAAACATGTTATCAAGTTTTATTGTTTGACTTAGTACCATCTTTCCCTTTCAGGACTGATCTTCATTTGGTTGATAGACATTTATTGTCTCTTCCCCTACAATGAGATTGATTGTCCTCCTATGGACAGCTAGGCACCACCAGGGAATATTCTACTAAATGTAGCAGCAATTGGGATGAACTATATTCCTCTTTTTATAGGTGAATATAACTGGAAGGCTGCATATTACTTATAAAGGGGACAGATTTCACTAATATTTACAAATGTAAGGGGCAAGTAGGTGGGGTATTTTAGATCTGTGATAGTATGTAGAAGTCTCAGGGCACAGTGAAAGGAGTTTTTGATAGATGCTTTTGCATAGTGGGGAGGCTATTTTAAAGTAGCTTTTTAAAAACAGGCTTCCTGGAAAGACAATACCTTCAAAATGCTAATGCAATATAATCTGTAGCAAAATATGTAGTTAAATTTAAAATTTAAGCAAGATAAACACAGTTCATTATGCTTTCCACTATTCATAAAGACAGCTGGATGAGGGACATGCACTGCATATTGTGGACGACTTTCCCTAATGAACAGTACATCACAGTACATTTTTCTGAAGTGGGGTACAGAGAATTAGAAGATTATGTCTAGATTAAGAGGAAAGGGGATTTTTATTTTTCTGAGGACATGTATGATATTACTATCATTCTGCTATATGACTCCATATTCTTAACTCTGTTACTTTAAAACTAGGATATGAAATATCAGCATTTGTATGAAGTAAAAGAAAACAAGTGAGAAGGTAAGCCTATCGATGTGATACTGTTACTAAGCAGAACAGAGAAGCAACGTGTAGGACATGTGAAAGCCTTGAAAATGAAGAAAAAAAATAGTTCTGTGTACACAGGAGGAAAAGGTAATTTTAGTCCCACCCAGCTCTTATTTAGTGCTTTTCTCTTGTGGATCTCAAAGTACCTTAGCAAATCAGTGAGTACCACTACCTGATTTATGGATGGGAAAACGGAGGAAGAGATGGGGAATTTGACATATTCAAGGCTGCCCAGTATACCAGCTAGGAATAGAAGGAATATCCTGCTGCCTCAGTGCTGCATCGACTAGATTCTATTAACTATGAATGCTGATTCAGCTGAAATCCATGCAAAACCATTGTTGAATTACCGCCAACACTGGCATGCAAACTACAAAAGTAATTTGGTTTCTCTGACTCAAAATATGCCATGAAAACAGTCTGTTCCCGCTGACTGTGACACCCTCACTTGAACCTGCTGTGAGACTGGAAAAGGCAATGGCTCTTTTGACAATCTGCTCAGCCCTTCCTCTTCCACAGGTGAGCAGAAGCAAAGAGTTTTGCCTTCACTCCAAATTTTCCACCCAGGTTGTCCCAGAGAGTTTCCACTCCCCTTCATAAAAACTGCTGAATCATCCTCCTGCAATTTTCCCTGGTGCCTGATGTCCCTCCAGAGCTATATTCTTTGGTAATCTCCTCTTTACCTTTATATTGTCCACATACACACATTAATATTAGTAACTGTAGTTAAGTATTATCTTATTTTGGCAGAAGTTTTCTAGAAGACAGAATCAGAAATCTACTGCTTTTGTTGATACTGCTTATCTTCCTTGCCAAGTCCTCACCTCCTTCTCTTCTTCTTTCTTGGATCTTTCCCAACGTCTGTTTTCCCTCCACATAATTTTCCTTCTTGTTGAATATTGTACTATATTAATATTTTTTCTTCCTATTCCCCTCTGCCTTTTTCCCTCTCCCACACTTTGTTTCTGTTCATGACCTCCATTCTTCTTCTGTGTCTCTTTCCCACATTCCTCCTCTTCTAACTGGTTTCTCCCAGTCTCCTCAGCCAGAAATAGATCAATCATGTCGGGAGGTTTGGGAAACAAGTGCATGAGCAGCAGCTGGTCAAGCCAAGTGAAGCATCTGCATTCAGAGGTTTCGCAGCCATTTTTCACCTACTTTCTGCTTAGTCTGAGCATGTGGAAGAAGGCACAGCTGCCACATCTGCTGGAGAGGTGCTCTGTGGTCATGAGAGACAGAGAAGTGATACAGCTATCCAGAAACTAGAGTGCCCATGCTATTTCACCCTCTTTGACACAGCTGGAGCTCACCTTTACTTTCCTAAGAGGTTTAGGAAAAGGTTTTGGACATGAGCTAAGGCAAGGATAACTCATTAAATATTTGCAACAACCCTCATATCAGGTCACTTCTGTGGTTGAACTAGAAGAACAACAAGGTTAGCAATGTGAAGCACATAAACTGACACAAAATTGACTGTGTTTAAACACAGCTTTGGTGACTGTCTTCTGTGTCCTTAGAGATACTGCCCAGTCAGTATCACAAACATGTTAGTTAATGAAAAATATTAATCACAGAGAGGACACTTGTATTTTTAAGAGCCTGATCTGATTCAAAGGTATTAAGAACAAAATTTGCACAGATGCCTGCCTTCAAACCTAGTTGTCAGTTCTTGCAGAGAGGTGCATAGGGCACAGTATCTTGTGACTGCTTTACAAGAGAGTGATTACACCAGCATTGGAAACAGTATTCAAGGAATACAAATTTCTCAATGTGTGCCTGTTTTGCAGGCAGAGCCAAGACGACCAGAAGATTCATCTGCTCTCCAGGACTGATGCCTTGAGCCCTGAGGCTTCTTTCTCCCCAACCTGCCCCTCCATCTGCAAAAGTGGAGGGTGCTGCGAGGCCAGCATGGATGGGTAAAGAGCTCCTGTCAAAACCCAGGTGGTAGAAGGATGTTTATGTAATGTGGAAAAAGAGACAGACCACCTGGGAGGAATTTAAGGAGGCCGTTAGTGTATGCAGGGATGCGGCGTGGAAGGCCAAGCTCTATTTGGAAGTAAATCTGGCTGGGGATGTCAAAGACAGTAAGAAGGGATTCTTCAAGTACATCAGCAGCAAAAGGAAGGTTAGGGAAAACATAGGTCTGCTGCTGAATGAGGAAAGTGCTCTGGTGATGGAGGATACAGAGAAGGCAGTGTTACTGAATGCCTTCTTCGCTTCCATCTTTACTGCTAAGACTGCCCCTCAGGAAGAACAAGGAATTACTGGAGGGAGTCCAGTGGAGAGCTACAAAGATGATTAGGGGTCTGGAGCATCTTTTTAATGAGGAGAGACTGAGAGAGCTGGGTCTGTTCAGCCTGGAGAAGAGAAGGCTGAGAGGGGATCTTATCAGTGCTTATAAATATCTCAAAGGTGGGTGTCAAGAGGATGGGACCACACTCTTTTTCAGTGGTGCCCAACTGTAGGATGAGGGGCAATGGGCACAGACTGAAGCTACTGCCCTTTCAAGCACCATCCCATGCAGATGTGCTCTCAGTGGGGACAGATGCTTAAATTGCCTGAGGTCTTGTCTACCCTGACTCCCATCATCGCTACTGCCAGTGGAAAAGTTGTAGACCAAAAAAAGCTTGTTGTAAATAGACTCTTGTTTAAATGCTTGGTGCTTTCAGCTGTTTCTAACTGAAGCATGTCAAGGTGTAGGAGGGAAGCCCTAATGTCTTACGGGGAGCTGGGAAACACCAACTTCTGTGAAATGCCTGTGGCTAGCTTTAAATATTCTTAGAGGTTTTGCTTAACTGTTTCAGTAAGTAAGAGATCTCAAGTGGTTGTTTAGAGGGTAAGTAGACGAAGCGTTGGTAATTTAATATCAGCTATATACTTGGCCTCATAATTTTTCTCTTCTCTGTCAGTTCTTCATCAAGCCACAGAAACCAAAGTTTAATCGCTGTCTCTTCCTCAGAACAATGCAATTGCTTTTGCAGTTCTCTCCTTGAAAATCTGCCAACAGTGCATTATCATATATACAGGATCTCACAAGACTTTTAAAAGCTGCACATCATCACAAGCTGTCTTCTTGGTAAGAAATAGTGTAGCGTTTTGTCTAGAGAAACAGTAGTTAGCTCTGAGCTATAAATTTCTAGATGATGACTGCATAGTTTGGATGGTGATGTAAGGGCTGCAGAGAAGGCAGTAACTCTCTGAGAATGCCTGCCCAGGACTCCTCATCACTGAGGAATGGTTAAATATACCATAAATTGCAGGCTGATTGGCTGAAGGAGACTTCAGCTCCTAATTATCTCCCGCTAACTCGCGCACTGGAATGAGACATCTAACGGATTTACTATGATGCATGGGCTATCCTCCAACCCACCCTCTCCCCAACTTTTTTATATTCTGTTCTTTAATAAAAATGTTTACTGTTTTTCTACCCCTTCTCAACTTTGCCTTTTTCCATTCTCTAACACTCTTTTGAATGGGTCTGCCTGCTGTCTACACCGAGTCACTAAACAGATCACAGAAGGTTTCCAAAGGGAAATGGCCCATTCCCTTCGTCTGATTGGTGAGGTGAAACTTTGGTCTTTGAAATTTTTTTCAAGCCAATAATACATCCGTCCCCTGACACATATACAGATTTAGTATCTGCTTCCTATTAATGTCCTGCTAAGATGTAGGTCATCTGGACTGCTACTTCTGCTGATATACTTCCATAGAGCTGAGCTATCTGTAGCGTGCTCAAAGGGTGCAGATAACCCCAGTGCAGTAGAAGCAGAGTTTCATACAGTTTCCTTTCCATAAAGTGGTTCTATCTGTGGAATTATAGAGAGCATGTCAGGTTTGCTCTTTTTAGCTGTTATAAATCAAGGTCATTTGTCTCTTAGAATTTGACAGGCTATCCCCTTTTAGAGTTATTTACTGTCAGTAATTAAAAAAACCCCAAACAGTTAACTATTGCTTTCAGTAGAGAAGAAGTTTGCTTGCTTTTATATCTGAAATCTTGTTAGTTAAGGTTCCTACTTAACGGTTAATCCCATTCATAATCAGGCTCAAAATAACCCTGGCATATCTTTCTTAGTCATCACACCACTGAAGTCATAGGTTGGGATCCAGAAGATAAAAGCAAGTGGGCTATGAAAAGGATAATCACAGATAACTGCAGTGCAGAGGAAGGAGTGAGTGCATAGACAAGCTCCTCTTTGGAGCAGTGGATACACCAGTAGCTGTAAGGATGTGGGCTGACAGCCATGCACATTTTGTCAGTCTGACGATGGGGAGCCACCTGCTGCCATTGGTTCCCTGCTGCTGCACTCCAGACCAGGCACAGCGCTGACTCCAGGGATGGCCTTGCAGACCACAGAGGACAGGATTTCCCTCGGCTCAGACCCTGAGGTAGTTGATCCAGCCTCCCCAGTTCAGGAGCCCACTTTATGCTGCTGAAGTGAATCATATTGAGTAGTTTATCCTCTTTAAGAATGTCACAGCCTAAACTGACAAATTAAAACATGGTCCCTAACATTTAATCAGTTAAAATAAATTGTCCAAACTCTGCAGCAGTTTCAAACATTTCTTGTTTAACGGGCTTAGGAGACTAAACCATGCTGTAGTATTGGAAGTGTTACATCCAGTCATATTTCTTATGAAGTCAAGATCTAAGTAGATAGTGCTGCCGTCTTTTCATCCTCTGAAATGTCTCCATGCATATACTTATTCTGTCACTGTTGGAATATGTCAGCATATGTTAGCTGGTGAACCTTAGAAAGAATCGATTATATCAATAATTTCATGTATACATACTTTCCAGGATCATCAAAATCAAGTTAATAGATAATAAAACAGTGCCTTAATCATGACCACTCAGGCCTGAAGCCATGCACTGGATCATTCACCTCACCCATATTTGGAATTTCCATGACTGATACAAATTGATTAAGAAGCAGCATAAGATGGCTCTAGTTTCTTCAAGTGTCAGTTTAGTACCTGTTTCCAGTAATGGAAAAGTATGGTCAGCTGGGGTGGAGCTAGCCTTAAATCAGTGCACAGTCTCCAAGACAGCTTTCTGTCTTCAATCCTTTCCTGTAACTCTGCAGGTTTGCAGGGGGGTGGTGAGTCTGACAGTCCAAGGCCTCCATTGCACCTCTTGTGAGCATTTGTGCTCCAAAAATAATGCTGCAAAGGTCCACAAGATACCAGGCAACATACATGGAGGACATTAATTTCCCCATTTTTCTTAAAAATATTACTGAGATGAACAATGCCAGCTAAGGAAAGCCTCTGTTTTATTTTGGTTGTAGATGATAGGCTCCATTGGCACTTAGGCCATAACATTTTTTGTTTTGCTGTTGTTTAAAAGGAATGTATAAGCTAAGGATCTTTTTAACATGCAGCTGGAGCCATGGCTTCCAAGTGTAAGGTGCAGTGAGTGAGGGATATGCCAGCACATATCCCAGTTCTAAGGAGCTTTGTTTGTGTGAACTGCTGCTGTTAATTTGCATTTGCAGGATCAAGTGCTTCACCAGTCTCCCAGTCATTTCACTGAGGTTTTCACAAGCGAGAAGGGGCATTTTATTTTAGAAGAGGAAAATTCTGGTAATGGAAGGTGCAAAAAATTACTTGGTGGGCAGGGTTTTACCACTCACGATGGCCTTGCCTCATTTCTTCTTTTTTAAAAAAAAAAAAACATAATGAGAAAGTAGAAAAGGCTGTTCCTTTGAGTACACTTTATCTTGATGGTTGGCTTTGCACAGAAATTCTCTGCTTTGTTTCATGGTTTTATCTGTGGTTTTGAATGAGTGAAGGAGCAAGGGTTAAAAAAAGTGCTTGTGTTTGAGAAGGATATAAGACCAAATGTTCTTAGAAAGTTTTTTGCCAGATATTCGCATTCAGTGGTTGGTTTGGTTTTTTTTAATGGACTTGGTATATTTTCTTGAAATAGAGGATGTAGTTCTATTAGACTCTTTACACTAAAATATTTCGAACCCATTTCACATAAGAATTCACTGGTTATATATACTTTTAATAAAATGAGCCAATAGAAATGGCCACTGATTTATGGTAGATTGGTTTGAGTCCTAGCAGTGACACGAGTAAGTGGGAAATGCTTTGGGAAGAGCTGAGTTAGTTTTCCAAGACAATCTGAAAGAACAATTTCTTGTACTGCTGCCTCCCAGTTGTTCACTTACAACCTGGTGAGCGTGACTAGGATGGCACATATAGTGAGAAGAGAGGAGCATTCTTACCTCATTCCTCTCACATCAGGAGGTAAGGTGTGAGGGATTTTGAGTTGTTATCACCAAGGCATAGTTTGCTGGAAAAACATTTTCATCCATGATCTAAACTTGGAGCCAAAATTAAAAACTTCTAAAGTAAAGAACAAAAAAATCCCTGGGGATCCTATCAAATGTTTTCTTGGAACCAAGACTGTGAATTAGTCTTATATTTTGTTCCACTGAAGGTAATGAATAATATTTAATAACCTCCTTATGTTATTATTGGCCTGAGTCTGGAGGGGTTGCCCTGACTGGTCAGTGTGGATAATGGATGTCAGAAAAGGTGCTAGGCTATTTGTATATACCTTGGCGAAGATTTTACCATCCCTGTTCAAGAGTGATATGGGTCTTTATGAAGTGTATGATTTTACAGCTTCTTTGGAAAAAGAGTCATTGTTGCTGCATTTAGGACAGATAGAAGAAATCATTTGGAAGGCAGTCTATGAGGTTCACACAGGGGATAAACCGCTTCTTTAACTAGCAGAGTAGTCTAATCTAGATAGAATTGATCTAATTAAGATGGAGTTCCATGTTAGAGGGTTGGCCATTGCCCCACAAGCAGGGCTGCAAAGCCTCTTCAGATCTTCCTCTCATCTTCTGTCATCCTGCACTGTATCCACTGACCATCCATTGTTCAGGAGCCGGTGAGTAGAGCTGTGGTTGTACCTAGTGTTCATTTGCCATATTGTGGAAGCCACCTGGATTTGGCAGGCAGCCCCTCGGTTCACCCCGTCCCCGTGCCATTTTCACTGCTGCATTGCTTCCCTCCGCTGCCCTGCCATGGCGCTCATGCTGCAGCCAGCAGGAAGTCAACAGGTCTTTCCTTAATATGTCAACCCTTCTTTGAAGTTCATCTCATCTAACAAAGGGCAACTCCATCGCTCCTTCTAGCCCACAATTCACCACTCTCTGCATCTAACAGCCTCCCTTGCCTCCACAGGCAAAGGAGAAAGGGAAAACAAGAGGGTGTGAATTAATAGACAGAAAATGGTGTTAGAAAATCCCTTATGGTGGTGCATTAAATCTTCCTTAAAAGCTTTGAAGAGCTTCCTGAAAATATGAGCGCTATAATGTGTGGGTAGGGATGTAAAACCTCAGGCCAGTGAGCTGCCATATATCACCCAGGTCAGGTCACTGAGCCTACATATTTCTCTCAGCCAATCTCTTTCCTCACAGTCACTCAAAATTAGAGCAGGACCAAGTTTAATGAAGTGTTTTGAAAGTAGTTTGCTGCCGGCTGCCACCTTTGCCAGGGTACCATAGCCCCTCTGCTGTGATGTGACTAATTATAAAGATGTTCCTTCAGATCCATGTTTTTTCAGTGCAGAAAAGGGCTCCAGGCTGTAGCCATAAGGGACATCACTTGCCACAAGAGGACATGTGGGTGTCACTGGTGTAAGGCTTGTCTTGAGTATCTAGGGCTAGAGCTACTTATCTTGTGAAGTGACAGCAATGGCAGAAATCACCCATATTAAATAAGATTTTTGTTATTGCAGCTACAAAATTGCACTGCAGTTTATAGAGCAGAGAATACTACGATTTGTTGGTATTATGGTAGTGCTGAGCAACCTCACTTGAGGCACGTACTCATACACATGCTGAGTAAGGAAGACCATTCCTTAACTACAAAGCTTAAACTATCAGCAACTGAGAAGGTAAAATGGAAGAGCAAAACAGACAGACACCTAGGCTAGGATTAGAGAATGGAGAAACAGAAACCAGTTGGTTAGAAAAACAAAACTGTAATTCACTAACCAGATCAGGATTTAATCTTTCTGCTTTCTTGATGGTAATAACTTAGAGAGGTGCATAAACATGGAAATCAGTTCTTGCACTGCAAGAGCTATGGGTCTGGTGGGGCAGCTGCAGTTTCTGAACACACTGTCTCTGGGATGTCTGTGGGGATGGGAGGGAGGCACCCTGGAAATCCCATGCTGCTGCTGCAGCAGTGGTGAGCACAGAGGACTGCTCTTTCACTGCCCTTTCAGTCTTGCAAACTCCCTTCACAAAGAACTTCCTTCCAAGCCTGTGCCACGCTGACAGCACTCCATCCAAGGAGCACCCTTCTGCTGTAACCGCTGCCAAAGAGACTGCTCCTGCAACTTGATTTAAGTGCTAATCCCTCCTTTGCTGACCCTCCTTTTCTGGTCTCTAGATAAGTCTTACGGCTTAGTCTTAAGTTACACCAAGCCATCCCTTGGTTTCCCAGATGTGCACAGGGGCTGCGTGGCTGAGTTTGTTACACAGTTCAGTTGACGGCATGACCTGGGAGAACTAATTCATGGTTGTTCTTTGACTCCACCCTTATGTTCAAAACACATGAATCAGGTCTTGAAAAATCATGGGACTCACTTAGTGATCATGAGATCTAATGAAAACAAACATGGGTTTCTTTTTATTTGCTTTTAAAGAGTATTTCACTCTTATACTTTAAGGTGGCTCTCACATCCAGTATTCAAAGCTCTTCTCCATACCCATGACTGCTACAAGCAGACATAAATCTAGGACCTGTCATTTTAATCAAAAAACTGAATGCTGAGAGATTTGTAGTTAAATCGGGAGCACCAGCAGGGTTGAAATCACAACAGTTTATATTGCTTCACACACCCCAGCTTTACAGCAATGCTATCTAGTGCCATCTCCAGTGTGAGCAGAGGACCTGGGAAAAGAAATCTAGGCTGGAACTGGGATCTCTGTTTGGTGTCCCTATTGAAAGCTGCAAGCCACATCACACTAATCTCAGATCCCCTGAACTTGTGATGCTGTTCAGACAAGATTTCTTTCTGACAAGTCTGCTTTTCTGGTCCAATACTTATTGTCTCTGCAATATGAAGAACCCATCTAATATCTAAAATACCTTGAACACTGATGTGATTTTGGGAGAGCTTGTTCCAAGAGGGGTATAGGAAGAGTAAAATTAGCTTGCTTCAGTAGCTTTGGGGGTGGAGAAGAGCAAGGAGTAAAAAATATTTTAAAGTGAAGGTACCCACTCTCTTTGGATGGATATCTCTATCCAGAGAAACCAAGAGCACTGGGAGTCTCAGTGATCTGGATCCATCACAGGAGTAAGACAGGTTGGCTTGTGAATCTTACTCCTGAGGTTTTGTGCAAGTGAAAATTCATCTAGGTCTTCAAATACAACCTAACTGGAAGGTGGAATTTATGTAAAACAACTGAATTTGGTCAGACAAGTTTCCTGGAAATTAGAAATGAGTTCAAACTGCATCATTGCAAGCCAATTTTTAAAAAGTTTAAACTCTAGCCTAGTTGATCATCATCTCTTCTTACCCCTTCCTGCCAATCCATTACAGATTTGGCCTCTGCAAGTACATTATTAAAGATAGGAGAAAACTGCAAAATGCACATTTGGAACCAATTTTAGCTTTTGGAAACCCTGATGTACTGAAATACTTAAACTCTCCTTGCTGAATACTCTTCACAAATTTGAGGTTTCTGATGTCAGTCTAAGCCTGGAGTTTGGTGACACAAAACTATGAGATGTTTGCTTTGTTCAGTCTTTGCTATTAGTCTTCTGAACAACGGGCAGACCATGAACTCCTGCCTCTAAAATAGCAAACTTTGTATATTCGAAGTTTGTGGAGTGATGCAGAAACTATAGGTGAAAAAAAATAGTTTTAAAGTACAGCCTTAATGTAGGTACAAAAACTGTGATTAAATCACATGAGTAAAGCAACTTAATTTGAAGTGTGGGGTTTGGGGATTTTTTCCTGTGGTCATTTCCATAATTAGTTAGAAAATCAGCCCTGATCAAGGAATGTTTTTATTTGTTTTAACTGTGTCCTACTTAATGGAGATGTAATAATTCAAAACCATTACATTAAGGTAATTATGTTTTAATAAACATAAGCTTGGCGTTCAGACTGGAAATAGAACCTGTACCCTGAACCAATTAGGAGCCGTGAAATTAATAGGAGACAGTTGATTGCAGTTTGTGAAGTACATTTATTAAACCAGTAACAAATAATCTATTAATCTTTCTCTAAACATCAACAACATAAAAGAGTTCCTTACCTCAAAGTCAGTTGCATTAAATAATTTCACCAAAATAAAATGAGACGCCAGAAGTTTGCATGTCGAGATATGATTTATAGCATGAATTAGTTGCTTTTGTGTGATGAAGGGTATAATTAAGCTCCAGAGGCAGCATGTGGCCACAGCAAATGGCTTGGCAAAGAGCTGATCTCTGGAAACCAACTCACAGGGAAAAACGTTTGTGCTGCTGGTGGCATCGGCAGGTCAGCGGGACAGCCTGGTCCCTGGGCAGGCTCCTTTCCACCTTTGTCACGCACAAAGGAAACACGCAGGTTTACCAGGAGCAAGGCAAGCCAGAAGGTACTCCACATGCCCAGTGAGCAAAACACAAAAGCCTTTGTAAAAACAGAAACATTTCTCAAAAGCCTGCCTGCTAACCAGGACTAGAAATATTGCAGGTGAGGATGTAAACGGAAGCAGTCAACTCACAAATGGCATTACTTTCTGAGTGTGCTTTACTTGGGATGCTGATAATACCGAACTGAATGATACAGGGAAAGGCTTGTGTATTTTCCTTTGGCTCCCTGTCCTGCTCAGCCCTTTCTCTGCAGCCAGGTCTCATGGTTCTCTCTGTTGCTTTTATTTCTGATGCAGTAAGGAAGAGAAAAGCATTTTAAAAAGCTGTAGTAGTGTGCATCTGTAGACTACACAAAGAAACAGGAAAGACAAGAGGCAGTTGGCATTGAAGTTATTTCAGAAACTGCTTCTCATGTTCCCTTTCTGTTGGGCAGGATCTCTAAATAGCCAGGGGTTATCTAGCAGGGCCCCATACTGAAGCCCCAGAGTCTATCAGAGCAAAGTATGTAAGGATGGCCAAGTCTTGTAAGTTAAGCTGTGAAATGTGATTATTTGCAATCTATCTGCTCAAACTGATGATTTCTTCATTTATTTAACATCATGCAAGGAAACACTGCTGCTATTGCCTTTGGCGTTTTCAAGATTTTATATGGATTGCTTTTAGTTTGATAAGACAGATGGTATCTTTCATATGGCAAGCAAAAACAAATAGCTTAAGTTTGTTGGTTGTGAATTCCAAGCTTCTAATTTACATAAGAAAAATATGAAACAATTCAATATTTTACTGGTTTGATGTACCAATAGAAAAATTGCTGTCTCTATGTATGCAAGCCAGTACATTTTCTCTGGTAGCATCATTACAAGTGATGGAGTTAAATTTCAAATTCCCTATGTAAGTAACTGGTTCTCTGTCTTCACTTTTTCTTTCTCTAAATCCATACAATTTTGCCTGTTCAATTTTCTTTTACTCTGTGTAATGCCACATGGTCTTTAATGCCTTAGTTAACAATCTTAGCAACTTTTTAGGGTCTTCTATATCTATTGTCCAAGGGAGTGTTTCAGCAGATATGAAACTGATTTGTAATAATCAACATTGTACAATATAATAATGTAATTCATCCATGAACTGGATTTGGCATATCATGGAGGTTATCAGGGTGTTTATTTTATACCTATGTGCCATTGAATGCAACAGGGGCTGCTGGACGAGTGGTTGGGGATCCAGCATGATCATCTCCACAGACACAAACACTGGTTTATGCTTGAAAGGATTGTAAGCAAAGCTGGAGAGCTACATCATGGGGTTTTTTTACTCTAGTAATAAAGCATGACATGTATCGCTTAGTTGAAAACCTAGATTTTGAAAGATTGCTGAATACTTAGAAAATCTCTTTTATGAGATGGAGGGGCAGACAGCTGCTGAGGGGTCTTAGAAGGACATCTTGCAGAGAGATTTGGGCCGCTCTCTAGAGTACCATAAAGCTCTAGGAAAAGGCAGACATGCAGGCTGTATCACTTTTCTCTCTCATGTTGTTGTTTCTCTGGTTTAGAAAGTCGTTTTTGTTTCCTGACTGCCATCATCCACGGATGCTGAAGGTAAGTCAGGTTATTACTGAGGCAGTCACACATAACAAGAAAGGGGTACAAGCCATGGCTTTGCCTGGTGCCACCTCAAGGGAGTAGATACTGGTTAAGGTTTGAGCAGATGCAGCTGGAAGGCAGGAAGGATAAGAGCTACAGTTAGCCCAGGAGCTGTGACCAAGGCTCTCTTAGTCACAGCCTCAAGTTACTAGCCAAATGGCTTCTGGTATGAGCTGCTGACGCCTCATGAGAGGAAATGGTATTGTTAATAATGCTGAGTTTGAATGGGTAGCCAAAAACTCCGTAACACAGTTTCCAGAAGAGCTGATCTGAAAGCAAGAGAGGGAAGGGTTCATTATCAAAATTACCATGTGTGGTTTCCATCTCTGCCTTTTAGGTATCTGTCATCATTTTTGGTTAAGACTTAATACCTAAAAGAGAGTATAACTCGGCACTCCAAAGCTCCAAAAGCAAACATTACTCCTATTTTTTTAACCACAGACAGCCAATCTTTCAGAGCACTTTCCCCATCAGCCTGATCCCCATGCTCCTCTCCCCAGCATCCCTCCTGCAGCGGGGCAGCAGAAGTAGCTCTCAGCTGAACACTGAGCTAGGCCTCCGTGTCCACAGCAGCAGCGAGCGCAGCACAGGGGATCGTGGCCATGCTGAGCCTCCACACCAGGCAAACGCAGGCCAGTGAGCTTCAACAGCACCCCAGGGAAGGGAGGCTCACCCTGCGGCACCATAATGAGGCCAGCAGGTCTCCATCAGTGCACTTTCTCCCCCCTCACAATGCATGAGATAATAGTGAACTTCTTAACCTCAAAGTTTATCAAGCATTCAGTGAGCTTAAAGGTATTACCACAATACATCCTTCAAATCATAATGAGCAATCTAATCCAAGTTACCTGTCATGTATGAGTCAACAAAAGAATATCATTGGCAGCTGAGCACTTTATTTCTCTTTTACGGGTTGGAAGCAATTCTCTCTTGATTGAGAGGCATGAGGCAGTGAAGTCATATATGTCAATCTCCCAGCGAAATCCTCTGTGAAAGGTGAATTCTGGTGCCCTGTTACATAGAGTTTCCATCTTTTGAACCATCAAGGCTACAAGTTGTCATGAGAAGCCTTACATGATAAGCCAAGCCAGAAGCAACAATGCCTCAGTCCATGGAAACTGAAAACAGAGGGCAAGAGTGATTTTAAAAATACACCCTTAAAGATTGTTTTTTTCATCTTGCACAAAAGTTCTAATGTATTTTAATCAGACAACTACACAGACAATTTAACCCAACAATGGCATGGTAAGGCTGTAGGCAAATATAATTTTATTTATAGTTCTGCACAAGTGGTAAGAAGCTTACTGCAGTTTGATATTAAACAGCCTCCAGTCTCATCTGACTGCAAAATGAGCTAAACACAAGTCCACTCATAGTTTCTGTCGTCTTACAAGTTCAAACCACATGGTCGAGTTCTAGAGTCTCACTCAGTTTTTAATATCTTGTGAGGTTTGCTTCCAGCAACTTAAAGAGGAATTCTTAGCACCCAGAACTGCCAATATCTGAAAAAAAAAAAAAAAAAAAAAAGGCATCAAAACAACCCAGAGACAGCCAGAATCAATGGCTGTTTTCCCAAATATAGCCCTTTATTTCTCAGCAGCTTAAGTTTGCCATAGTGATATGGAATAAAAATCTCGCTCTGCCTTCTGGGATGTTGAATGGCAAATTGTTTAGGTAGTGAGTTATGCAGAATCTATATTGATGAATGCAATAATTAACTGTACCCATTTAGTGTTCGTATAGTGCTGCATCTCATGTCAGTTCCATAAATTCTGACACTTTGTCTTAATCTGGACTGGTCTGCTTTTGACACTTTACTGCTCCTTTTATTTACATCAAGTGGATGCTGTGCTCTCTCCCTGCAATGCAGACAATTAGTACAGTGCTACGTATTTTGCATTTAATTGAATTCCGTATGCCTCTAACAAGGCGGCTGATCTCATCTCAGTGCAATAACCTCCTTGATATGAAATGTCATTGGAAGAATGTTTTCTGTTTGAGAGACGTTCATATGTATGAGGTGCTGCAATCAGTTAAAACATTAAGGAACCTACAGTTGACTAAATAGCAGTGAAAATACAAGAAAAGAGTGGTAGTTTTCAGCCAGTTTTATGGAAAGTCAATAGGTATCCAGAGGTCCAATTACAGGAAATGTTTAAGCAATATGAAATAAAATTATAAGAAACAGAAAAGTAAATGAGAATGTTATAGGCACCCAGCATGCTTTTGGTCCTGACATAATGAATTAATTAAGAAGAATCAGTATTAAGTAGTAAAGATGAAATTCTGCTGTGAGTTGCACCTCTTTTAAATCTGGCATAATTTCATAGACTTCACAGAAATCACACTGGATATAAAAGTGAGAAACATGGAAAACTCTCGCCCTGACAAGCCAAAATTTATCATCCCTTTTGGCCTCATCCCTTTTGGCCTAAGGTCCAGCTTCCCCTGCCTATTTAGTGCAGTTCAGGGACCAGTTCAGAAGCCAGTGCCCTCATTTAATAGGGAGCAGCAAGATAAAGGGCAGCATTTTATTGCCAGCTACCCAGCTACTTTGGGGTGTCTGAGCAATAAGGCAGCTTCTTTCTTTAGATGCATGTTTCAAAAAGAGTGAAGAGGAAGCCTGCTGTTTCTCTCCTAGATTCACTCAGGCCATGGAGTCCCCCTGGCTTTAGGCTTCTGCACTTTCCTCTGTTTCCTTGCAGACAACCTGCCAGCAAGCCCCGTTTGCAGCACGCGCGGGGTGACTGCATCACTCTGCCCTGTTTACCTGTTGTTTGTCTCAGCAGCACCAGCAAGAGCTGTTTGATCTTAGTCTCTGAGCTGTGCAACCCTAGTGCCGCCAAGTGTGCTTGGTAAAACCTACTGAGCCATTCATTTAAATACTTGTTAAACAGGAAACTGCTGCTGTAAAGTTGAGCACTGTTTTATATTTAAACAAATAGTGGGAAGATACATAAGTGTCATTTTCTGTTGTAGTGGCAAACTTGAATGACCTGAATTATCCCACAAGTATCCCCTTGAAAATAAACCTGAAAGCCTGCTCAAATCTGTAAGCTTTTGCATGGGTAACAGCAGTGAAAGGGTTAACTTGCACAGTTCTTTCACTGCAAATGTAGGCGTCAAGAAAAAGTGATGCACACAATGGTGCAGCATTGGTGTTTCCCTTGCGATTGAAGGAAGGTAGTTATTAAGGTCAACCATACTTATTTTTGGCTGATGTGGAGCCCCTTTCAGCCTGAACACTCCTAAGGAGTGTACTTAAGGTCAAGGAAGTTGCATATTTTGTAAATGAAGTAAACAAGGGAAGCAAGAAATGTTGGTGTGTTGAGTACCTCCTTATATCAACTGTGGAGTATTAAGGCTTAAGAGTTCGATTTAGTGTCTGTCTCCTGCAAAACTGGGCATCAGTATTGTCAGGGATGACGGTGAGGTCAGCTGCAGACGTGGTGTCTCACAGAAGTCTGAGGCATCCAGGGGGACACAAGGCTACGCTGGTGTGGGAAGCTCAGAGATGCAGCCCAAGTGTGCATGGGACAGGGTCATTTGGGCCTTCAGATGTTTTGGGAGGGCATCACTTCACACCTGTTTTTTTGCCAGCTCTTTCTGTTCTGCAGGAGGTTTTGGCTCGTCACTTTGCTTATGTTTTGATAGGCTGTGCATGAACTCCTGAAAGAAAGCCAGCCTTTTCCTCCTCTGTCAGCCAGTGATGATGTGATAGCTACCACAGTGACACAGGTCTATTTTACCCACTGTACACTTACTCCTCAGCTGTGATGGTTGGAGCAGTTCACACAGCCAATGGTGCCTGTAAAACTTCACAGTAGAGCCAGTAGAGAGATTTCCTGAGAATGCATCTGGAGACATGCATTAGGCTATCATGGAGACACATATTAAGGGGAATGCAGGAGAGAGCCTTACATTTTTCTGGAGTGACCAGAATGGTTAGCAGCTCTAGTCAGATTCCCAGATATGCAACAATATCTTTCTAGTCATCAACACACTTCATTCTTCCTGCTCTCCTATTTGTCTCTCTCACTTCATATTGACAAGTGCCATGAAAACTACCTTACTCTTAACAGAAAAAATATATTTATGTATTTATAATGCATATATTGTATAATGAATACAATTAGTATTTTAATTGTTATTTATAATTTATGCTCCACAAATGAAGATGGTCATTGATAGTTCTATGACAAGAAAATACTTGAAATTGAAATTATTTTCATATTACTTTTTCTGATCATTCGCTTTTTGTGCCTAGGCATACACTGTCATTACAACATTTTGGAAGGATACCCCTTTTCTTCAGTCTTAAAAGTCCTCTCTGTTTAACATTTAATATATTTTTGTCTGTTGGCCTATTAGACTGAGCTCAGAAATGCAGTTCAAACTACAGGCTGAGTTATTTCTCATGTGAATGCTTTAAAGCACAAAAATAATGTTCTTCTGGTCTTGAAAATCTGGCGTAAAAAGCATGCAAAGTGATTCTCTGTGCAGTGGGTAAGACGTTGCAAAGACCCGCCTGTGGCCAGGTAGCTGCTGCGGCTGGAGACAGTGGGCTTCTCCCCAGAGCCTGAGCAAGCGCTGATCCCTTTCCCCTGTGGAACCCACCCTGATCCCAAGATAGGCAGGTGAGGTAATGCAGCTGCATTTCATGACTGTGACCCAAGAGGGTGGTGGTTTTTGTGTTGTTTTTTTTTTTTTTTTTTTTTTAAGATTTTGCCAAAACAGAAAGTCAGAATTAGTGCGTACAAAACACATCTAAACAATGGAACACATACAAATTAGAGTACCCACCCACAACGCCTAATACATAACTAGTGAGTCATGCCTGGAGCCCAGTGTGAGAAATCTGTGTAGGTGGGTTTTATTTCGTTTTCTTTTTGATTGCCGTTGTGCTTCTCTCTAGCTAATAACTATTGCATTCTGAACTAATAAACATAAGAATCTGAGCTTTCCAATATGTCTAAATATTTCATTTGCTAGAGTTAAAATTTGATCCTTGTGGAAATGCAAATGAATTAAGTCTTAGGACGCTAAACTCCTTGCTGCATATTTGAGTCCAGGGATTAAAAGTGAGATACTAAACCACTGGGATGAACCCCATTTGAGGTAGTAGTGACCAAAACGGTTGCCATTAGCAAGTTGTTCAATCACTTATGCAAAATGTGAAATGAAATGAAATGAAATGAAATGAAATGAAATGAAATGAAATGAAATGAAATGAACAGCGATAGTGTCCTGTGGATAAAAGGACACATCACAAACATCATTGGCAGTACTGGCTTCTTTCTCATGAGGCTCAGCAAAGATGCCAAAGGTTTCAAAGGTGTGGAGCCTGAGCTGCCTTCTCACACCCAGCGATGGTCCCTCCAGGTCAGGGCTGGGGCTCACTGGCAGGGCAGAACTGGGAAGTGCGCGGTGCCGCTCCCTCCTCTCTGATCAGCGTCTGATAAACAGGGAGAAGCCCAGTCCGCAGAGACATAAACTTGGCACTTTTCCTAACTGCTGCACTTAGGAAACCAGAGTAATGGAGTGCATAGAAGCCTAAGCTGTTTGTAAATGCAATTTGACTTTCAGCCACTTCATTTTAATTATTCTGAGAAAGGTTTTTTTTTAAGCTCCACAATAACGTATATTTTTACATTATTTAAAACAAGTGAGTTTTCTAACCAGCCTCTGAGGGCCTCAAAAGTTCCTGTGTTGTAATTGCCACTGGGTGTTTTAATGCCAGACATCTGAGGTTTTCCAGAACGTATAAGTGGACACTGGCTGTAATTTAGTAGCCATGAGTATTGCTTGACGTCATTTTTGCAGCAGAAGTTGTATGAAAGCAATGTAACTCTAAGGTGAGATTTTTTTTAAGTGCTCATTGCTAGCTTTACTCTGCCACCTCTACTTATTTTTGTTGCCAGCATCAATGAGAAAGTAATTACAACTTCTTAGGACAGTGATACACTTTTGAAAATCCCGTCCTTAATTTACTGCTTCTGCAGTGTTTCCAGTTCATTCTTCCCCTTTCTTCTTCTGATGTTTCCACATCCATTCCTTCCACCTCTACTTTTGTATCATCTTTGATCTTAATGTCTCCTCTTTTTCCTTCCTGTTTCTCGTGGTATTCTCCCAGGGTCATGTTCCTATTGCACTCATTATTGTACATAGACAATAAAGTGACTCATTGTGACCCATCTTCACGTTGTGACAAGCCACAAAAATCGATAGTTCCCCTCCTTGGTTGGAGCCTCCTTCTTTTTACATCCTCATTTCTGATCTTAGTTAATTGTTTATCTGACCATTAACAAAGTCATAGAAAGCAATGAAGAACAAAGAAGATTTATTTCTAAAGTAATTCTAAAAGTACAGTTTCTTTCTCAACCACCACTTATTCCAGGAAACTTCAGTGAATGGATGGACTTGGTCATGTCTACAGTTGCAGCAATTCAGTATTCAATGAGATCAGGCTAAGATGAGTGTTTTCTGACCTATGGATATACTCATGCAAGATACACAGCATTTAGGACCCCTGCAGTTCATGTTTAAGGTCTTGGTGAGAACAGCCCAGTTTATCTGTTGACATGGCAAATGGTATGGGTCACTTAGATCCCTGACACACTGCAAAAGCCGCATTAAAAGGAAACTGTTATTCACTCTCCTGGATTTGTGCGGCTTTCCTTTCTTCCATCCGGAAACAGGAACACAGCCAGGGCTGACTAGAGTTTCCACACAGTCTCCTTAAGTCACGGTCTAGACTCAGCAGTTTCGGAATGGACTGTAAATTATCTGCTACTACTCAGCCCAAAGCAGACACCACAGCAAGGAACTTGGATGCTGGGATTTTAAGTTTCCAGCAAGATCCTGGTATTCCAGAAGGATTAAAATTCTTCCAGAGAGGATGTCTTGCACAGCCATAGTTCTGTGCATTCTCAAACATTTTTTCAGAGCATATGAGTTCAATGGAAATCTGATAACTTGTTGCAAGCTATGGAAGCCCCCTTTCATATGGACAGCTTTCACAGCCAGTCTAAACCACTTACTTCAAATAGCAAATGCATTTTCTTCCCTTATTCACCTCTAAATGTTGCATGTTTTTCAGTCTCTTCTTGGAGAGAGGTGTCACTTGAAGGAAGATAAACACTTGGCAGCTTTCACTCAGGCCATAATAGACAGCACTTCTGTGTGCTCATGCAGTTTCCTTACTCATAACCTGCTACGATCTGCATGTTCAGACCTCTCTCTGTTTTAAGAGCAGAAAAATAACACCTCTGTTGTACTGAAAATTATTATTATTATTATTATTATTATTATTATTATTATTATTATTATTATCTTCAAGAGGAGAAAACGCTAGTGCTGCTGGAAATCAGAAAGGCGTAAAACAAAAAACCTCATATGACTACATAAGCCAGCTGCAGTCCACAAGTAGCTCCATTATTGCTAGTTGTCCTCTCTATAACCTCTCGCTTGTGTGTAGAGGAGTGCTTGCAGGCACCTGCTTCTCTGAGAACAGCAAGTAATTTAGTCTTCATTGTTGTTAGAAGCAGCTCCTCAGTCACTAAGTGGGGACTTAGAGCCCCAAGAGTCAATCTCATGTGGAGCACATTTCTCCTTGAAATAAGGGGATAAGTTTAATGCATGCCGTATTAGACAGAAGAAAAGAAAAAAAGTACATTTTTCCTCACATCCAGTGTTTCCCAACTGACCACAGGAGAAAATGCAGGGAATAGGGCTCAGTGAGATTATGAAGTGCTACCAAACTGTTCCAGTGAGTTGTTTTCCAGATGTGCTGAACAAGCCTTTCATTGCCACGAGCTGATTATATGGAGTTCAGCAGGCTGTTAAGGTTCAGATACTACAAATACAAAAGTTAAAGGCAGTTTTATCATTGATGTAAAGGGAAACAGAGTAGGGCCCATATTTGCAAACCACATTCTGTTTTCAGTCTGCCCAGCAACATTACTGGGGTTTGGAAGTGGAATGTCACCTGAATAACTCTGGTTCCAGCCTGTAGGGATGGGATACCTGTGATGCTGGTTTAATGTCACACATTCAGACACTAGTGAGGCACAGAACCCCAAGACCAGCAGTGTGGGTCTCACTGACATGGCATAGCTCCTCAAAACACCAGCCAGGTAAGAGGAAAAAAGCAGCACCAGGCACCTGTCTGGACTGCAATGTCTGAAAATGAGGTGTGCAGAAAAAGACCTGTGGTTTTAAGTAATGTCACTAGGGATATGAGATTGAATCCCTCTCTGTGGACAAATACAGCTGGACCATCCATACACATTTTCAGTCTATCCTTTCCCAAATGGTCCTCTGATCTCTTGCACCCTCCAAGCCTCTCAGCTTTTCTTATAGGCTGCCCTTCACTCCTGTTCTCACCTGTTATTTTAACCTTCTCAAACACTGCTTGGAGCCAGTTGTTTCCACCGTGATGACTACTGGAAGGGACCAGCACAGCCTTCTTGGCCTCTCTTCATTGATGCCCCTTTTGGTCCCTCCCACCTGACAGGTTTCGCTGTATGTGTTGCCAAGGCTGGGGGTCCAACAAATACTTGCCATGCCAGTTCACTGGCAGTAGGATAGATGTCACTCAGGTGTTTTGGTCATTTTAACATTTTGCTAGAGGAAATCCTGTACTCTGCCACTGTACTTCACCACTTTCTATGACAGTTTGATGTCAATTGTATTCAGTTAGATTTTTAAATTGCATGAGCTCCCTCAACAAAAGTACTATTATTTAAGTGAAGTAATTTCCAAATGTCAGGGACATAAAGTCTAAAGTCAAGTAATGTTACTCTGCAGTCCATGACCATCTAGTGTTTAGGGCTTCTAGGTAGCACAGTGAGTACTACTCAGTCCAGTAGGGTTATTCAGTTTGTGTCTCTCTGGGGTTGTTTATCGAAGGAGCTGAACCAAAGCCCAGATCACAGGATCCAGGCAGTGATCTGTTATTCCTGATGATCAAGGTCAACATCATCAGCTACAAAAAATGCCATATATTCCAGAAGACTTCTGTAAACCAAGATGATTCTCTTCCGGTGATCCCTGCTAGGGAGAGGATGCTACTTACTTCTTGTGCTTCTTCTGGTCATCTGGCAGAAGTCTTTCATTCCACCAGTGCCAAGAGACAGTCTGAGCTCCAAAATGCTAGAAAAGGCTAGCAAATACAGGTTTACAGCAATGTTCAAGCACATTACTTCAGCGAGGTCACCCCTTTGGTGCATCCAGACTTCTTGCCTCTCCTGAAAGGAAAACTATATGGAAATTCTGAGATAAATGTCCTTCATTTTTCAACCCGCTACCCTACCTGAGAGAAACTGAACTCCCTAATTTAGCCCCGATGGAAGAAAACTGGTATTAGGGCTTAATATAGCACCTGTGCAGGTCTACCAAAAAACTTAGTGCCCCTGACAATGTTCTAAGGCTGTTAGCAATCAGGCTCAGACTTGGCTAGTTCTGTACAGAGGAACCCCCTACTTCTCTGGTTGTCTTGCTTCTTGGTCAAGCCAGGACATGTTTATTATGAGATGTGGAAAGATTTGGATGAGGGAGAGTCTCTGTTTCACATCTGTAGGAAGACTATCCAGGGCCACTGTGAAACCTAGACTCTGAAGGGGGGAAGGACTGACATTTCATATCCCTAGGGCAAGAATGGGACTAAATAAGGAAAAAGCACAAACTAAGGTGGGATCGCTCAGTAAAAAGGTTTGGTGTCCACTGTCAGTCAAGTGCTGACTAAGAGAAAAGTCCCATCAGCTTTGTGGTCCCAAATCAACATTTCACACCGGGCTACATCAGCCAGCTATATTTACCCCTATCACACTTCCACTGCATGAGGTGGCCTACCTTGGTTTGTTCTTTGTCTCTTATAACATCTCAGAAATTTTAGAAAATACAGAATATTTTAGGTTTTTTACTGATAAAAATATGTTTCTTCTTTTACAAGTTAACTAAACTTCCTGTTGTCTCTCTTACAACTGAAGTTAAAATATGAAACAAGTCACAGGCACTTCCTGGAAACTTCAGCTCATAATTTGCTCTGAGCTGCACTTTACTGGCTTCTTCAATATAATTTCTTCTAGACCAACACCTTCAGGTGGTGGTGAAACATCTTGGATAAAACATCATGAAAATTACATTCTCATCCATTTGAATTTTTGTTTGTTTCTTTGCTTGTTTTCATGGCTGCTTCTTTCCAAAATTATTATTCTTCTAAAATAATGGGGAAAAATGACAATTTGGGTAACCACTGAGGACTGGAAGCTTCCTACATGGACAGAGCTCCCATTCTTCATATTCAGTGGAACTTTACTTGAGCATGAAATATAGGCTCAGATGTGCAAAGAAATGTAAACATAGGCTTGATTCTGCAATTATGGCAAAACTCACATCAGCCTGAGATTAATATTCCCTTACAGAAATGCTGTAGAGTTTTATTCTGTGTGTAAAACACATACAAAAGCTCTTTCTTCCTTTCATTTAATTAAAACTAACACAGTGGTCTGAGTTCCTTTTATCTGCCCATTCCTTCACTGCAATTCAGACTTTTATATATTTTTCAATGGAAATACTTTAGACCACCTTATGTAGACCTCCAACATTTTACTGATCCTTTAAGAAGTATGTGTCCCAGACATGTTCTGGTTGTTAGCACTATAATCAGATAAAGCATCACTGTATAGATATGGTTGCTAAACACAAAAGAATGGGTGGTGCCCTGATTGGCATCCATGCAGCAAGTGATGTGTGATTTATTATTAGCGAGACAAGAACAAGAGGAGATCATCATCCCAAGAAGCCTCAGGCTAAGGGCTCTGTCATGTGTTTTACTTGCTGCTGCTCCCATGTTCTGGAGGTGCGTGAAACCTCAAGTCCTAGGCGCATTTTACTTGCACTATGATGAAGTGACCAAAGTACCCTAGCAATATGGATCAGAGAGTTTCTACCTGCCACAGCCCTCTGCTCAGAGTATTTTTCTCTCAAAAAACAGTGACCAACACTTCAGGTCACTGCAACTGCATGGAAGGAGAAACATGGAAGTGGGCTTTCTGTGCTATATTACTTCCTTCTGTGCACCACACAGGAAAAACCAGTCCATTGCCACATTAGATCAAGTGGGTTTATTAAAATTCCTGTTAACATTTATGGTAAACTTCCTACTGATTTTAATGGCATGTGGATCAGGCATGGGAGGCACAAAGATCTAGAACTAGCAATAATGTGATCATACATTTTAATTTTGTGTTCATGTGCACGCGTGTATATATACAAGCCAGTAGAGAGTATTGTTCATGGCAGCAGATTAGCTCAATGTTTACTGACAGATGAAATATAGAAGTAGAATCCTGTGGCGATGAGTGTTACTGAAAACTCTGAGACAGGCAGAATGAAAGAAAACACAAATGTAGAAAAACATTCTTGGTCTGTGCGATTACTGAATATATGTTAAGAACAACCACAGAGCGCTGGATAGCAGAGCTGACCCAAAGCTAAGAAGCAAAAAACACAGAAGCATGGACAAAAGCCACAAATATCTCTGGCAGACCTATCATTAGATCTGTAGGAAAGACCACCTAGAAGGTCAGAGGGAGGGACTAACCAAGGCTGCGTCTTCTGCTGCATTATGGCTGGAGATAGGCTGCTTGCTGTAGAACTGCAGCTATTTTGAACACTAATAATAGTGTTGCTTTCCAGTTAGGATAAAGCAGGAATTGTTTCCCATGTGATAGTAGAACTATTTAGTTTACTAGTCTGGCCTATCATAATCCAGGAGCAAAGAGTTATGAGGTAATTTCATTATCACTTCAGTATTAAACTATCTTGATGAGCCAGTAAAAATTTATTATATATGTTTTCTCACAGCTTGAAAACATCACGTCTCTTTTCAAGGAGTTGTTATGACCTGCAGTACAGATAAGAGTTTTCCCTGATGGGGATAAATCAGCTTTGTTAAATCATGTATCTCAGCAGCATCTAAACAAGCCATTTCAGCAGAGAGAGAGAGAGAAAGAGATTCTGGCTTTCCTCCCCATGGCAAAGAATGTATCTGCAAAAATGTGACCTTCTTTTTTTGTGTTTCAAAAAGACAACTATTGCCAGTTCTGTTTGTTTATTTAATTCACTGTGAGGAGGAATCATTTATCAAAATGTTCACTTGGGAAAATCAAAACGATTGTGACTTGTTTACAAATGGACTATTGACAACTGGCCACGCTTCAGTTTCATGAATCATCCTAATATGCCATGGATGACATACTAGAGTTTGCAAGGAGACTATCAAACGGGGGCTACTGCTGGTCTTTTTTTCTTGAGGTGGTTGATAAACCTTGTGTTGGTTTCTCATGATTCCTGAAGGTGGACAAAGCCTGCTTATGGACATCTTGCATCTCTCTAGAAGAAGAGAACAAACTGCAAAATGCAGCCAAGAGAGCATCAAACTGAATATTAATCTGATGTTTGAAAAGTTTAATGAGATTCCTTGTGTGTGGATCATTCTTGATGCCTGGTAATGAAGCACTCCTGGCTGGGCTCTATATAAGCTAAATGAGGCTCAGAACGGGTGCATAGCAAAGGATGAGGCAGAGCTGAATATTTCTAGCATCCTCATGTGTGCATTACTCACCAACAGCTCATCCTAGAGTCTTGTACTAATTATGACCTGAAAGAAAGGGTAATGTGGTGCATGTTGGCTTTCTGAAGCGTCGGACTACCAGTTTTATGGCTGGTTCTTCGCTGCACTAACTTCTCCATTTACAAATTCAAAAAGGAAATGCATGTGACATCTGCATACAGCAGTTTTGTCTAGCAGTACTAAATATGGCAATATTTTAAGGACAATATTTTATAACACAGAGATACTACTTTTATATTTCTTTCACCACAAGTATTGAGGGCTCCATTCAATACCAAATATGAGCTTCCCAGCCAGTGCTGAGCCCAGTGCTGCTGCAGTTCAAGTGCTGATCCTGTCACACCTAGCTAATTTAAAGCTAGCTCAGGTGTTGCTGTGCTATACACCAGACATCCAAAGAGAAGCTAAGTGACTGGCAGTTTCTCATGCAGAAATAGAAATGCATCCTGCAGCCCACAACAATCCATTTAACATTGGTATTGCTTTTGCCACTGGCTTCTACTAAAACTGGGACACTGGATCAGATGAAAAATCTTCTCAATAGGCTAAGAAAGAAACAACAGACACTCTGAAGAGTTTCCAGTTTAAAAAGACAAATCAATACATGAAGTAACTTCTGGTTTTGTTCCTCGGTGCTTAGTATAATGTTAGTATGATTTTGAAGAAAAATGGGCAAAATGTACTAGCTACCACAACAGAGTGAACAGGAAAGGTGGTTTAGGCCTGGAGATCAGTAGACCAGGATGGTTTTCCTTCATCTCTGCCACCAATCTATTGTGTGACCCTGAACAAGTCACTTCTCTGAGCTCTCTGCTTGAAAAAATAATTGATAAAAGCCTAATTTCAGACATATAGAAACACATTTAAACATGTTTGTTTTGTTTTGTTTTCCATTTTGTATTAGTATTCCTTTAAAGTAAATTGTAGGTTTTGTTTGTTCCATGATTTGTATCCATCACTCTTTATCAAAGCAACAATTTGACCTGGGGAAGGACTGCTCTGACTTGGGCAACTTATAATGCTTTTCCATACCATGTGATTCCTTGAATTAGATGAAACCCTCCTGTTGTTCCATGAAAGTTGTACCTAAAGTCTGCACATGACAAAACATATGGACAATGGTTCATTTTTTCCTCTAAGTTTCACAAATACTGGGAAAATAGGATCTACCTATTTGGTATGTTTAAGGGCAATAGGATCTCCATGTCTGCCCCATTTGCAGTGATCATCAGGGTTGAACACATCTGACCTGTACAGCAATAGTGCCTCTCCATTTACATCGGGCCTGGATCTGCCCGGAAAGGAACTCCTGGGACACCAGGTTGGATTGCTTCACGTTGTACTAGCTTTCCCTCTTAATGCCTTTAATAAATTCATCAGTCCAAAATGGTCTTTGGCAGTTGCAAAATGGTACTGTGTTGCCTAGACTGTAACTTCGGAGCAAAGGAGGAGAGAGTGATATCAAGAACTGAGTGCCCATCAGTTTTAACAGCAGTGAAGGAGTTAAAACACCAGTGTTTTAAAACTTTTACTTCAGAGAGCAATTGTTGTAGGGCTTTTGTACCCCAGAGAATATCTGTTGCCAGCCACCACTTCCCATGAGTATAAAGTTAAGCTGAAACTGTCCACAGCTGTGAAACTGTGTGTTAGTGTCAGCAGGTAAAAGGGAAAAAAAAAATAAAAAGGAAAACAGAGAACTGACCCAGAACTTCCACTTCTGGCTGTGGGACCATCTGAGCTGCCAGCCACAGGTCAGGGAAACTGAACTCTGCATATGTTCCTCATCACTTGACCTGCACTTGGCCCATCACGTGCTCTTGTGCTGGACCACCTCGAGCATCCCAGACTTCAAAACAGCACCAAACAGCAAGCTCTCCTTACCTCTGATCAGCCTGTTGCAGGAAGTGTTGTTCCTTTAATCAGATTCAGAATTCTCAAAATAATAATGACTTAAGATTTGGGCTGGGCAGCATTGAAACTGGGAGGAGAATGACAAATCTAAGACCTGTTACTTAGAAATGAATACTAGACAATGAAAAATATATCTAGCAAGTACCTAGCAAAGATCCTCTTACCCCATAAACATAAAGCATGTTATTCTACTTGTAGACTAGACTTCAATATCATAGAGAGAAACAACATATTTTTTTTCCTCTTTCACTCTGAGAGGGTCAGTTTTATGGCATGTGTGCCACCTTTCTTTCTTTGATGTTTGACATATCACATTAACCTAGATGATCTTTTGAGGTCTCTTCCAATCCCTTGCATTCTGTGATTCTGTGACAGATTCAAGTCCAGCAAGCCAAAGGGACACTCAGTGATGTGGCATTTGGGTGTAGTGAGTTACCCTGCCTAAACTTTTTCTGTCTTGAGCATTCATGAACTGCAAAGGCTTTCTCAAGCTCCTGTCAGGAGCCTTTACACCATTCCTTTCTGGATCTGCACTCACCACTTCTGTTTCATTCCCTCACCCACACCCCTCAGTCATTTATATATGTTGTAGGGCTGGCAGCTGAAAGTGTTTATTGCTGATGTTTATCTTTGTGTACTGATTGTTGTTCTCTCCTCATGTAATTTTATTGTTTTTCTATCCTTAATGCCTGTTATTTGTTGGCAAAGGAGAGCTACTGAACGAGCAGCAAAAAGTACTCTAGCACAGAGAAGCATGCAGTGAAAAGAGGGATTGGATGGAGCCTCTTGTTTATACTCAGCAGACAATGGCTTGCAGTAATTTGAAGTGTGGCGTTTTTCCCATTGCTCTTTTTCAAAAGCACATCTTGGCAAGGAGCCGGCTGTGGATGGGGCGGCCGCTTTGGGCCAGGGGGCCCCTGGCTGTGGCAGCAGCACTCAGTGGGAGTGGGGGGCTGGCAGCAGCAACGCTCCCCAGCAGGCCTAGTGCATGTTACTTAGTTAATGTTTTAACATATGGATTGCTTGCTACTTAATTTCACATGTAAGAATGGCCTAGATTCAGAAATCCACTCCTGACAATTTTTTCATGAGATCTGACATCCAAAAAGTCATGAATACCGAAAAGGAGAGAAACTGAGGGCAAAGGATGAAGTAGCGCCTGGCAGAATGGGAAAATGTACTGCCACACAGTTAAAACCGATGTTTCTGATGAGGAACAACAGATACAAAACCTCATTGTGGGTTTTCATTTGAACAGCTTTTGGACAGCCATAGGGTGCAATGTTTGAACCCAAACCTGATCTTCCTTGAAGTCTAGTGGCAGCTGGTTTGAGACCATCTTTGATGTTTAAAGCCTGATTGATGTTTTGTTCAAAAATTTTGGTTTAATTCCGTCACTGCTGATCACTCTAGCCATAACCAGTAAATCCTGTCAGCATATATACACTTAACTGCAAACAGATTTGCTGATCCACAGCTTGCAGCAAGAGCATCAGGGTACATTGCAGGTTTGACACATTGGTATCAGGGAGTTTATAGCAGAAGTGGTGCAAGACAGAAAAAGAAAGTTAGAAAATGGTACTGGAAATTATTATTCAGTGGCAGACAGTGTTAAACTGCTTTGTTCCCTGTTCATATCATGAGATTTAGCCTACTGCTTATGTAAGTATTTGGGCATACCCTTTGGTGGTAGACACAAAGGGGTGGAAATCAGACAATTTATATCAAAAAAGATGATATATTTCTAGTAAAATTCCTGATCTTGTTTTTTGTTTACTGGAAAGCACATATCAGAATGAGAGGTAACACCACAGCAGAGTGTACTGAACCTTAAAGTTGTCAATGGCAGCTTAGTTGCCTAGAAAATTCTTGCCCAGGCTTATCCCACAATTTCCTGCCCTAGTTAGGCTTTTTATTTTCTAACATTTTTACTCATCAACTTTATTCTGAATTCCTGATCCAGCCAGACACTCTTGTAGAGAATGAACCAGAAGCCCTGAAAAAGTCTATTCACCCTTAACAAAGCATTTAAGTACAGGGTTGATGTTGAGCATATTAGGGATTTCATGCATAACAGTACATCAGCTTAAGAAGTCTTGGTCATGATTCAGTAACATACCACTATTCAGCAAAACATTTAAGTATGTACTTTAAATTCTATAGTCTTCAATAAGATTTAAGCCTGTACTTAGGAACCTAAACATTTAGATAGGGGTTTTTTTCCTTCTTTTCGGAGCAGGAATGACTTACTTTTCCTTTTAGTAATTTAAGGTGGAAAAGACTGTACAGTTCTTCATAGTCTATCCCCATGCAGGCACGTGAGAGATTAAACATGTAGGTGACACAGAGTTAAGATGTAAGTGAACTCACCTTTATTTCACTGTGCTCCAGGAGTGGAAGTCTGAAGCATCTCTTCCTGAGTCTTCAGGTCATTTCTTCGTCATCCAAACACCCCATTAATCAAAAGGCTTCATGTGTCTCCCAAGACCTTGATATAAGCAGAATTTTATTGTCAAAGCCATTTGAAGTTGAAGAGAAGCCATTTCTCACTTTTTTTTAATAAACAGAGATACTGTTTATGTGAATAAAAGTGAAAAGTACTTTCCCTAGATACTTTTGAAGCTTCCAAAAATAGTCCTAACTCTCAGCCAAAGTTACTGTTGCTGAGCTTCCCCAGGAGAGCATCAGTACATGGTACTGCTGTGTGAAATATTCTCACTGCCAGTTAAACTGGTGAGAAATCACGTTTTGGTGGTTTTGTAATAAAACAAAGTATTTTGTGGCCTGGCCCCTAATTCTTGGCTTATTTCTAAAGAAACAAAAGGCTGTCTCCATAGCTACAAAAATAGGGAAATATCTCTGTAAAAAATTAGGCTGCTGTCTAAAACTGTGAAATTTCACAATTTTGTCCATAGTTAAGCAGTGATTCAATCTGCAAATAAAGAACCTTGTTCTGTATGCAGTAAAACACCATGCTGTTTAAAAGATGTTTTCTTCTTGATCGGATATAAGATGTGTGGGTGGGCAGTTTTTACATGAGCTACTGCAGAAGCATGCTCTATCACAGGACCTAGTCCTGCATGGTACAGAGTGCTCTCAGTTCCCAGTGGTGTTAGGAGCGGGAGAAGTCACACAGAACCTAATTTTTTGCATTTATTCACTTTTTTATTATTTTGTTTTGTGTCAGAAAGGGCTAGATTTTGGACTTGCTTCTGCATTCCTTGCCTACCTGAATCCCATAGGGCAACCAGGTAACAGAGTAGAAACTGCAATAATGGGTCTTTTACTTTTGACATAGTGGTAACTGTGACTAGAAGAGTCATTCAGACAAATACTAAGGACCAGGGGATGCAGCCAGTGTTACTTGCTCATTATTTTCTGTAATGGAGAAACTGTTTACAAGCTAAGCAATTTTTAAGGCTCTGTGTGTATAATGTGGAAAAATATTAAGTAGATCAATATAGTAAACCAGAAGGCAATCTGCTGGGCATTGGTATCACTGCCATCAATTTTCTGAATGACAACTTCTAAATAGTAGATAGTCATTGGGAAAACTACCTGCGTGTGGCTTTATTTTCAAATATCATACTTATCTACCCTCCCTAAAAAGTATAGCTTTAGGAATGCATGCTCATGTGTGAATACATAACTGTTTGTTAAGCAGTAATTCTAAAATTATTAACACATTCTAGTCTTTTAAAATGTGTCTTTAACATGGTGATGTACACTTCTATGAACATGTGAGAAGCGTAAAAGTTATCAAATTAAGTCACCTTCACAAAGCTTCAGAGCACTGCAAAGAACAGAGGTCTTTCCCCTTTAGAGAGAATCCATGATTATTTTTTCATAGACACGATGGTTGCTTAGGGCAGAACAAAGACTGCATAGCTCTTGAGTCTTCTCAACATAGAACCTGAGGTGACAGGAACCATCTCCTCCAAACCATCCAAAGATCTTCTGAAATAATTTCACACTTCAATTCTGCTTCATTACAAATGGGATTTCCTTACAGCTGCATCATCATAACCAGGCTCCTGTGTGTGCTTCAGCATGCAACTGCCACTGCACTTTTCTTCTTGCCCCTTTTAAGGAGAAGAAATCTTCATTATCGCTATCAGTTCCTGCCTTGTACAATGGCCTGAGAATTGTTTTTACCTCTACTGCTACTTCACATTCAGGACTCTCCTTTGGTAAGATGTATCAGTGCATTTTCTATTAGCACTCTGGATGGTAAAATCCAGTATTGTGGCTGGGGTCACTTACACAATTCATTTACTGGCAATGTACAGATGCTTGAATGTTCAGCCATTTCTAGCACCCAAGAGAAAACACTGCATTATAACTGGACTTTACGTTAACTAGCTTAGGTCCTGTTTTTCCACAGACCAGGTTTGGAACAAGCACTCAGCACTTGTCTCTTGTGTCCTGTTGACTTGATACAGACATTTCTCACTGAAGCACAGTAATTAGATTTGGCTTTTAGTACTTTGTAAGGTAAAACAGAGGTTCCACTGAGATAGATATGTCAACCCACACATAAAGTAATCCTGCATCTCCGGTGCTAACTGCAAGTGTGTTTTAATCTCTTTCAGATATTGCACATTTGTTTATTTATCAAGGTAAACAGCTACACCTACACTAAGCATTAGAATCAGCTCATAAAAGAGATAAGTAAGTCTGTCCCTCAGAATGTCTTTCTCCAAATTCTTAAGAAAAATGTAGCAGCTTCGCAGCACCCTCGGAAGTTTAGTGCAGTGAATCACTGGGTCAAGGTGTCTTTGGCAAACTGTGCCCCACCGGCAGTCTTTGCTATCGGCTGAGCTCTCACCCAAATGCCTCTGCTGATGGCCATCTGGTAGTATGCTCTGAGGAGAGAGCCTACATCCAGAGTTTTAAAGGTCAGCACCAATACTTTGAATCCTGCTGGCAGCCAACGCAGCTCAGAGAGCACTGGTGTTATGGGCTGCCAACTTAAGTGCTGATTAGTCTGTGGCTGCTGCATTCCTCACTTGCTTCAGGCTCTGAATGATCTCAAGCCATAGCCTAAAGCAAAGCATGTAACAGGAGCCTAATCTTGAGGTGACGAGACTGTGAAGAAGCATAGCAAGTTCCATTTAGAAGGATTTTATTTTTTTTTTAATTCCAGGTGGATCAGAAATTGTGAAATGGAAATTAAAACGTGTATGCACCTTTTGCACTGCAGCACATGTGAGTGACAGCTGTTGAGTGCATTGAATTGGTTTGATGTTAGACATTCTGGGAATGAAAGGAGTAGCATCTAGTTTTTCTACAACTGTTATGAGTTTGGTCTGCCTGCCTGTACATATGGACAGTTTCTTCCCCTTTCTTTTCAACCCACTGTCAAAGGCATTCTGATTCCCACCCCAGACAGCTAGTGAATGTTCTGTTTAATTTTTCCTGTCTGCAAGATGGATGTACAGAGATTTTTTTTGAGTCTTGACAGCAAATTGCTGCTATTGTTCCAGCCAGTTAGAATAGACACTCTGAGAAAAACATACTAAGTCCACTCTAACAGACATGTATGTTGCTCACAGCAGTAGATGAGTTGTGTATAGAAATGTGCCTCTTATGTTAGATGTAGCTTTTTTGGAATATAATGTCCCACTAATGTTGGCTCAACTCCCATATTCATCAAAGCCCCCTGACTTTTACAAGATAAATGGGGATTTAAATTCTAGGAAACAATTTGCTGTGTTGCATGAAAATTAATGAAAATCTTGCTGCTTCAACAGTGGTAGACAGAAAGGTGGAAAAATATTTAGTTCTGGGACTAACTAATAAACCAAGGGATTTTAATGCATTGGTTAGAACTGATCCAGAGATTAATTTGGCCCATATTACACACACTTAGTGTAATGAAGGATATTAAGCTTGCTTATAATACAGTGTTGTAGGATTCCTACATGCTCAATATAGGGCTGCACTAGTTTCCAGAGTTGCACCAGCTTGCTCAAAACTGAGCCTTTTGCAGAGATAATGGCAGAGGTATGGTGTGTCACTTTTACTTAGTATTGAATTTTGTCTAGGGTTTTATTTTCCTCTGTAGCATGACACTTTATGGCCCAAATCTCCTTTCTAATGATGAGCAGTATCTTGCCCTATTGCTTTCAACAAAGCATTGCACACAGGTGTCACTTCAAGACTGTACAGGTGACAGAATCTAGTCCTTAAACAGGAACTCCAGTTTATCAAAAATTACATGTTCGTAGAAAAATCTGCAAAATGACAAATATTTGCCAAGACTTTTTGTCTTGTTAGAAGTGAGCTAGTAGGAAAAAAAACCATGCTTGTTTCCCCTAGAGACCTGCCCCCCAGTGGTAACACACCCTAGGCAGGCCAGAAGACAAAGAGAGGAACAGAGAGGCAGAAGCAGCAGAAGTCAGTTTTCACCAAAGCAGAAGATGATGCCAAAAATAAAGCACAGCAACATAGCTGTTGCATGGCATTAGGTAAAATCCTTTGGTTATGTCTCTACTCACAAACTATGGGCCAAGGCGTACTGCAAAATTATCTGTGGCACATTTTGACCTGGGTCAACTAACACTCTTCCAGACAATTCATAGACATATTTTGGGGTATAAACACAGACTAGGAACCATTCCCAGCAGGAAATGTGAAAGCAGCCACCCTGTTTTGGCTGAAGCTTTTCACCATCTGTATGGACACAAAATACATTGTGCCAGTCATTCTGGGGCCAAGGAATGAGCAATGCCCATTTTATTATCATTTTCTATTAATACAGAATAATTGTATACTAGTTATTCTATGTCTGTACTAATAGAATTATTAGTATAGGCATAACCTCAGAGACCAGGCTGCCTCATTTCTTTCATTCTATAATCTAAGGATAATAATGTTGGTCTACATACCTCCCTAACAAGGATGCTGTAAGAATTTATACTCTATTAATGGTAAAGCATTGAGGATTTGGGGATAGGAAGACAGGACACTCATTAAATAGAATCTATTACTTTTCATCTGAATTTGGCATTGCTTCTAAGTATGCTAACAGCAGCATTTCCTACCTAGCATCCAGTAATTTTTGTTTTCTGATACTGGGTGAAGGGAAAAGCCCTGGTTAAACTTATCAGGCTGTGTAAATGAGATGTAATTAATTTAAGAATTCGCCTTTGCAGCTGCTGGACAACTTCTACAAAACCAACTGTCTCCAAAGCAAGGATGTGGTATATTGAGTACGCCTTTATGAAAGTTCTAACATGTAGGCCATGAGCAGAGGGACAGGCACATACGTATGCCAATATACAGTAAGACTTGCTCATGTAAATGTCGCATAACAAATATCAGCTATACAAAATAACAAGTTGGCTATCAACCGTCCCTAGGGTCAGCATTCTCCAAGACCTTATGAAATGAAGTTGGCAGGCTATGAAAGGTACGTTGTTGCTCCCACATGTCTCATGCAAAACTTCAGGAAATTGCATTCATGTTTCTTACACCAACACTCTCAAATAAGATTCACTTTTTTTGGTGCAAGGACACTCAGAAAGGCATATTAAAGAACTGCTATCCTCATCCACTTTGAGACTGCACAGGATTAAGTACTGTCTGGAACAGCCAAACCAAGAATATTTGAAAAACATCAGGAAGAAGAAGAGGAGAGGGCAATTTGTCTGCTGAAGATGAGAGAAAGAGAAGAGGAGCGAGGCAGCAGGTCAGTCTGTGCAGACAGGCCCAGGAGAAAAGCCCTGATGTTGCCTCTCCAGGAAAAAGAAGGCAGGAGAAGCTCCAACAGGAGCACAGTGTGTGCCCGTGCTCTGTGTGGAAGCTGCAGGGGGAGAAAATATGAGATGCTGACAGTCTAGAAAAGGCATCTCAATTTCCTAGCATTGTTAGAGTGTTTAAATGTGCTGTGGGCTTTGCACTACTTTTTTTTTTTTTTTTCTTTACAACATCTTACATCTACCCCTACCAGGGCTTAAAGGAGGAGCAAGTTGAACATTTCTCCTTCACAACCCCCACAGATATCACAGATAGTGAGACAGAGTCCCTTGTGCAAAAGAGATTATATAGAAGAGACAGGCAGTCTGTTGTGTGTCCATTCTTTCATCAGTCCACGGAATTACTATTTTCATTAATTCAGTAATCATAATTTGACAAATCCCCTAATGCTGATGCTGCCTTATGTTTTTATTTTGTTCTTTTAATCTAACCTCTTTCAGGTAACTTTGATGGTCCAGCAGATGAGTCATGTATGTTTCATCACTGGAAAGCACTGTCTGGAAATCATTAACGGTATGATCTTGTTCAGTTTTGGTGGTTTTTTTTTTTCTTTAGCACTGAAGCTGACAGACAGTCCTCATATTGCCAATCATGATACTCAGATAAGGAGCAATAACAAAGCAGTTAAGCAAGGAGGAGAGATTCATTGAAACTTCACTGGTTTAGTCAGTGATGCACATAGACTTACACTGCATGAAAAAAAGGGGTCTTAGCCATGTGAAACCAAGTTAGCCTGTAGTTAGCATATACCAAATTGTAATCCCTATCCCAGTCCAAGGACTACTTGTACATGGGAGAAGTTTGGTTCTGGAACTGTTCTTTAATGCTGAGTTGAGGACAGCTGTCAGAAGCAGCTGTAGAGTGTGACCTGTTCCTCCGCTGATGCCTGGAGATCTCTGTGTACTTAGAGACCAAGTCCCAGCAGTCTGAACAACCACTCAAGTTCAACTTCAGTGATGGGATCCAACCCAGAGTGTAGGTGAAATCTGTGGCTTAGAGGCCACATGAGATGATGATAATTGTTCCATTTACCCTTCAAAAGTCTATTAACTGTAAAATTTTTCCATCCCTAGAAATGCTTTAGGAGATTGATTAGTCATGAAGACTCTGTCTAATGCACATGAAGTAACACGCACCTCTTGTTGCTGCTGTATGTTGATTGCTCAGCTCAATCTATTGAATTGCCAGTGTTCTAACAGAGCACTCTCCTTTACCAGAGTATGCAAGCTGGGACAGCCAGGCTCAGAAATTATGTGCTTTGTAGCTGTGGTTTTGTTTTTCGTTTGTTTGTTTGTGTTTTAGGAATGCTAATTTAGGAAAACAAACAAACAACAACAACAATTTACTGATTCAAACACTGGGTTTCCAGTCTCAGGCAGGCACCTGGGCAGCAGGCTAGAGAAACTGGTTTATAATTGTCATTTTCTGACGGCAGAGCTATGAAACAAAGTGACAGTGCTGGGTGTTCAGCCAACTGCTAACTTCATCCATGCTCAAAATACGCTGAACCACAGGAGCCAGATTTAATTTGTGCACTGAGAATGGACTGAGATAAACTTGAGAACACAGAACGCTATGATTTCATCTTACAGGCTCATTGTAAAAGAAGCCTAAGAAGTCACTACTGAAAGTCAGCTTTGCCTGGTGCATTTTTTCTTGTTGAACAGAGGGTGATGAAGCACAGGGACTGAGTGACAGGAAGAGGAAGGTTTGAAAGGTGACTCACTACCTTGTTTGTGAGCAGAGGCCAGCACTCGGTAATTACGGGGAACATGAAATTAATACCTAGACAGACGTGTTGCTGCCTTTTAATAATAAATAAGAGTACTACTTCTGGTGGAATAACACTGTGTGTTATTTGAATCAGCTGTTCTATGAGGAGTCTGTGCTTTTCCCCTGGTGTTGGAAAGACGCTGCATAATCATCCCATAGCAATATATGTTCCAAGCTTCTGTGCTTCCTGCTCCTAACAGACACAAAAAGGAACAATCAAGCCTGCTAGTAAAGAAGGGATTCATGCCTTAAGGCCACTGAATGCTTAGCTCAAAAGCAAGAGTTTAAAAGGAAAAAGCAACCTGGCCCAGTAAGCAGTACAATTGTAAATTTATCCAGTCCATCTAGGTAGATAAAACCTTTCCAGAGTATCTGAATATGCTTAAAATAAACCTCTAATAACCCTACAACACACTTAAATACCTTTGGTGTCTAGTTCCAAGTAGTACATAGGGAAATAGGGAAGGAGAAAGGAATCTGAGCAACTGGTACACGTGTGTGGATAAAGTTAAAATCACTGGAAGTCAACTGCATGGCTTTTGTCTTCTCAGGGTGACACTGTGCCAGCGCTGCCTTGTCTTTCAACTCAGCTGATCTTAATCACCACAGTAAGAAGCAGATCAAGAGGCAACACCACACGTGTGCCTGATATTATTCTCAGTTTTGCATGCTAAAATGGTCATGAACTGTGTTTGGTGGCAACACTATCAGCAGCAACTACTTAGAGCAGCTTTCCAAGCATTGCCAGCGGTGTTGATTCATGGGCAGTGTGCTGCACGCTGTCACCTGGCCACGATCCATGCCGCCCAGTCATGCTCTGTGTCACCCAGGCATGATGCATGCCACCCAGCCACGCACTGTGTCACCTGGCCACACTCCATGACACCCAGTCATGCTTAGTGTCACCCGGCCATGCTCCGTGCCACCCAGCCATGTTCTGTGTCACACAGCCATGCTTCATGTCACCCATAATCTGCAGTGGCAGCCCCATGCACAGTGCATTACTGCAGTCTGTTTTACAATACTAGATGTGAACTTCTGTAATGAGATGTAAATCTGGAATAAAGGCCATATCTTCCAATGCCTTCAAGTTGAAAGAAGTAGTTTCTAACCATATCTGAAATTTGTTCCCATATTCAATTGGTAGATAGGGGAAACAAGACAAAGATCCTTGGAAACCCCCTTGCATCAAACTACGTGCAACAGGAGTGATGCCATCACACAGGTGACAGCCTTTAGACGTTTTCCACCTCATGTTTTTTCTCAGATACATCTGGTTGAATTCAGCTTCTTGACCCCCAATGCTGGGTCTCAGCCAGGTGACAGAATGCTACAGAGGCGAATTGATCCCGTTCCACCTGGCTAATTAATGCAGTCAGGTCATCAGTATCTCATAGTCATCAAAAGCTACAAAATAGATATGCTATTGACTTTATTGAAAGTGGAGTCTCAAAATTATCCCTTTTCTGTGCTAAATTGTGGTCTGAAAACAAAGAAGTCCACAAGACATACTCTCTTTTCTCCAGACTTTTCTGGGATTATTTCCCTTCTGCCTCCTGATTGCAAAAGTAATCCATAGTTACCTCCTGTGAACCTAGTCATGATTTGTACAGCAAAAAGTAACAACTGGTATAATTTAGATAATCTGACTTTCTGTCCTGCCTGAAAGAAACACAGTTTGAAAAGTTCATCCGCTCACTGAAGTGTGTATTTCAGTTTCCAAAATGCTCTATGAACACTACAGAGACTTTGTAGAAGTGCATAACTGTGATCTTTAGTGTACATGTCTGCACTGTTGGAGCAATTGACTACCACCATTAATATCTTGATGGCATTTCCAATATTACAGAGGGTTTGGTGCAATACTATGAATACATTTCCTAGGAAAAAGCTCTTTTCTGGTTCTTCCAAAGTTATTTTCAAGGGTCTGCCAGAAATTATTGAGAAAATTAGATGGTGATAGAGAGAGAACATCAAATAGCATTATATATGTTGTACCTGTACTGTGCACAGACAAAATGTCTTCAGAGCTGTCAGCTTTAGTAATTAGAAGATTATTTAGAGTAAACTAATGTACTAGAGGAAAAAGTTTGGACGAAAGGCCTATGTTTCTTGCAGACAATCAATGTGTTTGCTGGCTTATGCGTGTGTCTTCATTTCCCGTGATTATTGTGCACATTAAACAATGTAAAATTACACACCTAAATAATAATCTGCATAGCAATCTTGTCTGACAAATACAGCTTCAGACCTAACTCTTTCGCATCTAAAAAGGTTTCTTTTAGAATGTACCATCCCAAACCACTTTAGACACCTCCATAGACTAACTCATGACATACATGTTATTTTGGTTACTTTTGATAGCATTTACACAGTAGTCATGATGATAAGGGGTTTCTACGACTGAAGGACTTCTTTGGTTTTTCTTCTTTTAACTAAAAAAATCTCAATAAAAGTGGTGTTTAAAAACCACCAGGGACTTTCCTTCTCTGAGTATTGTAGTTTCTTACAAAGACATTTAAGCAACCAGACAGAAAACTATTTAAAGAAAAAAGGAAACAGCACGTTTAAAGCAAGATGAAAATAAGCATGATTGATCTGAACTTCTCTTTTTTTTTTTTAATTCAAAAGTTTGTCCTTCCCATATTGTTCAGGAAAATATGCCTGTGTGCAAAAGTATATTATGCCTAGTTGGTTCTGCAAGTAGAGTTCATCTGTAAATACTTCAGTGGCAGAAGACAATGACAAATCTCTCCTGTTACTCATCAGGTTCGATCTCTTGCTGATTGTCAGTGCATATTTTCCCAAGTTCTCACAATTTTGTTGGTTAAAGCCATATTTCCAGAGTACCAGGTATCTGTTTCTGTACTTAATTTATTACAGAATATTTACAGCTAGTGGATGAGTTCAGTCTGAGAGTGCATTTTCTCCTGCTGGCATTTATGCTAGACCAGAAAAGGTGGAGGAAGGGAAACAGAAAAAAGAAACCTTAACCTTTTAATATTTAAAAGCAATATTTTAAAAGCAAAATCAGGCAAACACAGTTAACAAAAATAACCAGGGGAATATAACATTTAAAATGAACTAAAGGAAGCAGATCTAGTAATACCTTTCAAAGACAGTGGAAAGTCAACGGAGTTGCAATATGTATCTCAGTATTGCTTTTTTGTGGTAATATTTTAATAGGTTTTCTTATGGCCCATTTTGCCTGAAATTCACTGTATAGGGAAGAGTCAGGGCAGATAAAGATTGGACCCATAAAGTATTAAGTTCAACTCGATCAAAATTTTTGTGGGATCCAAACGCTCATCTGTCTAAAGATAGTTCTTACATCCAAACACTTTCTCCCAAATCTCTCTTTAGCGGCATAACTTGGGGACGATATAGGTACCAAGGGGTTGGTTTCTTTCCATCTTTACTGTTGGAAATGTTCCGTTTCATATAAATTATTAAGTACTACTGGTCTAGAAATTGAAGTAGAGGGAAGAGGGCAGAGAGAGAGAAGAAACCCTGACTCTCTAGCCCATTAGTTGGGAAATACAGCAGAGTTCAGAGTTCAAAGTTCAAATACCTTCTCAAATAAGTACTTAATTATTGATATTAAGTGGAGCACCCCTCACAGGAGAGGATGAGAGAAATTTATCCCATATTAGCCAGTAGCCTGGTCACTCAGGCAGTCACCTAGAATTCAAGAGAAAAAGTTCAACTCCCTGGTTTAGACCAAAGATATAAAACTGTGGAAGGAAGGGATCACATTCAGGTACCTAAAATAGGAGGCTAAGGCTAAGGCTAAGGCTCTAAGAGCTCCAAGAGCTCTAAGAGCTCCAAGTTACGGCTAAGTTAGGACTACCTGGGTTAGCAGGTACCCTCGAGAAGCTCAGCTGTTGGCCTATTTTAAGATGGGTCTTGGTGATTTCCTGAACTCCTAATAATTAAAAAACACGTTATTTTGAGAAATACTTTGCACAGAACTGCAAACTCACTTTTTAAAACACATACCTCATGAAATATATGCAATACTAAAAATGTTTAAATAAATAGCTACTATCTACTCTGCAAAAAATAAAGGTTCCAGGGGTCAGACAATTTTCCTGCAACTGACATCTATTAATGCTGTTCTGGGTATTCCCCTGGCATGAGGAAGTAACTGTCATCTTCTTACTAAGGATGTATTCATCATACTCATTGACCACAAGGAATGAGTGTAAGACACCACTTGGGTACCTACATGAGGAGTCTTCGTTTGGAACAACAGCTGGGTTTATATATATGCTGATATATGAGTGTGTGTGTGTGTGTGTGTATTTTTTCCCAGTGGTTATGAAGTAAACATCCACTAGGAATTAGAAATTTGCTTAAGTACTTCCAAGACATTGTACTTAACGTATGCAATAGCTGCAGACTATTGCTTGCAGATTTGAACCTGGGAATATTTATCAGGAAGGTCTGTTCACTGACTAATTGTGTTCTGCCAAATACAGTTAAAACATTTTGTATAATGTGTGTAAAACACAGAAGTGGGAGATGTAATGACTTTCTGTTTGGATCCCAGTACTGAAACAAATGCCAGGTATACAAACCTCTTACCTTTCTCCTCAGTATGTTTGAAATGTAAGGTTAATGTAAAGAATCAGATTGTTATTGGAAGGAGACAAGAGATATACATGTTTCAGCTGATCTATGCTTGCACATAAGAAGAAAGATGAACCAATGATAGGGAAGGGAATGAAACTATTAGTGGATTGTCAAAGGAGAAGAAGTGCTGGAGAAGAGGTTTGCGAATTAAGAGACTGAAAAACATAAGTTCTGTTCAGAAAAATTGGAGAAGGGATTTCCAACTGGAAAACTGACATATTTCAGCAGAGGAGTGGTAACTTCAAAACTGTGATCTATGAATGCAACTGCAGTATCTCTTCATAGGCCAGAAGTCCCACCTGCCTGATCAAGTGTCCCTGTGAGCTCTCACCTCCCGTGGCACAGCACAGCTGTCCCTGGCACGAGCACGGCTCCCCTGGCATGGTGGGAGCTGAGGCCAGGATGGGAAACTTGTTCAGGGAAGAGAACAGGAAAACGAAGTCCCCGCATTACATTTTCTAAGAGGTACCACTGTGCCACATTCAAATGAAAATATTTTGGCTTGAATATGCTGGACGAAATGTTGCATTTCCTTATATTTTCAGGCATATTTCCTTATAATTTCAGGCATATTTCCTTATCATTTCAGGCATTCTGTTTTTCAGTTACAGTCAATATTTTCCATGGCAAGCAGATACTCTTCTCAGGTCTACATTGAACATGCAGAAAATAAAAACCTCAGTCTTCCATTGAAAATAGATTTGAAAATTTTCAAGCAACAGTCAGATTCAAAAAACTATACTTGATAGCAAATTATGAAGCACTTTAATTTTTCAAATAATTTCTGAAATTTTTGTTAAGCAGTTAGTTGGCTTGCTGAAGAGTTGAATCAATGACATTTCTTGACTTTGTGAAAAGCAGCAATCTCCACGATGGATCCTTAAGGTTAGCCAGTGAAACTGACTTCTTCTCTGATTATCTTTCTACCTGCCTGGCACTGACAGAGGGAAGACAACCCAGAATGTGGCCTCTGAAGGTCTTCAGTAAATCATGTGCTTAACCCTTAGGTAGTACTCTAGTTACTTTGGAACAATTTTGAAAAAACAATACAGAAAAGGCAAACATACTTTTGTTCCAATGACTCAAGCATTTGTACATATGTCACCTCAACACTGACTATTGCAAACTTGTCATTGGATCATTTCATCTGATATTTGTTTTTCATTGTTTAGAGCTTTGAAAGTCTCGGCAAGAAAAATCTTTATCGCAGAAGTAAGCCTTGCCATTCTATCAGTACATGCTGCATGGTATGTTTTGCAAAGATGTGGCTAATGTGGGGGTGGCAGGAAGGGGAAGCAAAGCTGATATTTGTTTCTTTAATTTCTCACATAGTTTCATCAAAAAAGACATCTTGCTCTGAAGTTTCCCCTGATGTTAATCTCTTAATAGCTTGGTTCGCCTCCACCCCATTGATTCATTGGTCCAATCTTTCTTCAAATTTGAACAAGGGGAAAAAATAAAAGCATTTTTCCATCTGCAATCGAAATTCCTATGGTGGTTCTCTGCTTTTTACTATCAGAGGCCTATGGGTTAATACTTGATAAAAGGGAAGAGGTAGGTATTTGTCTCCTGCCTGGAGAGAAATTCTTTGCCTCTTTGCCAGGGAAAACATCTGATCCTGTTGCAATGATTTTTCTTTTAATTGGAATGCAAAGATCTTATCTTTTTATTACTCCTTTATTGTTGATAATCACTCCACTCGCTCACTCTCCACAAATGTCCAGCTTATATATACAACCGGGGAAGCAGTTCATTTTTCCTCCTTTTTAGCTTTAATCATTTGCCTAACAACTGAATTGTGCCAGAGTGCTTCATATATCCCTTCCCGCGCTGCAGTCTCTTGTTCAGATGCCTGGTCTGTGTCTGTCTTTCTCTAATTTCCAGGCACGGGTCAGCCCAGCGACTGCTTCTTGCTCTAATAACTGCCTGAGGTGTGGGAGACCACTTTATGGGAATTCAGTCACACAGGCCTATGCAAAAATAACAGTAAATGAGAAATTTGCAGTGAAAGGGAAACATTGCATGCAAGTCATACGCCCACTACTCTCTTAATTTAGTTTCTTTGTGGCTTTGCGTTGCCATACGTTCTGTAATGTCAGATAGTGCGTGGGGAAGAGACTGCTATGGAAATATATATCATCACCATCCGGAATCAAAATACTTCCCTGTGCCCCAGGGATTTTGTGAAGCTTAATTCCTCATAGGCTGTGTGATGTGCTCAGGGTCTGTGTAGCTATGAACTTGAAGTGTCTTTTTTTAGGATACAGCATCTCGAAACATATGAGATTATCAGCTGTACCACAAAAGGTCTGGTTTGAAGGGCTACTGCAGTTGCACACAAACATGTATTGTTTATGACTATGTGTTACTGTTTTCTATGTATGAAAGAAGAAAACCGTAATTATATTTCATCTGAAAGAGAAGGGGAAAGCTTTCCTATAGTTTATGGTGAACAGGTAGATGTTTCTCCTCAGTTCTGTTTAAACAACATAGCCACACCTCAGCCACATCACATACTACATAAAGATTCTTCTTTTTACACACAAAGGAGATTTACCTGAAGTTACCCTACAAAGAAAAACACCAAATTTCAGAAATGTTACTGATAGGGGCTGAAGTCTAAGACTGACACTCAATGTAAGAGTAGTACTTCTCTCAGATAAAGCTGAGACTGCTGGGTGTTACTAGCTATGGAAAACATACTTTTCCTCCAATAAGTCTTCCAGTGCAGACTCCCGCTCCCCACAGGCTGGTTGTGGAGGCAGCAAGATCATATCAGTCATCTCAGAAACCTTCTGAAACATAAACCTGTCCTTTATTGGGAAGGGAAGAAAATAGAAGTGCTGCTCCGCTGCATTTATGTGGAGCCTTTATTGCACCTCGAGCAGCACTGCTGAACTGTATGTTTTGTTTATCTGTCAGTGGACTACTGGGACTACTAGACACATGTACATAAGCTTTAAAAAAGTAGCAACACTGACAGCAGCTGCCACTTGAACAACCCTTTAGCTTTTGTTTATCAAACTGTTTGTCTCTGGCAGCAGTCTGAGCAAATAGGTGAACATTGCCCATACCAAATTGTATGTCTTGGAGCTTATGCTTGATGATAACAGAAGCAACAGAGTTCAGAGCTGAGAGTGCCCAGCTGTCACTTCTCTGCATTAAAAATGAGACCTAACACTCTCCTCGCTCAGTAACTGGCATGATGGAGTGAAGAAACCACAGGGCTGCCAGTCCCAAGGATTAAATATCATAAAGCAGGTCCCCAGCATTCAAAGCACTATCCTAGAGATCATGGATTTACAAACCAAATGTGTCTTCATGTTTTTGAGCCAGAGAGTTCATACTTTCAACTCTTCTGTTGAACTGTGAAGTTTTTTAGTGACAAACAAGGTTCTCATATAATCATAGTACCTGTGAAATTATGCCAGTTGTCAATACAGCATTCAGTCTCCTGGAGCTCACCTGCAGAGTCTTTTCATAAAGATTTAGCTATGCAGTCAGTGCAATTCACTAGCATGTACACATGCATCAGTACGAAGTCAGGTATATGGGTGTGTTTCAGTAGCAGTTCAAAGCAGGACGCGTTGTTTAAATCCTGCGTTGGCTTTGGTATTAATAGAGCCCTGATGATACTTTACTGTATTTCATCCTGAGAGAAATGTCACGGGGCAAGTTACGCCATCGGCATTTTGTTGTGAATGCCATACCAGAATATAGCATTTGCAGTGGCAAGTCAGTTGAATCAATAACCAGTGGAGCCCAGGCCTGAAAGGTTTCTTCAGCTTTGCCATCACATCAACCAGCCAGGGCACGAGGTGTGGCTCCTTGCTGCCTCCTCTTGCTGGTGCCGGTACCCAAGCTGCAAGCCAGATGAGGGAACTAATCAAATTAAAAACTATCTGGTTTTGTCAGGTACACTTTCAGACAAAACAAATTTGCTGATTTGCCTCACCAAAAAGAACATGGAAGTATAAAGCTGGAGAAAGAGGAGGAAGGCTGAACTAAACTTCTGGCAGCTGTTTGCAGCTTTTTCAGCAGAACGTGCTTTGGGACCACACCAGCAGGGAATGTGCATTAGCACACAGGCCAAAGAGGCAATTTTAGGACACTAGCTCCCTGAATTCAAAAGCTGCTTAGAATACATCATCTAAACGATCTTTGAAATATAAGTTATATACTAGGGAGATGTGGGGGGAAGGTGTAAATTAATTAAATGCATAGTCAGCATAGAAACAAAGCTGAGGTGTGTTTCTGAAATGTAGCATTTATGGCAGCTCTTCACATAGAGCAGCAGCAGCATTGTTTTCTCATTGGTTCTGTGTTTTCATAATCCAGCTCTATTTGAAAGGAAACTAGCATATCTTTGTTTTCAAAATGGAAAAAAGCACTACTGGTTTTAATCTTCTGGCTAACTGTGCTGTCACACGCACAAGGCACGTACGCACACAATAGAAACACAGGTTGCAAAGTAAAATCTTGCACTGCCATCCTGTGGTAAATGTTAGGAAAACATTAGGTTGTCTGGCTCATAGATACGGGGTTATCCTCTCTGAAATGTGGACGCTTCGCAACAGAAATAGAAACAGCTCAAGGACTAAGAGTTATGCCGAGTGTTACTCCTGGAAGCAGAAAGTAGAACCCCAAATGCCATGATTTTGCATTATTCCTTTTGCAATGTGGAATATTGTAGAGACCTTTCAGAAGGCGACCACTCCATCACCAAGGATATAGGTTCTTGAAAGAAAGATAAAATATTCTGGGTGAGCAAAAAGTGAATAGTAGCTGCAACATGGCAGGCCAGCTGAGATAAGTGCAGATGGGCTCATTCTCAGGATTCACTGCAAACTTGATACGATTTCTAAAAGGCAGTCTGGGGACTACTTTGGGGGATTACTTTGGCATATGAAAAGTATAGTGAAGTTCACTTGTAAATAGGTCATAAATTCCTGCTTACTGGCTAAATGGATTTTTTTCCAGTGAATCACCACCAGGCTTAAAAAGAAAAAAGGGATAAGTCAAAAGGGCACAAAGTCAGCCAACAAGGCAAAGAGGGAAAAGGAGATGTCATGAAAATAATGTGAAAAATATGGAGTTGAAAAGCAAGATGTTCACTGGAGTCTCAATTGTAATTAAATTCTGTGCAAGGATGGTTCTGACTTGTGCTCTCACACCTGCAACTTGTTTTTCTACTAGACTAGTAGACTAGTTTTCCTACTATAAAAATGCGGGTTTAGTATACTGAACAATACCCCCCCAGACATATACCCTATTCACCTAGATTTCTAAGACAGAAGCATTTTTGTCAAATTGAGATGCATACACTTGACCAAAACCCAGTGACAGAGTACCCCAGCATACCGTGGCTTCTTAGTTCTTACTGTGTATCCTTCAGGGGACTATTCTTGTAAATTACTCCATGTGCTATGACTGTGCTAATTGAGAGCTGTCCTTTCCACCTGTGTAATGCATCAAAAGGTGTAAGAAACTGGCACCTGAAACAGAGAGGATTCTGATTGAAGCTCCTTCATGGATCATCATTAAGACCTCTCCTCTGCTTTAAAACTGCCCATCAGCAGGATCAGGGTGAGTCCAAATTTTGCCTTCATGAGACAGAATACAAAAATATCTGTCCTGCAAATTAATCCTGAAACAATGGAAAAGAAAAGCCTCAGCACCATCCATACAGTAAATTTTCAAGTAAGGGAGGAAAATTATTTAGCTCTCGGTTTGTGCAGACACTCACATTGTTTCTGTGTGTCTCACTCTGTGATTATAGGTTTCTTAGTAATGCACGTGGAACTCCACTTTCACCAGTTCAGACGCTCATGACTAATGCCACTCCCATAATTTATGGTTTGTACAATCAGCTTAGGAAGCTACCACGCTTGTCTCTTATGCTAACACAGTATACAGTATGTCTTCTTTGATCATTTATGTGGTTGCACAATCTTCCCCCTTCTGCTTCAGATGTACTTGTTTTCACCACTGCTCTGAAAAAAAAAATGATGTTTGCCTCATCCTGCTCTCACCTGCTAATGACTTCTGTCTCCAGGTACATCTTTCCTCAGCAAGGCACCAGACCAAATTTTTTTTTTGGTCACTTCAATAAGCAGCTCTGTTCTTGATTGCTTTTGTTTCAGCTTATCTTCTTTGCAGTGCTATGATTTTTCTCTTTGATTAAAAATCAATCCTGACAGCCTCTTCCTTCCCTCCCTACATTCCTGCCTGGTCTTCTGAACTTTTCCTGATCCACCATAAGCAGGAAAGTATTACCTTAAGTACTCTTCTGAACCTTGAATTGTAAGACTACATTTTATCTGTGCAGATGAAACGACACACTTTTCATTTCCAAGTTGAGTTGGGTTTTCCCCCATTCCTCTAAATAGTATTTGTTTCCTGTTTAAGTAAGAGTTGTCATATTCAGTACTTTGCAACAACATTTCTCCTAATGGACCACTCTGCTTGAAGGGGACTATAGAGAAGTGTCTGTCTCCCCAGGCTGGGGGCACCGTCTGGTGGGGACAGTACACAGCACCACCCACCCGGCCTGTTGCCAAAGGGGGATCCAAAACCCCCATTTTCACCTAGGGCTGGAGACTTGTGGCAGTGGGAAGAGAAAGGGGGAAAGCAAAGGGCAAAAAGTTTGGTCTGATAAAAACTTAAAAAAACAAACAAAAACCACAAACAAACAAACAAACAAACAAGTTTTAGTCTTCCAGAAAGTGAACGACAGGGTAAAAAGCTTTTGTCTGAATAACGTTTTCACACAAATCCAGTAAGAAGAGCACACATTTCTTTATGGCAGGGCTTTTTGGTTGTTTGCTTGTTTTCCTCGCTACACATTTTCCAGTGGTGGTGAGACAAAAAAGTTTCACATTTGTAGGTTATTTAGACAGCAAAGCGTCTTTCTTAATTACTATCCATGGACCCGTCAGCCCTAAAAGCCTGCAGAGTACACACTGGAAGTCACCAATCTAAAGTTTTGCTTCAGTTATAAAAATTGCCTGTCCTGTCTGGCTGATGACCAGGTCTGGAGCTTGAATGAACTTCTGTTGTGATGGCACAGGAATCTCCCTCATCAGCTTCTCTTTTGAAATGAAAACATTTAGACATGTTCTCCTCTGCAGAGGAGGGAAGGGATGTGAAGTTGTATGCATCTCTGCCAAGGAAAGGGAGAAGTGTTCACTGATGCTTCTGAGTCGTGCATTTCAAAACTATGCAAGCTTCAAGATGCAAAGCGGGACTATGAAGGCACTGCAGGAGTTGCCCCAACAAAGTAAATAATGGTTTACTTTATGAGTAAGGACAACTACCTGTAGGGTTTTCAAGGGCAAGACCAAAAGGATGTGTCTGTGCTGGGGTATGTATGCGTGGCCAGCCACGCTCATGAAGGTGCATGTGGTAATCTCTTGTGCAGAAGATGTGGCATGAGACAGTTTGTAGATTGCTGTACAGAAAAATGTCCATGCAAAAGTATTTGCACTGCTGAAAATACACCTGTGCACACCCATCTGTGCATAACTAATCTCACTTGTGGCGAAGGAGCTGTGGGGAAAATGTGACTAACTTTCACAAATTTCTTTCTTTTTTTTTTCAGGTTGCTCAAGAAAAACATAAGTTGAGAAGCTAAATTAGTCTCTGCTATATTTCCACTGAGGAGTACAGAGCTTTTCCAAAGATATTTGCTGGGAGGAAGGAAAAAAAAATCTCCTAACAGAGTATGAAGATTGCATTTTCAAACACAAGGAGCAAGGTGATGTAAAAATTGGTGACAGTACAATTTAAACTACCTGCTAATTGATTACTGCGAAGAATTTTCATAGTCTTCTTTTGAAGGCAATTGCCAACACTGTGATAGTTCAGTGCGAGTGGGATCAAGCCCCAGATATGCATTTTATTGTATTCTATGTGTTAAATCACTCCTTGAGTTACTTCTGTAAAAGCCAGCAGAAACCCTGGCAGAAGGTCCTTAGCTGAGAAGTCAAGACGCTACAAATAGGAAAGGTTTGCCACAATAGAAAATACCCAAACCCCTTTCACATGGGGAGCTCATGTACAGCACAAGTTGCTCTAGTTTCTGATGGTAAACCCTGCCGGCTTTTGAGAAGGGTAAATCTTCCCTTCCTACTGAAAACGCTCAAAACCAGCATGAGGTTATTTCACTTCCTCGAGTGAAATCTGCCACTGGTTATCACAGTGGATCCAAGGAGGTGTCTGGGCACAGAAGAGCTGTGAGAGGTTTTGAATGTCTCCATACTTTGTTTTAATGTTGAAATGTGATACTGCCTTTCAGACTTCTTGCACTTAAGAATTATGTATAAATAGCTATAAACTACCTTCCACAAGGACTGGACAATCTGTGACTCTTGAACAACTTTTGCATCACTTCTGAGTAGTTCAGATGCAGCTCTCATAATAACATTACATCATGTAATTGGCAAGGGGACTGTCAAGCACCAGGATGGCTGGTTCATTCAAATCCCCAGCCATGGGGGAAAGCTGGGAACGGCTTTGCCCGGCCACCCCACACTGCAGCTGCACACCCAGGCTTTTTGGGGCTGGATCAGTGTCTGTGGATCAGCAGTGAGCTGTTGTCATGTCCTGCCTGGAAATCACCCCACAGCTCTCCTGGGAGAGGTGAGGAGTACAGTGTGCGCTCTTGCCCATTTGCAGATCTCTGTAAGCTGCTTGTAGACTTTGGGAGGCTGGCCACCTCATGCTCTACAGCCTTCCAAAAATTACTATGGAACAGGTATTAGTGTAGATTAAGTATACTGTGGTGGGTTTACAGCACAAAAGTCATCAGTCTGAACAGAAAAATACTCAGCCAAGTCACCTTTAAGAGGCATTATATTATGAATTTTTCTTTTTCATTAAAATAAGAACAACCAAAGCAGGGTAATATGTATTTTATTTTAAAAGAAGTTTTAGCTAAGCATGTTCCAACCTTAAGTAAATGAACTGCAAATCATTTATTTTATCTCATTGGAAGTCAGCTGTACTGATGCATGTATTTTTAAAAATCTATCAATTTCAAGAAATGCTTCACCACAAGGCTGTATCTACCACCTCAATGCTTTCACTCAACAGTTATATGAAGCTGATATCTCCAGCATATGCTTTTGTTCCTACCATGTATTCAAATACGAAGGTGTGGCTAAAGTCAGATGTCCTTTTCGAGGGGAAGACTGGGAAAACATCTGTCTCTTGATGGAAGCCATCTGGTAGAACCAGACATGAAGTCAAGCATTTTAACACAGTGTGTTCCTTAGAATTATAACTTGCTTAAGAGAATTACAGATTCTTCCCCCAATGTTCTCATTGCACACACCATCTCAGGGATTTTCCCTTGCACCTATGCAGGATTGATTGGTGTAATTATTTTGTAAAGCTTCGTCTCAGTACAAAGTAACCAGAAAGAATAACAGTAACTATGTAGATTTCTGTTGTTATCCTCCCAGCTGAGCTTTTCATCTGTACAATTACAGGTGTAGAGAAAATCACAAAATAGTTTCTGCAGAAGAAGGGGCTGTAGAGGCTTTTTGAGATCAGCAGTACTGTAGAAGCTGTGGCACACCCTTAGTTTGTTCCAGACATAAGACTTAACGTATCAGGGTTGGTAAGGTGAGGTGAGCTCTTCTTACTTCATCTCTTACCTGCAACATTGCCAATTGTAGCCCTGTGTGGCCATGCACTGTCAGACTTCAGTCATTTAATTCTTACATGCACCAAAGCTCTTGCTGAGGGATCAAATATTGTCTATCTGTGTCCATCCAAGAAGGTCTGGTAGGATACATATGATGTTGGAATATATAAAACTTGTGATATTGGCCAGCTTTCAAGAAAATGTCAGGTGTTCAGAAAACTGCATGACCTTAAACATACATCTTTGGGTGAAAGAGATTAGCAGGCAAAACTAAAACAAAATAACCATTGGTTTGAGTTATTTGTAGGGCAAACAAAGCCACATCATTTTTGACATGGTTCTGCTCTGCTGCCAGGACTATCATCTCCACATACAATAAGGGGACATTCAGTATCAACAAATATAGTTTGCTTAACTGAGTTAACACTCAAACACAGGGCAAGGTTACACTCAGGGAATCCTGAGAAAATGTGCAGTCTTTTCTAGCCTCCTTAAAGAGGTTATTGCATGCATACAAAGCTGATCCCTGCTGCTACACATGTTAGGAGTGTCCTGTCACTAGTTACCCAATCACTAGTGGTTTTGCCCAGGGGTCAATACTGGGGCCAACACTGTTTAACATCTTCATTAATGACCTTGATGATGGGGCAGAGTGCACGTTCAGCAAGTTTGCAGGGGATACAAAGCTGGAACGAAAGCATGACAGGCTGAATGGTTGTGCTGCAATCCAGAGGGACTTTGACATCCTGGAGAAATGGGCAGAGAGGAACCTCATGAAGTTCAAGAAAAGGAATTGTAAAGTCCTGCACTTGGGGAGGAACAACCACATACACCAGGACAGGCTGGAGGCCAAGTGTCTGGAAAGGAGCACTGCAGCAAAGGCCTTGGAGACCCTGGTGGACACCAAGTTCACCATGAACCCGCAAATGTAATCCTTGCACCAAAGAAGGCAACAGCATCCCACGCAGCATTAGGTTCCAGGGAGGTGCTGCTTCTCCTGTGCTCTGCACTAGTGATACCACACAGGGTGTGCTGGGTCCAGTACAAGAGAAACATGGACACACTAGAGTAAGGGCCACAAACATTAAAGGGCTTGGAGCACCTATCACATGAGAAGAGGCTGAGAAAGCTGGGACTGTTCAGCCTGGAGAAGGCTCCAGAGCGATTTTACCAATGTGTATGAACATCTGATGGAGGTAGGGGAGGGTTGACAAAGACAGAGCCAGGCTCTTGTCAGTGGTGCCCTGTGAAGGGACAAGAGGCAACAGGCACAAAGTGAAATAGAGCAAATTCCACTTAAACACAAGTAGAAGTTTTTTTTCACTGTAAGGTTAGTTGAACACTGGCAGAGGCTGCTCAGAGAGGCTGTAGAGTCTCCAACTCTGGAGATATTCAAAACCCAGCTGGACATGGTCCTGAGCAACCTGCTAGTTGCCCTGCTTTGGGCTGGAGAGTTTGGACTACCTGATCTCCAGAGGTCCATTCCCACCTCAACTATTGTTTCAGCCTTTCCTTGACTACTATGACCACCACTCTTGATGGAACATGGCTTTGCTAGACCTGGAAGTCTGTTAAAGTTTTAACAATAGGGAAATTTCCGATGAATTTTCCTGCTCTTTGAGGCTCTCTCTTTTTCTTCACACTCTTGAAGCAGGCTACAGCCTACTGCCCCTGAGCAGAACATTATCAATCCAACTCGTAAAAGAAAGATGCCCAGGTGCAAGCTAAGAAAATGGTCAGATGAGAAGTGAGCAGAAGTGTTACAAGTCAGCACTTCCTGGTGGAGCTCCACAGTGACCTTGTAAAAGACATGAACATGTGTCTTCAGTGCCGATTATTTTTATTTCATATTAAGAAACAGCAAATAGAGTAACCTATATAGTACAGGGATACTACCAGTTTCCCCAGTGAGAACTGTGTAACCTTGTAATGGAATGAATAGTTTGCAAAAAGGAAACAACTCACCTTTTAGCTTTACTGCATGCAAACAATATTAAATGAAAATACAAAGAAAAACTGGGGCCCATGTAGCTACTAACATTTAGTATTCAGTTCAAATCCTGTGTTCAGTGTGTGGTCTTATCCTCTACATATTTTCCACTGATCAAACTCTGTTCATTGCTATAATAACAAAATTTCTTATAAGTAAATTCCTCCAATAAGGGCAAGGCAGTGTTTTTGCCCCTGACACCCAGGACAGAGTATGTACACTTTCTTGGCACTTAACTTGGACAAGAACTTTGGAGCAGAAAAAGAACAAGCAAATACCATTCTCTTAAGCAGTGTTCAAATGCCTTTACCATGCAACTGAACTGTTCCTCTCACAGTTCCTTAGTCTAATTTATAACATACCTTCTACCTTCTGTAGCAAATGAATGGAGGACTACACAGTCAACAGTCTCCTTTACTATGTAACCTTGAAGCTTCCCAAAAAAGCAGCTCCCTTCAATTCACTGTATGACAAAGAGATCTAGAAAACATATGTGATCACACAACGTGTCATTATCCCTGTACACAAGGTGCTGATAAAAGATGCACAGCAACTTTCATTCAAGAATTTCCCTGTCTCTGGTTGTCAGTGATGGTGGCTGCCTCACAACCCAATCTTGTAATGAAGTTCACAGCAACATCTTGCAGGCCAAATTCCCAACCAGTCCACACTGTTTTTGTTTTATGGTATCTCTACTGACAGGTTAGGAGGCAAAACCTCAGAAGAACATGACTGCTGTGTGCTGTCAGGCTTCTCCCTGCCAAAGCCCTGGTTGCTAACAAGTCAGTCAAACATCCTCTGGAAAGGACCTGCTGTGAAGCCCCTTGTGCCTTCTGCTATTAGTTTCTGTGCCCACACATGTTAACTCTTGGAGTGTCCATGACAAACAAAAATTTTGCATACTTGCTACACAATTGGTAGAGATGTTGGAGTAGTTGTGCATTCCCAGTGCTGCCAGCACTTAAAAGAATCTTGTCTGCAATTGCTAACCTAAAGAAATGTAAATCCTTTCCATTTTAGTCCGGTCTACCCATATAACAGAGAATGACTTGCAAAACATCTAATCACGAACTACAGACACTACTGACCTTGCAGCTTTGGACATTTTGAAGCCTGCACTATTAATTGTCTTGCTTTAACACATATCTCCAGACCGTGAGATAATGTGTCGTTCAGCTGAACATAGCTCATTATACGCTAGAAGGATTATGTAATGCAATATGCAAATGTATAACCAATTAGTTCTTTAGGGTGTGAATGCAGTGATAAGATTTTGCATATAATGCCTTTTTGCTTTTCTTGCTGGCATGCTGGCTCTATTCCAGCATCCAGAGTTACACAACTCTGTAAATAAATTTGACCCATTTGTATGCACGCCGGGTAAGCAACCCTGGTTTTGGGACACCACCAGGAATGCTTACAGCATCCCGACCCTCCTTCGGCACACTGCAGGCCGCTGGGCGCCTCGCACGAGGGCTCCCTCCCCGCCATCCGGCTGAGGCGACAGCTGCACTCCGTGCGCTGGCTGGCCCGCGACCTCTGCTGGTGGAGTCGCGCACACCCCCACCGGCACCTCAGGCCTCGGTTCCCCACGGCCCTGCGGAGATCAGCGGGGCCGCCCGTGCCGGGGTTTGCCCGCGCAGGGACAGGCAGCACGTGCTCCCACTTGTGTGCCCCGGAGCCCAGAGCCGCTCCCCCGCCCTGCCCGCCCAACGCACCAGCGGACGGGCCCAGGGGCCCAGAGGCCCGCGGCCCGCGCTCGGGGAAGGCTATGCCGAGCGGCGACTCGCTTCCTCCCGGCCTCCTCCTCCTGGGACCCGGGGAGAAAGCGGAACGCATCACGAAACTGCTGCGCGCTCCGCGGCGGCCGAGCCCCAAGGAGCAGCTGAGCGGCCGGCGCCGCCACGTTTCCCGCTCCTCGGCCCGAGGCAGAGAACCACAGCTCCCAGCGTGCCCCGCGCCGCTCCGGGGCTGGCCGGCCGACCCGCGCGCCGCCTGCAGGGAGCAGTAGTTCTCCCTCGCGCGACCCTGCAGCTGGCGCGCGCGAAGCCGGAAACGTGCTTAGAGTGGGAGAGGGGGGCGCCGCTCTGCCGGGGCCCGAGCGGGACGGCGCCAGCGGGGGCCACCGCCGCCCCCTCCCGTCACCGGCACCGCCCCTTCCCCTCAGGGGCGCACTGGGTGAGCCTGTGCCTTTAAGCCCGGCCGGACGCCCGGTGCCCCGCGCCTGCGCAGAGGGGTTGTGACCTCGCTGCCTGTTGGCGCCGCTGGTGACTATTGGGGCGCCCCCACTCCCGCCCCCCGCCCCAACGGCAGCGCCAGGCTTCGGCCCGCTACTGGGCCAGCGGCGGCGGCGCGGGCGTTGCCATAGCGACATCCCCCCGGCCGGGACGATGGAGGGGCCGGCAGAGAGGGGCGGCGCGGAAGGCCCGGCGGGGACGATCACGGAGATTCGGGCGCCGGGCCCGCGGCCGCTGCGGCTGCTGGAGTGGAAGGTGTCGGTGGGGGCGGCGGTACAGATCGGGTCGGTGCTGGCACTGTGCGCTCCGGTGCCGCCCGCCCCCCGCCCCGCCGCCGGCCCCACCACCCCGCCGCCCGCCGCCAGCGGCGCCAGCACCCGGCCGCAGCGGGCCGGCACGGAGCGCAAGCTGAAAGCGGAGCGGCCCGGCGTGGTGCGGGAGCTGTGTGCGCGGCCCGGACAGGTCATTGCGCCCGGGTGAGTGCGTGGACGGCGGCGGGGGCTGGCGGGGACGCACGGCGGGGGCGGGCGAGCGAGCAGCCCGGGGAGCCTGCCCCGGGACGAGGGTTTCGCGCTGCTTCTGAGGGGGCCGGGCCGGGCCTTGCTCTGCTGCCCGCCCTGCGGCGCGTCTGGCCCGGCCCTACGGCGCGGCGGGGAGCGGGTCCCCGCCGGAGCTGCGCTGCCTGCGCCATCGGCGCTCTCCATTCTATCCCTGCCGGCGCGGGGGGCGGGAAGGGGGCGCTGCTCCCTCCGCAGCTCCCAGGGGCTGCAGGCGCCGGCGGGGCGGTGTCCGAGGCTGGGAGCCCTGTTCCCTGCTTAGCTCCCTTTCCACGGCGTTTGGTGTGCATCGTCAAGCCTGTGAACTGAGCATCCCTTCACGTGTTGTAGGGTCCTCTGAAATGGCTCTTACTGGCAAAACTACTTGGAAATTCCTTTTTTTTTTTTTCCTTTGGTTTGGCAGCTTGCTGTTGGCTTGGTGCAAAACTTGGTCAGAGAGGGTATAAGTTCCTGCTTGATAGGGGGAATTTTAATGGGAATCAGCACTGTGGCAAGACATTTTAAAATTACTAGGTACTGTACGTGTAATATTGGCAGCCTAAATGTTTTTAATAACGCAGATTTGTTAATGTATAAGGCTTCACAAATATGAATGAGATGATTTAACTTGAACTTTCAGAACAGTAAAGGATTAAATAAAAATATTTTTCTATAGTTAAACAATGGTTTTGCCTTGAAAAGACTGGATGTTGCTTACTTTTAAATTCTCAAATAAATAGATAGGGTATCTCATATTTCTAGGTTAAATTGGGCTAACAGTTTGCTACCCTGTACTTCAAGCAGTTTTTTTCTCAACAGGAAACAATTGAAACACAATTTCCTCTGTTATATGAAAGCAAGTTATTTTCTTTTATTGCAGTTATCTTGATTTGGGTGGGTGCAGCTAGGCCTTAACTTTCTTGATTGAAAATCACTGTGTGTGAGGGTGTTCTCAAAGGTTCAGGGAAAAAAAAAAAAAATTCTATTTTTATCTGTTGATAATGTAAAATGCTACGGAAGAGATAGAAGTTATATTTTTCTTGGTACAGAGAGTATTATTCTTTCTGAGATAAGACAGTGGTTTTCCTTTTGTGCTACATCAGCTCTCTGCTAGTGCATCTGGTGCAACATGGACAATCTTTTAATATCTGACTTAGAATGAAGATACCCTAAATGTTACGCCAGACTAAAAGCATCTTAAAAGTACAGACTAAAATTTTAAAACACTATATGCATGATGAAATTCATCTTGGTAGTGCTGAGTGGAAGGGGAGATAAACTTTTTATTTTTTCATTATGTTAGCGAAGCACTTGAGGGGAAAACAAAACAAAAAAGGTTTTAGATCGTAAATGTAAACAATTTAAAATACCCTGGATCTGATGTAGCAGCATTTTAGGTTTAGCTTTACTCAATGTAGACTTTAGAATTTGAATGCACTAATTCTTATACAGAGCTTTTATTTGAGTTGTATAGTTTTGATTCACTTGATTATAATTAGCAAGTCTTTGCTTTGAGACAATTAGAAAATAAATAGTGTTCTTTATTACTGTTGTTCTTGGTTTCTAACACACTTGTATCTTATACCTCTAAAAGTTCTTAATGTTGACCATTGCTACATGTTATATTTCTGGAATTCTCAGTGTGCGTTCTCTGTTACGTGCTATAATGATATTTACTGGGTGAATGTGAAAGAGAATAGGTAGAAGCAGCGTGAAGTAAGCGTGGTAGAGCTGGTCAGGAGTTGGAGACGTAACTTCTAAGTGACTAAAGAAATGCAGGTTTTTTGTAGAGCATTTAGTCTCCTGTGTCTTCCTGTTCTGTGGTAATGGTAATAACATTGCACTACCTACCTTCAATATATGTTAAGGTTGTGCAGCATTAGAATACAGGTGTGACTATAGTAGGCAACATAGCTGAAATTTATTCAGCATCTCCAGAAGATACACCTTTTAAAATCCAAACTATCCGGGGTGGTAGGTGCCATTTGCTGCCTTAAAAAAAGTGGATTTGATCAGTTCAGCCCTTAATTATCTATTATCCAAAGATATGTGCAAATAAATGTCAGGCACTTAGATGCTATAGAAATACCATTTCTATTCCAAGTATTTTTTCTTTTCATTAGAACATGAAGAACCTAAGTAGAATTATCCTTTTTATTTGAGGATAAATAATGTAACTGGCTAAGTTTTTTCAATGTCAATTTGGTCATCACTATTTCTGAAAATAATGACATCTTTTAGCACAAGATACATTTCTAACCTTTGGCATGAGATGGAATCTTTTGGTATATGAAAGTAATTTTCCACATATGTAGCAACTTAATTTTTTTGTTGTTTGATTACCTACTTTTTTGGCGTTGACAATGGTATAAGCTGTCTGCAGGGAATAGAATGGTATGGGGATGTGACAGCCCAAGGCAGGCAGGAAGTAGATTTTGCTTATAGTGGCAGAGGTAGGCTTAGCACCAAATGTCAAACTACAACTTGAGAAAGGAAGGTATTTGACCTGTTGGGACTGTAAATAGCAGAGATGACAGCAAGCAGTTAATGAAAGATCTTTGATGTTAATGAAGCATGATTTCTATGGGTGGGAGGAACACAAATGTCAAAACTTCTGCACTGCTCTCTGTAATAATAATGCTAGTTACCCATCAAGGTTAATAGTTCTGAAACTGATACAGGTATGTCAGGATTCTGGGTTGGGTCCGTATTTTGTTTTATGTGACTATTTACATAAGAGTTTCTGACATGAAATGATTATCCCATTTCAAGCCCTACTGATGGGATAGACAACTGAAAGTCTATTGTTTGGTTCATATTAGTAGAGTCTTACAAAATATTTACTACCTGTACATTTAAACTGGATATCTTTGTGTCTTTCTACATAGCTTTAATAGCTAAAACTTCTGTTCTTCTGCAGAACATAAAGTGAGTGTTGTAATAAAAATCTCTTTTGAACCTACCTGTATTCTAGTGAAGCAAAGCTTTTATTTTCTCATTTTGGAGAAAATGGGAAAGAGGTGTGATTTTATTCTCTAATACTGTAGATTTTTAGCATTCTTTTATATCAAAAACTTGATTATATATTTTGAAAATGTATCTTCCTTTGGTTACCTAGTATCACAAAGCCTCAGGGCTTAGTTTAATACCCAAGATGAAAGACACTTAACCCTGGACCCCAATAACTTCCATCTTACAGTCTTCAAGGCAAATAAAATTCTGATGAATTACATTTTATTTTGAAGTGATGGCACTTGTAATAAACTACAGGAAAAACAGTTTGTTTCAGTTAGACACAAGTGTTTCCATAATAGCCTGTCAAATATTTGATGAGCTCATTGGAGTCTACAGAAAAACCTAATTGCCAAACACTAAGAATTGTTAAATAACACCAGTGTACTACATCTCTCGCCTACTTCCTTTTAACCCTTGGATTCATTCTTTTCTTTTTTTTTTTTTTTTTCTTTAATAGCATCTGTTTTCACAAAACTTGTAGGAACTTCCTTATCTAAAAGAATCAAGCTGCTCAGTCAGATTAGGTTGGAAACGGGCATCAGACTCAGAAGTTACCAGTAATGTGGTGGTACCAGCATTCCGTCTGCAGCTCTTCATGGTGCAGACTGTGGTTTTGTGGTTGCTTCAGGCTCATACAACAGTTGGCTGGAAAGGGTGCTCACATTTTTGTGTGCCTCCAGCTCGCATTGAGGTGGGTGTTGGAAATCATGTAGCTAAAGATGGCTTGGTCTCTTTTTTTGCTTTCTGTCCTTGCCACCTGACCTCCTGCAAAACGGTCCATACTAATTAACTCCCTTGTTTTGCTCAGTTGCTGCAACAGGAGTGTAGTGTAGCAGGAAAGGGAGGCAGATTTCTCTTTTCAGCAGTAGCCTGTATTTAGATCAAATTTTTGTGTAAATGCCAGTGGTGTCATTAGGGGGATAAAAATCCATGTTGACACCAGGAAATAACATTATTGGGATTGTGTATGTCCCATATGGCATTTTGTATGATGGTCTTTAGTAACACATTACTTTTATTATTACAAGGTTTCTCCCAAACCATGGGAATTTCTACTCTGAGTTCTTACTACAAGTTGCTTGTCATACTGGGCCTCAAAGACTGTCACTGTGTGAGTGGATGCAGAATCCCATGGGCCAGCAGACAGTAAGGTAGCTCATGGGACTGTTTTGTGCATCATGTTGTAGAACTACAGGATGGTTATAGCTCTCTTTAAAAAGTGTGTGTAGATGTCTGTGTTGTAAACTGATTTAACTTTCACCCAAATTGTAGTGGATTTTATTTCTTGTCTAGTTTCTTTACTGTATTTTTGAGCATTACTTCAATACTAGAGTTGTTTAGAAAACCACAGTCTCTTTCAAAGGCAAATGTGTATGCTATTTCTTCTCTGATGCTGCCTTATGGTTTTCTTTAATTGTGAAACAAATAGTCTTCTGAAGAGAAAAATGTATGGACAAAAATTCTGACTGGAGGACTAGAATAAGTGACTTGTTGTGCTGTGCAATATGTAGCCCTTCAAACTGAAAGGGATTGGAAAAGTTTGAGTAAGAAAGAAAGAAGACTTTTGGTTTGAATTGTCTTAAAAGTTTGTCTTGACCCAAGGGGTTTTTTGCTTTGAGAAACCTTAGTGGTACAGTTTGCATGCCTGCCTGGCTCTTTCCAATTTGATGACCACATGTTTGGTGTTAAAGGCTGACCCTAGTAGGGATCCCAGCTATTTGGATTTTCAAAGACAGTATTACTTAGTGGAAAACTCCCCTCTAGCTGACTTGATAACCCAACACTTGAACTCACTAAATAAAAATTATTATGAGGTTGAAATAAATAACCTACGCTTTTTCTATGGATAAACAACGTTTAATCCAATTTCTTAATTGTATTCTTTAAACATGTGTTCATTAGAGCATAAGCAAAACAGCGCTGGGTGCGCTGGGGGGATTCACTATGCCCAACACGCACACTTTTAACAAAAAGAAGTGTGCTTATATACAGTAAGGTATTACATATTCATAATGACCCCGGGAACTCCTATACATATTCATGAAGTGAGTCTCAGATAACCATTTCCATAGCCCCTCCTTGACCCTCCCCTGTTGGGCCTGCGCAGTGTCACTTGGTGAATTTGAGGAGGGGTCGTTGGGGGGGGTCTTTGGATGAAGGCTCCTTCAGCTTTGTCACAGTGGACTTTTTACATTTGGCTCATTATGAGGAAATGGCTGAAACCCAAGCTACCAAGCCGACTGAAACCAGACTGAGACCCCCTTTTTGCTGTAAATCTTGGCTATCTTGTCTCCTCAAGGTTGCAGCTGGTGCTGTGAAACTTTTCATCTTGGCATTTGATGAAGTCCTGCTTTTTTAGCACAATTAGTTACATACAGCTCTAAACTAGATATTAATTATGTGGCTTAAAATGTTAGCTTGTTAGTAGGCCCTCATTATGTAGTTGCTTAACCCTAAAAATGTTAGTTCCCTCTATCAATATGACTTCCTAAACAAGTTTCATAACTTTTTACGTAGAACTTAATCACCTTTTTCCTTTTTCCAGGTTCAGAGTCCGTGCCTCATTTGGTTATATCTGTAAACATTAAACATCTTAGCACGAATCACAACTGCATTTTTCACAAGGTGATGGTATTGTGAACTCTTAAACATTACCAAAAGGATGTAAAAATATTTCCACTTGGGGCTTTCTACCCTAAAGGTTCAGTAGAGAGCTTCCAGCCTTTCATTTTGAGATATCTTCTTGAGAATGATAGAGAATTCGTTGCAAGTTGTCCCTTATGAAATATTCTTATGAATATTTGGGGTTTGTGATTAAAAATGTTAATTAAAGGCTCATCTAAGGTCTTCTAGCACATGTGGATAGTTGAATTTGTACCAGTTGCCTTTTAGAGTGTATAGGGGAGCATAAAATTACTCCTGTAAAGCAAGTAGTATTACATTACAGGTTACAGTTCAAGGAACTTGATTATACCTTTTGTCTAGATTTTGTTTTGCTGAACATAGACCTGCAGAATTGGGAATCTCACCCTTGGCCTATAGGGAAAGGATAGATACTGTCACCAATAGGAGAGACTTTTTGGTCTTCCGAAAACTTTAGAAGATGAAAAGGTTCCCCCTTTTCTATGTGGACAAGAAAGTGCTGCCATACATCATGTATATTATGAAACTTGGGTGAGAATTTCTCACCGTATTTTGTAGTATGTTACAACAGTGCTCAACAACTGTATGTTTTCCTTCAGAATCTGTATCCCTACTCCTAATGAAGAAGTGCTGCTTGTCCGAATGAATGAAATGTTGCCAGTCAGCAGAAGCTAATTCTGTTTGCCTCAGGCTAGCCTGCTGATGGAAGTTAATTAGCCAGAGTAAAAGACATATGCCATTTTTGAAAGTATACTTTATCTTTTCTGATGTTTTCAGAAACACCAATCCTATTGAAAAGCAAGAAAAAAAGCCAATATAAAAACCTATTTTCAAAACAAAGAGCAAAGGTTTTGTGCTCTTTCCAGTGCAATGGGAAGGGAGTTTCTCCTTAATCATCTGATGGGACTGTAGTGATTTAGATTTAGGATAACCAGGTTGATGCTGGATGATTTGTATAAGATATCACTAATCAGAACCAGCTAGATCCAGAAAAACTCTTTTCCTTTGTGTGTTACTATGTAAAAGGTGGCAGTATACCAGGTAGATTATTTCTTACAAACACATCCATTTTTTTGTAGTATGTCCTTTTTTAAGGAAAGGGTGGGGTATTTCCAGGCTGCTGTTTCACTGATAATTGTGATACCTGTATATATATTTTTTGACTTTCTACAGATGTTTTGAGAAAGAACTGTAGAATATGGTGGTGATGTAGACATTTAGAGAAGAACTGACTAATGCCCACTTGTTTACATTGTAGTACTTTTTTTAGATGTAATTTTTATGCTACAAAATTGTAGCATTCAGCTGGCATGTAACAGAAAAGGTCTCAGTGCAAGTTTAATGGAGTGAACTGTGTGAATCCCCATGTACAGGGGAGAGGTGAGCAGTTCTAGTCAAACAAGGCATGGCTAGACAAGAAGCAAATTTAATTAACTTTCCAGGTAACTTTACAGCTATTTGTAGTACTTCCCCTTTATATGCCAAGCAGCCTTCTGAACTGTTGTGCTCTGTTTTTGGAGTGTGTGTTGGGGTTCTGGGTTCAGGCGATGCTGTTTGGTGTCTTGACAGCATACATCAGGGGTGCCAAACTCATTTTCACCGCGGGCCACAGCAGCCCTGCAGTTGCCTTCAAAGGGCCGAATGTAATTTTAGGACCTTTGAAAGCAACCGCAGGCCTGCAGTGGCCCCCAGTAAAAACGAGTTTGACACCCCCGGCAATGTCACGTGGCTGTTGCCAAATGTGGAGCTGCTGCTCTTTGGTTTGCATGCTGCTGCATAACTTATGACAGGCTTGTTCATAATTGCTTTTAAGGGTGTTAAGAGTTATTAAATTTTCCTATAGAAGTGTGCTCATTTGACTTAACAGCAGGTCCCAGGGGAAACATGGAGAAGGTAGTGTTTGCCACAGTATCCAAAAAGGGAAAGGAGGAGAGGAAGCTGTTAGGCTAGAGGATTCTGCATCCTGCAGTAAGCCTCTTCCCATTTTATTCATTGTTTGAAAGTAACAGAAAAATGACTATGATTGCTTAAGTATTTTGTTCTAATGGAGGAGGTCATGAAATGTTCAGAGGAAGTGTAATGTTCTCTGTTAATAGATGCAGCTTTCTAAGGCAGCAGGTGAGACATCACAGGATCCTCCCATATTTATTGTGCACAGAAAGAAACAAAAAGCATGTATATAGCTTTGCTGTCAGCTGTGTGTGTCAGACTGTTTCTTTCTCAGTCATCTTTCTCTGCTTTGATGTCCAGGCTGTTTTGGTGTTCATCTGTAGCTGTTTCATTAGATGTGGGCTTGTAGGTGCAGAAGGCAAACCAAATCTGTCCATGTAATCACATGTGATCTTGGCTGGGGGTAGGAGGAATACAGTGGTACATTGGTCTGAGATAAGGGGGAATTATGTGCCTTTACCTGAAGGAGAGGTGGGGATTTGAGAAGGTATACACCTGAAAATAAAAAGGAATTGGAGATGGGATTAATCCAAGGCTGTTGGCACCTGGCTTTGCAGCAGTTCAACTGTGACTATTGTTCTTTGATAACTGATGTGAAAGTTGAAGTGAGATTTGAGAAAGCTGCAGGTTTAGGTTAATTATTGTTATGTCAGTTAGGGTATACAGGCACCACTCTGCCACTTCAGCTTTTTGGATAAATGCAATTTATGTTGGTAGTGTTTATTTTATATAAATGTATATGCTATGTATAGATTTGGATGACTTAGATTTTCTGAGCCCGCTGTCAGATGGATGTTCCTGAAACAATGAACTTGTCTTGATGTCTGTGTGCTAAAAAGCTACACTTTTAGTGGTTTAGAAAATGGATCCTGGGATAATGTAAGCTTTTTAAAAATGTTTTATTTGAAAGCTATGAGTAGATTTTCTTGGGAACTCTACCATACCTCTTTCTTCCCTTTCCAGCTTTTTTTTTTGTGTGTGTGAATGTAGTAGTTTCTTATTTTTTAAACCTGTATCACATTTTGCTTTTGCCCTGTGACTTTTATACAAGCAGGTGCTGACAGCAGTGGATTCCTGACATGCTGAGAGGGGAAATGGTAAAAAGTGAAACACCTTCTTTAATGTAGCAGTGAAACTCCTGGATATTCATATTAAAACCAGAGGTTTGGTTCACTGTTTTTAAATTTGGACATGTTCTTAAAGCTACTATGTTTTAACTATTTCAGAACATTGTTTATACCCTGCATAATTCTTACTTTTTGAAGATGTGTTATGTGGTAGAAGGAAACTGGCTATGGTATGTATTATGTTTCCAGCTGTAACTGGCATTTAATTAGACTATTGCCATGATGTTTGCATGTAGGATTTGCAAATACTTCTTACAGATGCTGTCAGCAGTTTGAAGCCACATGGGCCTTTTCCATAATATTTCTATAGTTGGTGTAAAGTTCTGATGTTAAGTGTACTCAAGGAGTCAAAGGGCATGTGTTTACTTGGATGTTAGTTTTACTGCTTGAAGTGATAGTCATCTCTTCAGTGAAGAAAATGTAACTTATGATGCAGTTCCTTAACTCTCAACCAGAATTGTGCTGCAAGTATTAATTTTTGGGAAGCACTGTGTGATCGCTAACACTACAATCAGAGAGGTGGCAATAGAAACACAAATGCATAAAACAGTAATGTCATTAGTTAACAGTACTGGTGAGGGGAGTGAACTGCAGAACTATTTGCTGCTTCACTGAATTACTGAGATGTGACAGCTTATTTTCTTGTTACTGTTAAAAGTACTACTTAATTCTAAAGACAGAAGACAGAAAGATGTGAGCTCTCAACTCTTCACTTTTGAATTCTTTCTCTATCAACTTCATTGTTTTCAAGAAGTTTTATGTACAGGTATGGAGAACTACATTCTTACCTTTTTTTTTTTTTTTCAAAAAAGGTAATTTTGAATTCTCCCAACTAATAAGATTTCAGTTTAAAATGTTCTAAATAAAATAAAAGACTATTCTAAATCATCCTTGAAAGATTTACTAGATTTTATGTAAAGTGCACTGTCAGCTGTCTTGCTGGTTTTGTACCTTTTTATTGTACATTGTTAAAGTGCCTTTTTGAAACATGTAAGAACCTGCCCGTAGATACGTGCATGGGAGGTGGGAGAGGATTAGCTCCTTCTTTATAATGCCAAACTCTTCTCCAGGAGTAAATGAATATGCTTCTTAAGGGCTTGCAAATCCTGGAAATAGACTTAGTTCATGCTTAAGATGTCTTTTAGATTAGAAATAAAATCCAGAAACTCTGGGCCTAGGTTTCTCTTGGCGTTCATGACCTATGTCTAATCCAAAATAGATATCTTGCCTGAAAAGCAGAAGAAAAATGACTCTTCAGCTTTTCTGTTCTAGAACGTTTTGAAGTTCACACACAGTTTAGCTCAAAATTATAAAGTTTGTTCTTAACAGGAAGGAAAAAAAAAAAAAAACACATGATCTCAAGGCCCATGATTTCCCCATTAGCTTTGGAGAGTTGAGACGATGCCTTGAAGTGTGAACTATGCTCTCTATGACCTACAGCTCACATCGGTTGTTACTATATAGTTGTTTTAATTACAAATGTGTAGTTGCCCTGATGTCTGCATCACACTAGGATAGTGTGTGGTTATTTGGTAATTTCAAGGTGATTAAGGCTTTGAAAAATCTTAGCTATGAAACTGGAATCCTGTGTAACAGAGGCTGTGGTTTGATGTAAATTTGGTTTGAGGCCTCTTTGTAGTGGTTCTAAATACTGCAGCCATGTACCACAAGGTCTTGTTCTGATATAAGCTAACAAAAATACAGTGTTTCACAAATTTGAGTAAAATAAACTGTAGAAGCAGGCTTTAAGTTGCATCAGACTTCATCTGTCTGCCATTCTGATCTTATGACAGCTAAAAGATTGTGTAGTCATATTTGTTCTAGAATAGTCAGTTGATTCAATAATAATTGGCATTAACAATCACTGATCTGAGTTGTGTTCACTTGGTATTTTTACTCCTTGATAATTTGCCTATAAGCATGCTGTGGAACCTGTGGAGGCACTTACGTTCACCTGCACACCAGGGTCTCATTTTGCTGCATTAGAATGGTTTTACATCTTTTAATGCTAATTGCAAGAGCATATGCCATCAGATTGAGGACAGGGGATTTCAGTGATCTGAGTGACAACTTGGGATGTATGAATCTTGTGGTATTTGATATCTTTCTTTATCCCAAACTGATCTGAGGAAACCCAGAAACCTCTTGGCTTTTGACAGATTACTGTGAGATACAAGTCTGTGCAAGGCAGTAGCATTATCTTGTAACTTTAGTCTATTTTTTCATTCACAAATTTGAAAATTGCACTGTATTTTCTATACCAGGGCATGGTTCTTTGCAACAGACTTTAAGGTAATAAATAAAACTTATATCTCCATGGCATGGATATGTTCAAGCTAGTCTTGATCAAGATAATTAAGATAAATGCTAATGAAGTAGCCTGGTTAATGTGGGAAGCAAATGTGACTTGTTGAAACTGGTTCTGTCCTCGTCCCGGTTTTAGCCCTCTTTGTTAGAAGATTTGCATCATTGATCTTTTCCCATCAGTCGCCCTTGCTGACCTTCTCTGTCAGCTGCCTTGGCTTTCTAAACCCAGTAGCAAATGTGGATGGCGCTGGTCAGTTCTTCTACCTCACAAGGTACTGAAATAGTCCTTTCTGGAAGTGCAAAAGGAGGGGCTGGGCTTTCAGGAGAAACATGAGTGGGGAAAAAAGTAAGCTGTTGGCTTTCTTTGGCAGTAAGCTTTTGGAGCAGGTGCCTCTGGAAGTGGAGCCCAGCTGTAAAGGTGGCCATGGCTAATGTGCCCTCAAGTTAGACCAGATCTGAATAACTGAGATAACCTGTCTGTTACTATGTTATGCAGTGTACTCTTAAGGTACAGCTCTTTGTAGTTTTCTTCAGGAAAGCTGTCTCATGGCCATCCTGCTCATGTGCTCTATATGGCCTGTCCCCCCATCTGCATGTGGGTGTTCTCCTCCATGATAAACTAGCTTAAGAAGTTCTTGCTCCTGTCCTCCTGTAACTCCTGCACTTGCTGCCATCATCCTTTGCTGCTGTGTTGAAACATGCTGGGGGGGAGGGGTGGAAAAAAGCGAACCCAGTCTTTTATGGAATTGCGTGGTGGTTTTTGTAGTGAGTTCACTTCAGTGATCCAGTTAACTGGTTGTTACAACTGAGGAGTAGCAAATTGTAGCATAGCTATGAGAACTTTGTGGTGGCTTTCCCGTTGCAGTTAACCTGCTGGGGACAACAGCTAGATTGTGCTTGATACAAAGTTCTTAGATGTGGAGTCAGCGCTAGGGAACAGGCCAAAAAAGAGGCACTGACTGCCTCTGGTAATAAAAGCAAAATGCTCATACTGGATTTCATGAAAGTTTTTTTTTTTTCTTTTTTCCTTTCCTGTGCTGCTGATTGAAAGCAGATACGGTTGAAAGACTTGTTTTAGAAACCGTCAAAATGTGTTAAGTCTGTAACTGCTGGGAGAACAGTGATCGGCTTATTGTCATCTGCATCCTGAGGCCATTGGTGAATGTCTGTCCCTATCCATGACTGTTGCAACAAAAATAAAGTTTTGCTGTAATGGCACACCTAGTGTATCTGTTTCTTATTTACAAGCACATCTGGAAAGAATGTAAATAAGATCCTAGAGTGGGTTTCTTTATTTACTTGTTCAAGTTTCACTTAAATCCTGTTGAGTTTTGTTACTTAAAAGGAGCCCTGTGGGCAGTTTGCTGTCCCGTTGCAGTCCTTTGGCTGAGTGGGTATTGGAATGACCTACCCCCTACACAGCCACTACCTAAAAAAGTGTGCCTTTCACAGCCTACTGGCTGTTCCCTAGTGCCTGGCTTATTTGCACAGTTGTGACAGTTTGTAAAAACTGGAAAAAGATTTTTCATCTTTTGCGACAGTTTTCCTAGGAATGTTATTGTTGAAGTAGCTCAGCTTTTTGCCAAGTGGGTCCTGGAGAAGTTTCAGGAGAAAGAAGATCATGCTATTAATGCTGCCAGTAGTAGAATGTATTGGAATTCTTCAGATTCGGGGTGAGATCTGTTTCTTCTCTCTGGAAATGGAGCAGGGAGTGACCGTATTCAAGTGGGTTTCATTCATGACCCAGAGACGAGAACAAGCAGAAACTTGAACTGCTATTTGGTATATGCAGCCATTTAAAAATAGACCCACACACTTGCATTCAGCTCACTCTTGTCTGATAATTGTCTTGGATCTTGGCTATTATGTTTTGAAAACCCCTCACTTCAGCAGTAAAAGTGGTGTTTCCAGTTCTGAAATGCACAAAAATCATTTTACTTGAGTTCCATGCTTGTTCTTCCACAGTATATTTTTTTTTATAAATAAAGCATATGTGCTGAAATTTAAGTGAGTGAAATATTTAAGTATGCTTAAGCCTTAGTGGAGTTCAGGCCTTCTTTTTGCAGCATGAAGTAGTATGTGGGTTGTTTGTGTTTTTCCCCTGGGAGAAGTCTGCTTAGCGTCCTGACAGCTGTACTTGAACCTCAAACAGCTGTGTTGTACAGTGCTCAGAAGTTTGCTGGTGCTCTTGAGTTCTTCCTTTGCTGTTTGGGTTGAATGAGTTGTTTGAGTGCCATGACAAAGGACTTGGTATCATGTGCTTTTTATCTCCAGCAAGCATCATCAAATTAGGCATTTTGGCTGTATTTAGATGTGCAGAGGGAGAACTGATATTTAGCTGTGCTATTTGGTATGTGATAAGGAATCAAGGTGGTGTTCAGGAACAATATTGGTGAACAATTTAGAACTGTAATTTACTTGTAAGAATCTCTGCTCCGTTAAAATCAAAAGGATGGGATGAAGTGTTTCCTATACATGAACAGAAACGCTTATGTCTTAGTTTGAATCATACCTCAGCCCAGGAGTATATCAGCTCCTCCTTTCACATCCCTGGAGTGTGATGTTGCCTTCGGTACAAAGTAGAGAATGCTTGAAGAGATTTTGGCTTCTATGCTGGCATCAGAAGACTTTTTTTTTTTTCTGAACTATTGAAAACCAATTAAATTGGAGTAAAAACTCAGTCATTGTAAACTCTTATGCAGATTTCTGTAGCTGGTGTCATGGTTTTTTTTGACTTTTTAGGTGTCTGTATTTTCAGCTTGTTACACATACAACAGGTTGAAGATGGGAAGTTCTGACACAATCCTTAGTGTGAGTTGGGAGCCTAAAATGAAGCAATTTGTTGATGAATCAAGGTAAAAAAAAAAATAGCAAGATGGGCGTAGCATTTAAGGGAGGGGTGAGAAGAGTCAAATGAAGTAATGGGAACATAAGAGGAATGAGAGGAGAACTAAATAATCAAACAATCAATTGCCAGTAGTGAATGGCCACAAAAATAACTTGTCTCTTGTGCAGCTCTTGTACAAAACCAAGATGTACTATTTATTATTTGTGTTCTGTGAAATACCATGTTTAAAAAAGGAGATCTTAAATGCTTACAAAAGGAAGAGGAGGTGTAATTTTCAAGCAGATGATGACTGCCAGTGAGAATGGAATAGATCTGCCCTTTCATAAAAAGGAATATTGTTAGTATGATGGCTTGTGAAGACTTGTCTTTAAATAAACCTAACCTGAATGTAGTTTTTACTCTCTGAGGAAAAAAATCCTCAGTGTGGGCATCAATGGGTTGTCAAGCACTGAAACAGGCTGCCCAGGGAAGTGATTGTGTTTAAAAGAGAGGAGATGTGGTGCTTAGGGACATGGCTTAGTGGTGGACTTGACAGTGCTAGGTTTGTGTTTGGGCTCAATGATATTAAAGGTCTTTTCCAACCTAAATCATTCTGTGATTCTCAAGTTTCCATATTCAGTTTTCATTACTTTGTAGCTCTGTAGCTTAGTAGTTTATTAATGGGGAGCTGTAAGTAATCGAGTAAAACTGTTTCTAGACAGATAATGCTTGTTTTGTTAATACACTGAAATTATTTGCTAAGATAAGGTTAGAAAGTGACATGTATGTTACTGTGACTTTTAAAGGTGTGTGTCAAGGGTTTAGATTGCAGAGTGACAATCAAACCCTGGCAGATGTATTGTTAACCTCCTCTCCCCCCCACTTCCCCCTTTTGCCCCTCCCTCTCCCCACTTCCCACTCAGGACAGGCGATCGGGAGGGAAAGAAGGACAGAGAGAAGAGAGTTGGAAAAGTTAAAGATGTTTTACTAATGCTACTAATAAGAATAGAGAAAATAATACAAAATATACAAAACCAATCTTGTAAGTCTCAGCAACTGCAGAGCCAGCACCCAAAGTCCTGGATTAGACTCTGCAGCCAACCGGAGCTGGATTCAGTCTCTCACTAGGCCTCAGTTCGCAGGCACAACCAGCAAGGTCCTCTTCTAATGTCAGCCATGAGGAAAAAGGGAAAAGGAAAAAGGGAAAAGAAAAAGGCATGAGATCCTCATGATCTCCCACTTTTATATGAAGTATTCACGTGAATGGAATGTTATACACAGTTGGTCAGTTTCTTGGTCACCCTTTTCTCGTTGCCCCTCTTGTGAGATGTCCATCCGTGCTTGTCAATGAGTTTGCATTCCATTGCTAGTTTTACCAAAACATGTGTCTGGTTCTCCAGGAAAATGCAGCTAATATGAAGGCTTTAGCTGACAGGCAAAATTCACTAAAAGAGAAACTTGTTTTTAACAAAACCAGGGCAGTGTGGAATTGAATATTTTGAATGCTTAATTGGTGTCTTTTTCTCCATGTTGGTGCAAAAGCATATTTTTTAGGGGCCTGTCAAATCATAACCATTCTGTGACCTCTTTCATTCTGCAGTCATTAAGTGTCTGAAATCAACCTGCAATAAGTGGAATGACTACGTCTTTTTCAGGGGTGTCTTGGTGAGACTGGAGGGATGCAGTCATCCTGTTGTTATGAAAGGCTTATGTGCAGAATGTGGCCAGGACTTAACTCAGTAAGTATCCTCAGCTCTTTTTTTCCTCCTTCTCCTTACTTGTGATTAGGGATCCAAGCTCTTCCTTCTCTCGTTTTCTTCTTTGCTTCCCTATTCTGGGTCTCGGTTGTTGTGAATCATATCTATACTGTGAAGTTGTAGATACTAGTAGGGAGGGAGAACAGAATTCATACTGCCTAAGATGTGTGTCTATTGAGACTGTTCCTCTAAGGTTAGTTGAGAAGGAATTTCCTCCAGAAGTTAAATTTCAGCATAAAGCACTTTTGACATTTGCTTTTAAGAAAAATAAAGATATGTATCTATTGAGATTCGCTCATGAAATTGTTGTTTAAAGTCGAGTGGTCTGAATATGCTAATTCTTGATCACGTTATTCATAGTGTAATCATCTAATGAAGTATATTTCTTCACTGAAAAACTGCTGCTTGTAGGCAATAATCGGTGTTCCTTGTGGAGAAAGCCAACACATGAAGAGTAAATAGGCAAGATCTGTGCTGCTGTTGCAAAGTGATTAATTTTGCACCTTTTGCACAAGGCACTTGTTCTGTCATCCTGAGTTTTTCAAATATGTACCCTCTTTCTCCTTATATGTCACTGTAGTCACAGATATGTTGTTTAGAACTGTATTTCCTTTCAACCATTACAAGGATTCATAACTAGGAATATGGATGAATAAGATGACATGTGGATACTTACAGTTCATGTTACAAGTTTGACTGTGCACACTCTGGTTTTGTGGAGATAAATGTAGGGTAACTTACTACTGTAGGTAGAAAATATAAGGAGCATGCATCCAGACATAAATTCTCATCACAATGTATCCTACTGTGCTTTTTATGTACTTGCAACTGAGAGTTTTAAGCTGTGTCAGCGGTGACTTAATAAACTGGAGAGTTTCATCTGTGCAGGTGTAAATACCTGTGAGGTAGTATCAGTCTCGTTCGTGTGACCTTGCTGTGTTGATACTGTGTCTGAATGGGAGCTAGCTTGTTTCCAGTGCTTTCAGTTTAAGGCTTCAGAACTTGTTTGGTTTGGGGTTTTTTTTTGTGAAATGTTCTGCCATGGAACTAAGGGAATTTAAGCCTTAGGCCAAAAAGAAAGAAAGTTCAAAAGATTGTATTTCTCTTTTGCCTTGTCTTATTGCCAATGCGGTTGGTGAAGAGAATGTTCCTTATGCATAGCAAATTACTAATTCAACAGCTGTTTTTCAAAAATGGACTGTACAGTAGCCTGGATTTTAGAAATGAATGTTGCATGCTTATTTGGAGGGAAATACCTTGGTTTCATTTTAATTCATGCTCATTATTAAGAATTATTTTGAGAGCATTATCTAGTAAACCAGCACAAGTGAACTGAAGATTGAGAATCTTACATGTAGCCTAGGTAATGATTGGATATAACTTTTAATGAAAGGTTGACTGTTAGTATTTTGTAAACAAGTATTATTTGCAAAACAACAAACCTAACAAAAAGTTAGGATAATAGCAGATGGCGGTTTTTCCTGCCCTGAATGAACACTTGATTCAAGGTTTAAATACAGTCACATCTAAATGTGGCTGCACTGTTATTATGTCATAAAAAAATAGATAAATTTAGGGTATGCAGTGAATTTAGTTTTTCAATTAACACTCCTAATTCAGAAAATGTCTTCATTTTATACAAAGTGACTTATACATCTGGAAAAATGTGTTATGTCTGCTGAGCCTATGTTAGCAGGCAATACAAAAGCATCAATGCTTTTCTTGCTCGAAGAAAAGTGAGTGCAGCCTGTTCACTGTCAGCTTGTTAGGTGTTAGTGGTGCATACTTTCTGTTAAACAGTTCTTATGCTTATTCAACAAATGGTCTGAAAACAGTTAATAATTTTTAAAGGCTCATTTAAAATACAGTTCAGTGTTACATATGAGGTGTTCTGAACCCTGAAGCAAAGGATGTAAGATTCTAAAATGTATGTGTAAACTTTGGACCAAATGAAATATAATGGTAGTTCCCCACAAGTTAATCTGCCTAATCTGGAGGCCAGGGATACTGACACTATGTGCAGTTGGTCAATTTTCAAGGAATTCCAGACACCTGTGTGTAGACACATACTCATACATATATATGAGGATTATATGTATTCTGTATGTATTTATGCTTATCTCTAGTATAAAAAATATGACATATAAATGTATTGTACATAGTGAGACTATATGTGTGTATAATAGACACATAAATTAAAATAAACACATATGTATGTATAATAGACACATAAATTAAAATAAATACAGGCACAGCAGTACCTTGTTCTGTTTGTGCCAAAGGGAAAAGCATATATGGGAATTTTTGTGGATGCTTTTCTTGAAGCAGCAGTCGCATGTAAGTCACTCTGCTGTGCATAAAGAGTAATTCTGTCTATCCTTTGCATAAATTTATTTAAAAGTCTGGCTTGGAGAAAAGTAGATAATGGCATCCTGAGTGACTGAGAAAAAAAAAAAAAATTTGAATGTTTTGGTAGTTATACTTGGTTTATAACTGATGCCAATCAATATATAGATGTCTGTTTCATCTTAATGAAAATTATTTCCATGAAATAATTATATGGAAGCATAACTAATTACAGTGACTCTTTGCAAGGTTTCTGTGGTGAGCTGCTTTGATCTCTATATCCACTTTGTTCAGTAACTGACATTAACAAGAATTTGAAAGTGTTAGTCAAAATAGCTCTCTTTAATCATAGTTTTATGGTGGTGACTAGTTTGATACTATAGATTTTAGTGTGTTTAACTTTCCACTGAACTATTACTCTCTCTTTTGATGTATCTTCTACCTGCATGATTAGGATACAAAGCAAGAACGGAAAGCAGAATGTGCCATTATCCACAGCAACTGTGTCTATGGTTCACAGTGTCCCAGAACTTAAAGTTAGCTCTGAGGTAAGTAACATCATGCTTGCTTTAGTCACTGTAGCTCCACAGTTGAGAAGCTTAATTATAGAAGTTGCTTCTATGTTGCATATACTTCATACAGTAAGTTTCACTTCCCTTTGAAGAGGAATTTGGTGTTGAACATCAGTAGCTTGCTTGCTTGCTTGCTTGCTTGTTTGTTTGATTGATTGTTTGTTTTTTGAGTTTACACTACTGCAGATTGATTATTGTCAGGGTTTATAGTGGTTTGGTTTTGGTTTTTTTAGAGCTGTGCACTGAATAGATGTCATTTCTGTGACAGCAGCCTGAAAATTTACTACTGTAATATTTTGGCTCTAAGAATGCGCGGCTTGTGGGAAGTTCAGTTTCCACAAACTGAAATGTGTTCCAAGCTTGCTGTGTCTTTGAAACCTTCACCTTCACCTTGAAGTTGGTCCTACTAGATACAGTAAAGCTAGTTTGTTTGCAACTTACCTGTGTGTTAAATTGATTTCACTATTTTTCAAATATTCCATTCAGATAAGTTAATAAAATATGCTTGTTCATTTTTCAGTTTAGAGTAAAGAACATGTTTATTTTGAAGATAAGCATTCTATTTATCTTCCTTACCAACCTGATCTTTCTTTGCCCTTTTATGTTGCTGCTTGACCCTTTTTTTTTTTTTTTTTTTTTTTGATAACTCCTCAAGGAACACCAGTGAGAAGATGTAAGCAGCTAAAAGTGTATTTGTCATAGAGGAGTGTTTCAAAGGGCAGTTTGCACTTGACTCCTGCTTCTTCATAATGCTCTGCTTTACTTTTTAGTTTAGCTGTCTTGTCAGCAACACTGCAGCTTGCTATCAGAAGTGGTTAATGTGAACACAGAGCTTAATGTGATACTTGAAAATTTGTAAATACGCACAAGAGTTCTGAACTTCAACTCAGATTCACTGAAGTATAAGGTCTTTGGTATCAGTGCCCACACAGAGCTACATAATCTAACTATATCTGAGGGTATATATTCTTCAAGATTGAGTTAACAGTTACAATAATTTTTCATTAGCAGCTTCAGTTTAATACCCAGCCTAGTGTGGTCAGACTTATTGTACCTAATTGATACAAAATTACTCAATATAGCAGCCAAAGTTTTCAGGCCTACTGATGAACTTGTCCTTTGTGTTCCCCAAAGCTACTGCTATTTTCTCTCAAAACTCTTGGCCTTTAATTTGGTGGTTACTTTTCTGTTAAATTTAGAAGTTGTTGTGTAGACTTTATCAATTTTAACATCTACTACTGTTACAAAGATCTGAGAGCAGACTTTGGGAATTCTTTTTCCTGCAGAAAAATTGTGGACAAAGCTGCCATCACTGCAGTTATGTTGAAGTATCATTTCTTCTGCAGTTAATTTGTAGCGGAAAAACTCAAGTTTACAATACACAGAAGGCAGTAAACCTAATTTATTTCTTCTAAACTAAGCTTATTTATGGATATTTTGTTACAGCAAGCTGAACAGTTAGGAAGAGAAGATCAACAGCGACTACATCGAAATCGAAAACTGGTGCTCATGGTAGATTTGGACCAGACATTGATCCATACTACAGAACAGCACTGCCAACAAATGTCCAATAAGGCAAGTATTTGGTCTTGACTTTCAAGCCAAAGTAAAAACAGGAGTACTTCTAACCATATTTAAATAATGCTTCTTTAAAAAAATTCTGTGGTTAGCTGAAATTGTAGTTGAAGAATAACAGAAAATGAGAAACAAGTTTTCTGACATATGTTCTTTTTTCCTTTACATTTAAATTGACTGTTTTCTTTCTTCCACTCATGCTTTCCTGTACTTTTCCATTCCGAGTCACTTTAAGTGAGAAGTTTCAGGTAGCTATTTTTAATCTCTGCTTTCCTTCTACAATTCACACTTGGAACACTCAGTAATGAGACTTTTCCTTCCTAAGTCTGAGGCAGATACAGTGAATTACTGTTTGAAGTCCCTTTTAAAGTAATGCTGTGTGTTACTGTGTCTGTCATTCCATGAATATATCTACCGATTATTTTCTTTTTTTTTTTCCTTCAGTTGTCTTTTTTTTTTTTTTTTTTTGGAGGTGAGTTTGAGTGGTGCTGTTTAACTTCTTTGTGAAATACTTGTCATTGAACTGATAGGGACTACTGGCTTGTAATATTTCTAATTTGGAAACTTTAAGAGTAGGGGCACATTGGAATGTGTCTACAGTGTCTTGAACAGGAGGATGCAGATTCAAACTCCAATGTGACGCAAACTGTGGTTGCTTAGTTCCTCTCTTTCCTCTTGCCATTCTCTCATGCCCAATAGGTTCAATATGTGTTCACACCTGCTAGCAGAAAAAAAAACAAACCTGTAAATGTACTTTGCAATTGGGAGGAAAGGGAACAGTGAATATTCAGCTTAAATGTTGAAAAAAGCTTGTGTATTTGAAAAGCTATATCTTCATCTGTATGAATGCATGTTTTGGAGACAAACTATTTTTTAGAAGATTTTGAGAGTTTTAACTGAGATCTTTATCTGCAAACTTATTTCCTGGTTTGCTATCTGAAGGTATGTTTCCATAGACATAATATATTTTCATGCAACAAGGTCTTTCTCTGAGCTCAATATGCACTGAAACTAATTTGAGGGAAGTCCACTGAGTAATACTGATTAGAGTGAGATCCTGAACTTCCTGAGAAATTTCTCAAGTTGCTTTTCCATATTGGTGTACCATAAGTAAAGATTTGAGTGACAATTACCTTGATCATAAACTTTTCAACAGTGCAGTTTCCTGCATTTGAAAAACTTAGTGTTTGACTGCCTGGTACAGAGCGAAAATGTGCTTTGGATTTTACTCATCCACATAACTTTTATGTCTGAAACTCACGTTAAGAATATGGATACTTTTTTTTTTTTTTTGTATTTTGATGATATGAAACATACTCTTTTTTTCTTCTAGGGAATATTTCATTTCCAGTTAGGTCGAGGTGAGCCTATGTTGCATACTCGTTTGCGTCCTCATTGTAAGGAATTCCTGGAAAAAATTGCCAAGCTGTACGAATTACACGTTTTTACTTTTGGCAGCAGGCTGTATGCACATACAATTGCAGGTGAGTAGTACATTACATTTAACAATATTTATATTATCAGCCTTCGTACTCATATAACTAGTTTTCTTTCTGTGGTTCTTTTCTAGTATTTGTTCTTTGAATTGTGCAATAACACTGCCTGTAAGCAGAATTCTTGGCTTGTTTACAAGGCAGTACCTGTATGGCCTGCAATTTTAAAAATAATATTTTTTTTTTTACCATCACATATGTGCCTTTTTTTGCTTCCCTGATGGTTAGAGAATCAGATTGTGACATGACAACTAGTGCCTTCCTATTGAATTAAGTAAGAAATTATGCTGATGGGCTCTAAAATGGTCTGCAACATCACTTTTTTTAGAAGTCTAAACCAACAGTTCCATAAAAATCAACAATGCGAAATTATCTCCTCTTGTGGAGGAGGTAACCTCCCTCTGCTCTGTCCTTTCACAAAAGATAATTTGGCTGCTATAAGTCAATTTACAGCAGTTCTGTTTGTGTACTGGAGCTGAGATGCGCTTGTTTGAGGAAAAGCACAGATCTAGTAATATTTTCATATATTCTTCTGAAGAACTTAGAAATACTTTCTCCTAGTAACTGAAAACTTGTATTTAAAATATAGCCGTGGTAGTCTATAGTGTGGGTTGCTGACTGGAATGTTTTGGGGCTTTTTCCGACAAATGTAAAAGAAACCTGCAAGCATATGGGTCAAATTTGTGTTAGGAGTATGACCATGTGTTTAAACTGTAATGTTGACTTTCACTCCATCTTGAGTCTGCCTTGACAGAACAGCATTTTCACCTCAGTCTTTCCTTTAAGCCTGTCAGACTAAGACAATATAATTAACAATGTTTTAGGTTATGACTCTGCATGTCAAACTGTCCTTGCTGCTGCTCCATGTCTCCTAGCTTTTTTTGTAAGTTGTCTTTTACATACGCTTTTCTGTGTCATGTTGCTGCTACTGCCTTGAGCAACGCTATTCCAATGATCCCACTTCTTGACAAGAAAGGAAGATGCCAAAATAGTTAAGAGCTGGCTATCTTAGTTAGCTCTAGACCAGTTTAGAAAATAATTGTGTAAAGAGAGGATTCTTTATGCATGTTGAATAAGCCACAGGTGTTTGTAATGACAAGTATAAGAGACTTCTGTAATCAGAAAGGGATACCTATTTGTGATCTCCAGCTAATTCTTCTTCTTCAAAGAAAGTTCAGGAGAAGCATGCCTTGTCCTGCCCATCCACGTGTATGTTTCTACATTATTTGATATTTATTGTCTGAGTTGTTTGAAGAATCTTCCTAAAGCTTTGTCACTCTTGCGCTTGGATTATACATTGTGTGTTGCTAATGCATTAACACTTTCACAACCTGCTGTCCTTAGAATGTGGTTATTTCTTGTGTAGCAAAAGGAGAATGGTTTTCTTATACACTTGGTCTAAATACCCGATAGTAAGAAAGTGAGTGGTCAGTCTTCCTCACTTGGATCTATGTGCCAAAATCTGCATGTGGTGTAAGGTCAGAAGACATATAGCAAATATGCTTCAGAGCTAGGGAGAAAAATGAGTTGCAGAGGCAATTAACTCATGATGTGTAAGTGCTTGTCCAATGATTGATCATCTCTCAGTGTGTGATTTGGTCCTGTGTTTGCTCTTTTTGATCTCTGAGTGAATGTTTAGATTACCCTACAGTCCCTATGCTGGCACAGACTGATACCTGTGATGTGACATGCCTCTCTGTGGGCATCATACTTGAGCTGTTTAATCTGTTCCATAGAGGAAATAGCCACCAAATGAGCAATGTAGGGTATTGCTGCTTCCTGCCATCCAGAGACTTCTGATTCTTGCCTTAAGCTGTCGAACTTCATCAAAAATATTCAAACTACAAGTAGGTTACTTGTACAATTATAATGATAGTTTGAGCTGAAATATGTGGATATGGAGAAACAGTTCATAGAGCCTTTGGTCCATGTACTCGCCTGCGTATCCAGATATAGCAACAGAGAAATATAAACCCAATACATACGGAGAACGCTTGATGGCAGTATTGGTTAAATGATTCTCACAAAGAGCTGTCACTTTGATATTTTGCTGTTATCTCTACATTACATAAAGGAAGAACTTGTAATAAAATGACAGGTATCTTTTTAATAAGAAAAAGGTTGTTTTCTTAGGTCTTCCATATACATCCTATATTTCTTGCTGAAGTCTGAACTCTGAGCTGCTCCTTCCATATCCTGGAAGATTTTTTTCTTATTTTGCAAACAGATGATATCTTGTCAGTCCTTTTCTCTCATCCCAGCTGACTCCTATCAGATGTTAAGTGGGATTAGCTGAAATTTGTAAACACCATTTATATCCTTAGTTTGACACATTTACAGAGTGGTAGCTTGTAGTATGTTTATGAAGATGAGTGTGGGATTTTATAATCTAGGGCTTCCTATAGTATTTCTCTTCTACATAATTATTTTGACCAATTGGTGTTTTTTTTCCTACTCTGCATAAGAGATATTTGATACATTTATTACTGAAGACATCTTAAATGCAGGTTGTGAAAGTCAGTGCTACTGTGAATTTTGAGTTCAAAGACCACTAAACAACAATAATGCAATATGAAATTGCTATTAAGATTTATAGTGTAATTTAGAAAGTAAGATGAAGCTGAGGGTATTCATATGTATAGTTTATTATAGCAAGTATATTACAATGTGCATTTCAATAAATAATTGACAGAATATGTGTATATATGTAATGACCATTGTCTGATGGTCTCCAGTGCTATTGAAAGATTGGGTCAGTAGTTCTTTCCAGGTTCAGAGGTAGAGCTAGAGGTGACTTGATTCTTCAAAAATTCAATTTAAGTTTTATTTTTAAAAGCACTTCTTCAAATTCATGTTTGATGCTACTGTTATATGATTTCTAATAGGAATTGCTATTAAGCTCAATCTGTCTCTAAGATTTGAGACTTTCCCAATATGAGTTATTTACTTGTGATGTGTGGTTTTTTTTGTGTGTGTGTGTTTACCTTTACAAGTCTGATTTACAATTTGCTTTTCTAAGAGATGCTGTATAAAATCAGGTAACACAGCTTGATAAGACTGTATGTGCAAAGACCCAGTCTAAGATACTGGAAAACAAAAAACTGGGGGGGAATAGTCTCTGCTAGGTGAGTCTACTGAATAGTCCCTCATAATATAGCAGCCAAAAGATAATGATAGTGTCTTTGGTTTGTTCAAGAAACTACTTAGAGGCATACTTAGCACATTGTCTAACTTACCAGAATAAATAGAAGCTCAGTTTTGATTTGAAACAGCAAGTCTTTGTCTTCAATCATTTTGACTTCTACAAAAGGCTTTAATTTTTTTTTTAAAACATACTTACAAAATGAGAAATTCATCAACATTTCTCTTTCTGCTGGAATGATTTGTTCAAACTGACACTTCTGCAATAAAAAAAAAATCAGTTCAGAAAAAAATCGTTATCAGCACTAAGGCAGCAAACAGTTTAAGACATGTAACTAAGTTTTTTAAAAGACCAGTGCTGTTTTCTGCATTGCTGTTCAAGTAGCTTAGCTTTGAAAGACCTGACAAGATGGACATTTATCTTTGTGAGTGCATCTCTGGTGACCTGTATCCTCAGTGCATTTTTAGTAAATTATCAGTAGGGGAAAAAAAGTATTAAAATTAATAAGTCCTTACCAAAGCATTATTGAAAAGCTCCAGAACACTACCTCATCTCTAATCCCTGGCAGCCAGGGTTTCTGGTTTTCAGCTTTCTTAGTTCAACTTCCCTTTTCTTACAGTTTTAGCTAGACACCACTACCACTGAATGCCTCATTGTGGTTTTGCTGTTTAATCAGTGCACTCCTGTCCAATGTAGTGTAGACAGTCCCATAATTATTGATGAGAATTTGGTTGGGGAGAACAGCAACTTGTATGGCAGCTTATGTAGTTTGTCAAAATTTCTGTGTGTACGGCAATAAATCTTTGTAGCTAATTCTCTCAATTCGTTATGCCTAGGTACTGCAAGGGTCTCACTACAGGGGATGATTCTACGAGTTTGCAGCAATTCTTAAGCATAGTCGGGTGAGTTAAGGTTGAACCTCTGTCCTTAACTCGGAATTTTCTTGCTTTTATGGGTTTTAAGTTATTCCAATTACACATTAATATTAAATACATACAGGATCAACTTTTCAGAAGTGATGATTGGTTTTTTGTTTTGAATTTATACCCTCTGTCTTTGAAGACCAAACTTAACATTCTTGGAAACTGAACTTCTTAAAGGAGTTGAATGTGTCTTCTGTGCAAATCTCAAAGCTCCTTGGAAGAAAATTAAATTGATCGTTAGATTCTGCAGTTATTCTGAACTCTGCTTCTGGCTGTAAGGTGGCCACCATTTAAAATAAAGTAAAACTTCAAAAAATTGTTCCCAGATATAAGTATTGACTGCCTTATATTATTCATAAGAATAATGAGAAGTTGATGCTTGAACACGAATTCAGTAAAACAAAAAGTTCAGATTAGCATGTAAAACGCCAGTTTCTTTTGAAGCGATTATGTGGCTTTGATCTGCTCATGAAGTTGAACTTCATTATTGGAGGCTAGGTTCAGAAGCATGTGCATGTGTGTTTGTACACCCAAGTCACCATTTTCCTAAATAATAGCACTTGCTTTAAGATCAGATAGCACTTGCTTTAAGATCAGATAGCACAGCTTCTGTTTTGGTTTGGATATTTTTTTTTTTAAAGAGTGCAGTCAGAAAAGTTATGTATCTGGGCCTAAATATTTCTAGGAATCCCAGGACATATTCATTATATGTAAATGTATTAAAGTATTTGTTAGAGGTACAACTTAAAACCTACAAATGCAAGAGCTCTGGCTGAAACTGTCCCTTAACTTGCCCATTGTGCTTAAGTATTGCAGCACATTGCCGACTCTTGTGAGACTTCTCTGCAGTCCCTAGGCATAATGAGCTAAGGAGAGCATTTAGCTTTAAATGAACCACCTGTAGAGAGATAAATGTAAGTTGCAAAAATCATGTGTATCTATAACCTGCTGTATCTCTTTCAGCCTAATTTCTTTGGCTGTAACAAATTTAGTTATTTCAGTTTTGTTGCTATGTTGAAAGAAAATGAGATGGGATTTAAAAATGAGTCCTGCTCAAGTTACAAATAATTGATCCACTCTGCTTACCGTTTCTCCCACATAATATCTCTTACCTTAAAATTGTCTGTTAGTTAAACTGCTGTTGCACAGATTAAAATAGCTGAATTATATAGAACATAAACAAGGAACAAACATCTTGAAAATTAACTTTTTAATGTCTTCTTTCAAAAGGATTTTTGGACCCTGAAAAGAAACTTTTTTCCCATCGGATATTGTCAAGGGATGAATGTATTGATCCTTTTTCTAAAACTGGGAATCTTAGGTATGTATGTGGGTCTTATGCATTGAACGAAACAGGGTAATAGAGACAGAATATGCTGAATATAATAAAAATTGCTCCCTCTGTACTGTAATGTTTAATGTCCTTTCTTATCTGCCTATTAAATATCAACACTGTCTCTGTAAAACTGTGATGTTAGGCATTGCAGTATTTCATCTACTTACTGTGTTCTGTGACACTAGAATAATAATGAAGTAATGGCATTATACTTTGACTGTACTTTTTATTCTTCTAATAGCCTTATTTCCACTTTATGGTTTGTGATATTGTGTAATGACTTGTGTGTTGTGTTGGATTTTTATTTGTTTTCATTTTAGGGGCTGTTTTTGTTTGTTTGGGGTTTTTGGGGGGATTTTGTTTTGTTTTGGTTTTTTATTAAATCAAAATTCTTGGAGGTTAATTCATATTCGAATATCTAGTATTCTGGCTTTCAAATGTGCTATAAATCTAGCAGCTTCCATTTTGTAGTGTTTCTTGAAATTAAATCATCTGGAGCCTTGAATTAATGTTGTGGCCTAAATTCAGGTTCTCATCTTTTTTCAGAGTAGAAAGCCAAGACTTTTTTCTGGAAGACAGATATCTTGAGTATTTCATAAAGCCAGATTAGAAATGATTGCCCCCTCCCCAGCTGACCATAGCGAACAAGAAGCTTTTTTTCTTTTCTTGCTCTGTTTTCATATGCATCTGTGTATTTTAAGTACTTTACATCCTTCTCCTAGGTGATATAAGTATTAGTACTTTTTGCTTCCTTTGTCTTGGATTGAATGAGTCTATCCTTTAAAAACTGTTCTCATGTATTTTTCCGAGTTAAATATAGAATGTGTGTTGTCCGTGTGATAGTCAACTTTGGGCTATTCAACATGAACTGTGAAAACTAGACTGAAATGTTATGATGTTTTGTTCTTGCAAAGGCTTGTTGGTTGCTACTTCTAGCCTTTGGGATAGAGATTGAAAAAGTATCCGTTTCATTTTTTTATTAACTTTAATTAGTTCGAATGCTGTATTTTGAATCTGTAATTTTAATGTTGCTGCTTATTTTTTTGATAATCATACGTAAGCATGTCCTGCAGATACACTTGTACTACACAGAAACTACTTTAATTGATAGTATTAATTTCGAAAACTGAATTCATTTTAACTGTTTTGTCTCTTAGAGATCTCTTCCCATGTGGGGATTCCATGGTTTGCATCATTGATGACAGAGAGGATGTTTGGAAGTTTGCACCCAATTTAATAACTGTGAAGAAATATGTATACTTTCAGGGCATAGGAGATATTAATGCACCTCCTGGATCAAGAGAAATTCAAATGAAGAAGAAAGGTAATTATATCGTTTATGAAACCGGTTTTACAACTTTTTACGCTTTTCAAATGTGACTGATGTAAATCATTGTGGTGGTCTTCCTAGTACCACTGTTGTACTCACATGAGCAATCCTAGACTATTGCAGGTAGCAGAGTGTGCTCCTACAGCACAAATGCAAGTAGCTTAATAAAACTGGACTGTTCTTGTTGATAGCTTTCTTTTCGGTGGGTGACCACAGCAAAAGTGGAGTACTAGTTAATACCATTTTGTCTCTTCAGGCTGAAGAGCTTATGTGACAATACACCAAATTGTTCAAGAACATGTAGAGAAGAGGCTAGTTTATCTATTCCCCTACATGTAAAACATTTTGTTCTCTGTAGGTGGTCAGGGAACCAACTTCCTCTTCTTTCTCTTTTTGCGTCTCTTTCCCAGCCTCACTTTGGAGCAACAGTTAATAAACTCTGCTCTCAACATACAGCTGCAAATGAATGTTTTGATCTCTGGTTGCTTTCCTGTCTCAATCATTCTAATTAAGTTACTGTGGGATTTTTAGCATCTACTGAATGTGGTGTTCTGGCATTTGACATGAGAACCTTATGTTCAGTAGGCTCAGCAGTGTAACACAAATAATGGATTTATAAAGTATACATAACTATGTTAGTGTTAATTTGGGAGCAAAATGCATTTGAAAGACAGTGTTTAAGAAACAATGGCAGGGTTTTTTCCAGTTTAGCCAAGGTGGTTTTTTTAAAAAAATTTAATATATGTGACATCATTCTTTTTCCCTTGTTGAACTAGAGATGTCTAATACGGATATAATGGTAATGTATTCAAACAGAATCAGGCCATTATGATGTGGGACCTCTATGATTGACTGATATTGGTACTTGCAGGGCAGGGACATGCACACAGAAGAGACAAAGTAGGGTGGCTTCATCCAGTGTTCATGATGAATGTCTGTGCAGATGTTTGGAAGTCTAGAGTTTAGTTGTCTCTCTCTTCTGCAGACTTCTGAAGATACATCTTAAAACTGTTTTTCTGTCTTTCAGTCTGTTACCCTTTTCTGGCATTCCAGCAAAGTCTCAAATGAACCTCAAACAGCATCTTTGTGTTGCCAAAACATGTATATATTTTCCAACTATAAAAATACGTTTTGGTCACTAAAACCATGAAATATATTAAAGCCATGGAAGTTTATAAAGGAGGTTCTTGTAACTGAAGTTCTGAATTGGAACCTTCTGAAGTTAATTCTTCCCGATTTCTTTTTCTCTGCAGTAGTTTCATTGCCATGAGATGTAATTGTAGAACTCATGCTCCAAAATAAATCCCTTAATGTTTGCATAGTTAACAAATAATTACTTAAAACCCATGTGATTTGAAGGGAAAAAAAAAAAAGCTTACACAGCTTCTTTACGAAAGTTAGGTTTCTTAGGTTTGCTGGTTCGTTCTAGTAATTGTTGACACCTAATGTGTCTTAAGAGCTTTCAAACGCCTAGTTGTCGCTTCTGAATATAGGGAATCCTAACTGCATGTTTAAACTGTATGTTAAAGGAAAAACAAAATTGAATTTTCGTTAAACTTTAAAAAAAGAACACTGAGAAAATGTGTGTCTTATTTCTTTTCTCTGTCTTAGTAAACCACTCTACAAAAACAGAGGCACTGGATTCAGCAGTGACATCAGCAAAAGATGCTGAAGAAATAAAGAATGTTACCTGTGTAGAAGAACAAAGCAATGGTCTCAAGAAAGCTGAAAAGGACACTTGCACTGCAAATGGAAGTACTCCTGTAAGCAGTGAAACATCTGACTGGGATATGAACTCTTGTGATAAAGTTAGTGCCCAGGACTCCTTGAATGATAGCACTGATCAGAAAATGAACAGTGGTATCAGTAATGATTTGACAAATACAAAAGAATCTCAGATTTTTTCAGAACAAGTTGATAGAACAGTAATAGAAAAGCAGGAAACCCAAGGCAAGACAACAAATGACTTGGACTTTGAGCTGTCTAGTGACAGTGAAAGTGATGGTGGATTGGATATCAGAAAGTCATCCCCTTCTGTATCAGATAGTGAGAATGAGGAAAAGAGAAGCTGGAAGAAATCCGAACAACCTCTGGAGGATGAAAGCTTGCATAAAGGGAGTTGCACTGATGAGAGTGAGAAAAAAGATGGTCTGGTGAACCATTCTGGAGACGCACAATCTCTACCTAATGAAAATATTAGTGAGAAAACTGATCTTGAAGCACAAGAAGAAAGTGAACAGGAAAGCCTTTGTGATTCAGGGAATGGATGTGCAGACAAGAAGGAAGCTGAAACAGAGTCTCAGATTAGTGAACAGTCTGGAATTACAATGGGTGAGTCCTTAGACCAGAGTATGGAGGAAGAAGACGAAGAAGATGATACAGATGATGATGACCATTTAATATACCTCGAAGAGATCCTTGTACGGGTTCACACTGATTATTATACAAAGTATGATAAATACCTGAAAAAAGAGATTGAGGAAATTCCAGACATCAGAAAAATAGTACCAGAACTGAAGAGTAAAGTGTTGGCAGACGTAACCATAATATTTAGTGGACTCTATCCAACAAACTTCCCCATTGAGAAAACACGGGAACACTATCATGCCACAGCACTTGGAGCTAAAATTGTGAAGAATCTAGTACTGAGTGCTGATGATCCTGACAAGGCAACACATCTCATTGCAGCAAGGACAGGTAAGTAAATGAGACTCGAGTTTTCCATCAGCCTCATTCCTGTTACAGTACACTCATGCCTTGAGCTGTTTTTTCTGTAACTCACCGGCTTTAATGTAACTGAGATTAGAATTGAAATTAAAGGGAGGAATGTTCCTAAAATTAATTAGAAGCCTTTCTAAAAGGCTTTTTTAGCTGCTTTTTGATCAACTGTGGCTTTAATTGTTAAAGGGAGGAGCCACTAAATAACCTCTGTAATGTGTCGTGTCTTACTACTTGGTTAAGATTTGGTGATACTGAATCTTTGACTATTAAAGATGTTGAATAGAGACTTTAACATTTATGTCAGAAAAGCTTATAGTGTTCTTACTATAAAACTATAGCAAAGCTTGCTTTCTCGGTTTCTCAGATTCCAGCTCTTGTGATTCAGTTTCACTTTGTATGGAATTCAAAAGAATTATCTTAAGAGACTGGAATCTCATGGCACCTCACCACTGCTCTGTGCATAGCCTGTATGTGTTTGTTACAGGTGATGTAAGAGAGCTTAAGCCAAAATTTTAATTCTTATGTATTTCACAAAGCTGCCACACAGAAGCTAATAGGCCACCACTGGCTTCTAGTACAAATTTTTTGTGTGCTTCCTGACCCTTGGTTCACTCATTGTTGGCCTTTGAAGTTGCGTGCAATCTAAATATCTGGTAATCAAAACCATGAAATCCGAAACTAAAACTTTACTTTTTAGATGATCTAAAACTTCTAGGTATTGTTAGGACATCTTTAAATGTCATAAAGAAATACACATCTCCCACCTATTGAATTATTTTTTTCTTGACTGTTGTTTGTGTAAGCTTTCAGTACATCAGAAGTATCTTTGTTTCATCAGTATGTGTTACAAAGAATGGAGTATATTTTCACTGACCGTAATATGGATGTGTGTACTTCTCGTGAAGTGTGTGTCACTGAAGAAATGGAACAAGATATTTCTTATACAGCTGACCAAGTATAATTTCTTCCTGTTGAAGAGGCGGTGACTAAAAAAAATCAGCATTTTGTGACTATAAGGAGAATGTTGCAGTTTGTTTATTTCTACCCTGTTAAATATGGGTAGTGTTAAAAATCTATGGATTAAACCCAGGCAACTTATCAGTATATTGCGATATGCTGATCAGCTACTTTTTTATATTAGCCTGAATAACAAGGCTGTATATTTGATGTGCTAGTGTAAACTTACCCCACTTTCTTGTTATCTCGTTGTACAGTTCCAGTGACAAAAAGCACAGGTAGCTTTTAATAAAAAGTTGCTAAGGCAAACTGTAGCAAAAAGGGGCTGCAGTGTTGACCCAGTCAAGGAGCATCAGAATAAAAATAGTACCAATGGACCTGTAGTACAGTAGCAAGTCTGTGTTAATTGTCCTGATGTAGATAAATGTTTAAGTAGCAAAAAAACCCCTAAAAACCAGAAGAGACTGGAATTAGTTTCAACGAAATCAGCTGAGATTCTGATTTGGGAAGGTGTAATAAATGAAATAGTGAATGGGAAGTGTTAATTGGTGGTTGCATTGGTTTCGTATTCTGTTGTTTTGCTACAGTTGCTGAACAGCTCTTTTAAAGTGGCAGGAATAGCAACACTTATCAACAAAGAATTAGACAAGCTTGTCATACTTCATTGGAGAGATAGTAGCTGTCAATATAATTTTTTTTTTTTTTCCAATTTCAAATCTTAAGGTGCTTAATTTCAAACTTGCACTAGATGGTTTCTGACTGTGGTTGTACATTGGATGCAACTATTGTATGATGTGGTAAAATTGATAGGATAAATGTAAGTGAGAACCTCCCAAACATACACATTTCTCTAGAGGAAAAAATCTTGAATAACATTGTTAAGCTACACAGCATGTAATAATGAGAAACAGCTGAGGCTGCTCTTTTTGCTTGTTTTTGGAATGTACAATTTAAGAGGGGTTGTATGTTTAGGTAAATACATATACACATCCTTGTATTCTACTTTTAGAAGCAAATTCTTCACTGCATTCTTAGTGGATACTAATGTGGATCTTTATACAAAAATAACTATTTTAACTTCAGATTTTTATTCTATTAATATGATTTTACAGTGTTCAAGTTTATTAACACATTTTAAATTATTTTTCAGTGCTCTTTTGAAAAAATAAAATTCAGGGTGGTTCATATTTTCAGACTTTTTGTCAAGACCTAAACTCTCCTTCATAGTCATGTAAGGTTGGTGTTGCCCTTAATACTTAAAATATATTCAAATATTGACTGCTTATTTAAACAAGAAATCACAAGAAGAATACTATTCCTGAATTGCCAGGATGAGAAATCTTTATTGTCAGTATGTAGAAGCTGACTCCTGTTTTTAATAAGAAAAGAATTGCAGAAATTCTAAAAGAGGTAACTTGGCAGCCTTTTCTGCCTAGTGAGCAAGACTGCTTTCATCTTTCATCATCACTTACTAATTATTTCTGTAACAACAAGGTGAAAAACTATTTTCCAATAACCTTTTTTTAAGATTCTCATGAATTCCCTGTAGTCTGGGGTTTGTGGGTTTTTTGTTTGTTTGTTTGTTTGTTTTCAACTCAAGACTGTCTTCTCACATCTGGTTAGGTGGCAGTGTTATGCTGCATCATCCTCCTTTCACGGGGGAAACTCTGAAGTTTAATCAGAGATTTTAAGAATATAAATTTTGTCCTGTTGCAGCTGGATTTGTGATAATTCAACTATCAATGTGATTTTCAGAGTGATTCTCCTGTGATTAGAAAGCAATCTCTACAGGTCCCTATTGTGCTCTGTGAGCCCTACAGACATTGCATGTCTGGCTCCCATGGCAAACACCCGAAGCACTGACAGGTGTCCAGTTGCTGGTGAAAGGGGTAAACAAAAGCATGTCCTGTCTTGAGTTTTTTCAGAAGTCAATGACCTGAGACCAGACATGTTTTTCTGCTGTTTTTTATTTAATGTGGTTGTGAAAAGGTGATTTTAAAATGTACCCGTCAGCTCAGTGTGTCTGAATGATCCCACTAACAATAGGAGACGAAAGACTCAGAAACAAGTTCACTTATGTTTATTTTGCATTAGCTGAGCTGCAATAAATGGGATATACTTAAGCTGCAGCAGCCATGGGGGTACATACTGCTAACTTTTGAGTTTTGAAGACAGAGGAAAAAAATTATCAGAGGAAATAAAAAAGGGAAGAAGTCCATGTTGAAAGAGAATACCCTCTAAGTCTTGAAGGGATGGGTTTTCCATCTGCAAAGTGACCACATCGTAGCTTGGTGTATGGAATCAACAGCTAGTGAATAGCATCTTACATTGTATTTATAGCATCCTTGCAAGGCTATTGCAGTAAATAATTTAAATATATTTTATTCTTTGTATATCCTTGTCTCTTTCTCTGCAGATCATCAGCTTGTTTTTCTGCAGATACAGGTACTCTGAATTTTGAAAATTTTCTCCAAGAGCAAGGATTTAAGATGATTTTTTTATTACATAGGGAGGAAAATAATGTCTACCAAAATTACTGTGAACTGCAAGGATCTTCGTATCATCTAGTCAGCTTTCATAAATCTGAGTGACTGAGAAAAGGCTATAGTCCTTTCCACTTACCTATGGGCTGCATAAGTCTTCAGTTTTTGAAACATCTGCTGTTTACTTTCAGCAACAGTGAACTGAACTGGATAATGAGTTGTTAAAGCTGTGTGCACACTTGGCTAAACAGTTACCACACTGTTTCATAAACCGTGTTATGTTCCTTCCTGAACAAACAAAAGATATTGTAGTTGATTTTTGTATTGGGTTTTTGCTGGTGGAGCAGTTAAAGCTGTTCAGGTCACTTAAATTATTCTGATTGGTAGGAGTGGAAATATGTCAGCTTAGGCCTTGTATTTTTCTTTTCTTTTTCAAAATATACTTAATTGTGTCTTTTCTTATACTTTGAAAGTTATATGGGAATAATTTCCTTACTTTTAGTGACCTAGCCATGTTAAGTTCTGCTTAATATCATTAAATATCAGGTTGCTTAAAATACCATTTGTACTATGAACTATGGTTCATTTTATTAATTCTAATTTACCTACTTAAATCCTGAATCTGGCTCTGAGGTATTGAGAGAGAAAACTGCCAGATGATAAAACTGTGTTAGCCTGTCCTGAATTTGGTGTGAGGTCTTCACCAGACATAGCAATGGTGTGACCACAGTTTGTTTGTTTGTTTTGGGGTTTTGTTTGCTTGCTTGTTTTTTGTTGTGGATTTTTTTTTTCTTCTGAAAAGTATTTTCAAAGGCCATGTCTTTAAAAAAATCCAGTGAAGTACTGCTCTAAACTGGGACACTGACCAGTTAAGCCTGTGGCTTTTGCTGACAAAGCACAGTGCAGTGTTGAACTCCAGAGGTAGCCTCTAAACAGCACATCTATCACCATTTTGTGGTCACTTAATTCTTGTAGGACAAAACACCAATGTGTGTATGACTTGCCTTAGGTTAACATTGTTGGAGATGATCTCAGGATTTGATCATAAATCAAGTTTCCTATATAAAAATGATTTGAAGAGAAATAAACTCTTAGTGAAGATTTTCCAGGCAACATCTGCCAACCTGGTTACAAACTGTCATAAGGATATGTTGGTGTGTTGGAATGGTGGGAGCATTTTGGGAGTGACTCTGGTGGCCACTCCTCATCAAGTACTTAGATTTGTCCTGGCGCAGCCTTGAGCCCACACACTCTGTTCCTCATGGGTGAGGTTGGATTTGGAGTGCACAGTTGACTGAGTGCTCACAGGCATTCAGTCCAGATAACCAGGCAGAGCTAATCTGAAACAAAGCGCCCCAAAATGCATATGGAGTGGGCTTTACTCCTCCAACACCCTTTTGCTGTGCAGATCTCCCTGTTGAGCTGCACTACTTAGTAATGTGAACTTAGCCAAATATGCAGTATAACATTTTTTTTCTTAGCTTTAGTAAACACACAGCTTAGGTATCATTTATCTGTGTTGCTGAAGTGCCAAGTGTGCTTCATACTTTTAATAAGACAAACTGCTGTAGTGAAACCGTATGTCCTGGAGAACACCTGTGGAAGTTTATTGTTGCGTTATTGATTTTGGTCACTTTTTTAGTGATGAATTGTCAAGATTAATGGGAGGCTTCTTCGTGTTTTCAACCTTTGTTTGCAAGCTCAAAAGTAGAATTTGAGTCCCTTCACTAGGTTTGAAAATAACCTTTTCCCAATATTATATATTTCAGTCTGTATCCATCAGAGGATAGATGGGATGAATTTTCACCCTAGCTGCTTCATGTGAAAGGGCTTGTGTGCCTTTTTTAATTTTGGAACAATTTTATACCAGAATTTGAAGTAGGTAAAGGTGATTAGAGAATAATGGGGCAGGGGGAAGTCCAGAGAAACAATTTTTCTCTAAATGATTTTTAGCCCAACTCGATGTTTCAGATGTTCCTAACTGCATCAGAAGTATTGTTGCTTGGATGGATTAAAATCCTTTCTGCTCTTTCTTCTTAATAAACATACTTCCAAAAGGGAAAGTTACACTGGGGAAAAGTAGAGGAGAGGGCAAGGTTAAGTATTGCAGAACTGTTTCTCCTTCCCAGTTAAATTTGGTGTTCCACCAAATCTTGCTTCAAGCAAGACATCATAAGCATGAAATCTTGATTTGTAAAAATGTCAACTAGAAATAGAAGACCACCCAAGATGACACAGTTGTATTACCTCATGCCATTTTCATTATGCTGGAACATGCAATAGGCAGCTGTGCTTTAGAAATGGGGATGAAGCAGAAAGCCTCGATGTTGTAGAGTTGAAACAGGAAGGCTTTTGAGCCTCTGGATGTGAGTTTGGTTGCACACTGGTCTTCCCATCACCAGCTTTAATTTTATGTTAGTGTCTTATGCATTTCAAGCTATCATTTCAGAACCATGAGAATTTTGTGTAAAAGAGTGCCATTGTGGCTTTCATGTTTACGGCTTCTGTTGTGATCCTGTTGACGAGGAGAAAAATTTAGTTAGCTCCTTATCATACATCTGGTATGAAATGACCGGGTGTTGTGAACGCAAAATGTGTATGCATGTGGAATGGGCAGCAAGATGAAGCACCTGACAAATCATCGGTGTAGAACATCAGTTTTTAAAATAGGTGGAGGAAGCCACCTTCTCACATAACTTCACATGAGATGAATGTGCAGTTCTATAGTTCTGTTCAGGTTCCCCCAGTGAAGTCCAAAAGGAGCAGCAATATGTTTAGTTGGGTGAATGGATGTACTACAGTATCAGATAGATTTTTCTCAGGGTATTACAAGCAGAGTCTGTCTACCCCACAGCACCAGCAGCTCTGGTTAACTGTTGTATATGCTTACTAGTGAAATCACATGCTACTGTATGTTGTATTCAATCAGCTCCAGAGTTATGTGCAGAATGTTATTGCTAATCATGCCTGGTGTTTGGTTCAGTATCTAATACCAACCGAAGTACTTAAACTTCCACTGCACTTCTTGGCTCTCGCTGTTTTGTTTTTTTCCCTGAAACTCCTATGCTTATGAATCTGATTTCAGCATCCTCTTTGTAACAGCTGTCGTCTTACCTCTTTGTTCATATTATGTTGTCATTGCTTTTCTCCTTTATTCTCAAAAGAAAACATTTTCTAAGCCAAGTCTCTAACTTTTTAAATGCATTTTCCTTCAGATGTCTTAATTTGATTCTCCTTCAGAACAACTTTCCTCTGAAACATACCCTGTGTATAAATTCAATACAGGATTATATTTAGCAGTTTCTAACTGCAGGTATTTCTACAATTGTGCTACTGAGGTTATATAAATAATAATACCTCCAGTGGAAGCTCCCTCTGGCACTGTAAATTGGCTCATTTTCAGCAACTGTTACATGAAAGTGCTCTGGGTTGCTGATTGCTTTTGTAACTGATGATTTATTGGAAGACAGATTTCTTGTATTGGAACGAATTATCTGGGTGTGCTAACCTCCCATCTTAAGAGTTCAGCTTTTTAGCTAGTTAAAGCCTCTTGAACAGCAAAGGTGTGCTGGGATTAACATAGTTGGAGTTCTAAAATTGTTTTCATTGTGTCTTTGGACAGTGGTTTTATTTTTATTTAATGACAAAAATTAAAATATGGCACTTCTAAGTAATTTGTGGTTTGGAAAGGCCTTTATCTTTACTCATTTTTGTGTTTGTCTTGGATTCTTGAATTAATGCTGCTTCATTGCAAAGATGCTAGCATGGAGAAAAGTTTTACTGCACACCATGGAATAGCTCTGCATTTGTGCACAGAACATTTTTTTCTTAATCTAAATCTAGGAAGAAATGCATTTATATCTAGAAGAAAAGGTCACCCCACTCCTGTCTTCTCTTGGGTTTTGGGGAAGAAAAGTAGGGAAACAGAAGCTTTCAGCACTTTGGTAAGAGGCAATGATCTCCTGCCCTTTCTGTTTTAGTCTTCTGGATTTGCAAAAGTCTAGAAGCTGAACTGTCTGACTAGTTAGGTCAATCCTCAAGTACATTTCAGTTAGTCTGTCTACCCCGGTAGATTATAGTTCAAATTGTACACAGACCTTTAGGTATTTGTTATTAACTGTTTGTTCTTATCTTCAAATCATGTGGAGAAGTATGGGTACTTAAGACTTCCATCTTAATTGAAACAGGTAAAGTCATGTTGTTAAATGACAGGCATGAGAGAAAACTCCAGGGGACTATGTTGAAACCATAAAATTGAATTACTGTTCTTGCTTCCTTGTCAGAATTTTTCTGTTGGTTGTTTTGTTTTTTTTCCTAGAGGCTTCATTTCTGAAAGCCTCCTGTGTGAAAATCGTCAAGGACTCATTAGTTTGAAGTCTAAATTTTTTTTTTTAAATTAAAAACTTTACTTAGAGATAAAAAAATCTATATATATATATTTTTTTTTTTTTTTGGTAAATAAGGTAAACTAGACTGGAGTGTTGTGGGTTTTATATAAGCATCTGCAGAAAAAAAAAAAAAAGGGTCTTTGTGTAGAATTGACAGGCTTCAACAGGAGTGGGTAGTGTTTGAAGTGATGTGTTTTTCACCTTCAGTTCTGAGAGCTCTGCTCTAAACCTACAGGAGAGGGCTAAGTTGCTACTTGAACTCCTGCCTTTATTTCTTTATGGTCTCCTTTTATTTCACATTTCTAAACAATATTAAATGTACTTAAATATCTTTGTACCAAAGCAGAATATGGACAAATGATTTGGTTTGATAAACATTTTGATTGATGTGTAGATACGATGAAATGCTATAAATTATAGGGATATAACAAAAGGGAAGAGTGATGGCTTTCAACTCTGAGACAAGCCATCAGATTGATGGAAGTTCCTTTATCATGTTCCAGCTACACCAGTATTTGTGCAATGTAATAAATACCACATGTAAGTGTCAAGTGTAGGTCAGAATCCTTAGGGTTTTTCTCTATTGTTTATATATTTAATGACTTATTGGCAGATTAGATCATTTTATATTGTCTCAAAGTGTCAGTTCCTCCATAGATCTCTCTGATAAATGCTGAAACAAGTACCATGACTGGTAAAATTATTTTTTCAAATCAAATAGAAGAAATTGATTCTTGAATCATTTGGACAGCCAGCTGTTTCTGGGAACAGACCAGCCTTTGAGGTTAATTTCACCCTTTATTCTATTCACTTGTTTTTTTCTTACTGGTTGTGATGCATCTTGGCAAAGATTTATAGCAACCTTACTGAGTTTCTCTTGTTATGGCTTTTCCAGAGGGTGTAATTTGAGATCACACATTACTTGCCTGCTGTGTTGTTGATGGCTTCATATGGACTTTGTGCTAGCCTGTCACATTTAACTTCACATTTGTTTTTCCCCTTTGGCATGAAACAATGCGTTTGTCTGCTTTGCCCCTGCTTATGGCAAACAGAGGAGGGGTGGGTGGCTGTTAAAAAGTGGCAAACTGTGTGCACAGGGGACTGTGCATTAAAAAAATTAGTATGAATAGACTTTAATGGCATTAAAGAGCTGCCACTGCTTAGACTCTGACAAATAGAAATGAAACACGAAAGTGCATTTGTACTCTTCATCTAGTTAGCGTGGAGATGTGCAGGTTTTCCATATGGATTAATGTTAGTGGACTACTTCCATGGTGCCAGCGCTTCAGGAAGTTACAAATACCTTCATCCAGCTTGAGACTGAGGTTATCAAATCTTTAGAATCTCACTTTTATTAGTTGTGATTGTTTTGTTGGATTAAGGAGAGGCATTTCTCTTTCCTGTAGGAATGATCACAAAATGTTTTTCTTAAATCAGTGTGTACTTAAAACTGTCTACTGTGTTTCTGGGCATGCTGTAATGTTTAACTTTGTGACAGGCACAGAAAAAGTCCGGCAAGCTCAGGACTGCAAGGACCTTCATGTTGTGAACCCTGACTGGCTGTGGAGCTGCCTGGAGCGCTGGGACAAGGTTGAGGAGCAGCTCTTTCCTTTGAAGGATGACTACATCAAAACACACAGGTAAGTGGGAAGTGAGGGGAAGTAGGTACCATGAAAATATGTTGTTCGTGCAATGTGCTAATTTGTTAATGCAGCTACAAAATCAGTTTCTGACAAATTCAGGATGGTGGGCAATGCTTACAGTTTTTATGAAAGAATCCTCCATTTTTGTCTGTTTCTGTGCTTCTTAAACTGAAGACCATCAAGGGATCAGGAGGCAACTAACAGAGCAGGGGGAAACCTATGTTATCAGTAATTTCTTTAGTAGTTGTCCTTAACAGGCTTCAGCTGGAGCAGTTGACCATGTGGGTCATCCACAAATTAACACAGGGAATGCCACTGAGGTGCAGGATCATTCATGCTGCCAAATGAAGAAAACATGCACATTTTCACAACATGAAAAACTGTTAAACTATGGAATTTTTTTCTGAGACTTGACAGTGAGGAGGAAGGGAGAAACAGAAAAATACAGCAGAAAAAATCTAAGAGGGGTTGGAAGGCATGTAGAGAGAAGCAAAAACTGGCAGAAAGGAATTAGTGAGAGAACAGGAGGTTTGAGGATGGTAAGAAAGGAGAAAGGGTTAAAAATAATCACTGCACTAGGATGACAACAAATAGAAGGGAGAGCCAAAAACTTTAATACAGAGCAAGTCAGAGGGCTGTTAAGAACGTTCCCCTTTAGGAAAGTGCCTTGACTAAAATAAAATCACTCATGACAATAACAGAATGTTAGGGATTTGAAGGGACCTCAAAAGATCATCTGGTCCAATCTCTCTGCCGGAGCAGGAACACCTAGATAAGGTTACACATGAATGTGTTCAGACAAAATACTGTAGAGCCAGCTTCTGCTTCTTGACTTATCTGTTTGGATAGACTCATGTTAATAGTGTCTTGCAAGCTTACAGAGGATCTTCCCTTCCATGTTTAGACAGGAAGGGGCATAAAATATTGGAGCTTCTGTGTTAAAGTGATACTGGTGTGATTGAGAAGGCTAGTGGCTTGCTTTCTGCTTTGAAGGCACTAGCCTTTTGAGGGCAGAATCTGCATGTGTGAAATCCTCATACACTCCAAAGATACCAGAAGTAGAAACATCTGGAAGTGAGGTCACTTATCAAATGGGAGACTAGGTAGCAACCCAGGATCCATGGAACTTGGGAAACAGATGTAGCCCACTTACGGCTTGACTAGAATACTTTATTTTTAGGAAGCGCTATCAGATTTTTTGAAGTCAAACTTTGGAATATTTGTATGGGTTGTTTAACTTGTCCCAGAGGCCTGACACTGCCAAGTTCTCAGTACAGATCTGGACAGCGACTTGTAAGCATCATTTTTGAGGTCTAGATGAATGTTGGATTTTCTGTCTATCTTACTTTACTCTTCCATTTTATTGAAACATGATAACTTTTCCCACTTATGTTTCAAATACAATAGACCTTAAATGCATACTTTCCCCCACTCCCAGACTTCAGCCAGTAAGACATCTATTTTAATGCAAATAATTTTATTAACCTAATATGGGCAGCCTCTTCAGGAAAGAATTTTCTCCTTAATGAAGCTATTGAAGCAGTGATTGTTGGTCCAAAGCACTTATGGACTGGAGTAGGGATGAACTCTGAGAAAATATTTGCATATAGAATGAACTTAAGAACAACAAAAAATAAACAAACTTGGAGTTTGTTGACCTTAAATATTGATGCTACAAGACTATTTCAGAAACTTCCATGAAAGCATATGGTAAAAGCTCCATTTTTGTGGCAGTTCTACTATTTGTTACAATATAGGTTAACTGTTGTGTTTTGGTTTGATTGGTTTTTTTATAGCATGGGTTTCCTGGTGCATAACATGCTGTTTCATTTTTTATTTTTTTTTAATTATTCAATTTGCTTCCTTTTTTGTGGCACTTCATCATAATTGGATAGTATGCCATGAGGATGATTCCTACAGATCATAGGCAGCTTAGTATTTTAACAAATGAGTTTGAATGAGTTGTGATTAATACAGTGTATTTATTTTATCTCAGAGCCAAGCTGTAGAGGAAATACGAAGATTTGATACAATAGCGTGCTTTTGCCCTTGTATGTATACAGATTATCATGCTGCTCTAGTTGTGCAGTTGTGACTACTTGTAAACAATTTGAGTGACGTTATATGTTAAGTAAATTTTTGAGGCACATTTAATAGTGTGGGTTTTGTTGTGGGTTGTTGGCTTTTTTATTAATAGTGTAAATATGACATTGTCTTTGCATTTTCCTGTTTTAAATTCAGTGAGACTTTAATGAGGGTGGGGAATAAGAAATGTTTCTTGAGAAATCTTCCAAACCATTTTTCTCCCCCCTTGCCCCCACTTTCTACTTTAGAAAAAAAGAAATGCTCACTTTTTATATTCTGGTTAGATAACTTGTTTAAATTTCTAAATAATTTTTTTTAACATCATTCAACAGAGAGAATAGCCCTGCCATGTTTCCTGACACACACAGCACATTTCAGACAGCTCTGTTTCACCCAACGCCAATCCATCCAAAGTCTCAACCTGCTCCTGAAGTTCGACTTTATGATCCCAACACTGGAAAGCTGATCAGGAAAGGTGCTCAGACCTCTGGCCAATCGATGTACATCCAGTCTCCAGCTCCTCCCATCACCTTACCAGTCCATGGAGAACACTCATCCTTCAGGTACCTAAAGCATTGCTAAGAGTCACTTCAACTATGTTTACAGATGCTGTAGTAAATTTAACTTTCCATTTGATCACATTTTCGTCTTTGCCTTAGCTGTTTTGTTTGCTTTCTAAAAGCCAAGGAAATCAATGACAGTGAATAGTCAGCTGGACTGAAATCAGGATGATAGAATTCAAGATGCTTGTTGTGCCTCACCTAAGTGCAGCTAGAAACCTGAAAACAAATAAATGCAGTGTGTAGCTTGACATTCTAAAGAATGTTAGAATAAATCCTCTCTGAAGTGAGACAGCCAAATTTTTTTTAACAAGTCTTATATTTTGTAGACAAACAATCCATATTCTATCAGATAGCATTTGACTTCTATTTACAACACTTGCCTCTTCACTTTATTCCTTCAGGTGGGACATGTGCTTTGTGTTTTGAGAAATATAAGAAGTGGTAGAAGAGGGGCATAGCTGAGTATTATTAAATAAGGCCAGATGACTTATATCTCTAAATCAAGACACTAAAGCAGCAGCAGGAGTAAGAGGCAGCAGACTTTGTCAAAATTTGTGGATTTGGTTAACCTACAAAGACACTACTTGTCTCTTAAGGATGCATAACATATCTAACATTCATCCCTAAGTATCTACGTAAAAGATAAAAGCAAATGGTAAGTTTAGCAAGGCTTGTTGACTCCAGTGGAAGAGAAGTATCCAGTTAAAGGTGAAGCCTTTAGCTTTGTAAAATGTGATTAAAAATTCCTTTACAAAATGTGTTCAGAGTATAGCAGTTGTTATAAAGCAATTAAATTTTCCAAACTACTAAAAAAAATACCAAGTACAATTATAAATGGAGTTTTCTACCTTTCTTCACCTTCCCCTGCCACTTTTGCAGTACATCCCTTGTAAAATTTTTCATATCAGTGTAGCTTGTTTCTACTCTGTCTTCCTGTTACTACATTATTTCAACCTGTGGTTTTTTAGTTATCTTTTTATAGGCTTTGTCTTATTTCAGTTTTCTTGTTTCTGTCAGCACAAGTTTCTTGAATCTCTTTTGTTTGTGAAGCCATTTTGTTTTCAGTTCCTTTTTAACTGTCTTTAAGGTCTGTATTTTACTTCACTGTGACATTTAAATGAACAGGAAAATCTTTAAATAATCAAGATACGGCATGTATCCAGAGAGGAGCTGAAAAGCTCTTGATTTTGTTTGTCAGTTATTGTGGGAAGGAATTTGTCTAGAAATAGAGCTGGAAAGGTTGTATGTTGTGTATAATTGTCATGACACTTCTAAGATATATGATGGTTTATGTTGATATTAATGCATCATTCAATGCTTTCGAAAGAGTAGGTTTTGATGTGTGTTCTACCTTTGTCAACAACTTAATGAAGAGTTAATGTCCACACCTGAGACTATTTTTCTTTAATGCAGAGGTGGTTCTTCCATTGAAAAATCTTATGAAAAAGGAGATAAATATACTTCAGCTGTCCTCTTAGTTGAGTTTCTCAGAGCCCCAGACAGGTTTTGGGGGTGGAGTGAGACTGTATCTCTTTTGTACTGCCTTATTTTATTTCACTTAAACATGTTTTTGACTATCAATGCTCAGTGTTGAAATGCTTTAATCTAAAAAAGTAAATCCAATTACTGTGAGTGCGGCAACTTCACCCCATAACTAAGCAGCTGTAAGAAAAGAGATTAGCGTGAGATATATGCTGGGAAATAGTATTTTCATCATTTCCTGTTGATTTCATTCTAGTGGTAAAATTAGTGACCTGTAAAGACTGATCTCTTAATTGGGGCATGTCTGTATTACTCAGAGCAGTTCTGCCATCTTCAGTTAGGATGGTGAGGAGTGTCTTGGTGAAGTCTAAGGAAAACAATGCAGTGGTCAAATACCACCTAAAGTACTTTTAAATGATAGGAGTACAGTGCAGGCAGAGCACAAAGGCTGTAAAGTAACAAAAAGCTGAATACGAACAGCTTTATGTCTTGACTGAGCAAGAGCTGAGGCAGAAGTACTGTGTCATCGCCCTGCTTTTCACCTTAATGCACACACTAATGATAGCTTTTTAAAAAGCTTCACATTGAGTTTAGAAGTTGATGTGATACTTGACTTTCGAGAAAAAATGACCTTAGTGCAGCAGTTTCTTGGTAGAAGGCAATGTGTTTTGTCCTGACCAACTTCATGTGCTCATATGTTCACCTTCTACAGACTGATGGGAGTATTTGTAACTAAGCCATTGAATTTAACCAGAGTTAGATCAAGCTCTTAACACAACTGCTCCTGTTGTGGGTGGATGTTGTCAAAGCCTCCAATAATCTTCAGTATTTTATAGAAGCTTCATCTGACTCTGAATTTCGGGCAGTGGGCAACAAAATTGCACAGCTGTGATAGGAACCCCTTAGAGATGTTAGCCGCGTATAGCATGGCAATGGTGCTCAGTCTCTTACTGTGTTTGGGAGATAACTGGAAGCCCTTTTTAGTAAGCAACCTTGCTAGAGGTTATCTGAGTACCATTTCATAAGAACTGTTTCGGTTTTCACTTTTTTTTTTAATTCCGGGTTCAAGATTTTCAGTTTCTTTCTGGGATTCAACATGAAACGTAATTTAAAATAGGCTATGATTAGTTTAATTATCTATGCACAACTTGGAGTGAAGCTGTCACCAGTAAATTACAGATAGTTGAGTGAATATTGTCAGTGTTTTGTGTGACAAGCATAGATCTTACCATTGTGCTGGAGCCTGGAAGACCTGAACACCTGCTTTTTGTCATGGCTGTTGGAGCCTGAGGGGAAGGGTGGCAAAGAGCTTGTGGCGCGAAGGGAAGGGAATGCAGTACTGCTTGGTGGCTGTTGACAGCTGACACAAGCTCTTCTCTGGCTTACAACAGGAAGGATTCCTCTTAAAAAATAACCTGCATGTCAGAGCTTTGACACTCCGTATGTATCTTAACAATTTGCATTTTCATATGGAAACAGTATTTTGCAAATATGACAGTAAACTCTAAAGTCCTATACAGGTCGTGAGGTGTGTAATGCAGCGTTGTCCAAGAAAACATGCAAATGCTAATGGCATCTTGGATGAGAACAAAGAAAAATAATATTATAAGTTAAATTCTAGTGAATGCTAATAATATACTAACAGATGAGGCAAGGCCTAGAATGTGGATATAATTCACATGTGAGAAGTTGAAAGTGGCACTCTGGTTTTAAATAATGCTGAGATGCACCAAATGTTTGGTTTGAAAAGATGTGTCAAGCAGATGCTGGTGGCTGAAGCAGTTCTTTAAGATTTGTATAAATTAATTTCTTTTATAGAATTGTGTCTTAAATGCTTATTGTTACAATTTTTCCTATCTAATGTTATCAGTCTTATTCTGATAGCAAGTATACAAAGTACCAAATTGAAATCATAAATGGAATTTAAATATTTTTAAGGTTTCATGATGATAACACTATTTTAGCTTTTTACCTGGTGCTGTATCAATGAAAGTATTAATATGCTCGTTACTTCCACAAATGTTCAACCTACCCTGCATGTGGTGCGTTCTAGTGCACATCCACGTCCTTGTGCATGTAAGACTGGGAAGCGCAAACCAACCTGTGCAGGGCTGAGTATGGTGTTATTTTTGAAAAAGTACTCATCAATCTCATCTGTTTAGAAAGAAATACAAATTCCTGCATTTGTATGTCTTTAAATTTAATTAACATAACAAGCAGTTGAAAATGTAAAGCCTGAAATATGTCTTTGGTAAAATAAAAGTGTTTCTTACAAACCTTCAAGAAGTCTTTGTTTTATATTGCTTTTTGGAATGCTTTGGTAAGAAGTCCTAGTGTTTTTAATCTAGAAGCAGTTGGAAAATACTGGGGAAAAAAGATCTGACAGAAGCCATCAGAAGCTATTAATACAGTTATTTTACAGTTAATATTTGCATATTATGTGGTCAAGAATGGCCTCACATTTTATTCTGCAAAAGGAGGATTTCTCATTGTCAGCAATATGATAGTGTCTTGTTAAAAAAAATGTAATAGATTTATTTCTAGTCTAAGAAAATCTGCTTGGCTACCTGCTGCATGTAACTTGTATATTATTCTTGGCAGGGTCAAGCTTGTAATTTTTTTTTAATGCAGTTGTGTGAAGATGCTTGTTTTGCCATTCTCTGCTTTACTAAGGATGTAGATAGCATCACCACCTTTCTCTTGGCTAGAGTGCCTACTAAAAAGTCATGGAAATCATATTTTTAAAATATATTTTTGGAAAATACAGTGGACTGCTGTGTAATTTTTTTCCTCTTTTACTTATGAAAATTATCTGAAAGCAGTTTAATAGCAAAAGAGAACTGTGTGGTCTTGCAAAATAGAAAATATTTAGTAGAGGGAGGAAAAAAATCTGTACAGAACTGACAGACCGTGAGGGGTCATTCCTGCTGTGGCGATGAGTAGCGCTGAGCTGGCAGGGGCTCTTCTGCAGCAGAGAGTGCAGTCCTGGTTAGCGCAGCAATTGCTGGGCTCTCTCACCCCACGACCCGCAACTCAAAAAGTGAATTCCCATCTCCTGCACCAGTCCGTGGAGTCTGAGAGAAGAGAAATGTGTATTTAGGAAATACGAGCCCTCATTTTGAGTTCGGTTTACAGCTCCATGTGGCTTTCAGATTTCATACATTCTGAAGTTGAAGTATTGCTGTAGGGAAAAAAAAAAAAAAACAACAACAACCACCCTTGATATTTAGATGACCTTATTTAGAAGCTGTCAAGTTGATGAGAGGATTTACATAATGCAGTAAGTAATGACTTTTTGGGGGTGGGGCTGCTTATCTAAAGCTGTTTCTTGAAAATCCAGGCTTGACAAGAAGCGGCCATTCTACACTGTAACAGTTGTCAGTAGAGACTGACCACATTGCACACTTTCTCAGTTGCCACCACCCTCAAAAACAGTTTGGTGGTGTCTGACCTGTTAGTTACAACTTGAAACAGCTTGTGATTTCAAATACACTCACTTTTATTACTTGTGGTAATCATTCCTCAAGTACACAATCTTATGGTTAACATAAATAATATGTGACCTATGAGCTTCATGACCTGAGATCTATGAATAGGATTCTGGGTGGTGCTGAGCTGCTGTAATGTGTTCCAGGAGGTTAGTGTGACAGCCCAATATTTGTAGTTAAACTATATTCTGTAGCATGTTTTCATTTCTACAAGTCTTTAGTAGTTAAGTAATATTCACAGGAAAAAAAGTTACTCCAGAAAGGCAGAAGTCTCATGTTGTTGTTCTAGATGTAGTATTTTTATTACTGTAAAGCAATTTCCAATAAGTTTTGATTATTTTATCCGATTTTATGAAGACTTTGACAGTCCTTTTTGTATCTGCATGTTCTGGTTAAACACAGAAACTAATGAGGTAGTAAAAGAAAAGCTAAGAGAAAATGCTACCATACTCAAATACACTAGCCAAAAAGAAATGTCTGTTTTGTATCTCATCAAGGCTTAGCATCTGGGAAATGTCTGAAGGCAAAGGCTGCAGAAATGAGCTTTCTACTTGCAAGCCTCTTGTCTGTAAAGTTGTAAAAGAGAAAGGTACACTCTGAGACTCAAGAATAAAAGCATAACATATACCAGGAAAAATATATTAGAACGTAAGAGTTGTTTCCTGAATGATAAATATGTCCAGTGACAGACAAACTCCAATTGAGCATAAACCTTGAATTATTAAGGGCAACACATCTGCAGTTATTGGAACTTTTGGCCTCAGGAGAGGTTTGGTGGTTACTTACAAGAAAAATGGGGAGCCAGGAGAGTGAGTACCTTGTAAATGGTAGAGTAGGAACTTAAGCCATCAGATTGAAGGTAGAAGCAGTCATTGGGAGACTTGATCTTATGTTAATGAACACAGAATCCTATTAAGCAAAGTTGTAGATATTCAGCAGTCATAGATTGTTTATAGGACTTTATTTCTAGACCAGCTGTAAATCCAGTAATTTTTCTCATGTGGGACCCCTGAAATTTTTCAGAGTTGTTCAACCACATCAGCAGCAGATGTTTGAAGACAACCTACCAGCAAGCGAAAATGAAGAGCAGCCTGGTCCATCTAAGCGGAAACGCCAGCCAAGTATGTCTGAGACAATGCCCCTGTATACGCTATGTAAAGAGGATTTAGAGAGTATGGATAAAGAGGTGAGCTTAACTAATTCTGACAGGTTTCTAACATAATGAATGTTAGCTATGCATAACAGTTTAACTTCTGTTAAATTATGCATGTATGTGAACTGACCTCATATGCCACTATGGTAACTTCAAATAAAAGCCGCAGCGGATTAAGAAGTACAGTTCAGCCTAAAGTGCATTTATGTTCTGCAAAACAAACTTGAATTAAAGAATGGCAGAACTCCTGTGTGTAAGCAGGCCTTTAGGGTAGAGCTTAATTTAAATAGAGCTTGGTCATAAGAAACATCAAATTTGCTGTTTGTTTAACTTTGTGAGGTGTCACTTAAAGCTTTTTGGTTTTTTTAAAGTAACTCTTCAAATAATCTGGACAAAATCAGTGGTGGGATGGGAAAAGGAGAGGTCTGTGGGTTTTAAAAAAGGCCGTAGAGAAGATGAGAGAGCCGAGAGGGACCATGGGGCCTCATTATCTGTAGATGTGTAATAATTGCAGTGCTCTTAAATCGTAGCTGTCATGGTTCTGTAGGTGAAGGGAGCTTTCTCTTACAGAGTTAACTACATTATTTGGAATTCATTATGAACCATAATATGAAATGATACATAGAGGAAAAACTACCTGTCATTGCACACCGTTTTTTTTTTTTTCATGAGTTCATTAAACTGTGTGTGACATCACTATAAAACCTAGTGACCCTGGAACTTGAATTCATCTTTGAGCACCTGGGGGCAAGAGCGTATAATTTGCCAGCTTCTGGCCGTAAGTTGATTACGAGATTTTAGCCATAATAGACCTTGAAAGTTATCTTCAGAAAATATAAATGTGAGAAGGAAATTGCATATTTTACCAAGGACAGAAAGAGTTTATGTATACAGCATAGCATAAATTTGAGATGTGCTGTTGCCAGAGAGGTTCTGGAGGAACTTTGAGCTAGTATTCAATGGAAAGGTCCAATAACTTTCAACTGCTGTGATGATCTAATCTGAATTTCAGTAACCCTTGGAGTTGATGACTTTCTTATTTTTTATTTTCTTTTTGTTCCAAAGTATTTTACCCATTTAATCTCAGAATTTCACAAGAAATATTATGTTTTCTTGTCATGATGCCAGTCCCTGGATCCATCTGTCTTTTCCTTCTGTGTTGTCATTAGTACTTGTAAAGCAAATTGTTATTATGCATTGTTTTTATAATTTTGTGGGTTTTATAATTTTTCTAATGATGTGGCTTTTGGAAAACATTAATGAATTACTGTTGCAATGTGTGCACCAAGGCAAAAGAAAGTGTACATGTGTTCTGGAATTGTTGCATTAACTATTTATTGTTTTGTTTTTAAAGATACGGGCTGTGTTAAAAACATGTATTTTCTAGCACTGTTTATTTTGTGATTGATTGGTCCCTATGCTGCTACATTTAAACAGAAGAAATGAAAGTATTTCTGCCTATTCTACAAATATAAACATCTTAAATTGCGATGATTTGTTATTAAATTATACTTAAGCTGCCTATTATGTGTGGAAACTAGACTACATGAACTTCAGAACAAATGAAACCCAAATTCCAATGGAATTTTTTTTTTCATAGTTGGCTTTGCTTTGGTTCCAAGAGCATGATTTGCACTTATAGTTGCTGCCAAAAGGTTATAGTTGCTTCCACTAGTCTCTGTTCCTACCCATGTCTCTGTTAAATTTACATTCCTCTGATCCTCAGGCAGCTGAACTAGTAGAAACTCTTCACTTGTTTTGGTGGAGAAGGGAGGTGGGAGTTTCTGGTATTTTACCTCCCAAACATGTTTTGATCAAGGAGCAAACATAAGCACTGACATGGAGAAGGGGGCACAGGGAACATATTTGGGAGGTTGAACTGGACATGGGAGTGCCAGCAGGTCATCTCCTGAGAGCTCACTGTAGAGACAGGCAGAGGAGACTAACCTTTGTGGGCTAACCTTGGACTGCTAGCATCATCTTGGTAAAGATAATGTATTAATGTACAAGAAATGTAAGTAATGAAACTGGATTTTACAGGGTTGCATGGGAGTACACTTATGAAACAGGAGGAGGATATGTGGTAACATAGTCCATAAAATATAAAAGTTTAGTGGAGCATACACAGGAGATTCTGCTGTCAGGAACATTATCAAATAAAGTGAAAATAAGCTTGATAAGCATTGCCTGTTAGTGCTCATTCCACTCCAGTGATGCTGTGACTAGTTTAACTTCCATAAAAAGGATGTTTGCCCACATCTCATTTTTTATTAAAACATGTTAAATGGTAAGAACCTTTCTGTAATCATGTCACTAAGAGGTGTGAAATTTCTGCTTTCTGCCACAAAAGTGCTTTTGCTTCATTTGTATCTGTTTTAGTGGCTATGCCAGCCAGAAATTCTACAGCTGATTGCAGAGTACCTTGGTGGAGCGAGGGAGTCTGTTTCAGTCACAAGGGTGATTGATGTCTTGCTCCACAACTGCAAGTGCTGGTGCTGACACTCCTGGGTTAGGAGTATGTGGTCCAAGAAGAGTGAAAGCAAGTTACGGTGTGACTTTGCTGCAGTGTATTAAGCTAGCCCACATCTCAACTGCTGTGTTACTGCCCTGAGCCACTGTTGGTAGTCACAGGACCATACAGCAAGCCAGTTCAGGGAGCTGTTTTAATCAGAAAAGGTCACTGTCCAGGTTAATCTTCATAATTACCCGCTTCCTGAAGTAACTCGCAGTTGCATCTACATGAGTGTTAGTGCCAGGAGCAGGTGAAGAGTAGAAAGAGAATGAGCAGTGAAGACAGAATTGCAGACTTCTAGCTTTTAAACTGCATCCTTGATATTTATGCTGAGTTCCCTGGCAAATTCAGATAAGGATTTTTACTAGATCAAAAGAAGTCTTTTAGCTTTAGGCACTGGGGTTTTTTCCAGTGATATTAAATAGGAAATACAAGCATTTGTATATGCTGTTTCTGTGGACATAACAAGCAATAAGTAACTCCTTTGCGCTTAACATTGAAAGGAAATCTTAGTTTTCTTTTCAGAAAATCTCTGAAAAGGCCACACAGCTCCAGGCAATACGGAATTTGTGTGTAGCTTATACATGGGAGAGTTTTCTTAGAAGAATCAAGATGGAAGCCAATAAAGAAAACTTTATTATTATTTATTCCCAAATTGAATCCTGTTCCATATTTAACCAATTTAAACATATGCTTGTCACTTTTCCTGGTAAAAAAGCAGTATCTGTTCCAGTATTGCATGGGCGAGAACTGCCACGGATAGGCATCTCTACTAAAATTTGATTGTACATGGATTTTTATCTTCTTTCATTTTAGTTGTAGTTGTGTTATGGATACCAAATAAGTCAAAGGAAATGAAAATCATCCGAGCTATTGGGTTGCAGTTTAAGGTTACTTAGCCTTTTGTATTTTTTTCAGAGCCAAAGATCCAGGAGACCAGATCCAATGGCAGCTTCTTTTCCCTCTGACATGAGGGACTATTTGAACTTTAGGAAAGTGCAAGAACAAGAGTATTCAGTGTAGTAGGATTGCTGTTCAAAGGGAAATTGCCAAATCGGAGTAAATGCATAAGGAATGGATCCCTACTTGGAAAATCTACAGCCTGTTAATGCTACTGCCTAACAGTTGAGAGAACATTTTCCCACCCCCTTTCTTTTCTGTGCTAGCTAGACACAGTTGCTTTGCAACTGGTTGCTGTTGTTTGTCTCTGCTATGGAATGATGAAAGAAAGCAGAATTAGATGCTGACAGTTAAATTAACTTGTTCATAGTAATTTTTAAAGGCCTGGGTACATTTTTATTTCTGAATAACTGGTTACTTGATATGTAACCTGGAAATGATTACTCCATAGATAAGCTGTTTTTATCGGATTGTGTCTAGTATGTGGTAAACTTGATGCTGTGTTGCTGGTTTCACCAAAGTGCAAGGATTGAAAAACATCTTTAAAGATGAGGTTCCCAAACAATTGAATGCAGTCAATAATAACTAACTAGAAATATATCTTGTCCATAATACCTGTTCCAGGATGACTTTGATTTTCTCAAAACATGGAAGGTATCTACCTTTCCTTTCATTGACTGTGTTGGGAAGTAGCTGTTGCAGAAGTCTGTCCTGGGCTGTCTGCAGGTCATCTTATCCCCCATTACAGCAGGGGTCCAGTTGCCCATCTGCTTACTGTAGGGTAGGTACGGGACCCTTCATTGTGTGCTTTTGATGTGATTGCATGGAGTCCTTTCCCTGGGCTAGGTAGATGTTGCTGACTATGGTGTTGTGCAGATCTGTTGTAGTTTACTGACAGAAAACAGAAAGTGGAATTCAGACTTCAAATTGCTCTGCTTCCAGAAATAAGATTTGTTAGCTAAAGCAAGTTGCGCAAAGGAAGGTTATGGCATACAAATCATGTGAAAACATATGTGTCTTTTCATTCGTAATTGATTATCTCAGTACAGGGTGATATGCAGTTCTCATTTCCAGAGGTTACTCATGGTTCATCTTGTGAGGATATTTCTTCAGAATTCATGGAGAGCCACTTCTGTGAACTTACAGCATATTGATTCCTTTCTGCACTGATAATAATTATGTATGTGTTTAAAGAAGGCCAGCAAAAATGATCTATGATAAATATTTAAGGAATTCTGTTAGCTATTGTTAATTCCTTTTTATTATGGATTGTTTTCTTTGGAATTTGTATTGCTAAATGACACCTGGAGAGAACATTATGCAAGTTGATCTGATATTAACACTGTCATGTCCTATGTGCTATAAATAAGCTGTGTTTCTTTTACATTGCTTCCTGATGGACCTTGACTTTAATTTTCTGTAAAATTTATTCTTTCCACGTGGGTGTGCATTGCAGACCTAAAAGGTGGGGTTTTTTATTTTTTGGTTTTTTTTTTTTAGGCCTGTGCATTGTGATAACTTCTTTTAAAAATGTTTAATTGAACCAGCTTTATATAATCTGGAAGATTTTTCCATTTCATAATCAGTATCTCTTTCATAATTAGGTTGTGTATGATAAATCACTTGTCCATGAGATAAGTAAGCCAGGTCAACTTTTTGTTCCTCTCTTCCTTTTGGCTACAAGTTATTCTCTTGTCTGTTCCTTTAAGAGCTGTGGCTGGCAGTACAGTTCCTTTATTTTATTTTTCACGTGCTTTCTAATTCACCAGTCCACGTAAATTGTAGAAATGCATAGAAAGATTCCAAGATGCTCCCTTATAAATTACCAGTGACAAAGGAAAAATGAATGACCCTCTTTTTTCTATTTTGTTTTCTTCCTCGTGTGAATTATGATTCTGTACTGAGCTCAGGATCCTGTTCTCTCTTGCTCATGTGTAGGCTGCTGCCACATCCACAGTAGACTGGAAGCAGCGGTAGAAGACAGACAGCTATATGTACTTGTATCTGTCACTGTCAGCTCTTGCAGGACCAGTCTTAGTCAGATATCCAAGTATGGGCTGGATATGGGCTTCACTGATGGGAAGTTCAAAAAGGAACTTCCAGTAAGGCACTAAGATTTTGGTAAGATTGAAGTAAGTTCAGTAAGGCAGAAAGACTCGTATTTTGCAGTGCCTTCTCATCCAAGATGGCCTAGGATTACTAATGACCTGCAATAGCTGTGCACATATAGTCTATTAGTTGTATGAACCTTATGCTTTTGCGTTTATTACTGTAGTTTTGTCATGATGTTTGAGAGTAACATTTGTATCTTACCAAGTGTCATCATCTCTATATATTTTCCTGGTTTAAATTCCTCTCTCTTTGGGACTTGGGAAAGGGGAAGAGAAGGAGTGAATCTGATACCAGTCAGACCTCCAGCTTTCTCATATCTCACTTCAGTTAGTGGAGCTGCAATTATTCCTACCATCTGGCTGGATATGTACTTAGCAGCTGCAAAGTGACCACATCACAAAAGTATGTTCTGTGCATCAGTGCATTTAAGTATACAGATTTTTCTTCAGTGAGAATTGCCTAATGAACTACTTTCGCATCAAAATGGTTCCATTGATTTGGTTCATATTCTGCTTAATCTTTTCCTTTAAACTAAGTTGGAATTTATGTGCTATATATAAAGACTGAAACAACATTTTATTCTTACGTAAGGACACTGTCACTCTGCATTTTGCTTTAATTTAAGCACATTTATTCCTTAACTTCTGTTTTGTATTTTAAGTTAGTGGCTATACCAAGCAGTGAGTTAAGAGGTAGAGTTTTTCTCCTTCAGTTTAGTGAAGACTATTATCTCAATAAGTGGTTAGTCTCTTGGTTAGTTTAAAAATAATAATTTAATGCAGAGATTGTGGTATCTAGTGCAAAATAATAGCTGTGTGGGACTCACTTGGACACTGCATTGCACATTAACAGTTCTTTGAATTTCCACAACTATGTTTCTCATACAAAACTTCCTGTGTGACACCTAAATATGTAGCACGTTGCAAATTGTACAGATGCTAAATTTAGTTAGCAGTCTGTACTTAAAAATTGTAGCCTTTTTTTAAAGAATGAGCCTGTGTGTACACTTGCTGTTATTAGTGATCATCATCCAGGCACCTTGGCCCTTGGAAGTTATGAGTTCTGCTTTACAGTTATCAGACTACTTCTGCTTGAACTTTAAAAAAATTTCCTGAGGTAACTATTGGTGAAAGTATACATATGGGGAAGTATCAAAGGTAAATGCACTATTCTTCATCAAAAACATACAAGACAGAGGCCATATGAAGACAATTTGCCAAAACAGCTTGTGGCTTAAGCAGACTTAAAGATGCCCAGACTGGCTGGCTGAGGTCTGTGATGGGCTTCTGTGCTTCCCAGTGCTGGTTACTCACCAACAACCTCCCTTCACCTTCCTTCACACACCAGTTCTCATGTTCCCTTCAGCCTCTGGCCGGCTTCTCCCACACAGAAGAGTGGGTAGCATGGAAGCTGGAGACACTCCAGTCCTCCAGCCTTGTGAGTTTTTCACTTTGTGTGGAGCTCTTATTACCCAGTGGCTTACTCCATCAAGACAAATGTGTTGCCTGCCACCTTCTACTCTGAGATTAGGGTTCTGCTGGAAAATGGTGAGACTGTGGTGCTAGGAATCAGGGTGCTGGTTTATCTTCATGGAGTGTTTGTTGTGGTGTGGTGCCTGGCTGATGCACCAAGAAGTGTTACTTTGTTTTATAATGAATGTAGCCTGAAGCTGTTGTAAAACAAGGAAAGTATTTTTACTGCTTTCCCCCATTTAAGATTTTTACCTTCACCCATCTCTATTATGGTTAAATAACATAGAAGTAATTCGGTGTTAAATGTTATCATGTTAAAGTGATTATTTCACCTGTATCACACCTATTTAGTAGAGAAAACTGAGTAAAATTATCCAGTACTGTTTTTAATAGTTTAGCAGTGAGAATCAGCAGTGTAGAATTAAGAGATCAGTACAGTGGGATGAAGAGAGGAAAGAAGAGCACTTAAAGGAAGCTGGATATCAGTCACTTTTTTCTGCCTTTGTTTTGCTTTGGAGAATTCATTTTCCACTGAAAAACTGAAACAATTTTTAAAAGTAGCAATGCATTTCTATTTATTTTTAATTACAGAAGACATAAACATATTTAAAAAAAAAAGTTGATTGGTCATGTTTAAGTTGAAACTGTTATTCAGATAACTGTAAGAACACTAAAATAAATGTAGTGTAGATAAGGCTAGTGAAACTGGAATATCAACATGTGAATCATGTATTTTCCTTTCTTTTAGTCTGATATTTATCTGCACATCATCAATTTCTGCACTAATTGCATAGAGCTGGTTATCTTCTAGGTTTTTTTTAACAGGGCATCATGGTACAACTCTAGCACCTTTTTTAAGTGTTTCTAAAGAGCTTTTTTTATGTAATAACACATTTTACAAGGATTACTGATTACTAAAATAGGAGAAGGATTTGGTGTTATCACAAGTAGGCAATTGATTTTTGGATGGCTTCGGTTTTCATACACAGGTTGCTTAGAAAACATTAAGCACAGTTTCTGGTGTACTTAGACATCTTATTTTCATTTTAGAGGTATTTTATGAATTTATCTGCTGTGAGGAAATATGGGAAACACACTGGAACCTTTCAGCATTCATATAGCACACTGTATATTTGCATTTTCTAATAAAAATGGAAACTACCTATCATATGTAAGGATTACTTTGATGGCACTCATGACAAACTGTTAATAAAAAGGTGATGATATTATATGGAGTCTTGTGCAAAATGAAAATAATCAGTCATATTCTTGGCTGTTCAGGCTATTGTTATGAGAAAATACAAGAAAATGTATGATTGAGACTAATTCACTTTTACTTTACCTAGGTATTTTAACAGGTAATTTAATCATGAGATAAGTACAAATGGTTGTGCTACAGTATATATTATTAATGGACTGTACCAAAGGGACATTGACTAAAGAAGCAACCATGCTTGCTTCAGAGCTGACCTCTTTTTGAGGAATTTGATAACATTTATAGTCATAAGATTGACAGCCCGAGTTTTGTCTGTGTTTCCCTGTTTTATTCTATTGACTGGTTGTCAAAGATTGATTTGATTTACTTATCAACAAAGATGTTTCTGCCATCTTACATGTTCTTCATACTTTTCTGTTGCAATCAACAGTTGATTCAGATCCTCTGCCATTTTTCCAAAAGTGTTTCATTGCAAGTAATCACAGCTTTTTTAGAGTTACTGAGAAAAGTAGCTTCTTTTTTACATGTTGCTGTCATTCTGCGATGCGCAGAGTAAAAATTAGTATGCAAATAAGATTAAATCTGAACTCTATATGTTTGTTTCTGCAGGTATGAATAGCTTATTTGGCTTTAAAGTATGCCTGGGTATATAGCAAATGCATGATTCTAATGTTATTATGTATGAAATGGAAAGTAGGTCTATAAAGCTTCCACCTCTAGAATGTATGTATAAGGTGTTAAAGTCAAGGTTGGTTGTTCTCTGGGGAAGAAGGCATCTCCATACATTGTTTGGTGTTGCTATGAATGCTGATAGTACATTATATATCTGCAGCCTTCTCTGTTTGGCCTTAGTAAAGAGAATCTGTAAGCTGCTTCCAGCAGTTTGCTCACTAAAAATGGGGCAAAGCTTCCTTAAATAGAGTCCAATAATCTCATTTTAACATATGTGTCTACTTCCATATTCTAAATCAAATGCAACTAGGCTGTCAACACTAATTGGCCACAGTTGAGAATGAGTTGCCTGAGTCATGTTAAACAATTTGCAAGCTGATCCCCAATGTAATTCTGAGCAGCTGCATATATGGCCTGATTGAGTCTCATCACAAGTCTAACATGTTTTTTACATTTAAATTCAAGCTGGTGTTATCTATGAGTGATATTTAAAAGTGTATTCTTAAGTCCTGGTGTAAGTCTGAACTGTTTCTTCATAACTAGGGTTTTTTTTAATTTTATCAAGATGCTGTGGTACTTGTATTTCGATGTAAGAATAAATATAGCTATGCAATTATAGCATAATATATGTGAAGTGCTATGGAGAATCTTTGCAATCTTACATAATGCTGGTCTGTTATAATTACTTACACAATTAATTTGTGTTTGGAATTCTGGAGCTAAAAGAAACTGAAGTCAGTTTTGGTGACATAAAGACCAACTTATTTAGAAATGCAGCGTTGAATGACAGTTTGTACCATTACCCTTTAATTAGCTCTTCTTGGTCAGTTATAATCAGATGACTTATTTTAAAATAATTGAAATTATGCATAATTGCAATTGCTCACTTCTAAGACATCTTTGAGATAAAATATCTTTCCTTTGGTAGTCTTCATCTTTGTCAGGTACAAGCTTCAGAGAGCACTGAATGGAGCCACTCAGCTCTGCCTCTGTGTGATAGTCTTGCAGCTGTAAGTGTTCTGGCTCCTGTGTCAGCATCATCAAGAATGCTTCCATTGCATGTACAACTTGAACAGAGATTATGAAAAGCTGCAGTACTAGAGCCCCCTACTGATGTAAAAAAATTCCCTGCTGCAATGCAGTCAGAAAATGAATAATTACCTGGATGGCATGCTGCTATAACTTTTTCGGGACTACAGCAGTGGTATTAATTTTAAATTTTTGAGATAATGTCATTGTTACTCTATATTGTGATGTTTTTTGTATATGAGCTTGCACATTCTGTTTGCCAGGAGTCCCAGTCAGCTGTAGACAATATTCTCTGTTGTTCGTTATAGCAAATATGATGATAGCACTTCCTCTGAGATGAACACAGACAGCTGCCTATCTCAGATATTTTAGTGCTCCAACATCAAACTTGCTTCATCACAGAGGTATTGAGGACTGAACGTAATTGGCATACCGTGACACAGAGATCATATCAGAACCTGCATAGTATTTATCACCTTAATATTGAGCTGCTTGTACAAACTGACTACTCTTCAGCTGCTGGACTTATCTTTCGCTGTGCTTTGGATTGTTGTCTTTTTTTCTTAGCTTATTCCATGTCTAGTTCCGGCTATTGAGTAGGCTAGCTGTGCTCATAATTCTTCACTCTTTCACTTTAAAGCTGTACACTTGATTGTACAGAGTCTTTTCACAGTCCCATTGCCCAGTTCAGCAGAAATTATTTCAAAACTGACCTGTCTTCACTGTCATCTTTAAGCTTCTAGTAAAGCCAATTCAGAAATAGTTCTCCCCAATGCTCATTATTTGACATGGCTATGTTAGCTTGAGCACACTGAAAAATGCATCATGGCTCTTGTGATTAATGAGACCAAGCTGATCAGGCTTGCTGAAGAGGGAGGTTCATTGTCAACCAAGCGATGCTTCACAAAGCCAGCTGATGTCTGGCAAAACTAATGCTAAACTTAAGTTAAAATTAGTAAGTCGTGGCAAATCCAAGCTAGCTCTGCTTACAGCTAGCTTGGATCAGGGTGGGTTAACTGGCTTGTTCATAGTATGTGTGAATAAATCTATAGTAAACAAAGAATATCTGTGTTTATATAACAGTGTTTTTTAAGTAGTAAGCCCTACTATATTCCAATTGCTCTCTACACAGCAGTAGTTTAAGTTCCTTTGCAGCTGTAATACCTGCAGAAAATAATGTAATACTTGCAGATGAAAGCAGATTTTTGCCTGTCTTTTGCTCTCACCTTCGCATTTTCAATTTCACTTAGTAGTTTATGGCTTCTGAGCAGCTTTATATGATGCTGAACAGGAAGTTCAGAAATTGAACCTTTGAAATGGAAAAAAACCCTGATTTTTCTCCAAAATATTTATTTAGTGATGAGTATTCAGTTTCTTGAAGTGAGAGATACTTTCAGTTAACCTTGGGATGGTAAAACCTAGGATTCATTGTGAGAAAGCTTTGAAACAGTTGAGATGCAAAAAAAATAGGGATTTTGTCTGCATACTGTGTATACCTGAAACCTTTTGTTTATACTTGTATATATCTCCTTTTTGGGATGAGGATTATTTGGACTCTCCTATATACTGGAGTAAAGTCTATAGTTGTGACTGTTATTCTACAAAAACAATGGTTTCTGATCATTATACTGTTCAGTAACAGGCTGCATTTTTGGTTGCAGCATTTCACAAATTCGGTGCTTGTCTCTGAGCTGAAACACAGTAGAATCTTAAATGTAATCTAAATAATCTGTAATTCAGGTTGAAGTGATGGGGAATTAGTTCAAATCAAGCTCCTTCCCACTCTTGGATTTCATACTTAAATGGAATAACCAAATGGATTAAGCCCTAAATGGTTCTCTGAATTTAAGTATAATGTACTAAGTGTACTTGCAGGTTGGCTGTAGCATTGATTAATGCCTTTGGGGATGGCTTGAAAGAGAACATGTAGATAAGTATCCTGGTACTTTTTCAGAAAATCTGGTATTTTCTGTTTTGAAGTGAAGGCTGCAAAAACCTGTATCACATTTCATGTTTTTTAACAAGGTTTTTTTTTAGATTTGTTCTATCAGTTCAGTAGATGTTACCAGATAAACTGATGAGTATGTAAAGAGAAGTATCGACTATCCCATTCCCTTTTTAAAACCAATTGGACAGACAACAAGCTGGATTGATGGAGGAAACCTGCCCAGATCTGTTCGAAGCTGCCTCTGTATGCCAAGAAACATGCTATCACACAGTATCACAGTATGTTTGGGATTGGAAGGGACCTCAAAAGATCATCTAGTCCAATCCCCCTGCTGAAGCAGGAATGCCTAGGTGAGGTCGCACAGGAACATGTCCAGACAGGTTTTGAATGTCTCCAGAGTAGGAGACTCCACAACCTCCCTGGGCAGCCTGTTCCAGTGCTCTATCACCCTTACTGAGAAGAAGTTTATTCTCAAATTTAAGTGGAACCTCTTGTGTTCCAGCTTGACCCCATTACCCCTTGTCCTATCATTGTTTGCCACTGAGAAGAGCCTGGCTCCATCCTTGTGGCACTCACCCTTCATATATCTGTAAACATTAATAAGGTCACCCCTCAGTCTCCTCTTCTCCAGACTAAAGAGACCCAGCTCCCTCAGCCTTTCCTCATAAGGGAGATGCTCCACTCCCTTAATCATCTTTGTTGCCCTACGCTGGACCCTCTCCAGCAGTTCCCTGTCCTTCTTGAACTGAGAGGCCCAGAACTGAACACAATATTCCAGATGTGGTCTCACCAGGGCGGAGTAGAGGGGAAGGAGGACCTCTCTCAATCTACTGACCACCCCCCTTGTAATACACCCGAGGACGCCATTGGCCTTCCTGGCCACAAGGGCACAGTGCTGGCTCATGGTCATCCTGTTGTCCACCAGGACCCCCAGGTCCCTTTCCCCTACACTGCTCTCTAATATGTAATTTCCCAACCTATACTGGAACCTGGGGTTGTTCCTGCCCAGATGCAGGACTCTATGCTTTCCCTTGTTAAATTTCATCACGTTATTCCCCGCCCAACTCTCCAGCCTGTCCAGGTCCCGCTGGATGGCAGCACAGCCTTCTGGCATGTCAGCCAACTCCTCCCAACTTAGTGTCATCAACAAACTTGCTGATAGTACACTCTATTCCCTTGTCCAAATTGTTAATGAATATATTGAATAATATTGGCCCCAGTATTGACCCCTGAGGCACTCCACTAGATACTGGCCTCCAACTGGACTCTGCACCATTGACCACCACTCTCTGGCTTCTCTCTTTAAGCCAGTTTGCAACCCACCTCACTACCCTATTTTCTAGACCACACCTCCTCAACTTAGCTGTGAGGATGCTGTGAGGGACTGTGTCAAAGGCTTTACTGAAGTCAAGGTAGACCACATCCACCGCCCTGCCATCATCCATCCACTGGGCCAGAGTGGGAGTAAGTTTTAGCAGTAGATTACACTTCATCCTAGTCTTTGTTCTAGAGAAATCTCATTGCTTATTTAGGTTTGGGCAATCAATATGCTATTCTCTATAAAATGCTCATGAAGGTAGACACTGTAGTGAATGTGTTCAGTATCAATGGATTTTCTTTCATTTTTGTTTTGCGCTTTCAACCGGAACTTCACAAGAGCAGATGCTGTCAATGACACTTCAACATATTTTGATAATCAAAGAATTGTTGTAAAATGAAGCTTATGTCCAAAGAAAACTTGTTTTGAGGGTATGACTGGAAGCAATGCAAGTAGAGTAAATATTTTTATGTTAAGTGATTTGTACTCAAACTTCTTTTTTTATAACATAAAACCAGATTAGACTCAGAAATTGTAGAATTCCTTGATATTAGCATACTGATAACATGCTGCCCTAAGCACTTAATTAGCATCTTGCTACAGATGTCTCCCCTTGGCAGTGAAATGTGTCAGAGAAGATCACTCAGAGCCTGGGCACTGTGCCTTCTCAAATTGCCATGTGTCATTTTTAATAGTATGTTAAGATTTCTAACTTAATATGTCAATGGTATCTTGTTTGATAGTATTTAAACACCTTTTGCAAGTGTTCTTTCATTAACAGATTAATTTATGTTACTAAAAACAACCCTTGATCACTAGACTGTTGGTGCATGTCTCTTGCTAAATCTCTAGGAATGACAGGAAAGTTATGACTTCTGACAAAACTGTGCCTTGGTTAACAGCCAAACTGATGGTTCTTAGCAGAGATTTGCAAAATGTTGACACAAAGCTGCTTCTTGCTGCATATCAGCAGAATATTCTTTATTTGAAGTGGGAAGAATGGCTTTGAGAACAAAAAGTATCATGATATTGACCCGTTTTAAAACAAGGGTGAGCAGTACTACTATAAACTTACAACTTTTTCACCTATTTGCTATGAAGATGTGCAAGGTGGGAGCTATACTGATACATTTGTGCAGCAGACTGAAATCCCTGAAGTGTCTCCCTGTGTTACCTTTTATTTATTTAATGGGTATGGATACTTCTAGTCTTTACCAGGCCTTTTTGTTGGCTAGGAAAATATTACATTGATGTTAGTCTTCATTTTACACACCTGAAAGATAATTTCTGTTGATTAAAGTTCATTGAAGGTCTGTTTGTATAAGATTTTTCTCCTTGCTCCTTTCATTTTGCTCTATGAATTTGTGTACACTAGTATTCGATTTGTATAGCATCAACAGACTCTCTAGGTTTTTCAGTCTCTGGATATTTAGGTAGTGCTTATCTCTACAAGAAGAGTGTAACAGAATTTGAGTATAACAGGCTACTATCTGTAGATTCACTCACTAGCTCATTCCTTTAAGATGAAGGTTTGCCTAAGGTGAAATCAGGACATTTACTAAAATGTGGCACTTAAAGCTGGGCATGCAGCTTGGATTTCTTCTCCATTGCAGGTTTTTCTTGGTTTTGTTTTTTAAGACTTGCAGGTATGGAAATACTTAAAAGATTGCCCGGTGACACAGATTTTTCTATCCCTAAGAAGAATCTGCCAGTAGTACCAGTGAACCGCAATAGTAGCAGATGGTTTGGTTTGTCAGTTTATGAAATTCTATATTGGCCATAAAAGAGCATATGATAATACATACAACCTAAAACTTAAAAGTAATAGTTCCTTTTCCTGTTGCAGACTTCCAGTATTCAGCTTGTGGTTACACATTTCATAGAGATGCTTTTTCCAGAGTTTTCAGTGATTTGTTCATGCTGTCATGTGCTGTTATGGCGTGGGTGCTTGTTAGACAAAATGAGGTGGGACAGTGAACTAGTGTAGATAAGCAGTAACTGAGCTCAAGAAGGTGGTTGGAGGTAATTAAGCTGTTACTGAGATGTTGCTAATGGAGCAATGAGAGTTCTGTTGCATGTAGTCCAGTCTAGCATGAGATGCTCAAGGTGCCAGTCCTCCTTCCTTCTTGATTTGCTAATCTTGCAAGGAAGCCCCTACAGTTAAATTTAAATCTACCTCCTATTTGTTCAAGGTGTACTCATTTATGTTTCTGTTTAATGCTCAGTAGTGTTATGCAGGGCAGGGAAAAAACTTTGGATAAATTTAACTAAACACCTCATCCCTTTTGGTGCTTAGTTTTTGTCCTGTGATTTCAATGTTCTTACTCTGGCTCTCTGAGAAAAGGCAAATTAGAAGTTTTGAATTTTTGAAAATAAAGCCAAACTCTAGCATGCTACTTTTGCCTATGTTTTTAAAATTAATAGTATTTATATTTTTTATTTCAATTGTCATTAAAGCATCAGCTCTCCAGAGAACAGAAATGAATGTTTTATTAAGTGTAATGGTTGGTTCTTTGTCCTAGGGAAAAAAAAAAGTGCAATATTAAAACATACTTCTGCTTAGAGCCCACCAAGATCCAGACTAGTGTTTTCCCTTAAAAATATGCACCGTTTCAAACACACTTAGTGATGGTGGCGAGTTCAGCAGCTTTCAACAACTGCAAGACAGAAGTGGACCCATCCCAAAGGTGATCAGTGGCAAGGCAAGAGGCAGCAGACACAAATTGCAACATGCTTTACTTTGTATGTAAGGGGAAGTCTTTTCATCTTGAGGGTGATTAAGCCTTGGACTAGTGATCAAGGATCTGCATATTTCATTGAATAGAACTTGGGTACTCAAAACTCTCCTGGACAAAGCCCTGAGTAACCTGATACAACTAGACTGGCTTCAAGCAGGGAGCTGGACTTGTGTCTTTCCGAGGTCACTTCTGATCAAAATTATTCTGTGATTCTTGGTGTTTACAGACTAACAAACTCTCAGATGTCCCATAAGGTGTTTGTCTTTTTTTTAAATAGGTGTGATAAGTGAAATAGAGAAAGCAAGATTAATGTTCTGCTTAATGGAAGTGCTCAAATGGTGTCCATTTCCTTCAAGCTTGCAGTATTGAGCACGTTTACTAGTCAAATCCTCTGATTTCAGTAGGGAAACCAATGCTGAAGAATATGCAGTTCGTGACTAAGTATTTAAATGCGTAGCTTTTTTTTCCAACCAGCTTTACTTTCATTGTTTCAGCAGAATGCATTTTAATTTAAATATAGTGATCCAAGACATGAAGGCCAATCTTTACATGAATTATATGTGAAATAAATCTCATAAATGCTTTTTTCATTACATTTGGTAAATTCCTTAAACGGTTTACAGCTATTTTTTTCTGATCTATCAACATAGATACAATAGCACTGCCAGACTTTTTAACCTGAAGCATGCCTTTATCAAAAACAGGATAGTACAAAGACAGTTTTCAGTCTATGGAGATTTAAGTAGAGGAAAAAATACTCTTTTTTTTTTTTTTTCTTTCAAGCGATGAACAGTACTAGGTTTTGTTACACTTCTGATTTTACTGATTCACCACCTGCTCAGATGAGCCAGTGATAATTGTTGTCAAGAACAGTGAAATCTGCATATGAAGTGCTTGAGACAAAGGGATGTTGAAGCACATGCATGAATGTATTATGTGACTCTCAAAATCAAGTCAGAAATTTGAAAGGAAAAAATGCTCTAATACCAAAGAAACAGAATAGATGAAACAGAACTTGAAAGGCACGTTCTTCTGAGGTTACTGTGAAGAAATGGGACTGAGTTATATCGCACATTCTCAGTTAGATTTCATGTTCTGAGGGATGACTTAACCTACTTTAGACAGTTTATCCTCCCAGTGACCACTTTGTAGAAGGAAATGTTTTGTTTCGAAGTGATTTAAATTCATCGTAAGTCTCTTAATACTGACTTTGTAGGAAAGTTCAATTGTTCACATGTATTATGTCATATCACATCTCGAAGTATGTTAAAAAGCTTGCTAGCTTTTTTGAAGACATGAGTTGTAATGTGTTGCTCCTTAGATAACTGTTCCTAAGCATTCAGGTTGTAAGAATATACGTAAAAAGCTATTTAGTTCATTGAGGGGGGAAAAAAAAAAAGGTGAAATGAAAAAGTTTTGTACATAGAGGCAAAACTTAAGATCAAGGATAAGTTAAAACTTATTGGATTAGCCACCACGTTTAGAATTAAATTTCTTGATGTCAAACTATGTGGATTCTTTTGTCTAGTAAGAAATGGCCCCATAGCTGCTTACAGAAATGGAAGTTAGAATAAATTAATATTGTTAGCCCATTTCAACCAAACTTATTAATAATGGACTCAGAAATATGGGGAAGAGGCACAAAGAAGTGCAGAAATCCAGGCGCAAAATCAAGTTTTTCTTCTACTAAAGGTCTTGCAACTTAGCTGTAGAAGTGGTGCAGAGTAATCAAAGTAGTCTAGTTAGTGAGGTTTCAATTGATGACTCCTGGCATGCTTGCTGTGGTCACAGAGCTAAGCTTGGAGTGGAGGACGGGGTCTTGCTTGACCCTTTGCCAGGTCTGCCTTTGTTTAATAATATTTAGCTATTAATGACTTGTTAAAGTAATACAAGGCAAACCATGAAACGATGTTGCAAAACTAAGCTGTACAGCACAGCAAGTGGAACAATGTTACTCAACTGAAAGGCTGTTTGCTGCCTCCCCTGGTGTCAGCAGAGGGTTGTTTCCCTGAAAAGAGCCCCAGGACAGGCCTCTTCCCACTACTGGCTTTTTGTCTTGCCTCAAGCCAGAACTTTTCGTAAGTAATGGTCAGTAACAGACTAAACCCATAGTTTTTTCTTTGAAGAGTAACTATAGATCATCCTCACTTGCTGGCCTTTAACTCATGTTGTCAGAACCTTTTCTGGAATTTTGGCATGGATATTTCCAGCAGTCTACATTGAAGAATCATTGCATTGAACAGCTAGGGACATTGAACAGCTAGGGACATTGAACAGCTAGTATTTCTGTTAGGTTATTGTTTTAGAAATGCTGCCATCAAAGAAGCAGAGCTTCACCCTTGCTGCCTCTGTTAGGATCAAGCGGTCCTTCCTCTCCATCCTAGTCATAAGCTAATGTGCAGTCAAGGCAGAGGTGAAGTGCTTTTCTTGTTTTTCGTTGATTCCCATCAAATCTATCCTGCTGGACAGGTGAACAGCTGTATTCTGGCCATAGGTATTGTGGTAATTTTAATTCTATTCTCTGACTTCACCATTTGAAGAAAATACAATGGAGATTTACATGGCTATTACTCTTTAAGGAACTTTTGGCAGAAAATTTCTTTTGAAAACAGAATAAAGGAAAGGAAGACTAGAGATATGGATGACTTTTTAATTGGATAAAGCCATAGCTTCCAGGCTGCAGCAATGTTACTGACTCAGGATGGCTTTGGAGAGGTCATATTATCTGCCTTGAAACATTTTCTCTTTGGAGACTTTGAATTGAAAGCTCATTCTGTATTTTAGAGTTAGTAACTTTTGGTCCATGCAAATTTATATTTCAAATATTGGTAGCTAGGAATGGGCTTTTTCTCTCCAACATCATGAAGTGTTACTGATTTAATTGAGGAAAGCAATTTTCATTATGCTGAATAATAATACTAATGTTTTAGAGGGTCTGCCTAGAATCCTTAAGTCAGCACTCAAGACACCCTAATTACCAAGGAAAGACTTGATCTCTCATTTCTTTTAGCCCTTTCAAGTATTTGTCCTCAAGATCTCAGGAATGTTAACAAAGTTTTTACTGAAATCTAGACATTGCTTTCTAGATGGGAAATTCAAAGATATTCAGAACTTCTATATGACGATCTTTGAAGAATTATCAGCCTCACTTGGTCATAAGCAATGATACAGTGTTATTAGTGTTGTGTTTTAGTAACAATATCAGTATATAATGTCTAAGTTATGTTTTATTTCATTTCTAATCTAAGTAGCTTTCTAACATTATTACTCTTCATCCTGAAACTGGTATGTCTTTACCAGAGGCTGATAATATTTCTGTGTGCAATTCAATAACAGTTAACAACAGAATTCCAGACCACGAGTACCAGGAATCAGATGTTACAGGCTTGGTTTTGCCCTTATTGAAAAGGCTTGACTTTTACTATAACTCAAATCTGTTCGTTTCCTAAACTGAAAAAAAGCTATCCATGGATAGTGCCCCTTCAGAGGAAAAAGGCAATCACCCCGCGCTCAAAAATATACTGTAAGATATTAAGAAAAGCAAAGTGTATTTTCAGTAATAAAATTTGAGAATGAAGATCTCTTATTCTGGGACTTCTGCTGCTGAGGAACAAAGTAGTAATGTCTTTGATTATTTAATTAATACTTTTTAATTACAAAAATGAAGTAAAATGTTTTCATTATTTGTAATTGCTAATGAAGAAACTACTGATTTTGAGGCTGGGTGGGTCTTTTTGCTGAAAGCTAGAGAGAAAACAAAAGTGTGTTCATGAATATAAGAACAAAGAACAAGAATGATTAAATACAGCAGATGGTAAAAAATATGAAGAAAAATGAGTTCCTTTATTTTGAAACTTCTTGGGTATCCTGAAAGCTGGTCATATAACCATTTTTAAGCCTTTAAAATCATATTCTACTTTGAATTTTTTCACAGTATGAATAACTGTGGTTGTCTGTAATCAAGATAAATTCACTTGACTTCATATGTTTTTTCCTGTTTCTACAAAAGGTTTGTTAGCTTTTGGAATTTCAGTGGAACCCTGTGTATCAGTACAGCTACATTTTCTTTACCTTGGTGTTGATATTTCTTTTTTCCTGTTTGGGTTCACTAGAAATGGAAAAGATTTTATAGGTATATTGCTGAACTCAGCCCCTTTTATCAAGGATACAATGTAGCACAAATTGGTTACCTTTAAAATACATGTAAAAATTAGTGTATTTCTGTATTAGGTGGAAGACAACATTCAAACAGCCATCATAGAAACTTTGCTCTGACACATATGCTTAAATAATACCTAATCTTGCTGAACTTTTACATATGGCTAAAATCTGTATTAAGCTGTTCAGCATAGAACCAAGCAGGATTTGAAATCAAAGATGATTGCCCACAGAAGTTAAATGTCTCTGCTCATGAAGACACTTTATCAATCCTGTCATGATGTCTCTTTTTCCTTGCAAAAGTGCTTTTTGGGTGTGTCAAGGGGTTAAACTTTCCAAGTCAGCTGCATGAATCTCATTTCTCCTGCCCCACTCCAGATAAACCTTTCATTGCTTTACCAGATACCTAGGGTGTGATTTCAGGAGCTTGAGGAAAGAGAGGACAAGCATTTGTGAATGGGCTATAATAACAACTTTATAAATATTATTCTAGATAACGTTAGTTGTGTGCCATGTTAGTGTCAGCATCTAGGCAGCCTTGCTTGAACCTTTTGAAGAACATAACCTCTTTAAAAAACAGTTCTCGTTCTTACCTTCTTTGGCCATGATACTTTGCCAGTAATATATTCCCAGTGAACCACAATGCCATGGGGCAGTGTAGGGCTTGTTTGCATGGTCAGAATCATTGGTTTCAAATTGCATGTACTTTTTGGCTGGCGTTGAATCTTCCAGGGCTGCAGCACTGTGGGGTGGCCTCTTGCAGCCTGGGTTACAGGAAGATGACTACACCTTCTTTAGAATTATTGGTACTGTATTAATTCCTGCTAACTACTTGATAATGTGGAGGTAGTATAAATTTAACAGTAGTATTTGTGTTTATTTTGCCACTGACAGAACAGTTTTGATTTCATACCTCTGCACTGGAAGGTTAGAAAGTTCAGTGCATAACTCCAGGAAGATGAAACCACCACTCTCTCTGATTTGATTTGCATTCTAATACCGTCGTTCACTGTAAATTTCACAGGCTCGGAAGTACTTCTTTAACTTGTAATTTTTAATGTCACTTTTCCCATTTACTCTTTATTTATCTTCTCATTTTACTGCTGAGTTGAAGTTCCTGAAATAGTCCACTGATTTCACTAACATTTCATGTAAAATATATGTAAAAACTCTGCTGATCTACTAAATGCAATAGTTTGGGACAAAGCAGAAGGGAATGCTGGAAGTAGAAATGGGTAAAGATTATAGGAGCGAATGAAGAATTATGAGAGCTTTTAAAACCAAGCTCTCTGCCCTCTGGGGAAGCCTTTCATCATCCACAAACAGCATGCCTACCACTTCTGCTGGAGAAACAATGAATTACATGGAAGAGCATCTTTTGGCAGAATTGCTAATGCACTGCAAAGCTATTAGGATGTTAGAAGCATTTGGAAGTTGCCCATGTTTCAGGGACAGCTTTCTCATGCAGATATGGCTTAAGATACTTCAGAAGTAATTGAGGATAGAATTAAAAAGCACTGTATTTCATGTTCTGTGCCTGTTTGTGCACATTTACTTGATAATTTTTAAAATACATGCTGTGTATTTACAGCCTTGAACAGTTTGTGTCCTGTAGTTTTGAAACAAACTATAAGACCAAAACACTGTCTCTTTAATAGCAAATAATAAATCTTCATATAAGTCATGCAAGTGTGTAGGAGATCTGTCCCAAAACATGTTTTGGTAAAAAGAGAAAATGTCAAGCAAAACCAGCCCCAAACACTGCACTGTTTCAGTTCATAGGAACAGTTTTGAGCACACTGGGATTTCAGGTTGTCAGCAATGTATTAAAGTATATTCAAAAAAAGGTGTGCTGCATTTAATTATTACTTATTTCAAGACTAGCAGCCTATTATGTTTCAAGTAATTGAACACATACAGTTTGAGATATGTATTAAAAGAAATCAGTATTGATCACATTTATGATGTAGGTATGTCATCCTGACCAGAAACACAGAGTCAGACTTATTCAGCTAACTGAAAGAAGATGAAAAGAAATGCAGTGCAGCTAAAGTTAGTGACATGTGAATTGACATGTGAAACATCTGTTTGCCTTTTTTAGTCTGGTATTTGTTTGCAGAGCATCAGTTTACTCACTAATTGGATGGAGCTGGTGATCTGCTAGCTTTTTTGTTTAATAACTCAGCTTTGTGTAAACTCAACTTCTGTAGTAAGAACACTTTCCAGCTGATCTCATTTGTTAATACTACCAAAGGTTTTGTATGTCTTTTAAACAAAGCTTTAGGTACTTTACCGCTCATAACCAGAGAATACAAGACCGAAAATCTCATTGCTCTTTGGTCTCTATACTTTGTGCATGTCTGCTGTGTTCCTCTTAAATGAGAAAAAATAGCTTTTATTAGATGGACATTCTGGCTTTTATAATCAGGTGTTTAAAAGAATTGTCAGGCTTTTCATTCTCTTGCTAAATGGAACAATTTGTCATCTTCAAGAGATGAATCATTTTTCTTTTTCAATGTTAATCATTCCTGCTGTGTTATAAAAGTCTAAGTATTTTAAAGATAGCTGCTATGGTACTGTTTAAGGAGTAAACATCTCCTCACTGTATCTTATCAGTAAGATTTGGTATTAGCTGGCATTTTCTTCTGAAGTACTATGTGCTCCATTTGTATTAATCATATAAAATCTAATGTTACAAGCAGAAGTTGAAGTTGGTACATCAGTATCTGCCTTGGTCTGAACCAGGTTGAAAGTTTCCTCTGTTCTTCAGCTTTTTAAAAAAAAAATAAGTTTAGTGGTGTGTCTAGATAGATAGTTGCTGCTTAAATATGAATGTGCTTTTTTTTTTTACCTATTGATTTGTTCAAGTGAAGGGCTTAAATCTCACTGCCTCAATGAAAACATAGTTTATTTTCCATTTCTTTTGGGAATTCTGGAAGATGGAGATGGTAATCTTTCTATTTTTTTTTTCAGCACAGTTTGCAGCTTAGTCAATAGTTAGGCAGGAATCTATATTTTGGGTGCCTTTCTAGTTAAAGTGGTTTATAAGGGCCATCCCACATTAATTGTTTACATATGCAAACATTTTCAATATTTGCCATATTTCTATGATTTCTACATGCATTTTAAATGCCCTTCTACAGAAATGAGGCATGTTACATGTGTAATCACCGCAGTAATTCTAATATGAAATGGCAGTCAAAAGAATGCCATATTTGTGCCAAATGAAAGAAAACAAAACATGACAATAACTAGACCATTCACCATGTTGTTTACCTTCAGGAAAACAGAGACACTGTAGGATCTTCATGTTTTCTCATGTTTTCATCACTTTCTGAAGGCTTATTGCTGACTCAAACAGAATATAACCTTTTGAGGCTCAGAAGGATAGCTCATGAGTATGACTTGCTTTTAGTGATGGTTTGAGCAGTTCCAGACCTGTCAGAGCAAATTAGCATGTTCTTAGGGGAGTATGAAACCCCAGGTAACTTTTCAGAAGCAAAGACCAAACAATTATTTGAAATGTGTGAATGTTTTGATAGTTTTGCCTTTATTAGTTAGCATAAGCAGACAATCTGGTTAGAGTGGGCTTCTGTACATTCTGTTCCATTCATACTGTATTATTTAGGAGTACACTTCTTCAAAGTTATATATTTATCAACATATACCTGTAAATATAAGCATATTAATTAGCTAGAGATTTTAATATGCCCTGCCCAAGTGATTCTGTAATAGTATAAAATATGTATAAAATGTGTTATTATATGTTATGATTGTATAAAACACCTATCCCTTTAATTTTTAAACAGACAACACTTTTATTGTTTATAGCTGTTGATGTTGTAATAAAGTGCAAACACCTTCAAATGTGACTATATCATGTATGTGAGTATATATGTATCTAAACACAGACTAAATATATTTAATTGCTAGAGCTGTTGCAGAAACTGTGGTGAAGACATTGAGGTTGAATTTGAATTTTCAAGGAGATGTCCAAGGAAAACTGAAGCTTATTCTTAAAGATTAAGAGAAATCCAGTAATTATGGAAGACTGATATATAATCTGTTGGAAGATACACTGACTGTCCACTTCTTTGGCAGGTGGATGACATCTTAGGAGAAGGAAGTGATGAAAGTGATAGTGAAAAAAAAAAGCCAAAAGAGAAAGGTGAAAAACCTCAGATGAGTGCAACAGAGACTCTAGGAATGAAGACAGACCAGAGACCTGGGTCATCATCATCATCATCAAGTGAAAGAAGCTTAACAGGCAGTGTACCCAGGTATGAGTTTCTCAAATATAAAAAGAAGCATTAATGATATTTCGTTGCGTTTGTGCACAATTTGGTATGATTTTAACAAAACAGTCTCTGTGTTTTGTTAACCTCTGTATGTAGGTACCTTTTTTTTTTACTCTGAAATCGTCATGTTTACCTCTGCAGTGTTTTGGGATGGATTTAAGGAAATGGGCATAGTAAATGTCTGAGAATCAGGATATCACCAGTTTTAAAAGATCTGAAGACCGCTGAACTGCACTTATTCACAAGTAGGTTTGATGCTGAGTCAGATATAGGACCATGGTCTCTGCAGTGTTACTTTAAGTAAAATAAAGCGTGGTTTTGGGAAGCTATGGGTTTTTTTCATCCTGAATTTTTGAGATTTTTATACAGGAAATTCATAAAAATTAGGTTATTAAGATGTTTTTCTGCTTTAGTCTCTTAGGAAGAAATTTAACTTGCTAGTCTCTTTTGCAAAAATGATTTTAGCATCCCACTATTGTTAAATGATGGCTACCAACCAATTTGTGAGTAAACTAGAACTTGGTAAAATAAGTGTATATTTTAAATATGCTAAGAAATGGTTCTCAATCTGCAACCTCTTAGTAGTTTTTAAGCCTAACAATAGAGACCAATATGAGATTATCGCAATTTTAATGCAGAATTTCTGAGATCATCATCCTGTATCACAAAGTGCTGAAAGTCCAGACATGATCCAGATGTGCCTCTTAGTTTCTTTCTACTCTTGTAACCGGACTCAGTTTTAAGTCATAAGAATTTAAGCTTTCGTAGTTTTTCCCTTAATGAAGGATAATATAAGTAGTAGAACTTAAGGAGGATGAGATTTTGATTGTGGTAGCAAGGTTGCTCTGTCAGGTTTATTGCAGAAAGAGCTACATAGGAAGCTTTCACAGGCCTTTTGGTTTATTGTGGGTATTCCTAGTAATTGAGCATCTTCAGAAAAATGTCAGTCTAAAAGGTAAAATAATTTAATCTGCCACAAATTGCTAAAAGAAAAATTTCTTCCTAAATGAAGTTTGGAGGATGAAAAGCAAGCCAGTAATTAATGTTTTTAGAATACCATTTGAAGCAGAAAGGCATAGCGATGGAATGTCACTGTTAATTCATCCTAATACTATGATGTTTTGTTGCACAGAAAATGCACCAAAATCTGAAAAACAAAAGGCAGAAAGAATCATGTTAAAGGATATTGCTTTGCATTATTGCTAAATACCACTCCCCATGTATGATTTGCAAAGACAGAGCAAGTACATTTGTAATTAACTTTTGCTCTATATAGGAAAGTTCCTAAGTAAGCTTGGCAATACTTCTATACTCAGAAGCCATGTAGAGGTAGTAGTGTTGTTACTAGAACAAAGCCTTCGAGTGGCTTCTTAAGTAGCTTTTCTATTTTTAATCTTTCTACCTCTTAAGAGTTTCCCTGTCAATTCGGTAAATTGCATCCAGGATTGAACCTGAATAGAGTACTGGAAAACATACTTACAAAGTGCTGGTTCAGATGCTGACCCAGTGTCTTTTAGGCAGGAAAACCTCTCTAACAGAAAGGAACCTCTGCCTACGATCGTAATACTGTTTGAAGATTTAAATTGATGAGTTTGTGGTCAGTTAGTGTTGTATGTGCTAAGGAGATACTGTAGCAGAGGGGTAATGTAAGACTAGTGTTAAATAGCAGGATTAAAATCTTTAGGAGCTTATTACACTTCAACAAAAAAACTACGTACTGTTTCTCGGCAGGGGGGGCACATTTCTAAAAGCTAGGTGCTACACAAGCATACATGGCCCATCAAGATCTGAGGTTTCTGTTCTGAAAGTTGGAGTCTTTGGGGTGTTAGCATAATGAAGCTGAAATCGTATTTAATAATTTTCAATTATTTCTGCTCTGTCATATAGCCTAATGTCACGAGTTATCTGTTACCATGAACACCATGATCTCTTGCCACATTAAGAAAACAGAGGCTTTATACTCCAAAGACCAGTCCCAACTATTCGGATTATGTAAATCCACTCTGGACCAGCTGTTTAGATAATTATTTCGCAACTTGTTATGGTCACCCTGATGTCCATATTTTAGTTATGAGCGTTTCCAGAAAGCAAAAGATGGAGAAAGGGAGTCCAAATATGATCCAGTACTCTCATGTTCTGGCTCAGCTCATTCCTGGCAGAGTTACAGCCTGCAGAGACTGTGGGTTTCTGGTAAGCAATTACACCTCTCCAGTAGTTACTGACACCGGAATCATAGCACTTATAAGACAGAAATCTAGCACTTCTGTTGAGTGTTAGTCTTCGTTGTTAAATCTACAGAATACCTTGATCATTTCTCTGATTGGTGCCACTTCTAAAATTCTCATGGGTGGATTAAAAAAATAATCTTTACAAAATCAGTTACTTTTTGAGAGGGGGAGGCGGAAATGCAGCATCTTTCCTACATCCATTTTCTTTGACTTTTGGTAGGTACCATGCAGTTAGGTTGCAATTCGACAGCCTAAAGTTGTTTTAAAATCCTAGCTTCTTATGCAACTTAATAAAATGCTTGCCTTTATCTCACAAATGTCATGTTAAAAGGGTACTGCATAGACCAAACAATGGATATGAGTTTCATACTGTGTAAAAAGATGAAATACAAATTACTAGATTTTTAAAAAGCATAGTTGTTTACAACATTCATATTGGACCAGCCTCTTGTGGTTGTGAACTGCATAACAATAAAATACATTTGGAGCTTTTATTTAGAAAATCTAAAGGAGGTAAACTAATTTTTTATTCTTAAATAGTCTTGTTCTTTGTGTAGATAGTATTTTTCTGAGCTGCTTCTTGTATATGTATTTTAAATGAAAGAATTGCTGTTAGAGCTCTGATGCAGCCTTTGCTGAAGCAAACAAGAAGCAAACAAGAGCCAAACCTCAGCAGAAGCTGGACTTAAGCCCCCTTACAGTTCTACTGAAATTTTCTACTTGGAATGAAATTCCACTTAATGCAGAATGCCACACTTTAAATTTATTGCTGTCAGTTACAAATAAGGAGTTATAAACCATGAAAGTTCACGAGTGTTTTTTTAAATACATGTTAGTAATGATTAGTGGTACATAACATGAAAAAGCTTTTGAGACTAGCACAGATAGAATTTGTTCTTAAAACTGAATGTTTAGTTTCCAGTATTAATGTATACATAGCAACAATAGGTGTCTAATTAGTTGAGATATTTTAAGCTTTAGATGGTCAGTGCACAGTTTGCTTTATTTTTCAAGTGTATTTTGATTTCATTCTGTCTCCGCAGAGACTTGAGTGACAGCAAGCATATTTGCAGTTCTTGTCTTTCTCCTTGCTTTAAACTTGCATATTGTGAAGTAGTCGCCCTAATAACATGTATTGTACAAATATATTCCATGTTAGTGTGCTTTAATACTGGTCTTTGTAGGAAGAGGAAAGATGAGGTAAAAGGGTATGACAGTCTCAAAATAATATATTTGGTAGAAGGATGGACAGACACGTGAAACAAATAATGCTGTTGATAAAATAATCTGAGCAATATGTCAAAGGCTAGCTTTTAGCCTCTTTCAGTTTGTAGATCCCGGAAACTTCTAGTGGAGATGTGAAGCCCTATACAGCAAGTGTATATGTGCTATGTGTCTATTGACTTGGCTATTTTCTGATGCAGAGCAGACTTTGAAAATAGCTGATGAAATGCTTCACTTGTATTACTGAATCTAGGACATAGGGTGCACTTTAATAAATTTAATAAATTTATTAATAAATTTAATAAATTGGAATGTTAAAGGAATTGGGGCAACAAAACAGGAATTTGATATGTGCAGTCTCTATCGCTGTTTTCCTGTGGTGTGGCATATAGAAGTGGTGTGTGGTTTTCTGTAATACACCTAAAATTTATCTTAAGGTATTGGAAGTGTTTAGTGGTGAGTGGGAGTTAGCAGGAAAAAAAAAATCACGCAGAATCACAGAATGTTAGGTACTGGAAGGGACCTCAAAAGATCATCTGGTCCAATCCCCCTGCCAGAGCAGGAACATCTAGTTGAGGTTGAACTGGAAGGCGTCCAGACAGGTCTTGAATGCCTCCGGAGTAGGAGACTCCACGTCCTCCCTGGGCAGCCTGTTCCAGTGCTCTGTCACCCTCACTGAGAAGAAGTTTCTTCTCAAATTTAAGTGGAACCTCTTGTGTTGCAGTTTGTAGCCATTACCCCTTGTCCTATCATTGGTTGTCACTGAGAAGAGCCTGGCTTCATCCTTGTGACACTCACCCTTCATATATCTGTAAACATTAATGAGGTCACCCCTCAGTCTCCTCTTCTCCAAGCAAAAGAGACCCAGCTCCCTCAGCCTTTCCTCATAAGGGAGATGCTCCACTCCCTTAATCATCTTTGTTGCCCTACACTGGACTCTCTCCAGCAGTTTCCTGTCCTTCTTGAACTGAGAGGCCCAGAACTGGACACAATATTCCAGATGTGGTCTCACCAAGGCAGAGTAGAGGGGGAGGAGAACCTCTCTTGACCTACTAACCACCCCCCTTCTAATACACCCGAGGATGCCATTGGCTTTCCTGGCCACAAGGGCACAGTGCTGGCTCATGGTCATCCTGGTGTCCACCAGGACCCCCAGGTCCCTTTCCCCTACACTGCTTTCTAATAGGTCACATAATACTAATTCACTTTCTGAGTAGTCATGTTCATGTGAGATTGTGAACTTGTAGTCCAGATGAACCATTCCAGATGTTCATATGTTCTAGTGCAGGCTTTGCAGTCAGATTCTAAGTCCTGAGGGAAAGAGTATGATGGTAACCTTCAGATTTTTGAAAGATAACTTGTCTACAAACACCCTGGTATCCAGTGCCTCTTTATGGGCCTCACTTGTGCCTGAGGAATTACTGTCCAAGCAGAGAGCACTTTAAACAATGGGAAATGAGCCCAGCAGTGACACTGAAATAAAAAATTGTGCAGTTCATTTACCTATGCTGTAATATTAGTTTTCATAGAATCTGTGTTGTAGGTTTTAATAACTTTGAAGTAGGAAGCCAAACTGTGTGTTGTAGCATTACTCTGTTTTCTGTTAATGTCACTATGTGATATGGAGAGTCTTCCTCAGAGGTCTCCAGTTTCTAATAAGCTTAAGAGCTTGTTTTACTGTTGGAAGTTCTAGAGAAGTAAAGGAGAGGCAGCTGCTCCTTTGTGGGAGAGCTGGGTGCTGGTACTTTTGTGAACTACCATGGCTTGCATGTCGGGCCTCCCTGAAGCACAGGGCCTGGGAGGCAGCTTGCTGGGTGTACAACTCTCTGCTGCCAAAGTGCAGTTCACACCATGTCCATGGGGTTTTGCAGCTTGGTGTTTGATAAAGGGCAGTTTTCTAGTGTGAGGAGGTGGGTTGGTTTTTTTGTTCTGTTGGTTTTTTTGCACAGGTTTACCACCAACATAAGACCTTCCCCTGTGGGTGAGTGGGAATGAAAGAAGAAGGTTGCAAACACAAAGTGGATTGATGCAGTGCTGCAATGAAGTGTTTCAGTGGATTGTTTTAGTCAAGAGAGGTTACAGCTAAAATGTATGGTGGTTATTTGAAGTATGCTCATAAACCAAATTTCTGTCTGTATCTGTTGTTAAGCAGTTAACTTTGTTTAGGCTTCATGTACATCAGACTGGTTTGATCACGTATTCACTGAAAATTTGTATAGATATTTAATTGGATTTTCATAGGTTTTGTTCAGGTTCCAAGTGCACTCTGTTTTTTTGTTTGTTTGGTTTTTGTTGTTTTTTTTTTTAATAAACTTCTTTCTGCGTGCTCTCAATTCACAGTGCCAAGGCCAGTGCTTTGCCAGTTTTGGTAATTTCATCTTGTGTAAGTCTGATGTAAGGGCTAATGGTTGCTTTTCTGAGAATTTCTTTCCTTTGGAATGGAAATTTCAACACTTGTATTAAGACATGTTTTTCATCTTGAGAAGGACGTATTCCTCTCTGAATAACTAGTGAGAATAAATCTGATAACTAGAAGTGATATCTATTAGCAACAAAAATTTGCTTGCAGGATTTAAACTTCCTTTGTAGAAGTATAGCTCCATGAAGTATTTTTTTAGCTCAATTTCTTGCTGATAATGTCTGCATCAGTCCTGAGTAGATCATATTTTTGACTGATTGAGAAATGATAATTTTTTAAACAAATGGGTAAATTATAAACATATATATTAAATGGTACTTTATGCTTGGACTTCAGCTTATTTTCAAAACATCTGAAATGCCTTTTGCTTTTCTACATTCGCATTGTGGGTTTCTAGTGCATATTTTTTACTAAAGTCAAGAAAGAACTTTGCTACAGAGTGGTATTAATCTGGAGTCTTTCAGGCAGCCTCCAGTCTTTGAAACTCTAACATAGAATAAATCTTTGAACTCTGGTTGAACTAAAGCAAATTACTTTATTCATTTTTGGCTGTCCTATCAGAACAAGTCTGCATACTAAAACTGTCCTTTGAGTTCTTCCAAAAACAGGTTTTGTCAATCTGTCTAGTCTTTGTTGTCATAACAGATGAGAATAGTGGTTTAATCTGAAGAACAGATGTGTTATGTGATTCATGATATAAGGCAAAACTTCAGCTACCTGTAGAAGGGACTTGCTAGTTCATAATCAAGTAAAGCTGAGCTCAGAATCTCAGAAATCCCCCAGTTATCTTTTCTGTACCCATTTACTAGGTTTTTTAAAGGAACAGTAATATTTTATGTACTACCTTAAGGATGTGTTTGATTCTAAGTGTTTTCTTTCAAATATGATAGCACTTTCTTTCAACAGCCACTCTGCTAGAAGGCAGAAATTGTAGTTTTTCGTACTGCCAGAGAAGTCTGCTGCAAACTCCTGTGCAAAAGTCTGTTGATGACACCTTTCATTCCAATTGAACCGGGATATTCACTGGTGCTATAACTTTCTTCTGGTTCCCAGTCTTAAGACACTCAGCTTTGAGCATCTTGGGACCTAAGTTTTTATGGCTCAATATTTCCCAGGCTGTCAACCTTGCATTTGTTATTCGTCATTATCTGATTTTTTTCAAAAACAATTTCAGAGGCAACCTATTCAAAACATAACAAGAAACTAACTGATCAAAGTCTTTTTGAAGTACTTTTAATAACCAACAGCATATCTCAAATATGGCTGACAAAATAATTGTAGAAATTCAAGCATTTTGCCAAAGAATGATGGTCCTCTTGTTTTCTTATCCAAGCAACTCATTGCATTCTTTCATGAGTAAAGTCTTAGTGTTATCACACTGTATAGTCTTCCAGAATTCCTTTCTATGTGATGCAAGTATACTGTTGATTTCATCTTTACAGTATAGAAAAGCTGAAGATCCAAGTTTAGAAATATTGGTGGTTTAGAATCATCCTTTTCTGCCTCCTGGATCACTTGCTGCGCCAACATAGCTCGCTTAATTGTCAAGCTGTCTGTCTGATAAAGAGGCTCTCTGTAAGGTGACTCTAGACCAAGGGTGTCAAGCTCATTTTCACGGGGGGGCCACATCAGCCTCGCAGTTACCTTCAAAGGACCAAATGTAATTTTAGGACTGTGTAAATGGAGCAGTAGTTACATTTATACAGTCCTAAAATTACATTTGGCCCTTTGAAGGCAACTGCAGGACTGCTGTGGCCCCTGGTGAGAATGAGTTTGGCACACCTGCTCTAGACAGAACACATTATATGAAGTTAATTTTAAGAATGAAATCTCATTAGCTCCTTTCCCTTGCAGTAGATTTTATTTAGAGAGACACCCAGTGATGGCTAACTGCAAAATGAAGACGATCAATATTTCTGTATTGGGTCAACACTTGGATATTTAAGAAAAAATTATGCTTGATTCTGGAGAGAACATCCTAAAGTAAACAATTGCATGCCATTGTAGGCAATTGGAAAAATTCGTTCATCTGGAGAAAAACTTGACTTTGCTCTCATTGATATATCTTTTCCTGAGTAATTGCTTCAGACATTTAATCTGAATCTCTGTGATCTGTGGTTGTTCTGAACTACTTAAGTTTCTGGAGCAGTAAAATTTAATCATGCATAATGCTGAGGTCCTTTTGTAAGTCTCCAGATCTCCCTCTATGAGAACTGGAGATAATTATTGGAATTGGCTAGAACTGGACTATCAACTCATTTATAAAACTGCACTGTGGTTCTGGCTGTGGGCCTGCCATGTCAAGGGCTGAGGAATTACAGAGGAAAACATCTCAAAGACTGCATTCCCTCAAAACTTATGTCTAGCTTTGTATTGCAGAAGCAGCATTTCAGTTAAGTGTTGGTGAATTAGGTTGAATCTTGCAGCTTGTTTGGGTGCCTTAAGATCTCTGCACGGAATACAGATTGCTGGAAAACTTCAGAAAGCAAATACAGCTCATTTGTTGATATCGGCAATGAGATAATGAATCTACAAAGTATGTTTGGTAGGAGCAGCAGCAAATTGTTGTACCTGGATGTAATTTGGTAAATAAATGTATTCCCTTTTAGAGAGATCCAGTAGAGGTTTCCTCACTAAAGGAGGAAACTTACTCAGCCTTTGAAGACAATAAATAGTGATTGAGTAGGGGAAAAAACAGACTAAACTGTACTAATATTAAAGATACCTGATGGGCAGCCACCTCCTCTCCCAGTTGTGGGAAAAACTGATTTGCTTAAAGAATTTGCAGTGATAAGGTGGCATTTGTCAGCTTGAAGGTACTTCCCTGGGAATTCCTGTTCTTAACGTGGAGCAAGTAAAGGAAGCTTGAAATAGATGATGTGATGGCTCCGATTTTATAGATTGTTATGCTTCTGAAGTTTTGAGTTGTTGTGAAAAGTCTGAGTTTGTTTCACCAAGAACAATCCAAATTTGTTTCTATAATTATTACCATGATTAGTCTAATTTTTTATAAATTCAGTCTAATCCAAAATTCTGAATTCAACATCTGGGGGAAGAAAACATACTTCAGATAATAAGAGAATGTGATTAATATTTATTTTATAAAACACAAAATTCTAATTAATTTTTTGTGATGTTACAAGTGCTTTTTCCTTGGGTTTAGAACTTAAGTGATATGGGCAATACAACACCTGAACTAGCTAGTGTTTCAGGTCTGTACAGTACTTGTGTGAAGAGTTTAGGTGGCTATTCAAGAGGGGTATTTTGAGGCATTAAGAAACTTCCAACTTTCTTTTTCACAGAAATGTTGATTGAATTCAGTTTCCAAAGTGGAAATTGTTGTTGTTGTTTCCTGATGGTACAATTTTTTTTTGTGGTATTACGGTAGTTCTCGCAGTTACAACAAGCTAAGGGTATGTTTAAATGACTGAATTCCCTTGCATTTCTAACAGCTTGGAAGTAATCAGACTCTTTGTATGTAACACACATAAGCAATTCAAAAATTACTGCAGCTTCAGTTAGTTCAGTTTTTTTCCCAGAAGCAATGGTGAAGCACTCCAGACTGAGATCCATGATCAGCTTCTAAAGACAGGTGCTCCTGTTGGCAGCACATCTTGCTGTTTTCACAAGAGCCGGCTGTTCTTCGGAATTTCAATGTCACTTTTCTTTGGAAGTGATTTTGATGAAGAGCCGTAGGAAGCAAGAGGGCTCTGGGCGTGCAAAGCGTAACTTGCTTCTGTGCTTAACTATTATTATTGAATGATTGTCCACTGTAAACGCTAAACATTATTTTCCATTTAGGAATTGAAAGCTTTTGTGTAATGCGAAATTTCTACACAACAAAATCAATATTGGGGCAGCAACAGCTTTTTGAAGACATTTTAGTTTGGTGTTTTTTCCCCTCTGAATGTGATTTTTCATTCTTCAAGGGGGGGTGGAGGGGGAGTTTGGATTGTTTTGTTTTTGGTTTTTTTTTAATATGTTTGTAGTCCCAAATGCTCTACCCTCTGTACTATGTTGAAGCAACAAATCATTTTCACTGATTGCCAGCTAGGAAATTCTAAATCCTGGTTCCAAGGAGTTGAATAAATGGAAACAAACAAACAAAACAAAGCAGAAAAGGCATTGATAGATCCTTAAATTAAACAATAGAATCAAAAACACGCAGGAGATGAGTGTTTGATTATTGATACTATGGGTTTTTTCTGAGCACGCAATTCTTTTTTACTTGAAATACATTTTCTCAGAAAGAGGACTTGATAATGCCATATTTGTACTATATCTATCCCCCTCTTCACCCCACTTATTCACACTGTTTAACTAATATGTCAGAATCTGAATATGTTCACAGAATATTCCTAATTACTTTTATTTAGGGTTGTAATTAAATACTTATGGATATAACACTAACTGCTGACATACACACAGTTGCCTTGTAAAAATGTATTCTAGTGGTGGAAGGAGGTAGGTGGCAGAGAGTTACTGTATAATTATTAAACTGCAGCCTGATAAAGATTTTTTCATGTGGAGCAAATATCTAAAATACTTACCAAACCTTTAACTTTTTGCTGTTGTACCATCTAGAAACCACATTGTGTAGTGCCTACGAGCCTGTTACATTCCAAGTCGTTCTGGACTTACTTAGCTTAAAAGGGCTAAAAAGCAAACTGGGCAGAATGGAGGCTTTGTCAGGTGATAAGTTGTTGTGATAGGAGTTTGTCTTTGCAGAAATGGTCTTTAATAGGCGGCATCAGTAGCATTAAGTTGCCTGACACTTCATTCTTGCGCTACTCCATTTTCCTGGCTTGTAGTTTTGCCAGACAATCTGCTAGAGCTAAAATACTGACTTGCTCTGTGTTTCACACTTCGTTGCTTTTGGAAAAATCAAGTAAAAAAGATTCAGCCATTTGAGCTGGGGGGAGAAAGTTTAAAAAACAAACTCCACTAGTTTTCCAGTATCGAAAACCAGTTTGTGGCTTGGTAACCTTTGATTTTGGAGTGCTGGATGTCAGGTGACCAGTTACATAAATATTGAAGATGTGCTTTGTTCCATCCCTTTTGAAAACTGGCCAAATATGATGAAGTTCTAAGTATATGTGTTTCTCCCACAGTTTGTTAGGCACATGTTAGACCACCCTTCTTCGCATTTTGTATGGTTACAAAAGTATTTTATACCAAGTGTTTCCTACTGGAGATACTATAAGTACTGTAAGCCAGAATACTTGGGATTCTAAAGGTAAAGAAATATCCTAAAAAACAGGAGTTCTTCAGCTGTAGTCTTTGATTAGGTTAGGATCTGATCAGTGTCTACCTTCAGAGGTTCATTAGGGCTGCTTTGAGCAACTGTAACGCATCCTGTCAACATTTAACCACATTCTTTAAGTAGTAAGAACTTCTTTTGATAGTTGCTACTTTTATATCATCTCTCTTTGTCTGTCTCTCTCTCACACACACACACAGACACACATATATACATATATATCCCTGGTAAAATTAACCTCTCAAATTTTATGCACATCTGAATGAGTCATTCTATCCACAAAACTCCTTGGAGGAAAATAGGTATACTTTGAATGCCTATACCTAGTAAGTTAAATCTTACCCTTTGCTACTTCTTCTTGTCTCTTTTAAAAAAGAAATGTATTTTTAATAGCAAACTGTGCAAAGGATAGCTATACTTGAAAAATTGAGTTATAGGCTATGCATTGTTTCATTTGAGTAGCTTTTTTCATGAAAAGTAGATTTGATTGAAGTGAAAAACTATCCAAGCTCTTAAGTGATTCCTTCCCTATAGCAATCTTTATGATAAAGCTTCAGTATACACTGGTGAGTTATTCTGTGTCTTTATTCATTGATGTGTGGAGCTTTAGCTAAAATTTGAAAATTTGGTGGATTTTTTAAGCAGAAAAGTTCAACAGTATTAGAATATAATTGTAGATCTCCAGAGAACTGACTGACAAACTCAGCTGTTATAACACCATATTGGAAACATTTAATGGTTATCAGTGGACAATTAAACATAGAAGGAGGAAGCAAGAGAGCTGGAAATATTACTCTCAAAATTGCATCTACTTGCCAGCAGGCTTCTGTTTATCACCCCACTTACCTTTAAACTAGATTTTTTTTTCCCTCTTTTTAAAGATGCCACTTACATCATTTGACTGTAAATATACTCCTTAAAGTCATTCTTACGCTATGACCTCACAAATAATATGTATAACAGATTGTGCTTCATTTGCAAGAAGTAACATTGCAGATTGGTAAGCCAGTCTTTCTTTTAAAGGACTATTTGAAGACTTCTACAACAGAGAAAATAACTATTCAAATATCATACAAGTCTGTAAATTTGCATGTGTATTTTCACCTCTAAAAATTTGCCTCTAAAATATTGTTTTGATGATACAGAGGGTTACATTGTACCCGTGTAAAACAGACAAAAGCAATCATCTTAAACAACTGGCTGAAAGAAGTTCATGTTTACATTTTGCCATGTGTTGCTCAGTAGACTTGAATTATTGTGGAAGCAAACTTGTAGGCCTCTTAACAAGTGAGCAATAATTTCCACTGTATTTATGTTCTTTAAATTTTTTTGTTTTATTTGTCATTTGTATGTGTCTAACAGCACGAGTGCTGTAACAGCGCGACCAGAAAGATGGGGAGTTCTGTCTCCTCATTGCTGAGGTTAAGCATCATTGCTTATGCTTATAAAATGCTCAGTTATTCTGTAATTAATTTAAAGCTATTACAGAATATTGTTTTAAGCTGTTTTATCAGAGAAACCACTTGCTTTTTTTCTTTTGATAATAAGGACAAAATGGAAGATCCAGCATAACTTCTGCCCCAAAGAGCTGTCAGCGGCAGGCAGTGTCTGCATCTGCCTGTGTCCTCAGTGGGAAAGGGCTGACACTGAGGTTTTTCCCCACCATGCAAGATCATTTTGTTAGAGCAGAACTACTATTCTTGTCTGCAGCAACCAGAAGTGAGTTTTGTTTATTACTCGTACCTTGGAAAACAAGTTACTTTGCTGACCACTTGCTGCTTTTCAGTTTTCTTATATCAGAAAATTAACAGTTATCTTATGTTCAAGAGAACTGGGCAAGTCACTTGGTCAAGTGAGGGGAAAGGAGTGCTTCCTATGGAGACGGACTGTAGAAATCATTTTGCCTTTTTGGCACAATATTCTGATGTTTTTCCACTGGGAAGGCATTTACCTTCTAAAAAAGCTACCAAACAGATTTCATCTGGAACTTTTTGCTCTCCAACAAGGTTTTTCAGGCTCAGTGAGGAGTTAACAAGATGAAAGACCTTACTGTCTCCTTAGCTCCCTGCGCTGTCCCTCCAATCTCCTCAGACAGTATTTGGCCCTAGGCTATTTTTAGAGTACTGCTCACTTCTGTCTAAAGCCTGCTTTTGTTCTGGAGGTTTTTTCTTATCTGGGCAGAAATACTGCTTTCTTCCAAAGGAGTACATGAAACATAGAGATTGGGTAAGAGTCAGTGAGGGATTGATTCTCTCTTTAGGTCTACATTTCAGGTGACTTAAGGTGCTAAATATGTATTTCTGTACCTGGTTTATAGACACACACATCCTTCCATGAGACATTTGAAGGACCTTACGGCTTTACATTCATGTTATTTTCCTATTTGGAAAATATGTATGAAGAGAAATTCAGAAGTTTTGTGAATTTAGTTACAATAGATGCATAGAGAAATTATTTTGAAAATAGTGTTTTGTTAAAGGTTTATGTTAATGCTACATACTATTTCAAAGCTGCTTTGCTGATTGAGTTGTCTTTTCTTAAGACAAATATTTTTTTTACTTTAAATCATGTAGCACTTTTATACACTATCTGAAATAATGGTATTTCCAAAATAGCAACAATATTCTCCTTGTTTGTGCCTGAATTATGTCTTTTAGCCAACTTGTTCGCTTGTCTTTGTGGGATGTACAGGAGGAGCTGTAATGCTTCACAGATTGCTTTTCGCAGGGGATTCAAAATTCCATTGCTGTGAAAGCATTATACTAAATTTGCTCTGCTTTGTTCTGTATAATCTTCTTTAAAAGTTTTTACTAACAAAAATGTCTCTGTAGGTCTTTCTGTGCCAAAAATTTGATTTTTCAAGTTTTTTTTTTTTCATTATTAAATTAAATTAGGTCTCCAATCTGCCCTGTAAAACTAGTGGGTGTTTTTTCTTCCTTCCTGAAACCTGTGAGGTGGAGCTGTGGTACCTTATGCCTGGGGGACTAACTTTAAATCATATGGAAGTGCTGGGTTGAAAAATGGGTGTGTTAGTTTTATCAGGGTTTTGTGATTTTAGTGTGCCAGTAGCAGATGAAGGCTCATAGGAGTGGGTTTTCTATACCCTTGTAAACCCACAAGTGGATGGAAAGATGCTAGAAGTTATTGGTGGCCTAAGGAACATGAATGTATGGTGCTATTTCCAATGTGATTTTTTTTATTTGATAGTATATTAAAAAAAAAGGCATGCCTGACCTAATTGGCTTTTAAAGGAATGTTACTTTTCTATTTAAAACAGAAAGGGGAAAAAAACCCACAACTAAAATAATGAATATCCACAAATGAAAGGGGTATCTGGGGGATCTGCCACGGAAGAGGACAATAGTGTTAGAAAGGCACTGAGCGCTTCTTTTTAGGAAGACAGAATAAAGTGCGCCAATACAAGTGAAAACCTCAAAATTATCATCTCAGTGAAAAATATTTTTCCTCTTCATTTGCTATTATATGCTATCTGATTGAAGGAACTGTTCCCCAGGGGGATTTTTGAGATATAAGCTATACCAATTTGGTTGGGTTTTTAAAGAGAGGTTATCTTTCTATTAATATCTTAAACCTCCGGAGCTGGTCTGTGTGTCCTTTGCTTTTAGCTTTTGTGTTTAGTTTTCTGCTGTTGCTGTGGTAAAGATGTTTTTTATTCCATTCCTAACCTGAAGGAATTAAGCTTTGTGTCATGTAGACAAGTCTCAAAACTCATAAATCATAAAGCATAGTTTGAGCTACTCTAGCTGTTCAGGAAACAAAATTAACAAAAGCATAAAATAAATGGATGCATGTTTTCTTTCAAATTTCTTCAGAAATAAATTGTATAAGACACTAGAGCATGTGGTGGTAAATGTTTGAAAGAAATTATGAGAAATTAAGAAGCCTTCTCTATGTATGTAGTAGGATGTAGTATCTCAGCTCTAAGCAGAGAAGCAGTGGTGGCCATGAGTGTGTGTTCTGGTGCTTAAAGGTTGTGTCTACATTAGTGTTTGAGCCCAGGTCAGGATGGTGCCTTTGGAGCAGTGCTTTGGTGTGCCTCCCAGAGGGGTCAGAGTTCAGCCTTTATGTCAGTCTAAGCTGGGGGTTAACTCCAAGAGTTTGTGTGCTGTGCTCCAACCACTTAATGCATCTTCAATCCACAGCATGAGCTTAGAGCTTGCCCAAAGTAAAACTCTGTTTCTGTCTTTAATCAGCTCTATGGGCCATGAGCGTGAATGCCAAATGTACTTTCTCAGTACATACGGTGTCAACCAGGGCAGTAGTAAATAAGTCACCTGGAATACATATTCTTTTTAAATTTTTGTATGCTTTCAGGGTTGGATTCCTTTTTCATCACTTCTGGTTATCTCATATCTAGACAGGGATCACAATTTTTTTCTTTTTGATCATTTAAATGTGGGGACATTGCAGTACACTGTTTCATTTTAAAATTTCAAGTGGTAAATTACTTAAATTAAACTGATAAATGGCAAAATCATCTATATAACCAAATGAATGCATGGCTTAGTTTTTTTTATAAAAGCACTCAATTAAGTAGATGAGACATTCATATCTTCAAGCTTGTTAATGAATTTAATCGCCTAAACTTTCAAGCTGTTACTAGAAATATACCTACTGCAATTTCAGTTAATTTGCAGATTAAATTACAGTTGTTTGCAGCTGCTGATTAGTCTTGTTGGTACACAGAGTGCATGTGGATGTCAAGAAAACTGTAAGAAAAATACTTGAGAAAATGAATCTAAATATTGAGTAGTTGAGCGCAGAAGTGGTTGCAGTTTGCCTTAGTATTTTTTCAGAGAAGTTTTCTCTGCAATTTTACGGTTGAGTTTGCTTTTATAATATTTTGGATGTAAGAATCTACTGTCATCCAATTACACTGAAAAAATATAATTTATATTAGAAAGTCTTCTCTTGGCCATGTGTATGAATTGTATTTACAGTCTGCAGGAAGACTTAAAGACAAAAAGCTACAATAATGAAAAGGCAGTTCTCCATAAACTAAGTTCCTGTTTAAGTTGCTGACCTAGGAAAGCAAGCAACCCACCAGAATTGTGATGTACCCAACAGAAACTAAAAATCAAGTTCATATTGCCTCTACATAGATAGGCTTCTAAGCAGATGACAGCATTGCTCCTTTCATTCAAATAAACATCTTTGTTGTGGTTTAATCTGGCAGGCAACTAAACACTGCGCAGGGCTGTTCACTCACTCCCATCACAGTGGTGTGGAGTAGAGAATGGGGAAAAAAGGCAAAACTCAAGGGTTGATATAAGGACAGTTTTTTCCCTGGTCTTCCATTTGATGTACAAGACTTTCTTGTTGTCTTTGATGACAGCAGCATCTCATGGTCACTGCAGCCAAGCCTTCAGGCCCTCAAGAAGCCTCTCCTCATCTGTGAGTACGAGGTCCATCAGATCACCTCTCCTCTTCTGATGTTTGGGTTCGGTGCTGTGCAGTACTGTGGTGGGCTTAGACAGAACGCTGGGACCATACTGTGCAATGAAAGAGCAGGGAACATGGGGTAAATATTTGAGCAGGGTAGCTTAAGAGCTAGGTACATAATCATGGACACTGAAATGCTGAAGCTGAGCACAAATTCAGGTCTAACACCTCCAAGCTGCACAACTTCCAGGAGGGCAGCCACTTTTGGATAGCTTATGAATCCCCAAGAACTGAGGTGGCTCCATGTGGTACAAGTTAAATGTTTCCAAGAGAATGTTTCTGGTGTGCTATCTCTTTGAAGGGTTTGGATTGTTTTGTTTCCCCTTTTTTCTGCCTTTTTTTTTTCCCACCCATCTGAGAACATTCTCTGGAGTTGCAGTAGAGAAATCTAGAATCTTGTGGTGCCCCAGCTTTTATCAGTGGACCTAAATTTTCTTTAGTGTCTCTTCCCCTATGCTCCCACTACACCTGGTGTTACTTGTGTTACTTGAGTTTTCTCTTGTCAAGGATAACCCAGCCTGTCCTATGATATACCGGTCTGGTCTTTGTATGTCTTGCTGGAAGGAAGGGGAAGGAAGTGACCCTCAGCACATATAGTCTGGCTGCCCTGATTTGCACATGTATACAACTAGGGAGCATTGCAGTCAAGTATGTTCTTTGGAAGGATAGTTATCTGCAAAAATATTCGATCAAAAGCAGCCAGTTGTTAAAAGCTGTTCCCAACAAAAATAGCTTTCTCTAGATGCTATTGACATTGCATCAAAGTGTGAAAGAAAGGGAGGGAAATGGCATGTTCCTCTCAGTAGAAAAGCTGATCTTCCAAAAGAGGTCAACAACAGGGACATAAGCATTTGCAGGCCTTGAAAGTTTTCCTTCACTCTACTAATTAAAATTTGTTTGATATTTGCTGTCACCTTATGCAGTTTTAACATTGCCAGATTTTTAATACGAAAAACAACCCATCAGGCCTTTACAATCTCCTGTGTTCATTAGGTTTTCCTTCCAGCTCCTCATACAGATTTAACCTTCTTCACTGCTCATAAAGGAAGAAATATGAGCTTTAAGCTGATGCTTTATTTCCAGAAACTGAGGGCACAAGTATCATTTATACAGTGAATATTAGGGTGTAATGCCTATGACATCCGTATTGCTTATCAAGGAATGTCTTTGTCTTTCCAGCAACTGAAAAATAAATGTGTTTTTCTGAGCTTGGGATCCCTTCTCTATTTTATCACTTTTTAGTTTTTACATGGCTGGATGTCTTTGCAGAGATGGGTTTCTCTTGTGAGGATGAGGAGGATTTTTAGTTAGAAAAGGAAGGAAGATACAATAAGAAAGAAAGGTACAAGTTTTAGAGAAACTAAGAAAAGATGTGAAGAGCCAAGGATGGTAGATGTAAGCGAACAGTTCTGGAGGAGGCAAAGGGGAGAGAACACAGCAAAATCAAGTCCTGAAGACAACAGACAGGAAAATATGCTCTTGTAAATCAAAATTTTGTATTTTAGGAGTAAAACACCTTGCACAGCAGAGTGTTCAGCTGGCATAGAGTTGGTTTTCTTCCTAGTAGCTGCTGTAGTGCTATGTTTTGGATTTAGTGTGAGAACAGTGTTGATAATCCAAGGATGTCTTGGTTGTTGTTGGGCAGTGCTTATACAGTGTCAAGGACTTTTCAGCTCCTCATACCACCCTTCCAGTGAGTAGGCTGAGGGAGTACAAAAAGTTGAGAAGGAGGCACAGCTGACCCCAGCTGACCAAAGGGACATTCCATGCCATATGACATCATGCTCAGTGTGTAAAGCTGAGATAAGATGGAAGGGGGAGACATTCAAAGTTATGACATTTGTCTTCCGAAGTCACCTTTATGCATGATGGAACCCTGCTGTCCTGGAGATGGCTAAGTACCTGCCTGCCCAAAGGAAATAGTGAATTAATCCCTTGTTTTGCTTTGCTTACATGTGTTACTTTTCCTTATTAAACTGTCTTTATCTCAGCCCATGAATTTTCTCTTTTACCTTTCTGAGTCTGTCTGCCGTCTCACTGGGGAGCAGTGAGCGAGTGTCTGCATGGTGCTTGGTTTTTGGCTGGGTTTAAACGATGACACAGAGTCAACACTGGAGTTACTCTCTGCTGTGGTGCACCCTTTCTGTGAGTGGTGCAACCCTTTCAGTGATAATGGGATGGGTGCATTTTCTACTAATATGTCTTTCAGTGGCTCCCAAGCTGGAGTAAGAGAAGTTTCTGAATCATACACTTAATGTCTTAAGAGTCTGAGTAGTGCCCATCTTAGATATTCTGTCATTTAGTCCCACTGGTAGTACTTTAAAGCCCTGTAATTGATCAGTCTTCCTATCACCTGAAACCACTATTCTAGATGGAAATGCCATTGCATCTTTCTAAAAATAAAAACGTGAATAAATAATTCCCGTGGACTGGTTGAGGCTTTTATGCTCCTTGTATTCCTGATTGCTTGTTTTCTCCCTTCAATATAATCTATCATGTTCCTTATTTCCTTACTCTTCAGAGTTGTCAGCTGTTTCCATTACATAAGAGAGATAATTTTAAGGTCTGTTGAAAGGACAATTGATAAAACCCTACTGTCAACTCTGTTGTGCCATCAAAATGGCTTCCTTCTTAAAGTCACAGTCCTTACCACATATGTGTATATTTATGTATGTCTCAATTTTCTTTCCATCTAGAATCATAAGACATGGGAAGGGGAAGACTGAAACCCATGATTTCCTGGGCATCATGGACATAAAGTTATCTTCCATGCATAAAAAAAATTAAAATAACAATATCTGTAAGAAGGAATTTTAGGTGATTGCTGTCTTGTATATGTGATGCAAATAAAGCATTTTTGAAGGGAATAGTTTTTTATAGAGAAACTGCCAGATACTAATACAAAGAGATCAGCTTTTAATATATAGAGTCATAGTTTCTTCTTATCTTAACCAATTATGAAAAAAAACATATGGGGGGTGGGGTGGGAGGAACTGAGGGAATTCTCTCCAAAACCCAGGCATCAGTTCTGAGGGATACACCTGGGTCAGATGGAAGGATCTGTGCTGCTCTTGACCTGTTTTGCCCTGAGACTTCATCAGTGAATTTTGTAGGAAACTGACTGTATATTCTTATTAAAATTTATTTCACATGCTTTTCTGGAATATGATCTTATATATTCTTTGTGTATATCTTTAATGCTTAAGAATAAATTGATGAATACTGTGAAAATGAGGGGATTTAAGAAAGGTATGTCACATGATTAAGCAAGCTTTGTGCTTGCAGCTTCATTTGGGAAGCATGCGTTACCTGAATTTTCTTTTAGTATGATTCTTGATGGTGACATATTTTTCTTATTTATGTACTAAATTAAGAGGTTAAACAACAATGCTGACAGCCATGTACCCTAGGTTTCTTTATAACTTGTAGAGTAATGGAAATTATGATGCATGACTAGCTCTCAAAAATGTCACTGTCCATGCTGCAATGGGAAGGATATAAGCATGGAATAAACTAGTTTTCAGAGGGTGATACAGCCCTTAGAAGGACATAGCAATTTTTTTTCCAAGTCCCCTTTTGATTCAAAAAATGAAAAGCAGTTGCTTTTGCCATCTAGAGTTTGCAGTAAGAAAGTCAGTTTTGTAAGAGACTAAGGATTGTCTGACAAGTGGCTTGTCATAGGTAGAAATTTAGGGCAAATAACATATTAATGCTGTTATTTTGGCATAAGTTAGTGTTCCATAATGAAATTGGTTGCATGAAATACAGATTAGAGCTGGTCTTTGACACCTTGCCTTCATACTCTTGTTTTCGAAACTTTGAGCTCAACAAACATGAGTTTGAATGGGAGTTCTGTATCAGAAAAACATGGAAAATTCTTCAGTAAAGCTTTTCAAACATGATGTAATTCTCTGAAATTCCAGTTTTCCAGTTATTGAACTAGGCTTACAATTCATGTCAAAATTGAGAAACAATTTTTATTTGTATATATATACATCCGTGTATATGTATATATCTCCTTGCTATATTCTTGCGTATAATTCTACAGATCTTTTTCTTCTTCCTCTTTGTCAGAGATGTATCCTGAATTTTTTCTTTCTCCTTGATAACATAGTTTTACTGTGTTGAAATTCCTAACATGCAGAGAAAGAGAATGGGATTTTGTCGTGCAGGGGGATGTTGCGATACTCAACCTGGTTCCATACCCATTTACAAGAATATCAAACCTCTCAAACTTACTGAAATATAACTGAGAAAAAATAAGTCTAACTAGGTCTGTTGTGTGTTCAGAGGTGCATAGATCAGTAGGGAAACAAAGGTATGTTTATTCAGCTGTTGAAGAAGGTCCTTGTTCAAAGAATCCAGCCACATGTCTGTCATTAATATACATAGCACAAGGCAGAGATGTAAAGTCTGCTTCAGGAGAGGTCACGAAAGGACATCGTTCACTTTATGTATAATGCTGCTTATAGATTCCGAAATAATTTGAGCTGCTAACTGATGAGTTATTGCAAAGGGCTAATATGATATCTGCATTTTGGAAAGCCTCAGATCATTAACTGAATAAGAGAAAAAAAAGTCACAGGAGAGAACTGTGAGAGTGTAAACTTTCACACGTTTGGACTATTAACTAGAGCTAAAATTAACCAAGGTGCTGGTTCACATTTAGAGCGGGAGACTGAAATGGTCTTGTATTTCTCTGCATTTCCTACAAGGAGCAAGTGCACAGCTTGTGCATGTTTGCTCGGCCTCCTAGAGGCTTTCAGAAAGTGAACTGAGCAATCTGAAAGTTCTCTGGCCCAACCAAGCAAACCTTGGCACAGAATTAATGCAAAAAGCAAGCAGCTCCATTATACTGTGGCCTGCCTTAGAGTGTGTGTGTGTCACAGAGACACCCCAAAATGACCCCCAGCAAATGTAAGCTTGAACCAGCTTTAACTCAGAACTGAAACCGAGCAGACTGAAACCCATGCAAGCAGAGAGGTAATCCAAAATCAATAAACACTCGAGCAGCACTTAATAAGCTGCAGGTTCAATATACAAGTTGAGGATATTATTACTGTACAACCACACAAGAATGATGATCCACAGTCTGCATGCACTTGCAAAAAGAGACCTCTCTCACTCAAGGGTACCCAGAAGAAGTAATTGCTTACCTGGGGGGAGGAAGGGCTTGGTCAAGGGTGTATCCAGAAGAAAATAATCACTCACCAAGGAGAAGGTGAGGGCACTCACTCCTGGCAAGTCTCCTTGGATGATGTCCCTGATCTAAGGGGAGGGCTCTGTTTGCAGTCCTGCTGCTCTGAGAAGACCACTCAGAGAGTGTCATTGGCAGGGGTCCCCCCCGTTTTATAGGCTGTTCAGATCTGGCTGCAGTCTTTACAAGTGAGATCCAGAAGCTTCTCTTGGCCTGGGTACCTCCTTGGCTGAGGATCCTGTCTCAGAGGTCATGCCCCTCCTGCTCTCCCAGGAGTCACCTGGGGTGGGGATGTGATGGTCTGTGTGGATTGAGGTGAGTACGTGAGGACAACCACAGTAGGACACAAAAGGTTCTAAAGAGCCATCTGCTGTCATATTGAAAGCTTTGGATCTTACTGGGGTGTGTGCAACTGCCACAGCAGGTTAACCTCAAGGCAGCTCTTTAAGGTGTAGCTGGGCCATTCCCGCAGTCCTAAAGTGTTGCAGTTACACGTGTTATATCCATGGCACCTGTCCTAAGAGCTGGCTCTGCTCTCTGGTGTGCAAGATCAATGCTTACTTGCTCTCCAAAGGCTGCTTGTGACCTGCTCACCCCTGCAGCAGCAGAATGCATGGGAGTACACTGCTGTTTGTTGTATGGTCAGTGATGGTGATCTTGTCCTTATAAACTTCAGTATTATCAGTAGTACATAAGATTTTTTTCATGAATCTTACATGGCAGGTACTATAGCTGAAGTTCAAGGGGACTGACTGTTTTTTATTGGTTTCTCCCAGGATGGTTCTTTCTGAAGATAATATCTTATTTGCTTTTATAGTTCCTAAAATACTTGAATAAATTGTTTCTCAGTAACATATCAAATGTAAACAGCAGTTTATTCTTTTAATCATCTTCCCTTTTTCTAAGTGATTTTTATTTTTTTCAAAAGTCTCTCTGTATGGATGCAGTGTTGCTTTTTTTGCCAAGTTTCTTTAGCATTTGGCTGTAAGTGAGGTGTTTTCCACTTTAACTATCAGCTAAATCTGATCAATTTTACATTAAGAATAATGTAAGTTTTTATATTTCTATAGTTTTTTTTTTAATCATTCAATAGCTGAACAGTGGTTTTTTGAACTTGTGTGAGATACTCCAACGTGCTTCTGTGGTATCTTCACATTTCCCTGCGCAATATGGAGGACTCAAATCATTGCTAAAAAGCATGTAAACTGCACAAGACTGCTTTTGTCACAAAGTGATCGTTTATACTGTCTGTGTTTTTGTTAGACCATGTCAGATGAGAAGTTTGAAAATGCTTTGAAATACAGCCTGGTTAGAGTGACCATGTGCCTTCAGCTTATTTTACTGTCTGCTGTGAAAATAGCTAGAGGTTGTTTAGATGCAATAATTTAATATTATCCAGTCCAGGTGTGTCTGTATGTGCAGTTAATATAACTTGAATTGCACATGACCATGTATATTAAGCTTGTATCTATTAATGGACATAGTAATTATTCAACTGAGATCGGGAAGAGGAGTGTCTTTGGAAAAGTGAAAAATAACATAAACTTCTCCTATACTGTTTTTCAGTTACAAATTTGAAAACTAGTATGTCTTGATATATAAAGAATTCATTAAAAATGAAGAAGTCAATACAATTTTTTTCTTATGGGTTTTCCTACTTCAGTACTATGTGGCTTAGCTGTGTAAGTTTATGTGACCTTAAGTTTTAACAGTTCTAATACTTCAGGGGAAGGATAGAGGCAATTAAGAGTCTGTATGTTGCTAAAATTAGGAAAGTGCTGTTAAAAGAAATCTTTATTTTCTCATTTTACTTTAACAATAAATTGGCTTCACTTCTACTTTCCATAAGAAGTGGGCTGGTATCTGCAAAATTAACTGAGAATCTAAAGATGCTTCCTTTTTCTAGTTTAAACAGGAGCCAAATGTTTGGGACCATAAGGTAGGTTGTCAGGCATAAGAGCATTTACCTCATTCTCCTTCTCTCCTTAAATGTGCTAATAAATACTAAGGTATATATGGGAATTGCTTGTATTATTACATTTCTCTTTTCTGACTTACCATCTGTAATGATTTAGTGAATCTATGTATAGCTTAGAGTTCTGGGTGAAGTAATGAAATTGATTTCCCAATGTATTTGAAGTCTTTCTGCAGTCATTGCCTTTTATCGTTGCAGAGCCATTATCTAATAGTTTCCATCCCAGGACAATGGAGTGGCTAGAACATGAGGGAAAATATTTCTCTGTAATAGATCTGCAAGAAACTCATGTCTACAACAGCTGGATCTTGTAGAAGCAGAGTGTAGAAATCAAATATTTGTTACTATCATTTTAGGAGTAGGGAGGGCTGATAAGTGATGAGAGGCATTCACAGAGGGGTGCTTTCTAGGAGAGGATTCTTGTTGAACTGTGAGACCAGCTGAAGAAGAAAGTGTGAAGTATTGAAAACCAACATGTCATTTTGGAGAAGAGTCCATATGCAGCAGGGAGGGGAGGATCCTGGCACCCTTCAAGGACCCTGACATTAAGCCTAAGGGGTGATCTAGACTGGTAAGAAGAAGAAATTAGGTGAACATTAGATTTGTCTTCTTATCTAGCTCTGTTTTTCTTGTGCTTCTGCAATAAAGATGAGTTTGTCTCAGAATCAAGAACAGGTGTTTTATTTGCTTTAATTAGCCTATCACTGTTAAGTGAATTGTAAAATCAGTATTGCTGTGGTCAGAGTTGGAGGAAAGAGTATGTGTAAGCCACCTGGAAGTCAGAAAAGCCCTGGGCAAGTCCTGGGAGCCTATAGCAGCATTGAGTGTGGTGAAAGAGGAGGAGAGGCTGTCCTAATGAGATCCCAGCCTAACCCCAACCTGGGAAAATGGGAGCTGGCTATTGACCTCATCTGAGGGACCTCCCTGAGGAACTCTTGATATGTAGTGCTACCCCTTGAGATGGCTGGCTGTGGGACTGTTCAAAACTATCTCACAGGTAGGAGTGGAGAGTTTTCAGAACAATGCACAAAGGGCAGTGATCTGATGCTGGCTCTGTAGCCCAGCTGGGAGAGGTGCTGTTGCATGAAACATTTTATTTAGGTGTTACGTAGATCCAAAAAATGGCAAGAGTACAATTTAAGTCTGAAGAAATGAAGGTTGCAAGAGACTAGGATAATGGGAAATGAGCTGGGAGTTCTTGACTTGATCTACTTAAGGGTCTGTTACCTGTTGTGCCACCTTGTAGAATCAGCAGCTCCAGCTTGGTTCCCATGATTGCTAGAGCGAGAGGGGGACAACTAGAAACCTGAGTGGATTTCAAAAAAACTGAGCTCTCAGTATTTACTCACAAGGGGAGAAATAGGAAAAACATTTCACTCTGTCTTCGACTTAAGAACGCTTGTGCCACACACAGTAGGTAGTTCTTCCTCTAGGGCGATCTGAATTCAATTAAGAAACTGTAAGCATCAGATTGTTTTGGAGTTATTTCTGTTTCTCCACAGGAGCAATTAACAGTACCAGGCTCCAGTATCCTGCTCCCACTCACATGGGAGATAAAGTTCCCCCAGCACTGAGTGCATGTTTGAGCACTTACTCTTACCACCGCTACCCCATTTCAGCAGTCTGACAAACTAATGTTTTGCGTCTGTGACTTTGAAGGAATGGAGAGGGGTAAGAAAGATGTAATGCAGAAGTTCAGAGTGAAGAAAACTAGTGACATACTGCTTCAGTTTATGTATCAGTGAAAAAAACTGGCATGAAGACTGAAGAATAGCCTAGGATTGGCCCTCAGGTAATTTAGGCAGCATCTTTTCCTTTAGTCAGGCTAAATGCTTCAATGCAATTTATAAGCTACTAAAGAATTTAGTTTTTTGCCTCAGCAAGATGTATGGTTATCTAAACATTTTTTGAGAATAAGGAAACTAAGAAGTACATTAACAACTGTTTACAAAGGTTATTAATCCTTTATTCTGTGCCACTACTGAGATAGTTCTCAGGACACTAGCAGGAATGCTGTAAGGCAACATTGTTCCAATCAGGAAAAATAGAAGATATATTACAACCCTCTCATTTCCCTAATGAATTCTAAAAGTACTTTAAACTTCACGTAATAACTAATGTGCATTCATCTTGACCCTTACAAGTGTGTAATGAGTGCTAAACAGCAGTGTATTTAACAGTTAAAATGGCGTATGCTAAAAATGTTGGTAGAAGAGAGACAGTGCTACTTCTTACTGCAGGGGACGAAAAAAACTGTAGGAGTTAAAATGGATAGATCTTCCCATTTGTAAGTAGTTTATTCATCATTTGCAATCCAAATAGGTTCTTCCATTGGGAAAAAATAAAGTCAGATTTTGTAGAAAACTTGAACTTATTTCAGAAGTATGTTATATCAAGCTGATTGTGAAGAATTGTCCCTGCATTGTTATCATGGTTTAGCCCCAGCTGGCAGCTAGAGCCACATGGTCACTCACTCATCCCTCCCTCACCCCTGTTGGGATGGGGAAGACAAGTGGCAAAATAAAAGGCAAAACTCATGGGTTGGGGTAAAACCAGTTAAACAGAGCAGAAAAAGGGAAAAGATAATAACCATAATAACAATGGAAGAGTGTACAAAATGAAGGATAGTCACAAACTCAGAAAAATTATGTCCAAACTGCACCTGAGCAGCAATCCCCTGAGTGCCGATCATCAACATCCTTGCACCAAACCGCTAATCCTGGAACAACAGAGATCTAGAGAGCAGGTTGTGCTCAAACATGATCACATGGCACCACCGGTCCAAAGAACAAAAAGCACCCCAGTCACTCAAGCAGTGAGTTCCTCCCCTCAGTCAGGCCCCCAGTTTATATTCAGCATGATCTTACATGGTATCAAATACTGCTTTGGCTAGTTTGGATCAGCTGCCCTGGCTTTGTTATCCTCCCAGCTTCATGTGGAAATTAACTCTGCCCCAGCCAATTCCAAGACATTGTCAGCTTTCTGTGAAAATTATGTCTATCTTGGCCAACTGAGCACATTCCACCTCTTCTTCTGTACCATTTGTGTCATGCTCGGGTCTTACACTTACCAATACGTTCCAATTAATCAATAACAGTTTTTCTACAAATAGATATGGATATGCATGCACAGGTATTATTCCCGTAGTCCATCTTATCTCTTTCAAATACTCATTGAGTTCATTTAGTCCATGACCTTGGGTTCTATCTGTCATAACAGTCCCTCAGAGCAGGGAGGATGGTGTGTGATGTTAGAGTGTTGCTGTGGAGCCTGCACAGTTTGGAGAGGGTCTGCAAAGTGATTTTATTCCCAAAGTCATGCAGAGGGGAGCATCTGTTTTTTCTTCCAGTCATGCCTCTGCCTGGCATGTCAGACCTTGCTCCTGTCCCTGCACTAGTGGGGCTATCTCATTCTCAGGTAGCAACTAGAAAGAGAACAACTTATTACCATCTTAGTTTTTGTTAAACGTTTGAAGTACTTTTACTCTCTCAGTAGTCATTTGGGGCCCAGAGAAATACCTTTTTGCACATTCCTCTTGTGTATCCATATAACTTGATAATTGTACTTTATATGAGCCTATGTCTGATACTGCTACATAGATAAGACCAGGTTCAGTAGCAACCTGTTATTCTGGATTTATAATAGACGTGAAGCATCTTTTCCTTCATATGTCTTCTTCATTAGAGGTGTGGGAAGGGCTGCAGCTGAACAATACAGTCAATCTGGTTTTTGGACAGTACCATCAAAATATTTGCAACTGCACAACAGAAAGTGCAGATCAAGTACAAACTGCCTTTGCTAGTTCAAATTTGTTCTGGAAATATTGACAGAAAAAATTGTAGAGCAGGTTGTAGATGGGATCAAGTACTGATAGTCAGCAGAGCTGCAATCTGCTGCATGCAGTAGTCTGTCATATCTTAGCTACTATGAAAACAACAGGTATGGTGACTTCTCAGTGGTATGATTTGATTTGGCAGATAGGTTGGCATATGCCAGTTTGATCCAGGTTGAACTTGTGTTGCTCCGTGACCTAGTAGTGTAGAGATCCAAATTTAATGAACGGAGACCTGCTTTTTTAGGCAGCTTAACAGTCTTGCATAGTTAAAGATGGTTGGTGTTCTGTTTTGGACATTTTGCTTGTATTGGTATGCTGTATATATAATTTACACAAACCCTATAAAACTGTTGTAAAAGTCATGTAGTTCTGTCAGATACTCTTACTGCTTTAATTCAGATTTTTCTTTTTCATAAATCAAGCCTTGACATCACTTTCCTCTGTATCTCATGGAAACATAGCAATTTCTAGCCCAGATTTCTAACAAGTTTAAATTCAACATTTCTTCTTCCAACAGGCGACTTCCAGCCTTGGTGTCACTTCATCTTGTATTTTACTGACTTTTCTAAAACATCTTGAAGCACACTGGAATGTCTGAAGAAAAATGTGGACTTAAAATACAAATTTTTAATACTGATAAATTATTTCCTACGTTCTTTGTAGCTTCATATTTTATTACTGTTGTATCTCCAAGACAAAGTCTTCCCAAATTGGTTTTACTGCATGAAAAAAGATTTATTGTATAAAATTCCTACCAATAAAGAAAGAAGCTGACAGGGCTGGGAATTCAGGGAAGGAGGAGGTGGGAGGATGGGAAGTGCCAAGAAGGCATGTATTGCTGTTAGGAGTGCTGGACTTCTCTGATAAAAAAACCCAGAAGTAGTAAAGCAGTGTAATATTCCAGGAAAACGTTATAAGATCCAGAGAAGTAAATCTCACAGCTAATGGCCAGACGGGGCGATCGCTCTCCTGTGTTTGGAGCAGTACCATAGCATCACAACAGCTGCACAATAAGGTGATACTCACTGAGAGCTCACTAGAAAGACAGTGGACTTGCTGTGCTAGAAGATTTCACTGGCCTTCCACACCATTAGGCAGGCAAAGCCAATGAACTGATGGAGTATCCTGTTAAATCATCTGGAAATGTGAGGAGGATGAAAGACTTCCCTTTTTTGCCAGGAGTAAGCTAGTACATTTCATGAAGGAATATACCTGCATGGAAAGAGTGTTTGCATCTTACTCCTTTTGAGTACAACATGTTCAAGGAATTTTAAGTCTTTTTTATGCTTGTCACGGTCCATTCAGTCATGGACTCATGATGGTTCATTTACTTTGATCTCAAAGCGCAAAATTAAGGCAACAAAAATGCCAAGGGGTTAAAATTAAATCAAACAGTGTTACTTTATTATTTTACCTGTAAAGCGGCACACGATAGAGAAAGTAGAGAAAAAGGGAAAGAAAAGGGGGAAAGGAGGTTGGTTACCACCGTGGGTCCAAAGGCGTCCCTATGGTCCCAGGTGCTGAACAGCGTCCTGCTGGTTCTTTATCATGATCTGTGATCCTTTGGTGGGGAGATCTCAATGATGTCCAGTCAAGAACCATCTTTTATGCTTCTTCACCCCCCCCTCACTCCCATGGGTTGAGGCCAATCTCCACTTTTGTTTTGCAACCCAGGCTTAGCTGTGCAGGCTTGAAAAGTCCTCTCTTTGCTTGCCAGAACCCATCTGTGCCGGCATCGCCTCACGTTCAGGGGTCTCTTTCTGGTCTGTTGGGTGACCTCAAGACCCTTGGTGAGCTTCTGGACATGCTCTTCTTCATTGGCCTTTGTAACAGGGAGGAGGTGGGGGGCAAGTTTGGTTGAAGCAGCAGGTGAAGTCCACACAGCAGCTATGGTTACCAGTAGCCCCCAGGTCGGAGAGACCTGTACAACACCATTTTTCTCCTCAGGCTTCTCTCCGAGTCATTGTCCAATTCTTTCTGTCAGGGCATCTGTTCCCTGATGGCGATGGTCAGGCAAATACTGTTCATCAGACCAACTCTTACAGTGCTCCAATGGAGATGACAGTTTTACCAGTATCCATACAGAGCTGGTGATGTGCTTTGTGTTATTTTTGTAATATTTTATGATGAAACTGAGCTAGTCTTAGTTAATATTCTTGTGAGAAAAGCCATTATTCAGTGAGCAAACATCCGAGAAGAATGTTAGTTTTGGCTATTTGCAGTTTAATCTCAATAATTTGTTGGAAAAATGACAAAGTGTAATAGAAGTTAGTAAAAATCAGAGTTAAAAGCTTTGACAAAATGATCTTAGCTTTCAACATGACTTAGTGTAGCCCATAACATATATATTAACATAAATATTAAAGTAGTTTGTGAATATCTAACTTTAAAAGCCATCACATAAGTAATGGAATACCTACTTCAAGCCTCCTTTCTTAGCACAGCCAGTGTGTTATGAGCTAAAGTATATGTTTAGTTGTTAAGATGCCCAATGATGCTTCTTGAAGAATGGTCATTGGATGATACTGACAAATCTGGCCAGGATGACAGGACAGGTAAATTCCAAGCATTACTTTGCAGCACTGGGTCTTTAAACTGTAGTTGTACTCCCCTGTATTGGCACAGGGGTACCTCCACACACACAGTATGCACCTGTGAGAAAAATGTAGTTTGACTTTTCTCAGAGAAATAAGATGCTTTTTCCAACTCCTTATTTTGATGTAGCTTTGAATTTTATAAATGGCCCATACATCTTACTTTTTTTTTTCCCAATTTTCATCTTAATTTTTTTTATTACATGCTACCATTTTTAAAACAACAGCTCATATTTAGTTCTCCAGTGATTAAACTTAGTCTCAGATAGTGATGAAGAGTAATGTTCTATCTCCTGCAGTGCTTCACGTAACAGAAATTTGTTTGAGTTACACCATTTTCAAGAGACCTTTTGCAAACCGAATCCAGGCAGAGTTGCTGTACTGTAATTGTTCGGCACTGGTGAAGGAAGGCTTGAAGTTTCCTTTGCTGACTGCTGTTCCTTGATATCTCCTATTATGGCCTCCAAGAGCTCCCCAGAATCTCCACAGAGCAATAAATCTACCATCTGATATTTGCTATCAGAATTAGTGATATCTGTAAACTAGAAGGAATTGGAGAGATAACTTGATTCAAACAGCAAAGGCCTGGATTACCTTTAAAAATATCGACATGTTGATGCACAGGTATTTTTTGTTTGAATATTGACTTGTTCCCCTCTTGAGGGCTTATTCGAATTCAGTTGTCTAGAAGGAGGCTGAGGTTATTCAGGAAAGGTGAATAGATTGTTGTGGTTTTGCTTGTTTACAATAAAATTAAGAGAGTGCATCTGTACATTTTCCATTATGAAAGTGTCAGGTAACAGTCTAGCATTCCATATATTGAAAGGTATATTTAATTTGCTGTTGTCTTCTGCGAATCAATTGCAAGAGTATTTGTTATGTGATATAAAACTGCAGCTGTTGTATTTGCCTTTTGAAGAAATAGTCAATATTGTGTGTTGTAAGTATTGTCTTATAACAGCTAAGTGGATTATTTTTAAACAGCTTGAAGTTAATAAAATAACAATACTTTAGAGGCATAGTTTACTTATCCATCATTTAGTTATGTAAGTAAAATTGTAAATTCAATTTTTTTGTTTTGCATTATCCAGTTCAATTATTATCTCTTTCTAATTAGTTCAGTGCAGAGAAAATTAGGTCAGTGCACAGTTTTTCATTGTAAAGCTTTTTTGCTACACTGTTTGTTTTTGAAATATCCAAGCAAATGTTTAATTTTTAAGAAATAACCGCTTTCAATGAGTTGGGGTAATTTTTTTGTTATTAAATTTTACCATTGGTATAAATATCAGGAAAATGCCTTGCCAAATGGATGATTTTAGCAAAATTTACAAAATTGACACATTGTAGTAACTTCTGCATTTATTTTAGATTTTCTATGGTTTCCTGACTTTAAAACTTTCAATTTAGATATACAATGAGTCTTTACTTCAGAGAACTATAAGGCTGTTGTTAAAATAGTTTTACAAGTTTCCAGAATATTTTCTCACTGTTAGAACAGTGTACAAGTGTGCAGAATTTAATTAGATCTCACTTTACCGTTGTGTGAGTTAAAATACGTTTTGGAATCAGTGGATTTCTGTGAAGACGTTTTTGTGAAGAGCATTCAAAACATGCTGTTCATCCAACTGCAGGGTGTCCTTCTGCACGCCAGGGCTGTGCAATAAACATTCTCTGTGCATTTTTCTGCGTATTAGATTTCTGCATCATCCTTTAATCCTGCAGACAACGTTGGATGGGTCCATGAGGAAACGTGTGAGGTGTCTGGTGTTTGTTCCTACAGCACTAGACATTGTCGGGTTTGTCATAGCATGAGAGTAAAGTGAAAACACACGCACACTTCGGCTTGCCAGTGTGAAGTTGGTGCTGTTTGTTGCTCTAAGTCAGGGGTATCAAACTCATTTTCACTAGGGAACACATCAGTCTCACGGTTGCCTTCAAAGGGCCGAATGTAATTTTAGGACGGCATAAATGTAGAAGTAGTTAAATTTATACAGTCCTAAAATTACATTCGGCCCTTTGAAGGCAACCCCGAGGCTGCTGTGGCCCCCGGTGAAAACAAGTTTGACACTCTGCTCTAAAAGCTGTGTGCTTGGCAGCATGCAATGCCAGACCCAGAGAGGAGCACTAGGACAGAAAATTCAATGTTCCTGCACAGTTGCATGAGAGGAATTGCCAGATAGTAGACACCTGAGTTTTGCAGACCTGCTGTGCGCACAATTGCTCACTATTTTATCAAGCGTATGTGAAAGATGTCGCCATGTATCCCATGTTAAGAAAATGTAACTGCAAAACTTGGAACATCTCCCTGAAAATTTAATCTTGTCTGTCCTAGGTAATGTTTAAATGCCCACAACACTTATTTTCCATCTGTGTGTTCTCAGATCTCACATCCTTTAACCTTGCCAGCCAAGTACTGGGCTGACATCTTCAAATTTGGCTGAAGAATAGCTTTCCTGGTTTGCCAACTCTAATTCATAATAAGTGAAGGGTGTTGCCACAGAACCCGTTTATCTAAATAAATTGTTCTCATAGTCACTTCCTACAGAAGGGAGTCAAATCCCTGTTGCGTTACCAAACTCAGCGTCGCCCTTCTCTCTGGTACAGAAGGATTTACAGAAAGCTGTGGGCTGGGTGTGTGTGGACGCTGGGACAGACCTTCCACATGGGACTGCAGAGGTGTGCCTGGGGCAGCACAGGTGGTACTGCCGGGCCGTGATGCTGTTGGAAGGCAGCAAACTGTTCCAAAACGCCTTTTTTAAACCATTGCCTTCCAAACTGCTTGTGGCTGCTATGGGAGTATTCTCATTAGAGAGCAACTTAACTGTATTTGGTGCCAAATTTAAGTCCTGATTTATGACGTCAGTGCTGTAAGCTGATTGCTTGTAAAAGACTAAACACATTTAGTCTGGAGACTCTACTTTGTTACTGTGCCAATTTTAAGAGCTATTGAAAAAAGCAGGTCAATAGTAATTTAGAAGTTTACTTGTTATCAGAGTAGAGATGGGGGTTTGTGGGTATTTGGTGTTTAAAGTATACATGAAAATTTATTTAAATACTTGCTGTAATTTTCTTTTTCAGGTTTAAAACTAGGTTTGGAAAAGGTTTGGGTTTGCTTTGTTCTAAGCAAGGGTTATGTTGCCTTTGGAGTTCCTCTGCTCGTTAGATGTTTCTATTTTAATGTAGCACTGTCTATCTTAAAAGGGTGCCATTGCAATGCAAGCAGACCAGAGCCAATATGGTTTTCAATTAATAGAAAAAAATGTTTTTTCCAACATCATTTATTTTCAGCTAACTATAAATTAAGGTCTTAGGATAATAGAAGCAACAAACAGTGAACTTTTTTGTCATTGCTTTGTTCTCTGTGGCTCTTTCAATGAACTGAATTTTAATTGAAATCATAAGAATAAAGTTTTCATTTGACCTATAGTTGTGCTTTGCAATCATATTTTAGTGATCATTTTAACAGATCAAGAGCTGAATAGATTTTTATTTTCAATAATTTTTCCTGTGCTATTTACCATATACCATGCTCTGTTGCAACTTTGGAATGTGTTCTATTTCTGTCTCTTCATTTGAAATACCACTAAGTATATTCCTCACTAGCATTCTGTAGATTAAATTTTCCTTAAAATAACTCTTACACATGTATAATTATGAGGCTTTTAAAATTTTAATATCATTACTATTTACATTTATAGTTTATTTAAATATCTTGAAAATGAATTTAAATATTTTTTCTATGTAGTTCTCTTTTAAAAAGATTTTTCCATCACATGGACTGATGGGCCTCCTAGTACTGGGTATTATAATGGAAAAATATTTAATACAAAGGCAAAATAAATAAGAATTGTACAAGTTTTTTCACAGATTTGTCAGATATTTAAAGTTCTAAATTAAATATTTTGGAAAGTTTCATTGTTTGTTTATGAAGTTAAAGATATTAAGTTATACATTTATTTGGTTTTTTAATAGCAGTCAAGCAAAATTACTTTTAATAATGCAAATCAGGCTAGTGGAAGCCTGCAACATACTGCTGAATTGTTTTCTCTAAATATCAGGAAGGAATCCTGTATGTGTTTAACATTTTCATTCAAAAGTGTTATGCACTATGGCTCTGAAACTGCAAACAACAAGGAGTGGGCACAAAATAATGAGAATAATATACATTTTAAATTGTTTGTTATGTTTATAGATAAGCCGCCATGGGGATATACTGCTCTCTCTGAAGACATAAATGATTAATGGGATGTTAGCTCTCTTTTCTGAATTTGCAAATAGAAGATGCAGCGCTACATTACTGATGTTGTTCCTCCATGTTTCCATCAGACTTAGCTTTGCATTTGATTTCCTAATACTCATTTAAATGTTTTTGGAATAGCTATGAAGCTGCAGTTTACAATACATCAGTAGTGAAAGGTGTTTATATCTTAATAAGAACAAAACTCACATTCTCAAGAAATTTTTTGTTTCTTCTAGCAGGGGACTAATGCCTAGCTGTGTTTTCTTTTTTGGTTTTGTTTTTTCCCCCCCCATGAGTGAGGGAGTTTTCATATCTAGATTGAAGAGGGCTGTCGTTCTAGCCTTCCCAAAAGAACAAGATCTAACAAAACAGATCACATTCAGTCTCTTTCATTTCCAGCAGTACTGTTTAACACAACCGAGTGAGGGATGAAAATATGTCAGGACTGTCCCTATAAGTTTTCTGGCAAGTCTTTTTGTAGACTGGAACTCCATTCTTCAATTAGCTAGTTACAATGTTCCAGGGCCCTGTATTTTGTTGATTGTCCTCACTGAAACCTAATTGCTATGGAGCAGATTTAAATAAAAAAGTGGCTTTGCATAAATTACTAATTTTGCTAGTCTTTGTCTCAACTATTTAGTAGATTAACTGTTCCTCGCTTTTAAGAAATAACCAACTGGCAGTGAAATGTTTCTTCACAGCCCTTTTTTCTGTGGGATCTTTGCTATAGATTTTGATCCCAGCAAACTCACAGTATCTGTGCTGGCTCTAAAAACCTGCTTGTCCTGCCACATTCTTTAATACATCATCTACAGTTGTGTGTACACATTTCATATGTGTAAATCATAGCTACTAGATTGTTAATGTTATTTTTCAGTTGGTAAATACCATCAGTTTCTATAGGTGCAGTGTTATAAAGGGAGGGAAACAAATGTTTTCAGCTGTGAACATTGTGATATAGATTCTGGCTGTGTCTTTACTATCTTTATCTTTACTTCTCAGTTAGCACTATATGTATACTTCTTATCCACTACTTGTTATAAAATGCACAACTTTTTTCTGCTTTTGCTGAGTAAGACTCTTTCGGCTTTCTTTACTTCCCAATTATCTTTTCTCCAGCTAATAGTATCATTAATAGCTAAAGTAGGGCTGTATCTCTGAAGGCTGAAATCACTGTGAAGCGAGCAAGTGCAACTCAACGCTCCACACATTTGTATAGCTTTTAATGGAAATGCGCTAAGATTTCTTCTAACTGGGCCTTTTTAGTTTGAGTGCTTCCTCATCCAAACTGCATGCTAATGTAGGCTGCATGGAAATCAGTGTTATGCCTGAGAAACTGCTTTTTATCGTGTATTAGGCTGCATTTAGTGCCCTGTAACTCCCTCATCAGGCCATATTTGAGTTTCAGTAGCAAAATGTTCAGGAAATGCTTTCACCTCATCCCATTTTTCCTTGTTAGGAATTTACACCCCACACTGAATTCCAGGGCTTCAGCTTTTCTTCCCTGGAGTATTAATCCTACCACCCTATGCTGAACAGAAAAACCACCTGCTGTTACTGTGAGGAAGCACTCAGTAAAGCAGCAGCAGTCAATCTTTTGGTCCCACTGGTGCAGCAGAAAGGATAAACAGGGTAACATAGTTCTGCTCGCTTCCCCTTTTGGCTTAGACTCCCCTCCTGACCTCATACCCCATCTTGTCCATCTCCCTGGAAAGCTGAGAAAGGGGATGTCAGGTGTCACTCAGCCAGCCTATGAATCAAGTAGTCTGGGCTCCTGAGAATTAATGTTTCTGGGAAAGTGGTAATAAGAATGTCTGTATGAATAAAAATTGATTTCTATTTCAGTGTTGCTTACAAGCTAGTAAGTTTGTATTTATTTCTTTTGGATAAACCTAGTTGAAGTCAGTATTTATTAAAGGTCTTTTTTGGCATATGCTACTTTTCTATACTCTCAGGATTGTTAAAATTCTGGTTTTTGCTAAAAGATAAAAGATCATTGCATAAATTTTTCATAATTGCAAGTGAATGCATTCTCCTCTTAATGAAACTTCACCTAGCAAGGAAAAGGATAGTTATTTAAGAGATACTCCCTTTGCATATATTGCTCTACTTGAAATTTGATCAAATGATCAAGGAAGGATTTTGAAGGTGTTTCTGCAGCTCGTTATGAATTCTATGCAATGCAGTGTCTCAACTTTATTTTTGTCTCAGAAGTATATGTCTGATATAAAATTCCCTTTTGGCAAGGAAAAAAGATTTTAGGACTCCACAGATCCAAATTCTTTTGCTATGGCTGTGTCCCAGTTGAAGCGTTAGAACTTCCTTGGAGATCTTTCACAACCAGGAACATGACTCTTTCGGCAGGGTATGGTGCACATCGGCGTCCTGTTTAAACTGGTTAATTCTCTGGAGATGCTAAGAAATGTGTTGTTCAGCCTGGTAGTACTAATCCAAAGAGACGTAAAAGGGAAGAACAAGACCCCTATGTTTGGAAGCATGAAAATGTAGAAGCCGGTGTAGTGAGATTTGGTTTATCAGTTAAGATTTTATTTTTTAAAAAAGGCAGAAGCTTGGATATTTCAAAATCATATAACAGCATATAATGTATTTTTGTAATCTCTTGTTCACACAATGGATTTGTTTCTTTTGGGATGTGAGAGGAAAGTAAATCAACTAATTATTTTCAAACAGCCTTGTACTTTATTCTTTGCACCTACAGCTGACAGTAAGTAACAGCAATTAAAAATCAATTGCGTGAACTGACTACCGTTCATTCATTTAAAAGCAAGTGCTGTACTTTTTGTTTAGACCTGAAAAGCAGTTGAGTCCTTTAGCCCCATTTTTTTTCTCCTGTTAAATAGTGGTCTGTGATAATAAGCAATGAGATACCTCGATTCATGGACGTTATCTCTGTCCACCCTTCCAGGGGTCATAAGCGCAAACTGGATGAAGATGATGCTGCCAGTGAATCCAGTAAAGAATCTAGCAACGAAGATGAGGAAGGAAGCAGTTCTGAAGCAGATGAAATGGCAGCAGCGCTTGAAGCTGAATTGAATGACTTCATGTGACGTTCATGCAGAAGATGGAGCTTGTAATTATACTTTATTTCTCATAAACAAATCGGACTTCAGATGAGTCCACTATGTCAGTACTCAATGTATTTCCAAAATGTGTGTGTATATTTTGCAAAGCAACACAAGAGGTGATACATTATTTTACAAAATCGGAAATAGATGTTTTTAAGGTGTTTTACTAAAGGAAAATATACTTTTTTAAGCAAAAAAAGTATTAAATGGGATTTGGTGTGCTATGCCAAAGACATGTTAGGAGCCCATCAGAACCTTCATTTACAGAACAGTGATAGAACGATTGTGATTAAACATAGAGCAACTTTTGCAGTCTGTGGCTTATGGGTAACGATGTTCAAAAAAAAGGAGGAGTCTGGGTGGTACAGCAGGAACCTGATGAACTGGTCATCTTTTTCCACAAATAAATGCTATCAAATATAGAAGGATTTTTAAAACAAAGAAGAACAATTTATATTTGTATAGAAACAGAGAATGTGATATGCAAGCTTTGTGAACTCAGCACTTGACCCACCTGTCATTTGCTTCTAAGAGAATACATAATGATCAAAACTCATGTTCTTAAGTTACTTTGTGGAATAGTTGGGTTCTTTAGGGACATCGTTTAGATTTTAAACTTTCCTTCTCTGTAACCGGAAATTTAGCACAGCATACTGAGTGATCCTGTACTGCCGTAAGAAGCATATTCACCCATTCGTGTTGTCTTGGAAAGAATGAGTGCTACTTCAGTCTAGATAGGATGTAATTTCTTTGATGAGAGATCTGATGTAAAGTTTTTGTATATTCTATTTCATATTTGACCCACAAAACAGATTTTCTTTCATTTAATAAAAATTCATTTTGTACACTTTGTTTCTCCTTCCTGTTCATTTGCTTTCATCAAATCCAAGGCACCTTTCCGTATTATCTTTCCTTTACTCTGAATGAAAATAATGAAACACATTGAAAGCAACTGCAAAATTGTAGATTCAGGCAGGTAACTGAGGAAGAGGAGAGGAGAGAAACACTAGCTCAGAAGATTCCCTTTTCTTTGGTATGTGAACTCTTACATTCTGACATTTTCTTGGGTCTCTTTGAGTGGCCTCTGAAGATACTGTAAGAGTTACTGCTCTGTTATGGAATTTCTGAGGCTAGAACCATGGTTTATTCTCAATTGTTAGAAACTGGAGAGACAAATCCTTTTAGAACGTGTTAGCAAAAGAAGACTCATTAACTCAGATGTCGTGGTTAAAAAGTAGTACTCTCTGGTGCAGAAATACTTAATTTTGCCACTTAGCAGTAAAAAGATTCAACAGAATCTTGATGGTTTACAAAGAACAGCCTAGTATTCAAAGCTTCATAATGGTAATGAAAGGAAGACGGAGAAAATAGGAGAATCTTATCAAATTCACACTGCTTTTCTGCTTCAGAATGCAAGGTCAGCATCCACAAGACAAAAACAGTGTTTTCTGTGGGAAAATGTTAAACTTCTTGGACATTTATACAGGTACCACATAGCTGAAGTCTACAGTGACCTGCCTACTGTAGTTCTCCATGAAAACAGGAAGGAATTCTCCAAGTGAGTTGCATTGTATAACAAAAGAAGACTAGGTCTTATAAAATGGGAAATCAAAGTACTTTTTCCAGCAACTTCAATGCAGCCTCCCCAGCCATCAGAGGATGACTCCTTGCAATTAAATATTAAAATGTCAGGGGTTGTGGGGTATGTTTTCTGTTTTCCTAAAATAAACCTAGTTGAAATCATAGCAACTTTTCAGGTCACTGTGATGCTGGTAATGACTTGACAGCACAAATTTCAGCAGAGGCTCGTTCTGGCTGATGCTCTCTGCCCGTCACGCAGCTCTGTGGCAGCATTCGAGCTCGCTCTGAATGCAAACACAGCCAGCCAGCAAAACGGAGTAGGTTGCTGTTAGCTCAGAGATGTTCTGCCTCAGTTCAAGCTGCTTGTTGGATGCTGCTCTCCTGGCACAGCAGTCTCGTAGCACTGCAGGGAGTGGTTCCATACATGTACAATTTGAGAAGCTTTTTGCTGTGAAAGGCTGTATCCTCTTCCCAGTTTAATTTATGGCTGCCACTTGGGGTTTAGCTGCGTGTGTGTGTCCAGGCAGGAGTCCTAAAAGTGATCAGCACTCCCCTAGACCAAATATCATGTGGAGCCCTGTGTAAAGACCAAGCGAGGGCTCCCCACCAGACTGAGAGCTGCATCTATCTAGGAGTCTGATGTCAGTGCAGACTCCTCCACCTCTACGAAAGCTGTGAAACCCACAGTTAGTGCTGCACACAGAGACCCGGGGAGCAGGCATTGTGCTGCCAGAATTAAAGCCAAGCAGTTCTCCAATGACCGTTACAGCACAGACAATTCTTATTTTGACATTAATTACTCCGGTAGGTTTCGGAGAATCATAGAGTCATTCCAGTTGGAAAAGACCCTCAAGATCATTGAGTCCAACCATAACCTAACTCTAGCACTAAACCATGTTCCTAAGAACCTCATCTCTTCACATTTTAAACACCTCCACGGCTGGTCATTCAACTGCTTCCCTGGGCAACCTGTTCCACTGCTTCACAACCCTTTCTGTGAAGATGTTTTCTTAATGTTCAATTCGGACCCCTGCTCTCCAGTCCTCAAGGTGTGAAGGGGACCTAGGTTAGGGAGTTTCAAGAGGCATCCACCCATTGCTCAGAGCCAAAGCAACCCAGAAGGCACTGAGTGCGCTTTCTGTCTAGAAGAAGACTCCTGCTCCTTTAGATGGTTATATTAGTAAACTGGTCACCAGCCTCTCTCTCTGCACAGGCAGGAGAAAGAAATGGAAACTGAAAATGTAATAGGTGATAAGTTAAATGCTCTGGCTAAATTGCCAACAAGAAGTCTTTTGATATACTTAGTCCCAAAACCAGGCTTTTTTCAAGATGCAGGAACGTCCTAGGAAAGGCAGGAAATGTGCTTTGTGAAATGGCTTTTAACTCTTTATTAAGTGACTCACATCTCTTGACCAGTTGTTTTATCCTAGCTTCTTGACCTGCTTCTGGATGTGAGGTAGCTAGCTAGCAAGGGCCTGCTGCCAGCAAGGGCTCTCACAGAGCAGAAGCAAAGACCGGACTCCCACTGAGGCAGCTGAACTTACTGAGCAGGGCTGGTTTCTGAAGAGGTACCAGGCATGGAAGTGAGCACAGAAGGGGCATAGAGCACGCCTTGCTTTAGTAAGTTCTCTGCGCATGTGTTATTGCTGCTCTCCAGGAAAGATGACTCCTAAGGTCTGACAGTTTAAGAACAGCTAAGAGCAGTCATTTCCATTTAAAGACCAGCAGTTTTATGTTTTCCATCTCAATCTGCCCTCAGCAGTTCTTAAGAGAAGGGGAAGACATCACAGCTGTATGTAGAGGACATGGTGGGACCCATGATAAAAGCAAAAAGCATTGGGTAGTGGCCAAATTTTCTCTTTGTGCCTGTACTGGAGAGGGGAGAAGACGAGGGAACAGCGCTGAGATGTGAAGAACTCCAAGAATGCAAATCCTTTTTCTTTCAGGCTTTGTGTGAGTCTTCTCAGTGCTAGATAGTAACATCCTCTGCAGAGGGTGGAAAGTCTCAAGTTTCCTTCCTGGCGCTCCTGCTGGCAAGAACAGGTGACTGTCATATGAGCGTGAAAATCCACACACACAAACCTGGAGCTGCACCTAAAGATTTCACAGCTCAGCCTATTTTTACTACAGTGAACATAGCAGTAGATGGCAAGTCACAGAATGAATATATAGTAGTCCTGTTAAGAAAAGTGGATCTCTTCATGTAGCTGAAAATTCAGCATGAGAAGTCTCCCAGAAATTATTAAATCAGACTTAGCCAAAAGGAAAGCATTCATGAACCATTTTTAATTATAAAACAAAAGCACACATAGAAGTTCTTAAAAACAGGGTATTTTGAAGTAGAAATGTTCCCTGGTAACTAAACCTTCAAGTCAAATTGATAACCACACAAAACAAAACAAAACAAAACAAAACAAAACAAAAGTGTGTTTATGTGATACGAAAGTTAAATTAGGAGGAAAGCTGTGCATTATTTCTTTTGCAACTCTCTCCAGCAGAGCCTGCAAATCCTTTCTTTTCCTTGTCCAGTTCAAGTTTATGTGCACAATGTGGGCCACTCCATGCCTTGTCTTGGCTTGTCTCCTTCACTTCTTCACCGAACCCTAGCCATTAAGTGCCCAATTCCATCACCAAAGTAACATTTTCCATCACTGTCTTTATCCCATAGGTCCCAGTTCTCACTACCTGCATCCAAGCTTTTTGTACATTGTTTTTCCTATCCAGTACCGCATTCTGTTGTCATTTCAGAAGTGTTTGGATCCTGGCATCCAGCACAGCCTCCTTCTCCCACCCTCTCTGAGCAACAGGAGGCAGCAGTATCTGACTCCCCAAGCAGCATCACCTACAGCAGGCTGGTTTGCTGCAGCTGCAAACCCTGGGCTCTTCCTGTCAACCTGGCTGGGTTTTTTCTGCACTTTCTTTCTAATGGGATCTTCCTTCCTACTTGCACATCATGAATAGCTGTTATTTTATCACACTGTTCTGATTATACCAACCATTCCCCACCCCATCTAAAGAATGCTAGAAGAATGTGCAGCTTATGCAGCACCTCTTCTTGCAATCACATCACGCATCTGATCTCTCCATAAAAATTCCAAAACCAACACTAGATGTAAGGTTTCTTCCCACAGCACAGCTCCATCAACAGGGTCCTCATCATCCTGCCTTGCTGCTGCTCTCCCAGATGCTGGACCAGCAAAAACCTTATGTTCCCCAACCGTGAACTCAGCAGATACAGAGGCAGCTCTTGAGTGTGGCCACACAGTTAAGGTACAAAATTATAGAATTGTTTAGGTAGGAAAGGGCCTTCAAGGGTCATGTAGTCCAACAGCAGGGACATCTTCAACTGGATCAGGTTGCTCAGAGCCCCATCCAACCTGGCCTTGAATGTCTCCAGGGATGGGGCATCTACCACCTCTCTGGGCAGCCTGTTCTAGTATTTCACCACCTTCATTGTAAAACATTTCTTCCTCATGTCCAGCCTGAATCTACCCTCCTTTAGTTTAAAACCATCACCCCTTGTCCTATCACAACAGGCCCTGCTAAAAAGTCTGTCCGTGTCTCTCTCATAGACCCCTTTTAAGTAATGAAAGGTAGTCTGGCTTGGGAGCAGCAGGAGGATGAAGGACCTGGTGCTCCATCTGTTGCACACAGAGTCATTACCTGAGGTGCCAGAGGCTTCACAAAGCCTATCCAGGTAAGTCTCAGTTTTTTCCAGGCGAGAAAGTAGCTACCACAGTTGTTTTAATTAAGAGTCTTCAACGGGTTTTATTTTATATATGTGAGCTATAGTAACCGAGCAGTAACAAACAGTACAGATGAGTGTATTTTCTGCAGACTGGGTATGAGTGCTTCCATGTGAAGGGAGGAAAATCTTTCATCTGGGGAAGCTTTATTCATCAGTGTTGTACAGCTCACAACCATCAACAGAGAAACTCACCTTTGCTTTTGCTCTTGGCTCCCATGTATATGTCTCAGCTGGCTCCTTCCCAGCAGCTGTAAGGTCATTTTCCCTGAGACATAGGCCAGCTGCCTTCCTGGATCTCCACTGTGCCCACATGTCCCCCTGTGATCTTTTTCCTCCAAGGAACAATACTGAGTCTGTTGTCATCAATATATGCATATGAACAGAGAAATTCACAGAATCACAGAATGGCTGAGGTGGGAAGGGACTTCAAGGTCATCTCATCCAACCCCCTGTTCAGGCAGGGAGTGCCACCTGCAACAGATTGCCCAGGACAATGTCCAGTCGGGTTTGGGATGTCTCCAAGGATGGAGACTGCAGAGCCTGTGCTTGGTCACCCTCACAGTACAAATATGGGTTTTTTAGGGGATATGCAAGCAAAAAAAAGGATGATCACAAGGAGAATGATTGCTGTTGCATATGTCATACAAGCTCTTTAACTATTCCATGTGCTGGCTAATACAGAGTGGTAAGGAGAGTGTGGATTTGAACATATATGTGATGGGGTTTTTTTGAGCCACTTGAGATTTACATATGGGAACAAAGTTTGAGAAGGATGCCAAGAACTTGGAATGCAGAATTGCTCGAACTGTGGAGAAACAGAGATGAGCTAAAAGCCAACACCCTGTTTCGCACAACCTCTGTTTCATACCACCTCTGTTTCTGGTACACCCAATTAGCCTTTTTCCACATCTTTTTCTTCTTCACTTTCTCATTTTGCTGGAGAAGCAGAGACGACCTGTGGTCTGATCCCAGGGCATGATGGAGTTATTCATATACCCCAACCCTAGAACACAAAGATCATTTATATAGCAAGGTGAGGGCTGATTTTGGGACAGATTCTGAGCAGTGTATGCTGAGCAGAGGACAGGTTTGGTGTGTTCACATTATTCTACATTGCTGACGTGCACTGGCACTTTTTCAGATCACCTCTGCAGGTCCCACGCCCCAAAACGTGTGCTGCCACAGTAATGAAGCCAAACTGCCCTGCGTGAGACAGAGTTCCCTCAACAGAGGGTGTTTCCCCTGTGATGAATTCTGTGTTCTTTCCACTCCCTGTCCCAATTTTGTTTCCTGACAAGACAGGGAGCCTCACCCAGTAGATATAAGCATGTGTGGCACTTCTAAATATCTCCATCCCAAGAAGAAGCTAGACTGATTTAGCCATTAGGGAGGTTTAGAGGTGCTGTATAGGTTGAGCAGATGCTAACCTGTAACACCAGAGGTAAGAAAACTGCGTTTTGCTGCCACATCTGTAGGGTGGTCAGCTGTGTCCACAGCTTGCCACATGCTGCCCTCTTCCCCAAGCTGTCCCCTGTGGGTCAGTGTGTCTTGCCAGGAGAATGGGAAGGGGAAAGGAGCCAGGCATTCCTCCTGAGTCATCCTCCTCAAGCCTGCTCACTGCTCTCTTCCTAAGCGAGACTCTTGCCAGAACTGGCAGACAGTAACCGTATTGCAAAGCCATGCAGGTTTAACAGGCAATGACAAAATGTCCATCCTTTGCCAAGTTAGCTGAGGGACATGAGCGATACAGATGTTTCTCCTCTGCCCCTTCCACAAAAGTCTTGAAAAAGTTAATTGCAGTGACAGGTCTGTGCTCTTGGGAACCATAAGGGAGAAGCCCTGGCCAAGGACCCTCAGAAGGGCTGCATCCTCCTCCCTTTCCCTTCTCTACAGGAGACCAATATCTCTAAGTCCCTGAGAATGTTTGCCTGTCTTATCTATCAGATTTTGGATGTTGTTGCTCTTTGACAACAGGCAAGCTGTTCTTGATAAAGCACAACCTACCATTGCTATTGATCAACTATCAGCAGCAATGCCCATAGGCAACAGCCTTCTCTTCACGCTGCCTTCAGACCAAGTGCTGGTGCTTTTTGGCAGGGAGTACAGCAAGAAGTCAGAAAAGCTTTTTATCTTTTCAGATCTACCACTATGGATATGTATGACCCTTTCAGGACACAAGTATTAAATGTGTCACTTAGTGCCAATACAAATGGTCCTTTGGAAGTTCTCTATTTTAATTAAGTGGACAAGTTTTGTCCTTGGAGAGCTCAACATGTACTTGGTTGAATAAATGTTTAATAATTCAACTTTGTCTCTCCTAATCTTATAGCTGCAACCCACAGAAAAGCTTTCTTTTCCTTTACACTGAATACCAAATGAAAAATACTCCATTTTATTTCATTTTTTTTTTCCTTCCTGTCTTTGGGTCCAAGTTCTCAGCCATCCTCTGAGACCACAGAGGAGCCCCACCTCAGGATCCACGTGAGCAGCAGCCCCATGCCAGCTCCACAGGACACAGCCATCAGCTGGCATCCTCCTCAGCTGTCCCTCCAGAGAGCACATCTCAGAGCAATGGCTGCGTGTCTTCCAGTGTCCATCTGCTTCACTGACCATCGCCTTTCCCTCAGTGGTAGAAACGCCATTTCAGCTTGCTTGTGTGAAACTCTCACAGCTTTCCCCGTGGCTTGCTCCTCCTGTCAGTAATTCAAGCCACTGTCCAGCACTTCATTTTTGCATTGCACTTAAAAATCTCTCTTGCTTTTCAAAATTCAGAAGGCAGCTAGGGATGTGAAAGCAGGCTGCGGGTGGGCTGTGGGATGGAAAAGAAACTCAACAGTCTAAAAGTTGTGCATTGCCAGAAGAACTTGCCTCTTGCAACAATGTTTGGTGTGCGTTTAATCTGAACGTACCTGTCAGGCAAGGAAAGGTATCAGTCAGGCATTTTTCCAGCTCATGGTACAATATACAACTATTCCTGATGGCCCTGAGATGTGTGTTGGATCTAGCACTGCAATTTTGTGATGCTGATGTTACTCTGTAAGGTCATACAGTTGCAATCTGAAACAGCCTGGTTGCACAACCTGGTTTTCTAGGAAAATATGGATCCTATGCCCCGCTCCTCCGTGCCATACACACCCACATTTATAAGACACCACAACAGAGATGTCGGCATGTTATAAACCTGGAATGTTTTTGAGGACAAGAGGAGGAGGAGAAATGTGACACAGTGAACAAAGGCTGGGCACTATTTCCTTACATGAGAGGATTATGGGTCTATAAGGGGAAGGAGGATGGCAAAACAGCAGGTCATCAGATTAGAAATTGTCCTCTACAGCATGTGTCCAGGGCTGCTTGCAGCTCAGTGAGACTATACCAGCCTGGCACCTATTACTGTCCTTTTAACTTGAACCAAAGCCCGTGCACAGGCCATCGAGCAGAGGCCGCTCCTTTGCTTCATTGCAGGAGGGTCACTCTGCCCATCTGTACACCCCCCACCTGCCAGCAGGTGCAAAATGCTGCAGCCTTATATAACTTCTATTTTAACTGCCTGCATTTGACATTTGTGAGGCTACAGCATTAGCAACTGTGGTGGAAGTGTTGAGGGATAAGTCCATGAGTAATTCCTGCTTTCTCCCCAGCTTATATCATTTACCTCAGCCTTTGGCTGCTCCTTGCTTGCTTAGAGTTAGCAGATTTCACATGTCTCTCTGCCACAGCCCTCTCTTAGTCAAACTCCCCCTGTGTCCACTGCTGGTGGGTTAGTGTGAAGACAACCCAAGTGCTTTGTAACTGGGGTACAGCAGATGTGTGCTGAAAATTTAAGCTGTTCGAAGAGCAATCCTTGGGCACAGTGCTTTGCCATGGTGCAGCACACACCATGACACGAGCAGTAATGCAGAAACAAACACTTTTAGAGAACAAACACCGAAAATGCTGCCTGTGCAGGGGAGGACTGGATTGCAAATGAGCTGCATCTCTGTTACCTTAGGCTGCACCTACCCTGGAGAAATCCCAGAGTGCAGATGTGCAAACAGCTCTGGCACCCCAGTCTCTGTCAGGGCTTTGGTGAAGCAGGCCCTCACTGTCAGCGTGAGCTGCACGCTTCATCACCCTGTGCCCTCATCTGGAATCTGGGTTTTGGCATTAAAGACAAAAAATATGTTGCTTTTATAGGTCCTCCCCATTGCTTGTTGTCTTTGTGCATGTCTCTAGTGCTGCGAAGGGCTGGAGGACACCATGGGGCTCCCAAAGGGGCATCTCCTGCCCAGAAGAAACTGCCCTGGCTCCCTTGGTGCGAGCTTTGAAGCCCTCCGACAGGTTCGCACTGGCTGAGGAGGTGCTCTCTGGCATCTCTGTGAGCTGTTATAGATCACTTCTCTGGATGAGAAGTAAGAATTCAGAATTAATTCAGGATCCTCTTTTGGGCCATTGTGGAAGCATGGACAGCACAAAGGAGAAAATACTTTCATTGCTCAGACTTTCCTGATGTGACACTGAAAGCTCAGTGCTTGCAGGCCTTATTATGATATTCACTTGGCTTTCTTGGAAGATATTTAATTAATCAGTATAACTTAATACATTTGTATCTCTAAATATAGCTGCACAACTCTTGGGATGCACTTGTGCTACAAAGCCCGCAGTTAACAACCCTCTTTCCATTTAAAACTGTGGTTTCTGGAGTCTGATAACTACAATAATTTTGATTTGCACTTTAAGAAAATGTAAATTTTTTCTGTGCTCCTTCACGTTGTGAAGCAAATTTTCAAAGTATGTCTTGGCTGCACTATGAAAAAGCACAGCTCCAACAAGTATACCTGGTGGTTCCTAAGCTAAGCTCCTGGTTTTATGAGGTTTTATGTGCAATTTTGAATGTGAGTGGCTATGAATAACAATAGTGCTCTTGAGATTTCCCCACTGGGTTGGAATGAGACTCCTTCAAGTCTTTTGTAAAATTTTAACACAGCTCAAAGAAATTATTTCTGGGCAGTATGTGGGCTGCAATATGGGGAACGGGTTCTTTCAGTGTAAACAAGTGAGCATCCTGCCTCAGAAATTACATCCAACCATTTCCAGAGCAGAGGATCTTATAACTGTATTCTTTATGTTCTGATAGGTGAGATCAGGCACCAGAGAATGTATCTGTTTTTCAGTAGAGAGGATCTGAATGATGTAGTTTGAAGAGAAGAGTTAGAGCATAAAAATAGTCTCACTGTGAACTATTCTATAAAACAAGAAAGTTAGACCAACATTCAGAGATACTTGGGGTGAGAAGCATGCAAATCACCCCAGATACCGGTGACTTCAAAGTAATGGCATGAATATGGGTCTCTCAAAAAACGCAGGAGCATCCTTAATATTTTAGTCAGATTTGACTCTATAAAGACTACCTGAGATACAGGCTCTGAGCAAAATGTGTCTAGGGCAATTAGACACATTTCCACACAGCATTTTGGGCCAAATGTTTTAAAATATTTTAAATATCTCATCTTGAAATCGTCAATAGGCAATTCTTCATCAGTGCTTTCAAGACGTCTGAGTTCGCCTGACTAGCTGTTGTGCACACAAACTAATTAAAGCAATGGTATATTCTTGTTTTCCCCAGCTGCTCCTTGGTCTTTCCAGGAAGTGCATTGCAAGTCCAGTGCAGCCAGTTGTGTTAAAAACATCAAGGCCCTGAAGCTGAGCTGCTGTAACAAGTTGATTTGAAGCCTAAATTTTGAAAATATAAAAATAGGCTTTTAGCGGCCTGCCTGAGAGAGGCACAGATATTGTGTGGGCAAGCTGTTCCAGAAGAGGGCTGTGCAATGGTTATTAAGAGCTGTACTTCCATAATAACAGTGCTGGGAGGTTTCCTTAGTACAGAATGGTAAGCAAGGTTCCACTTCTTCCTCACTGAGACCTGGAGGCAGCACTGTGTTTGGTTAGCCCTAGTGCATTGTCCTTTAATAGCTAAGCAATGTACTTCACTTGAAGGATGAATAATAGTGTTTTCTCTCCCTATCCTCCTCCAGCTCCCCCTCCCCACACCACCCCCTTCTTCCTCCCCCCATCACTTTACTCCACTTTGCTTTCAGAATAGCATCTTCCATTGTTGGTTATTGTCATTATCAACCTATTTCCCCAACCACTGCTCTAACAATAATTTCCTAGCTTCTAGGCATTAAGCAAAGATTGCTGCAACATAATTGGTTAATTTAGAGCCTGACTTTGAACAGTATAATTGATTTGAATGTTATTATGTTTTCTCTAGCCACTTCTTTCACTAAAAATCACAACATGGCAAGGCCTGTGAGCCCAGGCATGGGCTCAAGGCTTCTGCAGGCAAAGCCCCCCATTGCTAAGTGGTTACCTTCATTCATGCTCCAGGCACCCCACCTCCAGGGAGGGGCCCCAATGGGCTTCGTACCCCTTCCTTCTTCCACCCCTTGTAGGGTTTTGGGTGCCAGAGAAATCGCAAACCAACTCACTTCTCACATGTCACTGCAGGGATCGGATTTATTGTTGCTCGTAGACGCGAAAATGGACAGCAGCAGAAGTGAGAGCCAGGGCCAAGGTGTCCATGGTGTGACTCCATTTGCCTTCTTATAGTGAGGGGCACAAGTCTCTGCCTCTTGGAGTGTTAGTCAGGGGCCTCTCAGGCACAAGGATAAGCGGCCCCGTTATCATGAGTGTTTGTCTCAAAGGTTCCAGCACCACCCTCACTTTGCCTACCCAAGCACTGTTCTTCACAGCACTGACTTTGCTGCCTGCTTCTGTGTCAAGCTCATCAGTTTTCCACCCAGGGCACTGAGGGCTCTACGAAGGCCCAAGAGGTGGGTGACACCAGTAATGTAAACAGTAGAGTTCGTGATGGGAGGAAGGCCAGAGGACTGAAAAGAAACAATTTTTTCGTCTGCTGATAAATACTGCCATGTGCATATGTATCTCAGAAGCTGATGGGACCAAGGTGACAACTGGCCCATGGCAGCAGGTTGTGGGGTTCAGAGGTACCTCAAAGTGCATGAAGGGTTTTGTTTCGTGGCACAGCGAGCTCATTGCTGTGACACAGCCCACAGAGCCCGCTCTGGGGACACTCTGCAGCAAGCTGGGCTCTAACATCATGGTGGCGTTTCCAGGCATTCAGCTGTGTTGCTGCAGTACCCAGCACAGGAAACACTGCATTGTACCACGATTTCTTATCGGGTGTTGATTCGTTTTGTCTCCTGAAGACAGGCACAGGGCAGGGAGTGCCCTGCAGACACCCTGCGGCCGCTGCCCTGGGCCCCACTGGTGCCTTGTCAGGGCCCTGAAGCAGCAGATGCTCGCCAGAGACCCCCAAAACAAGCTTCCCAGTTCACTCCCAAAAGCTCTCCTTTTCTGTGTACAGCAGCTGCTCTTGACTTTCGTCAGGTATCTTCACCCATTGTTAGAGAATGGAAAGCTTTGGGCTTTTAATTATACAACAGACAATTATAAAAATACCAGCCGGGCAGGATGGCTTCAGCCTGTCCTCACAAGTAGCTCTGAGCTCCCAGTGCCTTCTCAGCTCCTCTAGCTGACTGCAGAGGCTTGTGGAGGTGCTCAGCATGTGTCTCTCCTGACATGGGAAGGGGCCTCTCTGGGACATTCGGGTGGTGGTTCCCCCTGAGACAGACCTGCCCAGTACTAGGTAGTAGCCCAGCATGAGTCACTCAGGCTTCTAAATATTGCCTGTCACGATTCATACATAGTGGATGGGACTTTTGAAGTGGAGGGGAAGGGAAGTGGAGGGGAAGGGAAGTGGAGGGGAAGGGAAGGGAAGGGAAGGGGAGGGAGGGGAGGGAGGGAAGGGAAGGGAAGGGAAGGGAAGGGAAGGGAAGGGAAGGGAAGGGAAGGGAAGGGAAGGGAAGGGAAGGGAAGGGAAGGGAAGGGAAGGGAAGGGAAGGGAAGGGAAGGGAAGGGAAGGGAAGGGAAGGGAAGGGAAGGGAAGGGAAGGGAAGGGAAGGGAAGGGAAGGGAAGGGAAGGGAAGGGAAGGGAAGGGAAGGGAAGGGAAGGGTCTCTATCTGAACATGAAGAGAAACTTCTTCGCTTTGAGGGTGCCAGAGCACTGGAAGAGGCTGCCCAGAGAGGCTGTGGAGTCTCCTTCTCTGGAGACATTCAAAACCTGCCTGGACACATTCCTGTGCGATCTGCTCTGGATGAACCTGCTTTAGCAGGTGGGTTGGACTAGATGATCTCCAGAGGTCCCTTCCAACCCCAACTATTCTGTGATTCTGTGAAAGGGAATACAGCTGTGTTACTGCCTCCTGCTGTAATGCCAAGAAACAACTGCACTAGAAGCAGCAGTGTTGGTACAGATGGCTTCAGGCCCTTGTCCTTCCGCTTGTTTTGGTGAAAAGGAGTGATGTTGCCCAATGTGAAGCTCTAAAATTCAGTCCCTTGAGAGCCACCAACTTCTGGCCTGACAGCAACCTGGGGTCTTATTTCCAAATACATCACAGACAGCAGAGATGGAGACAAGTCACTCCCACATTGCCCAGCAATGCAGGACATTCCCTTGAAAAGTGGGCCACTCCTCAGCTATCAGTATCTCCTGCTGCAGATGTCAGCCTCAGGGTGCATACACCATGCCTGCACTGCTGTCTGCAAATGCCACAAGACAGAAAAACACCTGCCTTGTTTTTTTCCATACCAAACTGCATATATGCAATTTCAGGTAGAGTTCATGTCCTTTATCACATAATGGCCAGGATCGCTGTAGAAATGTTCATAGAAATGTAGTTGCTACAAGGTACATAATAGTTTTTACCTACTCCTCCTCCTTGTCGGTATTCTCTTGTAATAAGTTTATTAATGGTTTGTTGAGTTAGCAGAAAGAATCCAAAATAATGACATTAGCTATTTCCTTGAAGCAGTGTTTTGCTGGAGTAGACTCCAGCAAACTGATGTCCAGGAAACTTTTCCTCCCAATATCTGAATGATTGTTTTTCAGGGGTCAGCTGTGACAACTTCTGTGAACTTTGCTGCTCGCAATCCTCAAATGCCAAGAATATCACAGCCACAAACAGTTCAGTTTTTTGTGGCTCTTCAGCTCTCAGGCTTTTGTAGGAGATGCACTCCTGTGATCCCCTTTAATTGCTTTCCTTTTGGGTTTTGCTCCCAGCTTTTCAGCTTCTCCTTGGTAGCACAAAGCCAAGAAGAGGACGCAGGACCCCAGAGGTGATACTGCTGGGCTCACACAGCACCCCTGCCATAATGCCTCTTTCAAGCCTCTTCCATGTGGCTCAGCTATGCTCATGTCCCCCATTTCCCAAGGCAGAACTGGAAAGGGGTTGATGTAACTCACAAAGTGAGATGATACTTCTCTTTCCCTTGCTGAATAAAGTGACTTCCAAGCATCCAGCCTGACCTTGGCTGTTGCTTTTTAGCACCTCACTACCCAGCAGACCTGCTGCAGCAGCTGTTCCCCACCCCCCCGTTGGTCCTGCTGACATCCAGGTCCTGCAGCCAGTTGGGCCACGTCTCACCTGGTGGTTTTTTCCTCCTGCAACATTGCCTCAGCTGGGTGCAGGAACCTAACAGTGGGTCAGGTGGCTTGTGCCCATCACAGTGCCTTTCCCAGTGCCTGGAAGACTTTAACCCTCCCCGTGTATTCCTCTGTCTTCTCCTCTGTCTTGGTTAGTCATGCTCCCCTATTCACATGCACATTCTCGCCATGTAGCTATTACAATTACGCAGGCTGTAACACACTGAAAGATTTATTTTCCCTCCTCCACAAATATCTAAACTTATCCCTCACTACCTAGTTAATCTGCCTATCAGATCCAAATATCCCCAACATTTGGGGGTGTTTGGGTTTGGGATTCTGATTCAGGCTTATCTAGAGAAAACATTGAAAGGTCACTGTGTTTTACTTCATCCAGCAAATGAAGCTGAAAGCCATTCAGTGCTACTGTGTGAACGTACTGCCTGAAACTAATACCTACCTGCAAACACAGTGTGACTAATTTGGGTCTGAAAAAGTTTTATGTATGTATCATTTCACTTTTAATGTTCTCTTTACTTTTCATCACTTCTTTAAATCCCACTGATGGCAAGATTTCTCACAAGATGATGTCTTAGCATTTTCTCTCAGTGATGTTGACTTCCTAATGGCAGCGGGGGAATAAACCAGTAGATTAAACTGTCCAATCAATTGCCCTCCTGCCTGTATTATGTGCATTACTTCCCACCGTACATATTCAACATTACGTGCTATGATCATTAACACAGTGGGTGCTGTTAGACAATGAAAGCCAGAAGCATGCTAATAAAAAGTTTAATGAATAACATGATATCCTTTCCAATAGCTACAGAAAAGCTGTTTTAGGGAAATAGGAACTGTGTGTTGTGGCACATTTTACATGAAATAGGGTTGTCTGCACTAATAAGCAAATATTCCTTTATCATGGCACTCGTGCTGAAACACCGGCCCAGGGAGAAAGAGTTTGAGGGAAATGTCCCCTTGAACCATAGAGGTGGACAAAGCAGATATTACATCCCAGCAGCTTGCTTTCTATGTTATACAGCTTAACTGCTCAGCAGGACACTAATGCCAAGAAATTTAACAAGCATTTTTTCCAGTTTCAGCACTGCCAGGTTGCTGAGCCACAGCGTCACTCTTTGCTTCCTAAATTTGCCATTCAAATCTTACCTGCTGCTCTCCTCTGCTTTGTGAAACAGGGCACAAAGCTGCACTTCTTCCCAAAGAGAGGATCTGCCTGGCAGTTGTTATGAAAGGGCCACTGACATCCAGTCTGAACTCCTCTTTTCTTAGTTTCACTTATTTATTTATGTTTGCCTTGAATTTGCTAGTTAATTCCCTTTATCTACATTATTTATAGGGTTTCTGTATTTCAAGAATGTTTCTTTGTTCCCAGGGTGGACTTGTCTCTTAATCTAACTAATCTAATATGTTCTGAAGTCTTTTCATTCTTCCTCATAAATCAGACTTTGGATCTTGATGAATCCATTTGGTGCACTGATCTGAATTCTCTCCCGTTTATCAGATCTTCTTCATCTGATGCAGAAATGAACAGGCTATTCCACTTGTGACTTTGAAAAGATTATATCTATATATTCCAGCCTCATTACATGTTGCACTAACTATTTTACCTTGCTATCCTGCATTGCAAATACAGTCCCCTAAGATTCTTTCCAAATCATTTCTTCGCAGGTTTATCTGATTTTGCATGTCTTAGACTGTTCTTTCCCCTTGTGAATTAGGACAGGTTTTCATTTTCACTGGGTTTTATTCCATAAATGGTATCTCATTCTCTCACTTTCTCTCTATATTTTTTATCTGGGTAAGTTATTTCCTACTTTTTTCGTGTATTTTTTCTATTAGTAATTTCTCTCAATTTAATGTATCTGTGACTTTCATTAATATGTTCGTTATCCTTTATTTTAGATAATTAGTAAAAGCATCAAAGAACAGATGCAAGTTATTTAACAAATGTCTCTGCTAGTGTCCCTGCTGACCTGTAAGTTCTTACTTCGACCACTTGTTTATTATGTTTAATTTTATATTTAAAAGACGTGGTCATCTCTCAACCCTAGTAAATTATGCTGAGATGAAGATTCAATGGACACTCTCATAAAACACTCTACAAATAACAATAAATATAACAGTAGGAAGAAGTCATATGAGATGACCAGTGCAGTCTGTTTTGTCTGTTGAGCCTGTATTACATGTTTTCCCAGAGCTGTTTGTTTTGTAATTTTGGTGTCACCTATTAACCTTGACAAAAGAAGGGTGCTCAGAAAGAGATGAAATTTCTGTGCTTTGCATTCCTTCTGTGACAAAACTACTACAGACTGCTGGAAACTCAAAATTAGCTTTTCTGGCTTCAGAAGCTCAGCCATTTCATGATTATTTGTATTTCCAATGAAATAAGTCAAAAATCTGGCACAATGATGACTGCATATGTAAACCATTCCCATGAAAGTTAAAATCCTGGGTTTTGCGGCATGAATCATGGTCCTGTTTTATGAATAATTCAGTTATTCCAATAACTTCTTGGGAAATCATTGATTCCCTCTCTATTTTTCCCTGTTTCGAATCTTATATACAAGAATAATAATTACCAGAAAAATGGATGCACTGTGAGCATGCTGTCCCAGAACTACCAAAAAAAAGGGGTCATGAAATCCAAGTGCTTCAAGAGGAAGAAATTTTCCCTGTTTCCCCAGTTACCTTTGTATTTTCCTAACTGGTGGATAAGCAGTTACTCTTACATCTCTCTAGCTTCTCTCTTTGTGTTTTGTGGTGCTCCCTGCTTATGACATGCTAGCCTTCATGCTACCAGAAATGCTCTCCATGGCTTTCAAGACCTGCATGCTTGCACAGAGAGTGGCTGCTCCTCTCCTGGTTTTCTTACCATAACCTGGCCAGAGCAGGAAACCAGATCTCATCTGAAAATCCTATGTGGCTTTTACTGATCTTTAACCTTCTAGAAAGCCTTGGGCTATGCCAGATTTGTAAGGTTTACATCAGTGGTATAGAGAGTTTATTGGTCAACACTACTAGAGCTCAGTTGGGTTTCGTTGACTCTTGCTGTTTAGTGGGAGGAAGACACTCCCAGACCCTTAAGATATTCCCCCTTCTCAACCCCAATACTGAAGGACTTCTGTAAAATCTCTAGGTCTTTGCAAATCAATTCCTTATCTGTATTTCTTTTAATGATGTTTTTTCTCTCTGCTCACTTAGAAACAGCCTAAAATAGCCTACACACCTCACATAACCATAGTTAGCTTATTTAGAGATCACACCTGTGTTTTGTGTAAACAGAGTACCTATACTATACCTTTCCTTTGTCTACCGCTTTCTTTGTGATGAAAGATTTTTCTATGCAGCTGTTCAGCATCTCAACCATCCTCCATTCACCATTCATTTCAGATCCCTCACAATTTGTAAGTGGCATTGCAAAATTGCTCACCCCAATACTGTAAAAAAGATGGTTTAAAGTCCATAAAGCTCTCAGCTGAATAATCCCTTCCTTTATAGACAGTTGTAGTGGTGGTAGCTTTGTAAGGCCTAAAACAGCATCAAATATTTCCAAAGCAGACCTGATTTCTTTCTGTAAAACCAAGCTCATAACAAAAATCAAAAATCCAGTGTGAGAAGTACCTTGAATTAAACTAAGATAAACAATTACACTGAAAAAATGGTTTTCTGGCATATGACCAGCAGTATACAACTAAAGTGGTCTAGTGGCTGTCAGTATACATACAATTTTTCACCCTATAATTACATAGACTACATGGATTGGTCTGGAAAAAAAAAAAAATCACCCAACAACAACTGTTCTCACTCAACTCAATGAATATTTCCTTCTGAACAAAGATTACTAAGTGATAGTGCATCATTCATAATTTTGCTAGTGACATTTGAAATTTGTGCTGGTTTCCCCCTGGTAAGGAGCAAAGCAAATCAATCCCAAATGCTGAGTGATGAGTAACAATTCCTTTTAGGAACAAAGTTGTCATATGCCAGTACATATGCCAGCAATTTCTTAATATCTCTATTAATTATACAGGCACCAATGACAGTTCACTGAATTTTATTGTTCAGTAATCTCCACATCCAGAATTTAGAATCATAAAATCATTATGGTTGGAAAAGACCTTTAAGGTCATTTAGTCCAACCATTAACCTAACACTGTCAAGTCCACCTCTAAACCATGTCCCTAAGAACCTCATCTACATGCCTTTTAAACACCTTGAGGGATGATGACTCCACCGCTTCCCTGGGCAGCCTTCTCCAATGCCTGATAACCCTTTCCATGAAGAAATTTTTCCCAATACCCAATCTAAACCTTCCCTGGTGTAACTTGAGGCCATTTCCTCTTGTCCTGTCACTTGCTACTTGGAAGAAGAGATCAACACCCTCCATGCTACAACCTCCTTTCAGGTAGTTGCAGACAGCGATCAGGTCTCCCCTCAGCCTACTTTTCTCCAGGCTAAACAGCCCCAGTTCCCTCAGCTGCTCCTCATCAGACTTGTGCTCCAGACCCCTCACCAGCTTTGTTGCCCTCCTCTGAACTTGCTTGAGCACCTCAATGTCTTTCTCGTAGTGAGGGACCCAAAACTGAAGAGACAATTCAAGGTGGGGCCTCACCAGTATCAAGTACAGTGGCACAATCACTTCTCCAGTCCTGCTGGCCACACTATTCCTGATACAAGGCAGGATGCTGTTGGCCTTTTTGGCCACCTGGGTACACTGCTGGCTCATGTGCAGCCAACTGTCAATCAACACTCCGAGATCCTTTTCCTCCAGGCAGCTTTCCAGCCACTCTTGCCTGAGCCTATAGCGCTGCCTGGGGTTTTTGTGACGCACGTGCAGGACCCAGCCCTTGGCCTTGTTAAACCTCATACAGCTGGCCTCATCCCATTGACCCGATTGGTCCAGATCCCTCTGTAGAACCTTCCTACCCTGAGATGGTTTAATTATTTTTAAGCAAACTTTACACAGGAAGATGAGACTAAACAACAAAAACTCAAGAGTACTCCATCAATTAAAACTACAATGAAATCTCACTATTATACAGCACTAGTGGAAAAAGTTAAAAGAAAGCTTCATCTTAGATTTGAAAATTATTTTTAAGTTATGTAAGTCATGTTTTGTAACACAGAACCCTTAAAATTATTTCCACATCATACTGAGAAAAAAAAAAATAGGTACCATAAAATGACAAGCACCTGGCAGTTGCAACCCCCAAGGAGCCTTCTGGATCATGGTCATAATGACCACGGCCAGATCCAGCTAGGCCATAGAACGGGGTGAAGACCTCCTTCGAGTGGTCTTCTCAGAGCAGTGGGTCTGTGAACAGAGCCCTTCCCTTATGTCAGGGACACTGCCTAAGGAGAGTGAGCCCTTACCCACCCCAGGCAAGCAATTATTTCTTCCGGGTACCCTTGAGTGAGAGAAGTCTCTTCTTTTTTTTGAATGAGTGATGCACATTGTGGATCATCATTCTTGTTTGGTTGTATGGTAATAATATCCTCAACTGCTGTATCGAACCTGCAGTTTATTAAACATTGCCAGGCTGCTGAATAATTTTGGATAAACCCCGTTTCTAGGTGGTTCCCCGCTAAACAGTTCTGGTGAGAATAAAGTCTGGTTGGAGCTTATCGCCTGCTGAAATTGATTTCTGGTGTGCCTCCGTGACACCTATAATACATTCTCCTAAGAAGAGTTTCTGAGGTTTATTGACACTTTCTTCTCTTTCCCTTACCACAAAACAGAAGCAAAATTTTAATTGCTCTAGAAGAGGAAAATCGGAGAACAGCTTTGTTTCCACTAGATTGAAAAAAATAACTCCCCGTAAGTCACTTTGAACAAAGCATGATGGCTTGCAGTACAGATGGGATTTCAAATAGTTTGGTCTGTGCTCTGCTTCTTTACAGCCTTGGAGTTTTGAGCCCATTGCAAGGGCTATGGTGACAACCCTGAGGAGGCTGACACACCCTTTGGGATACCCAAAGCTGACCACAACTTTGCCATGCCTGTGCTCTGGATGGACCAGCTCTGCCTGAGCTTCTTGGCTATGGATCTGGAATTGTCTTGATGTGCTGATGCTTTGCTCAACATCATTTCTACTCCAGTGCTGGTGCTGCTCTGACTCTTGGGTGAGCCCTCACCTGCTCTGGCTTGCAGATGAGCCTTGTCCTCAAGCTCCCGCTTGCCTTCCTGAAAGCCTGCCATGCATCCTCAAACCCTCACCCCAGTCATGTCTCCACTGACTGCTCTGGTGGCAGGAGCCTCTTGGAAGCCTGAGAGCAGCAGGCCCAGGGCAGTCCTGCACACCATCGCCTCTGCCTGTGTTGGGTCCTGCCTCCCTGCTTGCTCTGCCCAGCACGCCTTACCCCTAGGTTGCTGGGGACATTGGGAAACAAAATGGCACTGTAAGATGAAGAACTAGCTGGAAAAACATCCACACTGCACATAGACCGGTCTAAACCTTGTACTGAGCTTGGCTCCCAGCTCCACACAGCTTAATGACTGATTTGATGGGAAATCTGTATTGTAACCACCTGCCTCTGAGGTGCCATCTCACTCACCTAGAGGCTGCCTTGAGAACGCAAGTGCTCTCTTTTGCCTACAATTTTTTTATTGGTCCCATGCTCTCCTTTTTGAAAATAATAAGATATTTAATCTATAAGAAAGAAAATAAGTGGAAACACATTCACTAAAACTCCAGGGGCTGGCATGCTTCATCTTGTATGTTGTTGGATGACATTTCCCTACTTACCTACACTGTGGATCTCTCTGGTAGCATGCAGCAACCTCACCTTTTCTCTTTCAAATTTGAAATCCTCCTCTGGATGCAGGGTGCAACTACTGGGTAATATGCACTTGGATAGCATTTTCTGGCAGATCCGGCTAAAAGGGTCTGCAAACGTCAAGTCAGAAGCAGATGTAGGACCTCAGCACGTGCTTTAAAATGTGGTGCATGTGCAAGTGCTCCGCTGACCTGGACACAGGGGAAGGAGAGTAACGATGACAGAAAGCAAGAGTTTTTGAATGCATTTGGTAACTTTGCATTGCACTGTGTCACTCTACACACAGGAATTGCTGGTAGATTCGTCACTCCCGCAGATGGTGTTGTGAGCTGCTCAGAGGCACTCTGTGGGCAGCTGCTGCCTCTCAGAGCTCCTCCATTAACTCTTGAAGACCTGCAGTGAGCAGCTTTGGAAGTTACCAGTCAATTTGCTGTATCAGTTGCCCTGGCAGTCTGATAAATACAATGGTGAAAACAGAAGTAGGGAATCCAGGAGGGATTCTGAAACAGGCAGGCAAATTACCTGTCAGCAGGTTTCTAACTCCTATTGTAGAACAGAGGACCTCTGCAATGGAAAAGTGACCTAATTATTAAACACTGCTCTCAAAGGCTCTCCTGTTTGCTCTTTAATGCCTTTTGGGTGAATTCTGCTTTAAAGTTATTTTCTTTCTATTTTCTTGAATCACTACTCTGACTTCATGCTTATGCCAATAGCCCTGGGACTCTGTCTATACTGAGTCTGGGTATCTTTCTTTCCCCTCTCCCCAAGCCAACCATGTTCAAACACAGTGCTTGTGGAGAGGTACTAATGTGTTTTCCCCAGCCTCTTCAGACATGATTTAAGAGCTGGTAGTTGAAAGCATAATGCAGAAAAATGCATTTGCAAAAGCAGACATTTTTCTTTTTTTTTTATTTTTAATTGGATCTAATTTTCTCTGAGAAACATAGCCAGGGCTCATTTTACTTTGTGCATACTTGGTTATAGCTGAGTTACAGTTTAATACTAGGTGTGTTGTATCTTTTTTTTCTTTTCTTTTTTTTTTTTAATTCCCAGTTCACCACTGTTTAAGGGCCTGAGATGGCTTTTCTTCAGACTTTACCTGGGTCACCTAATGTCCTTTCCACCCATGGATCAGTAATGTGAGTAATGTGTGCTACATAATGAAACTACAAGTGGTTAAGGTTCCATTTGGAAGATGGTGCTTTCCATTTTAGAGATAAGATATTTTCCTGACTTTTCACTGGCAGTCCAAGATTTCCTGTAATATCCAGCTCTTTGGACATTTTGTGCTTTCTTTTGATTAACTCTTTCGGACCATACATTTTTCTGTCTGTAACTGTAGTTTACTGTTCAACTAATATCTTGTTATTCAGTCTTCTGCAGAAGAATGCTATTTTATGGTCAAGTTTGCAATTTTCATAAATTAAATAACATATTCTTATTCCACTGAAAGCTTGGCACTCAATTATTTTCTTTCATTCTGCACCTTTGGCTGTGCCAACACTATTTTTTGTCGGGATGAAGCTCTTGCGCTTTCCAGCCACTGTTGCTCCTACCAATTCTCCAGCATCCTGATACTTTCTACTGAGGGTTCAAACCAAGTGGCCACTTAATGACATTTGTTTTGGTGATCTTTATTATTTTCATACCTGCCTTTAGCCTCACTGATTCTTTCCACATCCAGCCAGACAATGTGTTGGTGATTCACTACCATCTTATTAGGGCTAATCCAATGGACTGAATATAGCTAAGGCTATGCTGCAGCTTGGCTCACTGCCTAATAGAGCACAAGCACCTTGTGTTGCCACAAGCAAATAACTTATGATGAAGAAAATATGACACCTGTATGTTTAGGTGTCTAAATCCCAGCATGAAATCCATCAGCTTTAATCCTTAACTCAGCCTTTACTGAAACTCTTTGTGAAGGGAACAGGTCTGTGGTGAAAAGTTAAGCTGCAAATGTTGTTTTAACACTTTCCCTGAGACTATTTTGATCCAGGTTCTTGAATATGTTCAGCCTAGAATAGAATAGGTTGAACGTGCATATTAAACACTTTCTAATGTAAAGTGGAACAGTTTGGAGTGTGTGCCATCTGTACAGCCTAGCCTGAGAAGTGATGGAGAAATATCTCGTTGCAGTCCCTGTTTCTGTGGAACTGTTAATCAGACTTGCCTGACTCTATGTGAATTTCCCATGGTGACCTCATTAGACACGCACTTCCACTGTCCTTTTTAAGGTGCCTACATGCCATATATGTGAGCAGATATTTCTTATTTGGTAGCTAACAACCCATAATTTGTATGCAAGAAAGAGGTACTACAAAACATTTGCAGATAAAAATTATTTTCTTGTGTGCCGTAATAAATTGCATGTGTTTGTATCACAAATAATGCAGTGCCAGGGAGGGCGCCTTAAGTATATTTTCACACCAGTACCTTTTGTTTACATGGGTATCTTTTGTTTGATAATGTTTGAGAGGATGTTATTCTGGGGAAAAAATATTTGGTTTGTTTGTTTTTGTTAGTAATTTACTGAGTTGATTTGCTTCCTTCATATCAACATGTTCATAGCTGGGCAACTGCCATATTATTATAAATTAAATTCAGTAGAAGATGAAAAAACATTTGGATGAGTGTTGCTTATATATGCAGAACATATAACAATCTTGAGCTTTATTATGTTGCATTGTTTTAATTGATATTGCAGTTTCTTTTTCCCCACTGACAAGCAAGTTGCTAGATGATGCAGTAGTGCAAGAGTTAAGCCTGTCCAGTGATGGGACTCTGGTACATGATGTTCCTTCGATTTGCCAAGGTGTTTTCTCTCTAGAGCTTCAAGTCAGGGAGCAGACTAACAGCTGGCAGATTGACGGTGGCACGAATTCCTAGTCAGACAACCAGGACCCTCAGCCCCAGCTGTGGGAGGTCTTCTTTTCCCCCACAATGTGCTTCCCCCCAAGGAGAACAACCTGTAAATGAACTGGGGCTGGGGGGAGCCGGGGGAGCTGGTCATGTGGAATTGATTAATTTGGTGCTTGAAAGTTGTGCAGAGTGTAGAGAAATAGGAAGGTTTTAGAAGGGGGAGCAGCACAATGGAAAACACAGAGAATTGGTATAATTCCCTAATAAAGGTTCAGAAAAACCTGGTTACTTCAGTGGGATTGGAGCAGAGCATATTTTTCTCAAAAACAGAAAATTAAATGAGAACTAGCACATTTTGTAATACCATAAATTAAAAAAAAAAAAAAAAAAAAGGTAAACATCTTTCTTTTAAATAGAAATTATACTTAACTTTGAACCTCAAGTCTTTGCAGTAACTTCTTCAGCACCTCCACGTCTCCTGTAGCTCAAGGACGTTGTGTGGCATATGATGAGCAAAGAATGTCTTTGGTTTAGAGTTAGGATAAGGGTTAGGGTCATGGTTTAGGGTTAGCACAAATAGGGTTAGGGTCATTAGAGTTCGGGTTAGGGATTAGGGTTAGGGTTTTGGCCAATAGAGTTAGGGTTAGGGCTATTGCATTTAGCATTAGGGTCATTAGGGTTAGGGTAAGGGTTTGGGTTAGTGCCATTAGGGTTGGGTTTATGTTTAGGGCTGTTAGGGTTAGGGCCAGCAGAGATATGGTCATTAGGGTTATGACCATTGGAGTGTTAGGTTTAGGGCCATTAGGGTTAGTGTTAAGAATAGGCTAAGGTTTTTGTTAGGGTTAGGGCCATTAGGATTAGGGTGAGAAACGTTAGGCTCGGGGTTAAGATTAGGTTTGGGACCATTAAAATTAGGATTAGGGTTAAGTGTTAGGGTTAGGTTTAGAGTTAGGGGTTACAGTTAGGGTTATGTACATGAGGGTTATGCCCATTAGGGATGGGGTTAGGGTTTAGGTTAGAGTTAAGTTTAGGGTTGGGGCCATTAGGTTTAGAGTTAGACATAAATTGTCACATGAGCAAATCATTTAACTGTTTCTTTTCTGTTCGGTGGTGAGTGGATTCAAGGACAGAAGATATTACAGCAATGTACATAGCTAACAAATACAACACTGAAGCCAAGAAAAGCACATTGCTTCCCGAACCCTGATATTTGTTTCAAAAGCTCTTCAGTAACTTCAACTTGCACAAAGAAGCTGAAAATGGTACTAGTAATCTAAAGTCTTTTGAGAGACCCATTCAAATTCATTAAGCCCACTGACCTCTTGTTTGTTGATTTATGTAGGCTGCATGCTCATTACCTATAGAAGTCTGGTGTTTCCAATGCTATTTAATTTATTGTTTCTCATGGCAAACAGGCTGGGGTAAGAAAAGCTTCAGGGCCAGCTCTCAGTGCAGTCTTTATAATGTGGTTTTTCTAACAGAGTGCTGTGCATGTTCTGAACAAAGGCTCTCTTACTTCTGCATCAAGTGCTGTGACAGTCTGAATGGTGCCACAGGCATCAAGATGAAGAGTGCTTTTCTGTATCCTTTTATGCACAGAATGGAAAATATCAACCTCTGTTCTAACTCAGGGAGTCCTCCAGCCATCCTCTAGCAGGTCCCCAGGACACTGGTCACCCCACAATCTGCAGTGCACCCAGGCTGGCATCAGACTAGCCCTTCTGTGGCAGCTGTGCTCTGCTTGGCTATGTCTGTGCTAGCATTGCAGTTCTGATTAGGACCGTGCTTTTGGAAAGAGTTTCTTAATTTTCCTCATTTACTGTGCTTTGGTTCACAACGCTTGACCTAGGGTCCTTCTGCAGGAGTTAAACTGAAAGATGTGCTTCAGCTGCTAATGGGCGCTGAGTCCCTGGGAACACACCACAGCTACTCAGAAGGAAAAACTCCTGAAATACAAAGGGTGCAGATCACAGAATCACAGACTAGTTGGGGTTGGAAGGGGCCTCTGGAGAGCAGCTAGTCCAGCCTAGTTGCTTCAGATGTTGGGCCTTCAGCACCATTTTGCTCCTAACGTAGACAATAGCCATCATTCACCATTTGGGTTCTGATCCATTTTGTACCCAAAGTGTTGCAACCTGTGCAAAGCAAGCTGAATAATACATAAACTCTACCTATCTGGATGTATGTCTATGGAGGAAGTTAGTGTCAAGTTAGTTGGTGAGTGGGACTGTAAACTTACTGTACTCTAACTCCTTCTGTAGCCCACTTCTAATTGTAGTTTATTCTTCCCTGAAAACGGTATATTCTCCTTCAGTGAGAATTTAGAAGCTCCTTTACAGCACGTTAAGTTTCCCATGCTCATAAGCCTCCAGATGACAGGAGTGATGGATGATTAAATATTAATCTGAATCAACTTTTGGAGTGGTTTTGTTAAATTGTTTTAAATTTGTGTGTATTGACATTCAGAATTAAAGGAGATGTACTTTGGATTTTTTTCAAAATGAACTACAATCTACTGAGAAAACCTTAGTTCTGAATGAGAGAGTCAACACAGAAGCTTAGCTTGGTTTAATGGTCCATTTAAAAAATCTGAAACTAGTTAATTTGGATTAATTTTTTTCTGAGAACCACAGGGTAGCTAAACCCCACAGAGATCATCCAGATCATTCTTCTCTTGTTGTCCTTGATTTTCAGCCAAATGGCTTAGAAGAACCCTTCAGACCACAAAGCCTGTAATGCAGCAAATATAATACTTTTATGTGTGATGCTGAATTTACACAATGAATTGTATTTAAGAAGCATTAACTCTCAAGGTTGAAATTTTGCCCAAACCAGGACAGGATCAAGCTTAACACTGCCAGATTCTTATTCTATTTGCTTGGCTGCTTGACCGTGTCTTTATTCAGTAAGCATGGTTTCATCTCAGAGCCTTGGGTGCATATGTTTGCTTTGAGACACAAAACTTAATTTTGAAATTGCTTACAGTTTAGGCTCTGTATTTCTTCCCATTTATAGGATGTTTACTGTTTTGGTATTCTGAGTGGGCAAATCCTAACACTAGCAAAATATTTTTTCAGCCTGAGCTTGGCTGCTGGGATTTGTTATACCAGCACAGAGGTGGACATATGTTGATTTTTACATCCAAATCCTTTGCAGAAAAGTAATTTTTGAAGATGTGGAGTGGTCTACAATCACGACAGTATTGCAGTACACCGTCAGCCACCCGGCTTTGGTGGCTTGGTCAGATCTCCACACAGGGAGAGATTACAGTGTAAGTTTGCATCTGCTCTGGAAAAAGTACTTGAAATCTAACTATACCTGTTCTCATAAGGTTCCTGTTTTGATAGATGCTTTTAATATGTATACCTGGGTCTCTTTTTCAAATCGAAGAACTGAGCAGCTCACAGTTTCTTGCTTGGCAGAGTTACTTTCCCCTCCAGCACCCTGTGACTCTGGAGATAAACACCTTCATACATAATGAGTTTAATGAGGTTTCTGTTTCAAGGTAGATATACATATACTTCCTTAAAACTGAGTTTAGCTTTAATTGGAAGGAGGTCTGTATGCTGTTTCTTACAACTGTGCTCCTGCAATTGGATACAAGAGATTATAGAGACCCGAATTCATTGCTGTGACTCTCTGCTAAGTTGCAGTAACATAACCTGATGCCTAATAAAAATGAAATACCAGAGCTGTAACTCAGAACAATATTATTTCTTCACCAAAAGGATAAGGGAGTGTTTATAAGCCATCACCACAGTAGCTCTATGATGTCTTCTGTGACTTCCTTAATTTCCTTTGTTTATTTAACTCTTGTGATTTTCTAACCTGGTAATTTTGCCTGAAATAATTTGAAAAATTTGTTTTAATATAAAAAGTACAACCTGCTTGCAGCAGGTTATATAATTTCTATATATAGTTTCCAGAAAACTCTAAGCTCTCTTTCTTATATGAAAGAACATTAATACACATAAAATGTTCTATTTATATAATATACACACAGAGCCACTGTTATAATAGATAATCATTATTTTGCACATGCACATGGCCACTTTACTCACAAATAATTTGAGGGGAAAAATACCGTATTTTCTCCACTTGCTGCCATTGATAAAATTATATTATCCTTCCACACTGCATTGCTATCTGCAGTATAATTTCTTAACTTTGAGAACTTTGTTCGCATCAGCTGCCCTGAATGGAATTGGTTGCAGTCACATAAATAGAAGTTCAGCTTAATTATTTTCCTGTTTGAAAAATCACTCTTACCTGAAGCAAGCAATGCTTCATTTCCCTTTCTTGTTTTTCCCCCATCCTTTTTGCTCCCTACAGTTACAAAAATAATTATCTCCTTGACAGGTATCAAAATTTTGCTATCTGCCTCTCTCTCCTTTCAAAAGCAGACTCACCAATACCTTGTGACAATCAATCAAAAATATCACAATAATAGATTTCAACACAGTCTTCACAGACACATTCACTTACCCATCTCTGGGATTTCTGTCTGCTATAAGAGCTGAGGATGGGGAGTCAGGCTTCCAGGGGTTTCCTTTTATCCCTGCCACCAATTCTAAGCAGCGAGTTTCTATACCCATCTCCACGGTCTACACACACCCTAGGTGCCCAAAATTCATGGTCACCATCACCTTCAGTCCCTTTTTGTGATTCCTCTTTTTACATGAGAATAACACATAAACCAGCTTCTGCCTGATGCCACAGTCTCTATGCACGTTCCCTGCAAAGGCTTCCAGTTCACCACTCGGTCCCTTCCAGGCAGATGAAGACAACTCTTTTATAACGCAGTTTGAAGCTAAAACAACATGGCTGACTGAGAAACCAGGGTGAAACTACAAAATTACAACTTTAGTACAGGTTCTTACTGCCTACAGCCATGTTCTGTTTCTTTGGTCGTCAGTAAAGTGGCAGCTCAGTTTCTGTGAAACACATGTACCAATACATACATAAACCCTAATCCCTAGTACTACTTATCCCAACGGAGTCCCAAGAAGATGAATAGATTCGAAGAGTGCTTTTTGACACCAAGCTGAGACATTTTACTCACCTGTAAAATCTCTTCTGGATTAGATGGCACAAATCCTGAACAACATTCATCATGGCAGTAGTAACAACTGAGATTATAAAATAATACAAATAAATACACAAAAAGCAATGTTAAGGGCCACAGCTCTAAGATAACAGTCCAGCTTTCCTCAGCTTTTGGATAAAAGAGCTTAAAGTATTGCACTTTAGTTGCTTTTTTTGCTTTATGAAAGTACCTTTCAGAAAGCACTGAAAGCATCTAAAGTGTAAGTGCTTTTAAGTTTATTACTCTTTTAAAAAATTAGAACATATTTAAGAAATCTTAAACTAATTGAACAAGTTAAACTGGTATGTGCCCTGACTTCTGTTTGCCCTGTCGCTGCCATTGTAACTGCCATCTGTGGAACAGAAACTATGGCAACACTAGTGGGATGGATCAGGAAGAAACGGGTAAACACACCTGCAAGGCATTTAATCATATTCCCTTTGACATAACTGGGACTTGGGGTGGTAATTTCATTTGGAGGAGGACCAGATCCAGCTAGAAGCTGGCATTTTTAAACTGGAAGAGGGATGAGGCTGCACCCACACTCCCATGTAAAGAGTGCTCCTTGCAGAAAACCATAGAAATGTCTTTTTAATTGCAGCAGGAAACCTTGACTGTAAACAAAACTTGATTCCGTTTACACCAGGCAAGCCTGGGAACAAGAGCAATAAGGAACAGTAGTTATCCCACTCTTCTACAGGCACGGGCATGAAACAAAGCTGCCATTTTACCTTTTGTGGCCCAGTTTTGCTTCTATGGTCTTCAGAAGAATTGGAAGGGGGTCTCTAGCCTTACTGTGGGTGCTGCATGAAGTAGAGAATGGCACACATGAGATGGCCTACAAGGAACACAAGCACAAAGCAGCAGAAAGGCAATATCACTGTGTGGAGAAGGCTGAAGCTGGAAACCCAACTTTCAACATCAGTTCTGCCAAGAATGTACAAATATAAAATAATGAAATCACAGAATCAATTTAGTTGGAAAAGACCTTCAAGATCACGGAGCCCAACTATTAACCTAACACTGCCAATTTCACCTCTAAACCATGTCCCAAAGAAGCCCATCTACATGTCTTTTAAACACCTCCAGGGATGGTGACTCCACCATGTGCCTGGGTAGCCTTTTCCAATGACTGACAACCCTTTCCATCAAGAAATTTTTCCTAATACCCAATCTAAACCTTCTCTTGTGCAACTTGAGGCCATTTCCTCTCATCCTATCAATTGTTGCCTGGGAGAAGAGACCAACGCCCTCCATGTTACAACCTCCTTTCAGGTAGTTGCAGACAGCAATCAGGTCTCCCCTCAGCCTCCTTTTCTCCAGGCTAAACAGCCCCAGTTCCCTCAGCTGCTCCTTATCAGACTTGTGCTCCAGACCCTTCACCAGCTTCGTTGCCCTTCTCTGAACTGTTTCCAGCACCTCAATGTCTTTACTGTGATGAGAAGACCAAAACTGAACACAGAATTCAAGGTGGGGCCCCATCACTGTGGAGTTCAGAGGGACGATCTCTTCCCTAGTCCTGCTGGCCACACCAGTTCTGATACAAGCCAGGATGCTTATTGGCCTTCTTGGCCACCTGGGCACACTGCTGGCTCATAGGATCCTGTCCAAATCAGTTAACTGCTCCATGGAACGTTTTCTCCAACTGTTTGAAGAAGTGGAATTGCATTATTTTTGAGGGTGTCCTGGACACCATAAACAGCATTCTGCTGTTGAACTTCACTGTCAAGATGGAATTACACCTGTGCGGTCATGCTCACTATTCTATTCAATTCAGCTAACCAGGCACAGTAGAGCTTCACTCAGTGCAAGCCAAAAAGTAACCTCTGAGGTTAATAGTACCACATCAATATGTGATGGGCTCCTAATGTCCATAGCCTTGTCAAATTACTGGTTAGGAGTTAGAGTGAAAAAAATAAATAGGAAAGGTATATTCTGGTAGTTTTTAATGTAGAACATTTTGATAAAATGCAAGCTGTAAACAGGTGAAGCTAAAAGGGTAAATAAACAAAAGAAAAGGCGCAGAAAAGTAAATGTGTAAAAATCTCATGCCAGTGGAAATATGTTTCAGACTACATCTGCTTTCAATAAAAAGATCTTGCTTTATGAGAAAGGTAAGTGGTTTCAAATGGTTCTTTAGTCTTTCTAAAAACATGGTCAGATATCGCCATGTCTGTCTCACTTCTGCAGCTTTCAGTGGGAGAGCTGAGGAGTGTGATTAATGGAAAGCATGCAAGAAGCAGTGTCAATACAGAGTTAAGAAGGACATAAGCAAGGTTGAATGGGTGCTCCTGTTTGTTTGTCTTTTCATAATGCAAGAACAAGAGAATAGGAAATGAAATTAGAAGGCAATATGTTTTGATCAACATTTACTTCGTCAACGTTACCCTAAAAATCAACTAGTTCAAGAGCAATGAAATGTTGCTTGAAACTTGACAGATTTTGCAGTGATTGTAAACAATAATCAGTAAAAGCATGAAACGCAGATGTACATACCATAACAACCTCATCTATATTTACAGATAGTACCAACAAAACAAAAATATGGGGATAGAGAACATCTTGCAGCAGACCTGCAACCCACTGGCTTCTTTTGCCAGGCTTCTGTAAGTGATTATCCTCATAGCTGGTCACTCCAGATAAGGTTTGCTGTTTTCTTTGACACAGGTAGTGTTGGCTTCTTGCAGAGACAAGTGGTTGCCTGGGATTGGCAGTCTTTATAATTTGACCTGACATTCTTGCAGCTGATCCACTAACTGAGAAAAGACGCTAATTAATACATACATAATCTTTGCTTCAGTCTTAAGAGGCAAAAATCATGACAGACGTCAGAACTAGCCGAAAGTTTTCCCAAGGTGGGGGAATTAAATACTAAAAGAAATTTGAGTGTATGCCAGAATACACGGTAAATAAATGAAAATACATAAAGGCTGACAAAAATCTGAAGCCAGATTTTTAAGAAACTGGCAAGAGATAAAGGAGGAATCTCAGGAAATGTATTTCAATCCTTGCAAATAAGTTGCAACTTGATGTATTATGGGGGGCACAGTGGGGGGCAAGGGGGGTTAAAACCATAAAAGTGTGACGCTTTCTGTTTGTGTGGTAGAGCGGCATCCTCCAGTGGTGTACGTCGGGCAGACCCTGAACACGCACTAGAATCAAAAGGCTTCAGATTTTCCCCAGACCCTGTTCCCAGACGGGTGACATCAGGCAGGGAAATGGCTGTGCCTGAACATCTGTTAACGTCTCGATCCTCGCTTTGCCTACCAAGGGATCCCGGCAGGTCCCGGCACACACAAACCCCACTGGAACAGGGTCCATGCAACATCCTCACCTCGCAAAGGCAGCGGCGTGGCTGGGTCGCTGGGCGTTACTTTAAAATGTGCTTCCCAGTCGGGCCCCCTGGATCCGGTCAGGCAGCAGCTGCACCCGGGTTAGGCAGAAACTCGGCAAACAGCTCTCCTCAGCCGTAAGGAGCATGTCACACGCAGTGTGGGCTCTGTGGCAGCACTAACATGCTGCAGCCAGGCTGCTTCTGCTGCACCCAGCCAACGAAAGGAGTCTGAACGGGTAAACTTACCTGAGACAGCACGATACGACATCAACCGAGAGAGCGCGTTCACTTTTTGAAAGGGCGTTAAATTAAGGCTCGGGCTTAGTTTTTGGGCAACTCGCGACAGCTGCTTGCGGGTGGGACCTCCTAGTCCCGAGACGCCAGGGTGCGCGTTGCCCCGAGGAGGGGGAAGTGGGATGTAAATATATTAACAATGATATCAGTGTCGTTACCTCCTCGCTGCTGAGCAGCGGGGCGTACCCCGACAAGCATGATACCCTGCTGCATCCCCTCAGCGGGGCGTGTCGGGGTCAGCGCTGCCCCCACACCCCCTACCGCTCTCCTAGCCCGGCGAGCAGGGAGCTCGCCCCGGGCGAGGAGCTGCCTCCGGGCGGTACCGGCACCCCGGCGGGCAGGGCCGCCCTCAGCCCCCTGGCCCCGGCGGCAGGGGGCGCTCCGCGGCCGGCACTGGGTGCTGCAGCGGAGCCGCGCCGATCCGGAGAGAGCCGGGTCGAGTTGGGGAGGCAGGAGCGGGGCGCAGCGCCGCGATGGAACGGGGAGCAGCCGGTCCCAGCGGGGAGGAGGCAGTGCCTGAGGTGAGAAGAGGCCGCGGGGTCGGTGGGCAAGGGGGCTGCGCCTGTGCCGCCCGCCCGGCTCGGGGTGGCGGCAACTTTGCCGCTTGCAGGCGGCAGCGCCCGCCAACTTCCCGCGTCCCCTCCCCGCCCCGAGCCGTGCACGGGCAGAGGGGCGCAGCGAGAGCCGGGGCGAAGCGCGGCCACCCCGTCCCGTCCCTCGCTTTTCCTCCCGCCGGGGCGAGGAACGGCGGGACCTCGCTGCTCGCCTTCCCCTGGCCCCAGCGGCGCTGCCCACGGGCGGGAGTCATCCCTGGGCTGCGCGGTGGCCGCTGCCGAGCCACCCCGGCCGGCCGCCCTCCCGCACCTTCCGACCGGCAGCCGCAGGTAACGGGTCTGGCGCTGGCAGCGGGGGTCGGCGGCGCTCGAAGCGGTAGAGGGGGCGCAGCGTGTGCGCCTACCTGAACTGCCTGAGAGTACTTTTTTGCTTGCTTGCTTGTCTTTTTTTTTGGGGTGGCGTTTCATTTCTGTCACAGAAACGGGGTGCATTGAGCTGTCACTGAAATGACTATGGTGTGCCACACCATCCTGTAGTTTTTGTTTCCACACAGCTCATGCTGCGTTCTCGGGTCTTTTCCAAGGTTTACACAAAATTAAGTCTTTAGTCGGGTCGCCAAACCTACTAGATAGTATTTATAGCTGACATGATTATGAATTTGTTTGGATCCTAAGCAAAATTTGCTCTGAATATGTGTGTCAGTCATAGTTAATGTTTGCTAAATGCGTTACTAACAATTTGAGTGCATATTCTCAGTAAGATCAGACCATAAATTGTGAAAGAATATGAAGGGTCTGTCTTGATTCAGAGCCATGCTATATGGTTTACTGGCTTCAGCACTGGCACTGAAAACAGGGGTTAAGATTTTTCCCAACGAAGAAGATTCTTGTCCCTAAGACCCTTGGCGACCCTGATAACTTCTAGTGGAGTCTTTCGGAAGAGGAGAGCTCTCCTTTCTGTGTAGTGCTTGTGCCAGAGTTACTTTTGCAGGAACTTCTTATCACATCTTTCTCCCAGGGGGGAAATTGGCTCGGTTTATAAAAGTAACAAAATCTCTGCCTGAGAGCATGTTGCTGGTACAGCCTGCAGCACCAAAGTTATTTCAGAAAGAAAGGTGCCTTTACAGCCTGCTTATCCACTCTTGGCTATTTCCATCTTTCTGAAATGACTTAAGGCTGACCTTCAGAGAAAGAAGACAGCATGGCTCAGAGGATTTCCAGCCTCTTTTATTTGCTCTTCTTAAGGCTTCCCTAAAACAAACATGCAGAGCATTTGGAAGTAAAACTATGACTGAATATTCAGCACTTCTTTGGGTAAAAGCTGGTGGACATTCCCACTTGTTTTGGAAAGGTTTCTAGCCAAGCACGAAAGATCAGATTTGATGCTGCTAAAGTAAAACATGAGATAAGGCAAAGGAAAGTAGTCCTTTTTAATACATCAATCCTTATGTGGGGAAATGGGGTTTAAAACTAGGTGAATTGTCTCCATTTTTTTCCATGACACTTTTATTTTGGTGGGTTAATCAGTGTATTAGTTTCTGTGAAAACTGAAGGCTTACGCCTTTTAAAAAATAGTAGCAATATCACCAGATACTTTCAGGCAGTACTTATCTGAGAGACTACTGCACTCGCAGGAGATTAACAGCACTTGGCCTTACGCCTCTGGTCTTGTGCCTAATAATACATTGTGGGAGCACTGCATTAACTGTCAGTAAATGTCTGTCATCTCTTTTGGCTTAATTACGGAATCGTTTTAAAACAGCACACAAAGGAATGTTTTGGTTCAGCTTTTAAATGTGATATAGACCTGTGTATGAATCACTCTTGTGGTGCCTGGATCTATCGGTGGTGTCCCCATTAATAAAGCTCTGCTTTGTTTATGTGGCTGTGGCTTTGGTTTTGAAGCCCTAAAAGGTATGAGTTATTTTTTTAGCACCTCCCTGTTGATAAAACAGATGAGAGGAGAGTTGAAGTTGTGCTTCTTTGCTGAACAGGATGCTTAGACAGGATTGCGGTGGTCTTTGGATGTTTCTCATCTTCCCCTTTTCTTTGTTGCTCTTGTACTTGATTCTAGGAGAAATCCTTTTAAATGCCTGACTACAATTTCAGTCTAAGAAATTGCTCCCAGGTAATTAGATTGTGCCTTGCACTGAAGCCAGTACTATCTGCAATCAGACAGGATCAGAAATCAAGCCGATCCTGAATGGATTTTTATACAACGTGGAAACCCTCCTACTTTTGTAGCATGAGACCTGTCTAATTGGAGAAGCTAGAGCCAGAAAAGCTTGTGGGAACTAGCAGTGCTGTAGCTAACCTGTGCTAACATTGTGCACGGGCACTGTTGGTACAGGACAAGAGTACCCCGATGGTGAGTTATTGCAGAGTACTGTCTTCTGAATACTCAGAATAGCATTTAGCTTGTGAACTTGCATGTAGACAGCTATTTGTTTATTTTGAGCAACTGGGAGAAAGACTGAACTGGATGTGATCACTATGTGCTCAGATTGTTTGCAGGGCAGAAACAGAGAGGCAGCATTTTAAGACTGAATGGGTGATTAAAAAAATGCTCGGGAAACAGAAAACTGGAGGTAGTGAAAACTCTTAAATATTTTCTAAAGGTCTAAGTGATTGAGGAGCCTTTCTCCTATTTTAAAAATTACATAGACAGTCAGGGACCAGAGTTTTAAATCTGTGATACAGATGAGTCTCAGTAGAGAGTTCAAAAACATTGTCACATGTATATAAAGGATAAAGATTGTTCCTTTTCAAGTTTTTGTTAGCTCTACTAAAAAAATGAAGAAGCCATATCAGCTCTGGCCAGGTACCTCTTGAAATATTTGGTGGGCCTTGCATTGCACTGAGTAGCTTATTTTGCTTAAGATATCAGTTTTGAGTTATATGACTTGCATGTTTCCCTGCTTAATGTCTTCATCAGATTGATTATGACACCTTTTATGATCAGTGGACGTTAATGCTTCATTTGCATCAGTCAGGCATTTTTAAAGGCCTATTAATTAAACCTGACAACTTCAAATTACTTTGTACTGCTTTTCTGATGTGTTATAATTTGTATTCTTGTTCTGCATCGCAGCTGAACCTACATCCCATTTCAGGGGGCAGTTTAGCTAAATGGAAAATCAGAGTCTGTTGCTTCTGTTCCTCTTGTGTAGTGTCTCACCTGTGGAAGAACTTTTCCGTGTTCCTCCCTTTTTTTCTTTTTCAACAGGACTAGGATACCAAGTGAATTAAGATTCTGTGCAATGTGGTTAAATGGTGAGCAGAATTAAAAAATCATGTTTTTGAAGACTCCGGTGCTGGTCATAGTGGCTTTCTCTTGACTTTCCCAGCAGAATGGGTGGACACTCCCCATGTTACTCAAGACGAGAGAGAGGCCAAAGTCCCTTTGCTTTCTTAATGTTGTCCTTCTGCCCTTACCAACTCAGAAATCATCTGTGATGTTTTACTAAAACCTGATGTGCTTTACATTTTAAAATTTTTAGTTCTTCCACTAACCTTAGTTGCATATATTCCACTGAAGAATAATTTCTGGAGCATTATTCTTCTTATTAAATATTTAAAAGCTCTTCATGTTTTTTCACCCTAGAAAAAGATGAGCAGTATACACTCTCCTAGCTTCTTATAACAACATGTACTGACATTTATGATAGTCTTTCAAGTTTTACCAACAAATTTGCCATTTCACAACCATTTGATGATAAAATCTAAAACTTTAAAGCAAACCATAGGTTTGTGATGTTTTTTCTGATTACAGAAAACTAAAGGAAGAGTTTAAATTACTATAATTGAATTGAGTCACTTTAACATGTTCCAACTCCTGAGTAGAAAAGGTCCCAAATGACCGCTTTCTCATTTTCTTTCAGGATTCTAAATAACCACATTAAAAATAAGGATAATTAAGACTGTTAACTGTGATGCCAGCTATTGGTAAAAATAAACATAAAGCCACTATTTTTGCAGGATATCTACACAAATAACTGTTCTCCATCCTCTGTGCTACTTGGTTAACTAGTGTCTTGTTTTCTCAGCTCTCTTGGTAGTATTGGTGAAGTTTGTGGAAAGGGATCCAACTAATGCATGTTAAAATTCTGTACAACTGGCAGGAGGTAAATCAGTATCAGGCAAATGGGAAAAAAACATGAGCGTTTGAAAGGAAAAATGTTTTACTCAGGATTTTAGGGATATTACAGCAACTGAGGCAAAACCAAGGCATTAAAAACATATCCTTTCAGTGTTGTTTCAAAAGGTGAAGAATTGCACATGCTGGTGATTATGGAGATTATTATCTTTTTCAGAGCTTCGTGTTTCTTGAAGAAACAAAGTGTTTAGACTGAGGTGGTATCAACAAGAAGCACTTTGTAAATATCAATGGTGTGGGGATTTTTTTGGCAATTGCGTTAGAACCATTTGTCTCAATTAGGAGAATAAATAGACTGATATCAACTGGGCTGGGAATTACAGGCAAGATCCAGCACTGACTGTGTGCAGGGTTCTCTTGAGCCAGGATGCTCACTGCTCACCCTTGAGTGAACAGGAGCCTCAGAGGAACAGCTGTGGATGTGCTGCTGATACCCTTTTCTGTCTGAATATCACTCCCCAGGTGGAAAGGGGTGACAACACTTAACAGAATCATAGAATCATTTAGGTTGGAAAGGACCCATAAGATCATGGAGTCCCACTGTTAACCTAACACTGCCAAATCCACCAAACTTTGCTTGGTACACCTGGAATTTGAGCATGGTCCCCTGGGAACTTTGGAGAGGAATGATAAATGTGTTTATTTTCTGAGAAGAGCCATTCTGTAATGTGTATATCTCTTGCCATCCTGTGATTTTTTTTTTTAATTATTATTTTTTAAAAATAGTTTCTAATCTACATTATTGGAACGAACTGATAATGAGGTTTCTCAGGTATACTGTAAAGCAGGCATCATGTGTTGATTGCAAAGCAAATTCCTTACATGTGTCATCATTTTATGCCTTTTTACTGCACTGTCTGAATTGCAAAACATCAGTAACTTTAAAATATTTAAGGAGAGACTAGATGGATGAAGGAAAAAGGGGGAGGAAAAATAATTTAGGGTAAACTGTCCTCCAGGAACTTGGTACAGCTGTGAGAATAATTTTTTTTTTGCCAAGCCTTGTATCCCTGAAAAACATACCTAACTTGTTAATGTCTAGCTCATTTCTGAGACTTTGAGATTTTGTCATTTCTACCCACTTTTTAATTTCTCCAGTTAGAATGGGACCTAAGCTATTGCTTTTAAATCTTTGTCACATCAAACCAACTTCGAATCAAGGAAAATACTGCTTGGTTACTTGTTCAACTGAAAACAGGTATCTCTTAAGGCAGATATGCTTACTATAGTGACTTTGAAGGTGTGAAAATTTGTATCATTTTACAGCCTCTTCCTTTCATTGCCTCCTCCCCCTCAGTTCCTCCCTTGCCATGGAGCTCAGCAGCATGTGGATCCTGAGCACTGATTTCTGTGCCTTATACCATTGCTGTTTCAGGTGGGTTTGGGATTACTGGGCTGTTACTGGCCTGAGCTGGAAGTATTTCATTCACAGTTAAACTCAAAATTTGGTTACAGCTGAAGTGACACTGAATGAGTGAGTAACAGTATAAGAACACCAGATTCAGCATCAGCAACAATAGGAATGTGCTAGTTTAACCACACAAGTGAGGTAGACTAATGAAGGAAACAATATATAATTCCCGTTAATGAGTTGAGGTTATGTTACTTGCATGGGTGGAGTGAAGTACTGTCAGCCAGGAGCCAAGCTCACTGTCTGAAGTTGGTTATCACACTGATGGATGGATGGATTTTTCAATGCATGGAAAAAATATTCGTGGGGGGGAGGAGAGTATATTTTTAAAAAGAGGAATGTCTGCGTTGGAAATAAGATAGAAACAATTGCTAGAGAAAGTGCATTGTCATCACTGGAAGTCATTGAACAGCCAAAATAATAGGATAAAGGATAGACTGAGCTTGAGGGAAAATAAGGGGTTTTGAACTTCTCAGAGTGAAGTGCAAGAATCCTAGGTACTCTGCTGAATAGATTGTGAAGGGCAGCAGAAGAAACAGTTGTTTTCCTTCAGATTATCAGTACAGTTTTTTTCAGCTGGTAAAACCAGGAAACCAGAGCCTCTGTGGAGAGTCTGCAATCACGAAATAAATTAATTCAACAAAACTCTGAGTGAAACCCAAGTCTCTTTAGTTTAGAGCTTTTCAAATATTATTCCAAGGCTAAAGTCTGTATGGGTTAGGATTCTACTTTATTCTGACCTACCAGGGTGAAATTTTTACTTGACTCTGAAGAATGATTTATCTTTCCTCACAAACTGCCTTTGATAATGTTATTGAGTTGAGGAGATACTTTTAAAATCAGATATTTCATACTACGTGGAATTTCGGTTTTTAATTCTGATGTCAGAATTTATTGCTTTTGGAGATCACTCTCTAACATTCTTCAAGTTAATGAAGGTTATGACAGACCATCAAGATTGATACCATCTTTCCTTACTTTATGCTTCCTTTCACCTTTTTTATTTTTTTTTTTCTTGTATTGAATTTGCAGTTATATTTTGATGGCAGAAAGTTGCTGTTTGTCTCCACAGACAGGCTTGTACCACTTTGATACTGTTACTGGATCTCTTGCCATCTTTTCAGGCCGGAAGACACTGTTGTTCAGCTGAGCTGTTAAATTTGTTTACAATAACACACACTGACCTAGTTCTGAGCTTACCCCCATGCTCAGAATAACAGCCAGTCTTACCTGCCAGACCTAAGCGATCAGCAAAGCTGCAAGAGGTTTGTTTCTGATTTCTACTGATGTGTATGGGTATACGTACTTTGAATGATATAGTTTATATTATATCTTTTCAATATCCAGAAGCACACAGTGAAATCTTGACCCTGTTATGTTTAATCCTAGAAATAGTTCCTGTGGCAGTATTTACGTTAATATATTGAGTCTTAGTTCCTGGCTAAGTTTTATGTATCTTTTACAGCTTATCATCCAGCTGAACTTGTATTCATTGATTAAGGGAAAGTCGTGGTACCTCAGTGCCTTAGGGATGTCTCTGTTCTTCAGCCTAGAAGATGGCAGGAACAACTCCAGTCATCCCAGTTCTCATTTAGATACAGTAGGTTTGCTATAAGTTCTGTACCTAGAATAGCTTTCCTGCTGTGTTCTCATATCTCATGTTTTTCAAGGTCATTTATTCAGGTTTGCCTTTGGGCTGTAGTTTTTAATGTTATCAGATGCCTGTAAAGTCATCAAAGTTGTTTCAGGAAGTTGTTTCTGTGTATGACTCTAAAACCTGTGAAAACCTTTGGAAATATATATGGGTAAGGGAAGCTCATCAGGGTTGTGAAAATTTTAAGAGAAATTTTAAGTCTTTTCCTGACAAGTTGAAGTAGTCTTGAAGCAGGTATAAGGCTCCATTTTATACCTACTGATTTAGAAACAAAAGGTTGGGTCCTTTGAGGCCTAGAAATTCACTGTGTGCACAACCTTTTCTTTATCCACAGAGAGTAGAAGTGCCATATCCTCCACGCTTTTAAGAGTCGCAACATTTGATAATTGTAGATGGCAAATCTCCCGTTTTGTGTGTATATTCTTCAATGTAAATGTCACTAAACTATTTCTCCGGTTAGTATTAAATTTAGTATTTCCCTAAACCCCTTATTCTGAGTTCAGCCTCTCCTGGTGGTTTTATGAGGCCTCAAGCTGTCAAGGCTTCCTCTGGCTGCAGGAGGAGTTGAGTTAGCTCTGCAGACCACTGTTAGGGGCTCTGCAATGGGAGCAATTCCAGGCTAGGTGGCAGGGAAATGTTCTTCTTGGCTCTGCTGAGGTAAATCAAAGGAGCCTGTCCAGATCTACCTTGGTATAAACGAGAGCACATCTCGGGCCTAGATCTCTGGTTTTGTATTTCTTTGTAGTTGTACTGTGGTCTAGAGTAAAGAGCAAGAGTAAAACTTATTTTATTTCTTTCCCAACTTTAAAATAAAAAATTGTGAAAAGATTTTTACATTCAGTGCCTAATCCTGTCAGACTCTAGCCTTTATGAGTAATTCTTACTCACACAATCCTACCGAATCCTTCAGTGTCCTGAAGCTGATGGACTAATATAAGTAGGGGATTTCAAGAGTGGGTCCTTATAGAACATTTAAAAACCTTTTATTTATCAAATCTTATACATTCTAATTACTAGCTCACAGTTTGTATTCTTCGTCATGTTAATAAGTGTGGTGAATCATTTTTAATAGCTGTTGTGTTTCTCTGTAAGCTCTGATAGTGTCTGTGGTTAGACTGTGACAAATAACACCTGTTCAAATGCTGCACATGTGTATGTGCATGCTTCTCAGAAATATGCTTTTCTCTTTCATATAAAACATGTTGCCTTATGCAACAACCTATTGCAATTCTAAATGCTGGATTTTTTCCTTTTCCTCTTTTTTTAAGATTGTCTAGAATTAATTTATTCCACAAATGAAGGGATCTACCTTCAGCTTAAGTGAGAGAAGACCAGTGTATGATTGAAGGCTTGTACTTCAGTATGTTTTAATGAACTGGATTAATTGAGCTACTTATAACAACAACAACAAAAAAGTTATAGGGGTCGCACATCGTTGTATCCATGTATCAGTGTAAAAAACAAAGTCTGATGAGGATTTGTCATGTATAATGGCAATAGCCTGATTCTTTCCTGAAGCCTCTGGAGTCAACATTTCCCTGGGCTTTTCTTGCCTCCTTAAGATTGAGAAGATTTTTCAAGCACCATCTAAAGATCAAAGAGAGTTGGTGACATGATTTTCTTCCACCCACTTTCTGCTTCCTTGGCATCAGTTCTGATTATTTATGCTTTAATATCCTTGCAAAAAGGACAGTGTCTGTTTGTTGTTCTTTTACCCCTGGAAGTGTGGGTAAATTAACCAATTATGACTGTAAGCTAAGGGTACTCTTCATTGTAGAATGCTAACAAGCATCAGGAGTGAGATAAAGAGTAGGCTCAATGGTGGCTTGTGCAGTGGTGAGCTGTGCAGATTAATACCTGTTTAAACTCTCATTCCATCTCCCTGGAAGAAAGAAAGAAAAGCCAATTACCACTGTCCTGGCCTTCATGGTGTTGGCAGTAGCTTAGACAGGATAGATTTGATCTTTCCTTCCAGTACACTTTGCTACCATCACTTCAGAGATCTCTGCAGGGTCCTGGCATCTTAGGCTCTAGTCCTTGCCTTGAACTTTGTCACAAGAGCTACATGAGGGCCATAATGACCTACTTAACAGCATTTTGACAGTGCTTTCCTTCTCAATAACCTAGTTATTGCCTGTGTACCTTCCTTAGCTCAACCTGCCTCAGTTGCAGGCAGAACTGTTGAGGAGACAGAATACAGATCTCTGAGGATTTCACAGAAATAATTTGCAATCCTGGCAGAGAGCAATATTTTCTTAATTATCTTTTTCCATGAATCTCCAGAATCCACTGGAGTATGTCAGTTTATACCACTCTTGGCATTCTCAAAAGTGGAACATTATTAAAAAGTAATTGTATCACAGAAAGATCCTGCTCTACAATTTTTAAGTTATTCTTTGCATCACTGGAGATTTCAGTGCAAAATAATGAAACAAGAGACACAGCTGCAGTTATATTAAATAGCATAGAAAGGTATAATTGAAATCAGACCTTTTATTTTCAGAATCTAAATGAAAATACGTTTGCATTTAGAAGCAAACTGCCCTGAAAGCAGGATCTGTCATGATTGTCCATTATGAGATTCCTTGAAACTTCCAATGAATTGTGTTGTATTAGCTGCTGCTTTTTCTATCCTATTTACATTTATGAAAGCTAGTAGAGGTGGTCTGACTGTGAGCCATTCATTGTCAGAACAGCTGGACATTCATATTATAACGATCCACTTTCACTTAAAATAAGTTAGTATAAAATTGCACAGAATGGTATTTTGACTTAAAATGGTACCAGGTCAAAGTAGCACAGCAGCATGCAGGCTGTTTATCTGTACATCTGGCATTACTTTCTGTCCTCTGTTGTCATCTGCATGAGTGTTTTTTCCATTAGTTTTGTGCATTCACATACCCATTCACAGGGATAACAGGTGTCTCAAAGAGCCACCTTACATAGCTTCACAGTCATCAGCTGCATATTCATAGGGCTGTTTGAAAAACAGATGTAGATCCTTACAAGCTAGGCTCAGAAGTGCCTGATTTCAGGTTTCTGAATGAACTCCCAAGCCACAGGTTTGGTTTATGTGTGCGCTACAGGTGAATCCCTGCTCTCTATTGCTCTCCTGTCTTGCTCCCTGGTTACTCCACTCAAGAGCTCTGTAATGTGACCCAAAGCTTTTCTGCAGCCTGCACAGCTGAGTTTCCATTCTCTGGAAACCAGAGTACTAGAAAGCCAAGGCTGAGTCAAAGCTGGGAGCAGGCACATCCCTGAGTCCCATTAAAATGGGATGGTGTTCAGGGGTTGGTGCCTTCAATCCTTTAAAAGGACAGACCTGAGCCCACTGTTTCCTTTAGAAGGACAGTAAGGTGGGATAACAGTGGCCTTGAGCTGGAGCCATGAGAGTGGGAATGAAGTTGCCTGCTGCAGTGAAAACCTCTAATTCTGAACATCTGGGGCAGTGCTCTGACTTCTTGGCCAGGTATTCCCTTCATCTTCCATGCTGAAGCTGTGCCACCTATGCCAGGAACTCCTCGGGCTGGACTGAAGAGGCAAAGGCAAGAGGGAGTGTGATGCTTTGCCCTGTGTTGGTGGTGGTATGTAGCTTTGTTCTCATACAGTGAGAATGAAGATGAAAGATGATGAATGACTGTGATAATGAAACAGGTATCCCTCTGCCACTTCTGTAATTTTATCTGAGCCAACTGGTAAGTGTTGGAGTGCCAGGAAACAACATGTGGGTTTCCAGGGATCTGAGGATGGTTTTAAAAACATTTTTATGTTGCTTACTCACCCATGTTACATTTCTGCTACACCAGTGTGTTCTCAACAGCACAGCAGTAAGTATGATATTAGTACAGTTATGGTTAGGTTTCTGTAATTATGTAAAAGCAGTTTCACTTATCAGTTTTTATTTCCCACCCGTATTTTTTACTATATGTTCTGAAATGCCTTAAAGTGTCTCTGAAACAAACAACATGGTAGCAGTAGAGGTTGTTAAATCCATAGCCCTAAAGGAAACTAAACATTTTAACCAGAAAATGAGACAAAGCTCGTTAATAAAATGTATGTTTGTATGTCAGACTGGGTGCTTTCTTCCTTGCAGTTGCACTTACTGACTCTGATACGGTTCTGGCTGCTTCCAGTACCTGCCCGTCCCTGGAGGTACAGCCTCTCTGCTTTGTGGGGGGAAAAATAAGTATGACACCTGACCCCTGACTCCTATCCTTTTTTTTTTATTTTCTTGAGTGGAGTGGAAGGCACAAGTGTGAGAGAGAATGGCAAGTCCCTTGGAGCTTTGTGGAGTTCGCCTTCCAGCACACGGGGACAGCCTGCTCCTGTGCCTCTAAGGTTACCTTCTTGAAGAGCAACCAGCCTTCCTGGACTCTTTTGCCCTTCAGGACTGCCTCCCAATTGATTCTGCCAACCAACCTTCTGAACAGGTCAAGTCTGCCCTTCAGAAGTCCAAAGTGGCAGTTCTGCTGACTACCCTTCTAACTTCTCCAAAGATAGTAAACTCGATCATTTCACGATTACTATACCCAAGGCAACCTCCAACCGACACATTGCCCATGAGTCCTTCTCTATTCACAAACAACAGATCCAGTGGGGCTCCCTCCATGGTAGGCTCACTGACCAGCTGTGTCAGGAAGTTGTGTTCCATGCACTGCAGGAACCTCCTGGACTTTTTCCTCTCTGCTGTATTGTATTTCCAGCAGACATCTGGTAGGTCAAAGTCCCCTATAAGAACAAGGGCTAGAGATCGAGAGACTTCTCCCAGCTGCCTGCAAAATATTTCATCTGCCTCTTCATCCTGGTTGGGTGCTCTGTAACAGACCTCCACCAGGACATCTGCCTTGTTGCCCTTCCCCTTGGTTCTCACCCATAGACACTCAACCCTATAATCACCCTCATCAAATTCTGGACAATCAAAACCCTCCCTAACATACATGGCTACCCCACCTATCCTCACCTATCCCTTCTGAAGGGTTTATAGCCATCCATTGCAGCACTCCAGTTATGAGAGTCATCCTACCATGTTTCTGAGGTGGCAATTAAATTGTAGTTTTTCTGCCTTACAAGGGCTACCACCTCCTCCTGTTTGTTGCACATGCTGCATGCATTGGTATGGATGCACTTCAGCTGAACCATTGATTCCACTGTGATGGCAGACCCAAGGGCCTTGTTAGCACTAACCTCAGATGCTGACATGTCACCCTCTGCCATACCTGCTTTCCTTCCCCCTTCAAATCTAGTTTAAAGCCCTCCAATAAGTCCTGCTAACTCCTGCCCCAGGATCCTTTTTGCCTTTAGAGACAAGCGCATCCCATTTGTTGCTAGCAGGCCAGGTACCATGTAAGCTGAACCATGATCAAGAAACCCAAAATTCTGCTGGTGACACTAGTCCCACAGCCAGGTATTGATCTGATGGGTCTTCCTGTATCTTTTCTCGTTGTACCCTGCAACTATGGGGATAGAGGAGAACACTACTTGTGCTCCTGATCCCTTTACCAGTCATCGCAGAGCCTTGAAGTCTCTATTGATTGTCTTTAGTTTTCCCTTTTCAGCTTCATCACTGCATACCTGAAAAATTATTAGTGGATAGTATTCTTAGGGCTGTAGTGAAGCTGTTGTTTTGTTATAACGTGTTACAGGGATAGGTTTAGGCTGGGCCTTGCAGAGATAAATTTAGCTCTTTTCCCACTGCCTCTCTGCCCTGCTCCCTTGATGCAGTGCAAGGGAATTGGAACAACACTGTGGCTTCCCTCTGCCTCCTCAACCCCGCATGACACAAGGAATCGGAGACAAAAAGTGTCACATGTGGAGCAAGAGACTGTCACTTGTCCCCATCAACCACTGTGTGTCTGCAACTCAGCCTGCCACGGACTTTCAGAGGAGCCTCTGTCCCTGTTGCATCAGTAGATGCAACATGTGTGGTGCATCTGCTCCTTTTGAGGGTGCCTAAAGCGCTGAATACATATTTCAGCACCATGAGGTGGGGTGAGAAGACATTAGCCTGCATTTAAATGGTAGCTGTAAAGTACATGCAGTTTTGGGGAAGAGTGAGCCAGTGGAATGAGGTGCACAGAGCTGATTTCCTCCAGAGAGGATGTGAAGGAGGGATAGACGGCAGCATATGGCAGTTCGGCTCTGCACAGGTGCTACGCAAAATGGCACCTCCATATTTAGTAGATCAGCTTCCTCTGTGGGTGCCCTAACCCAATTCTGTAGCAGACCTAATTCTTTCCTTAAAAACTGGATGGATTTGCTCTGGAAATAGAGCCTCTTATGATTCCTCTGACCGAAGTTTTTTCCAGAGAGAAAGACGCTATCAATTTTAAGACAAATAACATGTGTTAGAGGAGAATTTTAGGAGGCAGCATACCAAAATCGTAGGCCAAACCCAGAGAAAACATTTGGAAAGCATTTCAGAAGTAACTAAATACAGAAGAAAGAATTATTGGGGGGCGGGGGAGAAAAAAAACACAAACAAAAAACCCCATTTACTTTGATCTGCTCCTGAGCTGGACAAAATCAAAGGAAAATATTTGCTTATCCATGGACACATCTTGGAAATATCTGCAGGCTTCCTCCTGCTCTGAAAGATCTGCTGGGAGGGGAAGCACAGGCAGGAGGAGACAAGGGCTTAGTAGAAAGAGAAGTTGTCTTTGGTCTGGCAAGTTGTACATTTTAATTGTCATTTGAAGCTACCTTAAGCTCATTCTCATGTCCTGTGGATAACCTTGAAGAAGTCACAGAGCACTGCCATGGGTTGGTGAGCAAATGGTAGTAAGTTGCCCACATAACTAGAGTGATGTGGTCTGAGTAGAGCCAGAAGGCCAGATATGACAAAAATAGCTCAGTGTAACTGATAGTTTTTGTTTTCCTATATGTGTGGCCTTCTTATGGCCATGCATGATTATTCTCCACGTTTCAAATCAACATAAGAAATACTCATTTGCAGAACAAAATTAGAGCAGGAGGCATACAGAGTATTTGTTTAAATGTTTACTTTCCAGCATGTTGGTCGTCTGGTATAAAATTTGCTGGCCTCACCCTCCAAAAGTAAAAAAGAAAGAGATGTTAAAATTATCTGTATCCATCTGCCTTAGGGAAAGCAGTGAGATGGTGTGATTTCACTCAAACTAGTTGGAGTATTGTAAAAGTGATGAGGAGACAGAAGACTTTAAAATGTTTGTTTATTCATTGACTAGGAAAGGTAAGGAAATACTTTTTTTTTTTTTTCAGAAGAGAATGCACTTTTGCTTTTATCGTTTGTACAGTATTCCCCATTTATAGTTTTAAGCATTGGATGGCAGCTGAAATAAGACTAATCAAGACTAACTAGAGATGTGTGCTCAAAATTTGTCATTATCTCTTGTCAAGGTTATAGTCTGTCCTTATGTCATCTTCCACTGGTGTTGAATTTCAGTAGACTAAATTTTGAATGTTTTTAGAACTGCTAAGGGTAATTAATTGAGATAAATCTGTGGAGGTAAAAGAGGTTGAGGGAAGATGAAGAGTGCTGAAAGTTAATTTAGTAAACTGTAAGCTTAAGGCTTATGTGTGCAATGTAGAAGTAAGAAAGAAATCTAATAAAAATAAAGGAAATTTGATACCAGTTTTTGTCCTAGAAGGTAAATAATTATATGAGAAAGAGGGGCAGATGAAAGGTTAAATGTAAGTGTTGCAGATATATATTGGATGTTTCAAGCAATAAAATTTGCAGAATTAAAAAGAAATGGGAGAATTTAAAGTATCAATTACTAGAACATAAAATAACTGAGAGGAAAAGGTTTTAAGAATTAAAGGAGTAGAATTCAGTAAAACAGAATGACCCCAAAATAAATTGTGAATGCACCAATTATACATGTTTGCTTATTCTGTTTGAGGGAGTTTTTGCACATTCTGAGTTTTATAATATTCTCTGACCAGATTTATTTTCAGCGAATCAGGTATGATTCTTTTCATGCAGAAATTGCAGATGTATAAAAAGATACCATAACAATAATTTACAACAATAAAACTTAGAATGTGTTACTTAATATGCAATATTCTCTAAATTGAATAGCCAAATCTTAATTTGGCTTCGGGTTTGTGTGTTTACAGTCATTCAGATATGGAAAATTTACATTTGAACATAGACAGCTGCCCTTGAAAAGGCATTAGAATCACTGAATAGTTAATTAGTTGGTACAATTACATGGGCATATTTTGTACATGCAAATAAGGAGGCGGCGAAAATATAACCTTAAATATAATTTATTTTTGTCACTGTTTTGACAATTTTAAAAACTGTGAGCCAATGCTTATTGAAAGTGTCAGGAAAATTTCGTTTGTTGCCCATGTGCTCCCTGTGTGGTAATAGTAACTTGCCAGCCCTTTTGCATTAGAGCCCATGGCAGTGATCGAGGATGGAGAGAAGATGCCATTAGTGCACAGAGCAGTATGTGAAACGGCAGGGTGAACCTGAGCTTCTGGACCAAGTACCAAAGAAAAGTTTGCCAGATGAAAAGGTGATTTAAGCATTGTTTCAAAAATCAGCTTCAAGGCCTGTGGGGGTGAGATCACAATAGCTTTGAAAGTAGGACTTAGGTAAATAAATGACAAATTACTATTTCCAAAACCCAGCTTCAGTAATCCATATTCAGTCAGCTTTTGCCTTTGCGGCTTACATGTGATGGCTATAAATACTTGGCATGAAGTTCTGTGGTGGATAACAATTGCAGGTTACATTTGACCACATTATAGGTGATTTATATATGCTATACTGCATAAATGTAATTATGAATGTCTCTGTGGAAAAGAAAATGGACCTGGTAAATAGGGAGCTGGAACTGATGTGTGGTGAGTTGATATTGTGAGACAGTTTATGGAATGAAAGGGTCCATAAAAAAAGGAAAAGTATGTTGCTCTAGTGGAGAAAAACTTGGAGAGTAATGAAACTACTTAAAAGGAAAGAGATTTGCCAGATTATGAGGAGTAAGAATAGATACCACAAGCAACTCCTTTTCATTATTAGGAAAGTATCAGAAAGGAGGCTAATAGATAATGGTGTTTCAGTCATGCTTCAGCAGAAGTGAAGCTCAAGATTTGGTTGAGAAGAGTGAGCATTAAACACTGGCAGGGCTATAAGAGCAATGTCCATAAGGGAACTGCTCAGCAATGACTAAAACACATCCAGGAGAATTTGGAATGAAAATGTCTGTGACACCTATAAAATTCCTCCCCACTGTCCTTCTGGGATGGTTTGGCTTTGGGTAGTGGAACTTTCACCACTCCTCTCTTTCTAATGTGGAAATAAAGGCGTTTAGGAGTGTGAGATGGGGTGGAAATGAGGATACATGTTGTGTGTTCTCTCATCTTGTCCCTACAATTTTGGACTTGGTGTTCAGGATGGCTCCTTTGTAGTGGTTTCTAATTCTTTGCTTTCTCTTCTTCCTTTCATTTGGTGGAACCACACGGGATCCAGTAGGTCTGTTGGACCTGAGGAAGCAGTGGTTTTCTGTGTGCAAAATAACTATTGGCCTGAAAATCTGAACAGGTTTGCATCCAAAAAGAGCGAGGACATTCTACACCATTCTGTATCCAGAATTAAAACGAGCCTTCCTAATTCAGATGGAAGTGGGCTGTCCGTATTGCAAAACTGCATCTGTGGTTTGGGCATCTTTATTAGATGTGTGTTTATAACATTTTAGGACAGTGTGACAGACATGCAATATCCAGGCATTCTGAAATAGCTACCAATGAATGCCCATATGATACCTGTATATACTTTATGAAAACTAGCTTGTTTTACTGTCATGAACAGTGAATTCAATGACCCTGGTTTTCCTTTCACTGTAATGAATTCCCAGTTGTCTTAAGTCAATCGGAATGCAGAGTATACATAAAACAGAGGCAAGAAGCCAAAAGCATGAGATCCCAGCATATGTATTATAGAAAGAGATATCTAGGTGCTCAGCTTTACTTTTTTTTTTTTTTTTTGTAGCTCGGCTTTGGTTTTGTACAAATATAATGAATAGTAGGATTTCCAGATTGTGGAGGAAACTGACATTGTGTTGTGATTCCTGGGGAATGCAGTTTTGTTTGAAATCCTTCTGTCACACCTTACTAGTCCACAATCAGGAATATTATTTGTTATTTCTAGACAACAATGTTTATCCAGCAGCAGAAGAGGTAACACGGGCTGACATTGTTTGACCCTTTCACTGACTTCTCTTCTTCTATTTGGCTCTCCTGTGCACGTATGTACCTTACAAAAGACACGTGTTATACGAGGACCATCGTATTTTCCATAATGCCATTGTATGACCAAGCTATCTCTCCTCCAAAAAGAAGGAGAAATGTTCTCTGTTTTTCAACTTAGATATACATTGATAGTTATAAATATGCACATATGTATTTCCAGCAGCTTCCCATCACAAGTACTTTTGTATGAGCAGACAACTGATCAAGCTATGGACATCGGAAATTTGCATGCACAGCCTGGGTACATGCAAAACAAGTATCTTCAGTGATCACATTTAACTTGAGAATTAATGAGTTATCCTCCAAAATACAAGTTGTTGAACCTGTTCAGCTTGGATAAAACAGGAAGCATTTAGTAGTATATATAACTGCCTAATGTGAATCTTATGGAAAGCTTCTTCCAGAATAGTGCTTAAATTTAATTACAGAATGTTTCAGGTTTACAGGCACCACAACATGGTAGAAATCTATTGTGGGGTTTTTTTGTTTGGCTGTCGGTTTTTTTGTTTGGTTGGTTGGTTTGTTTAGGTTTTCTTTAACAGTATTTCTGCTGTTTCAATAGGTATCTTATCTCCATGGAGAGATCGGTTGATACACAGTTGCTGACTTTCGTTGTAGGAGTGCCATATTTTAAAAAGATAGGAATATGGAGGATTTTTTGTTGCTGCCAATGGATTAAAAATAAATCTCCAAAGGCTCTGTGTGCAGAGATTTTCAAAGGACCTAAAGAACCCTGTATACCTAGGACAGTTTTGATTGCCCAAAATGGGCATCCACTGCTCTTTTAGATGTACTAGAACAGCTTGCTTGGCATCCAGCTGTTGCTGTTGTGTCATGTCTGCCATCCTCGGATATTTCAGGGTGTCTCAGATTGCATGAGATGCCTCCATATGGACACCAGATTCAAGCTCCTTGTTTCCACTGGAAGCCAGTGCGAGCTGATGGCTGATTTGGTGCTTGGTGCTTCCTGGCCCTGCACTCCTGAGGGTTGTGCTTGGAGTTTCACAAGCATTTCATGTCTCAGATCGCATGTCTGTCATTCCCCTGCCTGTTCAGAGAAATATATATTTATGTATATATACGCATACATATATATGTATATACATATATGTATGAGATACATATGGGGGAAAATACAAAATGTTATAGGGGAGTGTTTACATATATTTTTATATATATATATATAAAGCATGGGCTTAATACCAGTTCTTCATTTACTCTGCAATGGTTTTCTTTGGTGATATTGCAGACTAGGGTCCTCAGAATCCTGAGAGAGGCAGAGAGCCGCTTATAAGATGCTTGGTGCTTGCCAACTTACAAGAAAAGTGCAGGAATTCAGGATATGCCTGGATTAGGCTCTAAAATAATGAAATATCTGCTTTATACCATATTTGTCTCTATTGAAAGCCTTTTATCCTTCACTCCTCCTCTTCCTCCACAGTGTTTCAGAAAATGACATATTTCTCTTTGATTTATTAGTTGTGGTAAGCATAAAACCACCAAGTGATTTTAGTTCATTATCATATTTTATCTAAAAACAGTATAATTTACATTTCTTAGTTGGCCACAAGAGGTTTAGCTAAGTGTTTTCTCTCTCCCACTCTTTCTATAAACCCATCTGTGTTTGCTCATGTCTCATATTTATTTCACACTTTGTTTTCCTTCTAGATCATGAAGCTATGCTATACAACCACAAAAACTTCCCTACAATGACTACCAAGACACAGAAATTCATATTATGAACTGGACTCACAGTACAGCATTGGTAGGACCTTTTCTGCTGACTAGATCTGTCCAGCAAGCCTTCCCAGGAGTCTCCTCTGCTCCAGCCCCTCAAGGGCCTGAGGACTGACCTCCCTAGGAGCCAGTTTCCAATGCCACTTCAATTCCTCTTGACTCATTTGAAGCCAGGGCTTGTGGAGTACAATGATTATAGGATCATAGAATGGTTTGGATTGGAAAGGACCTTGAGGATCATCTAGTTCCAACCCCCCTGCCATGGGCAGGGACACCTTCCACTAGATCAAGTTGCTCAAAGCCCCATCCAGCCTGGCCTTGAACACTTCTAGGTAGGGATGGGACATCCACAACTTCTTCGGGCAGCCTGCTCCACAGCCTCACTACCTTTATAGTGAAGAATTTATTCCTTATATCTAATCTACATCTACCTTCTTTCAGTTTAAAACCATTACCTCTTGTGCTATCACTACATGCCCTTGCAAAAAGTCCCTCTCCAGCTTTCTTGCAGGGCCCCTTTAGGTACTGGAAGGCTGCTAGAAGATCTCCCTGGAGCCTTCTCTTCTCCAGGCTGAACAACACCAACTCTCTAACCCTGTCCTTATAGGAAAGGTGTTCCAGCCCTCTGATCATCCTGATGGCCCTCCTCTGGACTCGCTCCAGCAGGCCCATGTCCTTATGTTGAGGGCTCCTGAGATGGACACAGGACTCCAGGTGGGATCTCACCAAAGCAGAGTAGAGGGGTGGAATCACCTTCCTTGGCGTGCAGGTCATGTTCCTTTTGATGCAGCCCAGGACAAGGTTTGGTTTCTGGACTCCAAGTGCGTATTGCTGGCTTATGTCAAGCTTCTCATCCAATACCCCCAAGTCCTTCTTGTCAAGGCTGGTCTCAATCCATTCTCCATCCAGCCTGTATTTTTGCTTGGGATTGCCCCAACCCATGTCCATGACCTTGCACTTGGCCTTGTTGAACTTCGTGAGGTTCACACAAGCTGACCTCTCAAGCTTGTCAAGGTGTCTCTGGATAGCATCCCTTTCCTGCAGTGTGTCAACCACATCACACATGATGCACCTCAGGAAGGGTGTCTGAGACCAAATGGGGCTGCAGCCTTCTGTCAGGATATAGAAGTTTTCTGCAGCCAAATACTTATGGGATTGAATTTGGAGAGGAAATTTTCTTGTTGGGAAGGGGAGTGAATGGAGAGCAGCTGCATGATCAAACCTTAAGCTAAATGGTTCTTGTCAGAGTGAGCTACTGAGACTGCTGAATATATTAAATAAAATGAGGTCATTTAAAGTGTAAAATAAATAATACAAAAAGAATTATGCAGTACAAATCAGATTACATGCTTTTCTTTCAAGCATCCTCATTAAGTAGCTGTTAGCTGCTTATTTACTGATCTTTATTCAGATTTTCAGATGCTGATATCTATGTTTACTTTTTACTTCATGAGAAAGCAAATGGGATATGAATTAATATTTTATGAGATGTTATTTATTGAAAATTTTCAGGAGGAGAGAGAATGAAAGTTATTTTTGTGCATGTTTCTTGAATGGCTCTTTTGTGTTAACAGTAGAGTTTGGTTGTTAGCAAGAACACGAACATAAAATCATTAGGTTTTATTTGGAAGTAACACTGTAGGATAAGTAAATTGAGGTAGCTAAATCTGGGGTGTTCTGTTGTATTGCATGATATCATAGAGCTGTTGGGCACATAAGCCTTGTTCCTTTGAGACACTTCTACTCAGTGCTGTCACTAGGGAGGAAGAGGAAAGTGTACGAAGACCAGGCTCTAGATTCTTCAGTGGACAAGACGTACCAACTATTTACCAAATAATATACTTGAAACTGAGCTGGAGCACAGCTTTTTGTTAGTGCCTGTAAAACTACTATCTTTCTCATTTAGCCAAACATGAAGTTTTCTTCCCTGGTAGTGCTGTGCTCAAGCAACCACGACCTGATGAGTTAGACCAGCTTATTTAACTGCAGAATAGGGAGCCTTCTTTGGCAGTCAGAAAGCACAGTCTAAAGAAAAAGAGGTGCAAAATCATTCCTATACTTGTCAGTCTTCAGCTTCTTTAGGAGCCTGTTGGAGCTTCTGGCAACACAGGAAAATTAGAGCAGCTTTCCATTGCTGAAAGTGAAATAGTCATACATATTCTCTTAGCTGCATAAAGAACTGGCTAGCTACTATGCAGACCCGTCAGATGAAAGTGGAATAAAAAAGGAGCAAGCATCCTGGAGTTGCAGAGTGGGAAAAGGGAACTTAGAGAAGCAACTTCCTCAGCTTTACTGGCCTAGATCACCATCTTGGTCACCTTCCTCTTTTCCATGGGTAATGGAGTTGCCACAGGCCTATTACTGTTTGTACATCTAGTTGTGAGCAAAGTCATCAGGACAGGGACTCAGAGTGACAGTTCTGCACAGATATCCAGCGTAATGCAGTTGCAGGGTGGTGCAGTTTGTGTGGTTGTACTGCCTTTGCTGATGTAAAGCCTGTTTCTGTATCTACACAGAACTACATATGAGCCCAGCTCTACAGAGCTCTGCAACATGAATGTTGCAGTGCAAAATTAGAACCAAGTGGAGAGAGCTGTTCCACTGGCCACTCTCAACAAACTCTGGATGCTGTAGTGAAATCTTAGACACCTTCTGAGCAAAGCCTTTGGGTTAATTACCTCCTAATTTTCCTTTTTCAACTCATGAACACCACAGACCCCGTAGCTTGTGGAGCCTTCCTCACAGAAGGGGAAGGTTGAGTGGTAATGAACTGAAGCAGCTTGAAACTCCCGGTCATCTTTCTGATGGTAATAAGATTTAAAGCATAACAACACAGGGAAGAAACCAGCAGGCTTGGAATATACCAGAGATACTGAAATCTGGCAGAGTGATTTTTTGTTTGTAACACTTGCAGAATAATGTATGCTTTATGAGTAACAACTTGTCCTTTTGCAGCATATGAAAATAACTGCTCAGAAACAAAACCCTGTCAGTAGTAGCGATGCTGTAAAATTAACTTCATAGCTGTATTTTATCCTCATGTTTTTATGTATCTGCTGGTATTGCAAATAGAACAATGCTGAGCAATCTGGCAGAAACTGAAGGAGCTCTGAATAGAGGAGAGCTTTCTCATGGAGAGCATGAGCTGTTCATTTCCTAGCCCAATTGCAAAAACAATTAGTAAATAAATAACCACCCTGAGCATCACTCAAAGATGTTGATTGTTTTCTTAATGTTGATATTTTCTTACCCACTTTTGTTGCCCCAAGAGCTCACCTTATTCAATGGTTCATATAAACTTACTGGGTTGAAAAACCTCTGGACAGGAGGGATTGTTGTTAGAATTGAGCTTCTCACATTCCTGTCACTGAAGTAGTTCTTTGGAAATGTTAAATCAGAGTGTGTGTTCATGACCTCCAGTCTACCGATGTTCTCCAGCAAGATGTCAGTGGAATGTTTTCATCTATTCCACACATGATTAGTTAGCCTGTCAGCTTACCTCTTGTATCCGTTCCAGTGTTTTTGAAAGGGGAGGTGATTTTTGAAGAGTTCAGCATGATTGTTGAAGATACTGTATATAACTGGGTCAGTTATATTTTATTCTATTTTATTTTAAAGCCATCATCTTCACAGTGAAATCCATTGCGTTGTATAGATAAATCCATCAAAATTACAAATTTACAGAGAACAAGGTCTTAAAAATGCTAACTTCCTTGCTCTGTGAGCTGAGTGAAATAATTGCATTGGAGAAAGTGTAAAGTTTTCTAATCCTTTCAATTCATTATTAAACATTGAAACTGAATTGTGATAACGTTATCAGAAGATCCTTTCAGTGAACAAGCATGTTTAGTGAACTTAGAGGTTTCTCTACTGAATATAGCAATGGCAATTCAGTGTAGGGCGAAGTGGTTTGCTAGTGAGAGAAATTACAGAGATGCCTTAGACTATATTAGGTCATTTTCATCCTCTTCAATAGCAGGGCAAGAATGGGGCGATACATCTGTAACCCCAAACTGTGAAAAGCCTCTACTATCATGTGTTTGAGGTAAAAAAATCCAAACAAACTCCTGCCTTTCTAGGAACCCAAAGCATCAATGCTCCCACCCAGAAGGCTGTGGCTTTGTCCTGTCAGCTTTTGTTGGGAAGGCTGATGTGCCACCACAGGTATCTGTCTAGGAGGAATTCAGAATAGATGATGTTATGAAATTGAATGACATTTCAAAAAAAGAATTTGGTGTTACAATTAATATAAATACATGAGGTGTACTTTGCTAGTTGTATTATTAATTCTCATATTTAATTCATCAAATTTTTTTTTTTTCCTTTACTTTAAGCTGCTGCAGTATTTCCAGTTCACCACACCTGAAAGCTGCAAAACATAGATGCTCCTGGGTAAAGACCACACAGAATAGAAGGGCAGGGCTCTGGGAGCTTCCCACTCCAGGCAGGGAAGCTTGATCAGTGTGGAAATGGCAACTTGTGCACAGGGTAAGATCTAGAGTACCTTATCATTCAAAAACATGTCTGGAGGACGGGATTTCTGAATTCTGCCTGCAGAGGGTAGGATGGGCAACACTCACTGCATCAATCAGCAGCCTTTTGTTATTATTCCTAGTGCTCAGTGTTTGGCATGATATCATAGAGTTAAGAACCCCCCTCTGTTTAAAGGTCATCTCATGCAAGGACTCTGAAACTGCAGGCTTCATTGTATTGTGCTAAAATATCTGTATCCCTGCAAGTATTGGTAGGGTTATTGGGACAAACAAGGCAGAACTGAGCACTGAGCTCTAGAGACAGAGGAGTCTAATCACGGATATTTTTTTTTTAATGTTGACAAGATTAGCTGGTGCAAATGTGCAGTGTCTGAGGACACGGGTCTCAAGGTTAAAATAATTATTTGGTAGTGTGTACTGATGGTTTCAGTTGCTTGAAATTTCACTCGCCTAGTACATGGATTCCATTACCTCAAAGGGCAGTGCCAACATTTAAAACCAAGTTCGCTCCTCTTACAGGTATGTGCCTAGCATATATGGCTTAACTGGTATATGTATGGTCAGCCAAGCTGCAAGGGCTTCCACCTAGCTTTTTTTATTTGAGCTGTCTTCTTATAGTGGAGCTTAGTAGAATTTATACCTGCCATGCATTCCATGGATGTTGGTTGGTTTTGACTTTGACTGACATTGAGTGGTTGGATGGCATCTAACTCCAGTTGCCATTTGTTGCTGCTCTTTCTTGGAGGGGAGGAGGCATAATCTGCACACAGCAGAAAATGTAGAAAATACTCATATTCTCACAAGTCACCTGGGAACGATTGATAGGAATGAAGTGTGAGAGGGAGGGAAAGGTATTGGTACAGTGAAGAGGATAAGCAGAGATGGAATGAAGGGGAAGAGCCCAACTCTCCTTAAATATGAAGCCTGACACTAATGGGGTAGAATACTCTTATTGATCAGTCTGGATGTCAGTCAAGCTCTGCCCCATCTCTGCCCCCCTTCCTCAATGCCTCACACCTGTGGGCAGAGCACTGAGAACAATCTTGGCTCTCAGACCAGAGCAATTAAAAACATTAACTCTGTACTGGGGTGTTATCTTTTGTTCTCAAACTAAGTCCAAATAATGACCATGCTAGCTATGAAACAGAAAGGTTTCTAACTGCATGAAGAATATTAACTCATTTTCAGTCAAACCAGCACAGTTGTTTGTACCCAGGCTTGAATGAAAAGCTGAGGCCAATAGGACAAATTCTCAGAGGGATCCTTATGCTGTATAGTTGTAGGCATTTAATTTAAGTGTCAGAATTAAGAATGCAGGCCAAGTCATAGAGGCAATGGTCAGACAGTTGACTTCCCCAGGCTCAAGTTTCTGAACATGTAAGCTGAGAGTTTGCTTCTCACTGACTACTCACAAACTGATCACTCTAATATTAGGCTACTGAAATAATGTGTCTGAAATCAGAAGGTGTGTGTGTAGCTACATGTGACGGTAGAAGCCATTTGTATATTCTAATGTTTTGACATTAAAATGAAGACTTATAATCACCTTTGGTTTTGTTTTACTTCCTCTGTTTCTTTTCCAGCTCACCTATGCTCGAATCATGTGTGGTATTTCTCTATCATCCCACTCTTTTCACTGTCTTTTCTCTAGCCTGTGTTCTGTTTTGTCTGTGCTCCTCTGTATTTGTAGCGGTCAGAGAAATAAGAGCAGTTCCTTTTCCTCATGAATCTCCAATTCTCTTCCTGCTTCTCCTCGCTGGGCTGGGGCTTGGTACAATAGAAAGAGTAGACTGTGGAATGGGTTATCATGGGGTGGGTTCAGTTTGAAACAGCTGTGTTTCATCCCTATCTTGCCCATCTTGTGTCTCTGCTGATTTGACACCCTGATCAAATGGCTGAATTTGAAGAGTTCATAGTGTCTTAAAATTTGGAGTGCTCCTACAGTGCATTTTAGTGAAGGGAACTGAGTGTGTCCTAAGCAATAAAAAACTCAGAGTCTGCAAAGATCAGGCAGAATGGTTTTTCCTCACAGAATTACTTACAATAAAAACCAAATCACCATGTTCAAACTATTTTTGGTTTAGCTGTATTAACCCTCAAATGCTTGTAAAATTTGTTTTCATCATCAGTTCATATTTCCCAAATATCTGAACAGAGACACCAGATATGCACAAAGCAAGTGATTGACTAAAGTGAACAGGCTCTAGTCCAGGACTGGTACTTTAACCAGAGTTTTAGAAGATTAGATTTCACATGGAGTTTTGTTTGATTCAGTTCCTGTTAACTGCAACCATGGATGAAGTATACAGTTTTAAGAGTCTAATATCAAAGGGTATTCTATGCAATGATGTTAATAATTAACTAAAACCATGTTGAATTTAAAGGTAGACTTGTTTCTAAACAGAGTCTGTTTTTGAGGTCAATGCACAATTGACTTATGAAACACTCATGAAAGCAAGAACATCATCTGCAAAAAAAAAAAAAAAAAAACAAATAAGATGCATAAAATCCAGTGTTAACTAGTTAAAGCTAACAAAAGGAGCAAGATGCATCTGTATACAATTTATCTTCTCTTCAAAGGATTTAATGTAAAAGTTAAAAAGCCTAGATCTACATCTAAAACCCATTAACACTTCATAAAAGCATTTATTCATAGAATTGTAGAATCATAGGTTGGAAAAGATCTTTAAGATTGTTGAGTCTAACTGTAAACCTAACACTGCCAAGTCCACCACTAAACCATGTCCCTGAGTGCCACCTCTACAAGACCTCCACGGATGGAGACTCAACTGCTTCCCTGGGCAGCCTGTTCCAATGCTTGACAACCCTTTCCCTGAAGAAAATGTTCCAAATATCCAGTCTAAACCTTCCCTGGTGCAACCTGAGGCTGTTTCCTCTCATCCTGTCATATTGAAACATGTATATCTAACAGCCATTCATACAAACCTGTGAATGGCCCTGAAAGAGACATAAGGACAAGTACACATATCCATTTAGTAGGAAAAGTGCCCCAGCAAATCATCATGAACATGATGAATGTGAAACTGGGCCAAGTGTGGCATCACACAGTCAAACCTTCTTATTTCCAGTCAGAAATCTAGTTGCTACATTTTGTACTAAATCAAGCATATTAATCATCTGGGTGGGAAGCTGCTAAGTATAGAATTGCAAATATCAGTAGGATAGATCAGAAATAAAAGATGCTGTTATCAGTGTTAGAGAGGGAGCAGAGCTCATGCTAAAAACTGCTTTACCCCCCTACAGTGATCTGCAGATCCACTGGAACACCTGAATGATAATTCTGTGACTTGCAAAGGCACCATAACTTGTTTGGTTTTTCATGCTTTCTGAATTTTGGCAGCAGGAATGGGACAATCTGTTTAATTTTCTGGGTGATAGGAATAAACAATGCTGTTTTACCATATTACGCAGTCTGTCACTTTTGCATTTGATAGCGCCATTCGTATCATACCTTAGGCCAGCTGTGGGTGTGTAATCATGACTGGAGCAGATATTTTAAAAACTGGGTTTTGATGATTGGTTATTCTGAAGCACAGCAATCTAAGGACAGGAAAATAAATATTTCAGATTGGCAACTAACACCATCGTAAGTAGTCAAGTTTAGTACCATATCTGAGTCTGTTAGACTAGTTGATTAAACAGGATACTAAAAGGGTTAATTGTTGAGACTCCAAAAACAAACTCATGTATGATTCATGGAAGGACCAGTACTCAGGGTACCCAGTTAGCAGAGTTCATTCACTGACCAAGCAAGTACAAACATAAAACATTTTAATTTTAGGCTCTTGAGACTGTATACTCAATCCGTGGTTGCAGTTCACAGGAACTGGATCAAACGAATCTCCGTGTGCAGTGTCATCTCCTCAGACTCTGAGAAGTATAGCTCCTGATCTGAAGTTTGTTCACTTTAGCCCATCACTCTGTACATATCTGGTATCTCTGTTCAGATATCCAGGGGATATGAACTGAGAATGAGAGCACATTTTAGAAATGTATGTTTTTCTTGTAAACAAATGAAGGTTAATACAGCTAAACAAATAAAGCATGGTTTGAACATGATGCTCTGCCCAAACCTTGTATGGTCTGCTAGTTTATTATTGCTCAGGATACAGATAATTCCATTTAGTGAAATACACTGTGAAAGCACTCTGCTTTAGGGCATTTGTCGAAATCTTGAAGCTCACTAGTCTGAACAGAATTCTGTAATTCTGGGAAGAACGCAAAAGCAAGCAATGCTTCCTCTGTCTGTCCTGTATCTAGCATCACTGCCTTCGTCTGCTGTGCAACTGAAGTGTACAAATAGCTTCATAGAAGCAATAGTTAAATTCTGTTTAGGACACTAAGATAAATGGGCATTGACAGCTTGTGGAAGTGAGGGAAAAGGTTGTTTTGTGCTGTGGAGATACAGGTAAGGATCCCATACTGTGAGGTAGTTAGTTGAACCAAATTTCTGATTTCTTAAAGGTGTCATAGTGTTAATACTTTCACTATACAGCTCTAGTAAGTGCAGTAACACTAGATAACTCATAATCTGTCTAATGGAGACAAATAGCTATGGACGCATGCCAGAATAATTAACATTGAGTCAAGTTAATTTGATTTGTTCATTTAACAAATTTAATCGTTTCAGCTAATTACATGCCGTGGCATAAATGCCATGAGGAATGTTCAGAAAAGGAAACTATTCCTTTTTTTCCTCCACTAAATTAATGAAACTATTAAGGAAAATGTACACTCAGAGTATGCAAACGATGTCCAGCTTCACACGCTGAATTTTGCAGCCTCCATTATGGCGTGACTCTTCCTGGGCTTCTTGTCAGATTGATGAATGCAACACCCTCCTCGTAGCCCCAGACTACTCTCTGGAGGAGTCTATCATCTTAGCTGTTCTGCCCCACTGCTACACAAGGAGCCTGCCTTTCCCTGTTCGATGTGGACATCTCAGCTGGTTGTGCAAGACTGTGTCCCTGCCTCCTGTAACTCTGATGAAGAAATGGACAAAATGAGGGACTGCTCAAAATTCTAGTAACTTTTCAACTTCTTGGACTATTGCCTTTTCTGAGTGGGAATGATGGTGGCTTAAGAGGTTAGAGATACTGAAGTTTACTTATGATAAACACAGAACTATGTAAAATTCAACTCTTTGGGGTTATGTAGAAAACACTCTGCGTGAAATCAATGTGATTCCCCTTTGTTCTTTGCAGTGTATCCTTTTATAGATCATAGCAGTTTTACTCTGTTCTGATTTTCATTTGTCGTTGTTGCTTGTTTTTTTTTTTTTCTTGAATGTTTTGAGGGTGAAGCTGGCGACATATATAGCAAACAAGTTATATTTACATGTCTTCATGATTTTTAAAACCTAGACGCTCTACAAAATTGCTTATAGCACTACTTCAGAAAGCTTGCAGAAGAATGCTTTGATGCTTCTGGTTTAACCAATGTTACTTAGACTCACTTTCATTCCTTATGGAACAACACTTTAGTGACATAAATGTAGCAAAGCAAAAGGCAGAGTTCAGACACTTGTTGTGCTTGGTGGAGTACCAATATGCTTATAAAACTTGAAATGAAAATTTCAAGCTAAGTATGAAAGAAATACTGTCTATATCTTTGTATAATGATGCTTTAACATAGATTGTACTGCTGAGGTAGAAAGTCTTGAATCTGTATAGCTGTGCTTGACCTCTTCGCAATTTTGTTTCCATGTTGCGGTTCCCTGTCAAGTTCACTGCACACATATTGGTGTGTTCTTTGGTTCTACTTGGACACATGTTGAATGGTTCCCTTAGCAAGAGAATTTGAATGGACATGACAAAGTTGCCAGGGGTAGCATAATGCAGCCTTTAAAGTTATGAATGCTCTGTCTGCATGGAAAAGCAGCAGGCTGTGCAAAGATGCCCATGTCAGGTCTAAATGTGCTAACTGGAGGGCAAAAAACAGTAGAGTTGGATACTGTGATGCCCTAACTGGCCTAGCACAGCCTGCTTTATTGTGTGGCCACCAGGACAAGGGCAGAGATCATCCCCCTGTACTGGGCACTGGTGAGGCCCCGCCTTGAATCCTCTCTTCAGTTTTGGGCCTCTCCCTACAGGAAAGACATTGAGGTGCTGAAGACAGTTCAGAGAAGAGCAACAAATCTGGTGAGGGGTCTGGAGCACAAGTCTGATGAGGAGCAGCTGAAGGAACTGGGGCTGTTTAGCCTGGAGAAAAGGAGGCTGAGGGGAGAGCTGATCACTGTCTGCAACTACCTGAAAGGAGGTTGTAGCATGGAGGGTGCTGGTCTCTTCTCCAAAGTAGCAAGTGACAGGAGAAGAGGAAATAGCCTCAAGTTGCGCCAGGGGAGATTTAGATTGGATATTAGGAAAAAATTCTTCACAGAAAGGGTTGTCAGTCATTGGAGCAGGCTGCCCAAGGAAGTGATTGAGTCACCAGCCCTGAATGTAGATGTGACAGTCAGGAACATGGTTTAGTGGTGAGCCTGACAGTACTTTAAGTTTATAGTTGGGCTTGTTGATCTTATGGGGCTTTTCCAACCTAAACAATTCTATGATTCTGTGATAATGACTATGTAGGGAGCTATATTCATGGTCAGTGTGGACAAACTCAGAAACTAATTGTGCCAAATCAGGTGAAGAGTCTGGTTCTGCTTAGCTGTGTCTGTTTTATTGTTTCCATATCCTTCCAGTCTCATTTACTTTTTCTTAAATCTGTGTATTGGTTGCACCCCATCTGTTCTGTATTTTGTAAGCCTCATGTTTCTGCAGTGCATGGCAGGGACTCTTAATTGGGAGTCCATATTCTAACAAAATGTAATGAGTACAAGATTAACCTGGATGTCCTCCTGTGTCATCACTGGTTTAAAGTTCTCCTCAGCAGGCTGGTCAGCCTCTTGGCAGGGATACTTTTGCCCCATTTTTCATTCTTATTCAAGGCAACTTGAGATTAATAGAACCACATGCAAAACCATGTATGACTTAGATGCAACAATACTGATAAAACAGGATGAAGAAGAGTGGTGAGAGCAAGCAAGATGAAAACACAATAAGTAGGGAAATAGCCCACCTTCCATTGAGAAAATAATTCAATGAAAGTTGCATGATTCTGACATCTATTTAATCTTTAAAATCATTGATGAGAAATACTTGTATTTTAAAGATCTCAGTTGTCTGTTGTTGACAGAATTTGGCCGAATTTGTGTGTGAGTGTAGACACAGATATGCATACATAGATGGCCGGAGAAAGTAGTGAATAAAAATTGTTTGACTTCACTTAAAAAAGAAAAGAATTCACAGTATGTATGACCTACCCTGTGTATCATCATCAAACTGAAACAATTATACAGCATTTCTCTCACAGCATTTTAAAATTAACAACAAATATAGAATCAAATTCTATCCTGTGACCCTGCAAGGGGCAGCTTATTACAGACTGTGTTTTAATAGACTTTCTTGCATCCATGTGTCAGAAATGCCAACTGGATGATAATGTAGTATCATTTCTGGAAGTATTGGCTTTTATAGTTAATCTTCAATGGGATGCTTTACTGTAGGCATGTGCATACATTAGATAACCTTGGCATACAGAGAGTATTTTAAGACCCACATAATTTTGAAACACCCTCTAATATTCAGTGAAGGTCACGATACATTCCATGCACATAAGATCAGAAACAAACCTTCCAGGCTTATTTTACGTCTCAGGATAGATGCCAAATTGGGAGCCCACAGTCATGTATTTTCTTTTTCTGTAGAACAGTTGAAGTGGCATAACAAGCTTTTGCATGCTGTTCCACTGACATCTGAGCCCTGGTCTAAGGCAACCACCTTAGAGGTGCCAAGAAGAATAATATGTACAGCTCTCTTCACATGCTTATCTTTTAGCTGAGATTTCCGAACCAAATGCTGCCAGGTAACAATCTGTACTATTATGGATTCTGGGATCTTGAAATGTTTGCCTGCAAAAAAGACCAAGGTCAGAAAATTCACTTTCGTAACTAAACTCCAGCATCTGATGCTACCAGTAGCGTCCAGAATCAACCTGTTAAATCAAAGGCAACACTATCCATAACTACTTCTGTTATCACTTTCTATTTATCCATTGATTATACAAAAAAATAGCTGCTTCCTTAAGCTTTATATTTAATCAGTGTCATTTTATATCCACAAAATAAATGGTTAACCCTCTGTAATTCAGACATTTTGTAATCAACAACATACATACAGATTTTTCACATTGAGTTAGCTGCTTCTTAGAGGAAAGAAGAAATGCATGTAATATTACATGCAAAATAATTCTGTGAAATATATCTGGCCCCTTTATACAACAACCTGCTACATGGAGGAGAGGAGAAAAGCAAATCCTGGCCTTGATGTCAAAACAAATGTAAACTACTTTTTATATGTTGACTTGTGTAACAAGTGAGGCATGAAAACAAAAGCGCAGTGCCCTGAGTAATAGCAGTGAATATTTTATCTTACCAACAAAAAGCAACAAGAGACTAAATGTTTAAAGTATATGCCCTGCTGATGGTGCGCTCTAATTATGACAGTAATGGTATTTGCAATCTCAGCTGCACTCAAGCCTGTGCTGTGAAAGCACCCATTTCTCAGAACGCATGTCGCTGCCTCTTGCCCTCTACTGGCCCTTAGCCAGGCAAAAGAGCTTTTCTTTGTTGTTTATGTTGCCCTGCATAAATGATTGTTTCAACAATTTTTTTGCCCAAAGTGAAACTGGAGAGATTTTGGCATCATTAGTTCTTCTGAAATTTTCACAGTGCCAAAAAGCATCTGTAGGTTAGTGAACATAGCTTTTTTTTTTTTTTTTTTAATGTGTGTGTGTGTATGTAAACCAGGCTTTCTCTGACTTTTTACAAGTATCCAGTGTAAATGCCTTTCTAAAATTCAGTGGCTGGGTTCTCAGAGAAATGTAGGACTACCACAGCTATTACTGTGATTTGGTTGCTTGACTGTGGTTAGTAAGAATATTTAGAGGGTGATTCATGACTGTGAGTAGCAAGCATTCACCACTTTCTGCTGGAGAATGTTTTGACTCTGTCTAATGAGTTGATTAGGGATAAAGGAAGATGCTGCTCTGGGAGTGTGTTTTTGCATGTGAGTGCTCTCCAGTTTTTCCTGGCAGCCACTTGTTCAGTATTCTCTCCAGACTGAAACATGATATTCAAAGGGAATTGGAGAATGTTGCTTGTAAATTATGGACTTACCACCTCGTGATTACTGTCCTGCCAGACTATACTCACACCTCAACTTTATCTCCTGTCTTGTAATCTTGTAAGGTTTGTATATTCTCCCCTTAAGATTGTTCCCCATCACTGCATCCATTCCCAGTCCAAGTCTTTTGTGTGGAGGCCCAACATTCCCATGCCGATTTCTTGTTTCCTACTTCATAATTGAGCGATTTAGGAGTATTTTGGTGATTCAGTCATGGAAGACTGGATATTAGGAAAAGACTCTTCACAGAGAGGGTTGTGAAGCAGTGGAACAGGCTGCCCAGGGAAGTGGTGGAGTCACCATCCCTGGAGGTGTTTAAAGGCACATAGATGAGGTTTTTAGGAACATGGTCTAATGCTAGAGTTAGGTTATGTTTGGACTCAATGATCTTGAGGGTCTCTTCCAACCAAAATGATTCTATGATTCTAAGCAATGTGGCAGAGAAAAAGTATGCTCAGGAAATCTGTGGATTGTGGTGTGGTGAATGGGGGCTAAGCAGAAGGCATAAATTTAATCCTAGAATTATGTATAATGCTTGATCTAATAGGGCAGCATGCAACAGCAGATTAGCCTTAGCCATCTGAGCAAAACCTGCAACAAGAATCTTTTACCTCAGATGAATCTGCAAACTTGCCCCTTCTTCTTGTAGCCTGACTGAGAAAGAGGCATGAAGTCCTGTTACCAGCCTCTTGCTTTCTGCCACTCCTTTGAGATCAGTGGGAAAAATCCATTTGATTTCATCCCGGTGATTTGTTCAAGGGTGTCTGTCAGGAAGAGGGAAGAGCCATCACTAGCTTAGACCAACACACTGCTAAATGTGACTGGTTAGGTTCTGCATTATGCAGAAGTCAGAGCATGAAGTGGCTTGCTTCCAGTTCCACTTTGTTCTTAGGTTCAGTCTTGCTTTCTCGCTGCTGCCAGGCTGTAGGGCACCCTGTCCCCCTGCTGTCAGAATCACTGCAGAGGCCCCAGTAGCTGCCAGGGCAAGCTCTGTTCCAGACCAGTGCCTCCATCTGTCTCTGCTCCAAGCAGGGATGCAGACCTCCTTGGAGGAGGTGTCACTAACCTGCACGGCAGGCACCCCAGCACGGGAACCAAAGCTTGCTGCCTTTCGGAAGTGCCTGTTCAGGTAGATATGCCAAATACAGCTTTAATCCAGCTGGTTGGGGTACCAGTGGCAAGTGAATCTTGGTAGCACACACACTTTGTGCTCAAGCATGCAAACCTGCTTGGGTGCTGGCTGCAGGCTGCATTCTCAGCTCCCACACTGCAATTCGTACCTAAGTTTGGTGAGTTTAAACTGGGAATGACCAGCAGTGCTGCAATCACATTTCTGACTGTACTACAGGCATACATTTTATTCTCACACTGTAGGCATTTTCGTAATAGATACATTACATAGATGGAGGAAAAACAAACAAACAAACAAACAAAACCAAAAAACTTACTTTCTTTATTAAGTTGCTGAAATGTAAATTGCCATTTGTCCAAAAGACCCATTTTCCCTTCCAGTATCCATTGACATCCAGGATATAGCTCAAACCTCTAGAAAAGAAATTTCTGAAAATGATAATATACTGGGTTTGTTTCCATTCATTCACTTATTAAACACTCTAGAGGTACCAGCATGGCTTCTGACCTTAAACTACAATAAGTTCTTTCCCCAAGTGACTATCAAGCAAAGATAGTCTTAAATAACAGGGGAAAAATAACGCTGTGGAGAAAAGTTTCTTGGGATTGAAAGGATAGGATTGTTTTTCATCTAGCAACACCCTAATTGTATTGTCATTTTAAAATTCTGTTATACAGATTGACTCTCCAATCAAGCTCCAGATGCGTTCATTTGAGTAGCCTGAACCTCCCTATGGACTCGATATATGTATCACGAAATGGCATTGCTCACTGGAAATGCAGATCCTGAGTTCACTTCCTACTCCTTTAATAACTTGGAAAACCTATGTGAAGTGCAAACCAAGAAAGGATTCTTCTACAAAAAGGCCAAACTTCTGCACCCAGGGGAAGACTTGTGCTGCTTAGCCCTCCTGGATGACCGGACCAGGTTTGTGATCATCAACGTAGGTGGTATTAAATACAAAGTTCCATGGACTACCTTGGAAAACTGCCCCTTGACCAGGCTTGGGAAGCTAAAATCTTGCAGCAATTATGATGAGATCATGAACATCTGCGATGATTATGATGTTAGCTGCAATGAATTTTTTTTTGACCGTAATCCTAGTGCCTTCAGGACAATCATGACTTTCCTGACAGCTGGGAAGCTGCGGCTTCTCAGGGAGATGTGCGCTCTTTCTTTTCAGGAGGAGCTTGTGTACTGGGGGATAGAAGAGGACCACCTGGAGTGGTGCTGTAAAAAGAGATTGCGACAGAAAGAGGAGGAGGCAGCTGAGGCCAGGCTGTATGAAGGGGAGATGGTATTTAGTGAAACTACGCAATGTGCCTTCCAGGACAATAGCCGATTGAGTTTGTGCATGAGAAAGCTCAGGGATATGGTGGAGAACCCCCACTCAGGGATCCCAGGAAAGATCTTTGCTTGTATTTCAATCTCTTTTGTTGCCATCACTGCAGTCAGCCTCTGCATCAGCACCATGCCAGATGTCAGAGAAGAAGAAGATCGGGTGAGTGCAGCTTTTCTCAGAGTAAAGTGTGTTTGCATTGTTGTCTCCTCAGGGAAGGTGATGGGCAAAATCCCTCCAGCAATTGTGCAAGTATCACATTCAGTATTTATGATGTGAAGAGCTGACTGGGGTAGAGCACAGAAAGCATTATGTCACTTAATATTGAGGGCAGACTGGGCCGAAGTCTGCCTTGCCATCATCACAGCTTTGCCAGTTCACACCAGCAGACAGCTTGGCCCAACAGATTTGTTTTATGACATCTCTAACCAAATGACAAACTAGCTGTTGTGGGTATAAAAATCAGCCTTGCTTGAGGCTTAATGTTTTGAAATTAGGTTAAGAGCTAACAGATCAGTTTTCCTTAGACATACTTGGGCAAATCACTTTGAATGAACTCTCAGTACCACTCTGTAAAAACCACATCCAAAAAGATTTTGATGTTATAGGTAAGGTAAAGGGCAGGGAAGCTGAGGCAGCAATTTAACAACAGGAACAAAGTGAATGTCTCAGTTTTCAGAAATACTTAGTATTCTCATGGGTAAGCTGTGGATGTTTCATGTCCTTGAAAATCAAGTTTTATGGATATTTTGTTTATTCTTCAATTCAACAAATGTCCTAAGGGTTTAATCCGTTATTTGTGCAAGCAGTTCAGTTTCCTAGGATTAGCTGTATGTAGGCCAATGAGAGCTCATCTGAAGATCAATAGAGAAGGACATCCAAGTTTTCATTAAATATGTGCTGAAATACAATATAAGGGGTTTGAGGGGTGGGGACTTTTAGAAGAGTTCATGGCCTCTTTATTTTTACTCAAATCCAAGCTTGACACTAAATGTTTGAGCTTCTTTTCCAGCCCCATGGTCATTAAATGGGATTGTGAACTTCGGCTACTCCATTCACCCCATCAAGTTCTGCCTCTCAGACGAAGGCTATGCTCACATGAAAGCAGAACCTTTCTCGTGTGCCATCACCCGAGTGCTGGGTGGCTCATCACTCACTGCCACTTGCAGAAAAGAGAGTGCTCATTGCCTGACAGGAGGCATTTACTGCTTTGTAGCGTTGAAAGTGAAAAGCATGTTGATGGAAAATGGGTCCAGCAACTCCAGAGAGATCCCTGCATTTGACTGAGTACCTCATGTGCAGTTAGACCCATCCTTTGCTTGCAAGGTGTGCTCAGGTTAGATGTCAACTGAGTTCTTTGATTTAGAATCACACTCATTCAGTAGCAGCCAGAAAAAGAAGGCAAAACATTTTGTATGTTGCCTGATATTTGATTTGTTGTAAGATCTTTGTTTTAAAGGCTTTTTATGATCTAAAATGTGGGTATAGTAGTACTGGGTACTAGGTAAAACTGTGTTGTCCTAATAACTTTATAAAGATCATTTCCCAAACATATGCCTTTTACTGGAATTAAGCAACAGGGCTCCGGTGTGCTGGAATTTAAAGCACAAGGGATATTTTACTGCTGAAAACTAAGAGGTATTTGGTGTTTAGATGTTCCTGGGTTTAAGTGAGAGCTGAACAATTGCTTTCTGAATTACCAGAGTTTAGGGACCTTGTATTTTTACTAGTGATCTGAACATAAATAGGGACTCATAGTAATAGGCTAATAATATTTGTTGGGTGAAGGAGGGTAATAATGAGGATGGAGCAAGCATATGAGAGAAGCCTGGATTTCTTGGTAAGCTGAAGCCATTTAAAGTAGCACATTTTCATAGTCAAATGCAAAATTGTACAAAAAAAGATGAATGCAGGCTTGCTTTTGCAAAAGCAGAGAGTCTGATTCCCAAAATGAGACTCTAAATAGGATTTAGGGTACAAGCAACTGAGTGTAAGTTCCTGTTGCAGCATAAAGTCAGAAGGGTCAATGTGATCCTTGAATATCTAAGCTGGGAAGTAGTGATTAGAACGAATTAGAATTAGCTGGATGATGATTTTGTGCCTGTATGCAGCATGTGTGAGAGTCGCACTAGAATACTGCAGTCAGTTCTCACACTGATATTTTTGAACGGTATTTTGAAAAATTTGAGGGGGTATAAAACACATATTAATATTAGACATCTGGAGAAAATACCATACAATAAGAAACTTGCAGAATTTAGGTTTTTTAGATTATCAAAAGGAAGGTGAGTGAATTAAGCAAGTATGTGGTTTTTATGGGAGGAGGAGAACTGTATCATATGAAAGACCTTTAAATTAAGCAGGGAAAGGATGCATGGTTAAAAGCTGAATCCTGATTAATTCATATGGGAAACGATGCCAGTATTTAATACCATGGTGATTAATTACTGGGGCAGAGTGGGAAGAGAATTAGTGTATTTTGTATTTTTTAATGTTTTCAGTTCAAAGCTCAGTGCCCTTCTGGAAGGTAGCCTTCAGCTAAACACGCTCTACTTCAATCAAAAGTAAATTGCTGATTTCAGTTCAAGCTGGGTGAAATGCTTGCAATGCAGAGGAGATCAGAATAAATGATCTGATGATTTTCTGTGTCCTTAAATTCTGAAAGCTCAGAGGCCCTGCCAATGGGCTTTGTTTTACCCTTTGCACAGGAGAAGTCTGTGGGCAGAGTGGAAATTGTTATTTTGTTTAAGACAAAGGTGGTTCTCTAGCACAGGGGACAGGTGAAGTATCACTTCTTACATAGCTTCATTCACACCCAATGTTCCTTGCCTGCTACTGAAGCGGTGCAGGTCAACCCTCTACTTGAGTTGAAATTAAGTCATACCAGGAGTCACACACACTGACTGATTTTGGTCCTGCGCAAATTCATGTAAATACCCATGCAGATCTTTTCAGCCTCAGTAAGGCTGGACAAGGAGTTGTGCATCTGCTCACATGGAACTGCTTGTAGGATCAGAGTTCGCAAACTCCTTGCGCAGCACCTGTATGTGGCTTAGCAAGCTGATGCAGCTCATCGAGTAACAGGTGCAGAAAGAAGAGAGTTTACGTAAATTCAAAGTCATCAGTTAATCACCCTGAGCTGTATCCCTAGTACCTAATTAAAAATTTGTGACGAGGGATAGCTCTTTGGTCCGGTTTTGCAGTCTCCTAACAAGCAGAAAATGTATGTGGATCCCTCCTGGCTAAGGAGCAAATAAACAGTAAATACTATTTCAAGGACACACCGTACTCGGTATGTACATTTTCCAGGTTCTCTGGCTGGCATTGCTGTTGTCAGGGTTCCGTGTCAGAGCTGTTGTAGATACTCTGGCTAACAAGCAGTGGCCTTTTCCTTGAGCTGGCGTTTTCCAGACATCAAAAGCTTTATGTGCCATCTATCTGTCCTGTTACTGCTTCAGGGAAAGAGAAGGGAACCTGTCACAAAAAAATCCATGCTGGAGAGCAATTGTTCATACCCCGACCCTTTAATATCATCTGAATGGACCAGCTGTTACATACAGTGATGTCCTTCAGAGGTGTGACCTCATACAGATGTTAAGCATGGGATGCTGAAAGTTAGAAATAATTACCAAGTGGGTGAGGAAATTATTTTAGGTGCCTGCATCTCTCTTTTAAAATACAGAAGAAGAATCAGACGTACATTTTGTTAACTTTATTAACTGCTCCAGATGTTCTGGATGACAGTGGCAATCCCTAGTGTTTTAGGAAGAGTGAGAAGGATCGTGTTCCTGTGTACTGTACCTGTCTTGTTCTTACTAATGGTCACTGTGATTCATCTTGAGCATCACTCTTTTTTTGGAATAGTATCATGTAATTCAGATGCTGCACAATTATCAATTAAGCTAACAGAATCAGATCCTAAACTACTTTTTACTTAACCAAACTAGAACATATATTTTATATTTTATCTTTTTTTTTTTTCTCATTTAGCTTTTATTTACTGATTAAATTAAATGAAAACCACTAATCCAGTAATGCACATAGTAGCTGTTTCTGGAAATTTCAAGAAGAAGACACTTCAAATGTATAAAGAAAAACCTGTGAAGAGAGCCAGGTTCTTCCATGTAAAGTAACAAAGCAATAATTAATTTTTAATTTCAAAATCTTTAGAATGGGAGATTTCTGTGCAAGGTCTAAATTTAATGGTGAAAATTCTCCTCTTAAGGCAAAATACTGCTAAGACAATATCATACTGCGAGCCCTCAGGCACTGACCTCTTTCAAGACCACCACAAAAATGATCTCCAAGACATGAAAATAGCCAGAGGCATAGAGTATCTTTAAGGCATTTTAGGCATATGATACCTTTAAGTGGGCTTCTCAACCCTCTAAACACATGGCAGGCATCAAGTGACTCAAGGAAAGCAGCTAATCCATCACAGGAGTCTTAAACCAGTTGGGGATACATTACAGCAAAAGCTTTAACAACACAGTAAGAGCTGAACAACCAAAAGACACTGAGAGATTCAACTGAAAGGCAGATAGTCATCATACTAGACTCTTCATTTTTTCTTGGTGAAAACAGAAATGTCAGCCATTTCTATCTGCAGAAAGAAGTTTCTTTCTTTTGTTAGACAGTCTTCCTCATCACAGAAAATAAATGGTGAACTCAGAGATTAACATCAAGCATTTTGTCCTTATTCACAAAAGCATTTATAGGCCTGAGTCCCACCGAGCTCAATCATTTGCAGTAACACAGAATAAAACAGGAGAAGATCAGAGAGTACTTCCTTCTTCACGGTGCTTTCTAATGTATTGGGAAAAGCTAGTCTAATTAAAGATGCTGTGATAGGAAGTTACAGTTCAATAACCTTCAACTGAATAACATTGCAACAAAGAGAGAGCCTCATAAATAATGAAGTTAATAATAGCTCATAAAGAAGCCAGAAATTATTTAACCTTCTAAGCTTAATTTACACACTGTGCTTCAACTTTCTTATTGGTGAGGATGGGGAATAGATAAATTGTGAATGTGTGTTTTAAACACTCTTGTGACTAAATATTTCATTTCACAAAGCTACATACAAAAGTAACTTCAGACAAGGTTAAGAGAGTCTTGTATAATGATTATCAACAGCTTTTCATAGGCAAGCTGATGAACAGTGAGATCCTGAAAACTGGCTGAACAGCCAGGCCCAGAGGGGGTTGATGAGTGAGAAAAAGTCTAGTTGGACGCCAGTAACTAGTGGTGTACCCCAGAGGTCCAGTCCTGTTTAACATCTTTGTTAGTGATCTGGAGAATGGGACAGAGTGTTCCCTCAGCAAGTTTGCTGATGACACAAACTTTGAATGAGTGACTGACAGGCCAGAGGGTTGTGCTGTCATCTGGAATTACCTCAACAGCCACAGAAATGGGCCGATAGGAACCTTGAGAAGTTTGACAAGAAGAAATGCAAAGTCCTGCCCCTTATGAGGAAAAACCCACACACCAGTATATGCTGAGGGTCACCCAGGTGGAAAGTACCTTGGCAGACAAGGACCTGGGTGTCCTGGTAGATACCAAGTTTAGCATGAGCCAGCAACGTGCCCTTGCAGCAGAGAAAGCTACCACTATCCTGGGCTGCATTAAGCAAAGTATTGCCAGCAGGTTGAGGGAAGTACTCTTTCCCCTCTGCTCAGCATTGGTGAGGCCACTTCTGGAGACCTGTGGCCAGGTCTGCCCACCCCCCCCCCAGTACAAGAGACATATGGCCATACTGGAGAGACTCCAACCAAGGGCCATGAAGATGATGAAGGGACTGGAGCATCTCACAGAAGAGATAAGTCTGAGAGAGCTGGGACTGTTTAGCTTGGAGAAGAGAAAGCTCAGAGAGGGATCTCATCAGTGTGTGTAAACATCTGAAGGGAAAATGCCAAGAGGACAGAGTCAGGCTCTTTTCAGTGGTGCCCAGTGACAGGACCAGAGGCAACAGTCACAAACACAGGAGGTTCCCTCTGAACATCAGGAAATGCTTTTTCACTGTGAGGATGACTGAGCACAGGGACAGGTTGCCCAGGGTGGTTGTGGCATCTCCATCTTTGGAGATATTCAAAAGCTGTCTAAAAATGGTCCTGGGTAACTAGATGGCCCTATTTGAGCAGGTGGAGGGGACTGGACCAGATTACCTCCAGAGGTCCCATTCAACCTCAACCATTCTGTGATTCTGTGGTTATAACTATTGATTTGTTTAGGTTTGTAATCTGAACAGTTAGCTACATAGAAAGAAATGTAAGTATTCAGGACTTCAGTGTGTCAGAAAAGTCAAACATTTTGTTGGATGAATTATACCATTTTGTCTCAAAACTCTTGCAATTTGAGGTACTACTGGGTGGGAAAAACTGTCATTTTTACATTATACAATTTATTTTTTTTCAGTGAAAAGTAACGTAAAGGAGTGAAACAGCTGTTATTGTTGGTGTTTTCTATCCTACGATGGCACTCTGCTTGAGACTCTCGAATGAAGCTTTTCATTACTGGAAAGCTTGTTTTTAGCACTTTATCTCTTTTGTGACTGTTCAGCTATTTTTCTGCATATGACACAAAGACCTTGATTTTAACTGAGCCGCACGTTTATGTGATTCATAGGTGGTTTGTTTTTATGAATGAAAGTCTTAATAAAATTGAAGCTTGTGTTTTTCCTTTCTTTGTGGAATAAACTGTTCTAGAAATTACAACACAGTCAACATAAAATATGTATTTTAAAAAATCTCCCTGCTGGTATTTGAGGTAACTATTTATAGTATATAGGCACCGAGGGTGACTTTGTATAAGAATAATCTTGGGGGATTGGACTAACTAATTTCCCTGGGGATTATCTGAGAATTCATTATACTGTTCTCTCAGCTCTGCTGTTTAAATGCAAAAAATGATGAGCTGTAACAATATCACAGTTTTGGCATCTGAACTGAACTACTGATGTCCTCATCCCCTACTGCTCGTTTGCATTTTGGGTTTGCTCTGGGCAGTTCAGGCCACAGGTGGCTGGGGGCCAGGGAAAGACCAAATGACTCAGTAACAACTGTCACCAGCCTTTTCTACAACATTGCGCAAGGGAAGTTCCTGTACACACAGGAGATTCATGTTCAGTTTCTCATTCACATGCCCATGCTTAAGGGAGGTAGGACTCACAGCACTGCAGAGCTGTATTTTAAATAAAAGTAAGGTGTTTCTTATTTTTTTCTTTCATAAGATTAAAGCCGGTTTTCTGCTCAGGTGGTGCTTAAATCAAAATGGTAACACACAGTACAGATTACAGGCTTTGAGAGCATCCTTTACCCACAGCTTTAGTCATCAGCAATAAGGAAAAGTTTGCTTTGTTGTTTATGTGCTCCATCTACCTCATGTAGTTTCATCACCTGTTCTGTGTAGTCTCGCACTTAGATTGTGAATGTTTTGGGACAGAATATCTTAAACACAACATCTATGACCATCATCATAACAGAAATAAACATTACGTCTGTGCTGCTGTTCAGGTACATGGACACATTCCTCACGCCTCAAGCTGCAAGCTAGATTTCTAAGTAAGGGATTTTTTTCTTTGCATAAGTGAGACCATCTTAGTTCATGCAAGATGCAGTTACTGTATGACACCCTGACAGTCCAAAACTGAGGAGTAACTGTGAAGTTCTGCAGTGCAAGTCTGAGTCATCATACTGTGGTCCCAGCTCCTATCTGATGGTCAGAGAAATTTGCTGTTCATGTTCCCTTTCAGACAGCTCAGGTTTGTCTGAAAACAGTTGAAAGGAATGAGGTTTTAAAGATAAAAGGGATGTTGCTTCTGTGGGTCACACACAGAGCTTTAAAATCAAGGAGTCAAGAACCTCTGCACTGTTTAATCTATGCCTTGAATGTTGAGTTGTCTGTTTTATTTAAGTGGTGTGCATCTTTTATCTGACTCCCATGGAATTTGCAAATATAAGACTAATGGCAAAATGCTCTTGCAAGTATCAAGAAGTAGTGATCATGTCCTTTGATCATATTACTGGGAACTGTGCCTGTCTGTGAACCATCTGAATGTATAGTCATTAATGTAAAAGAAACACATGTATTAATCTTTCTTTGTGGATCTGAATCTAAATCTTTGCTTTACTGGTTATTCAAATCCATCTATTAGCTTTAGAGCATCTCAGTGTTGGTTTAGTTTTCTAAGTTCAGGGTTGTTGTACTGAGATGTTAGGGAAACATATTTGGTGCTGCGAGGCCTTGGCATCCTTGTTGCACAACACACTGCCCACTGCAGCTGCTCTGCCAGCCAGCGCCCAGGGCTCCAGCTGCCTGGAAACACCCCGGGTCAAATAATACACTATGTGCCATCTTTGCCAACCCTTTTCAGAGGCAGCACCTCCCCTTTGCAAGGCTACCTTAAGCTGCTAATTAATGGAAAATGTTTGAAGGAATGATTAGTTATTCTTGATATTGCTTGTGTGGACCATATGCTGGATAGCAACTAGTTGTATTTAGTCATGACTACTTTTGTAGAGCTCTCATCATTTCTTCTCTTTGGCTTACTTGTTGCTCTTGGGAAAAAATAACTACCTTCTGCAGTCCTTCACCCCCTTGGGAAAAAAAATACAGCCTTCCTGCTTGAAGCTACTTAAACTTTAGCAGACATATCTAGTTGTTCTGTCATGACAGCTCCTTCATGACAAGACAAAGGAAACATGGTCCCGGTAAGAAAATATTTTCCTGCTGTATTGGGAGGGTTAGGAGGAACGTTGTTTTTTCTTTCACTAAGAGCTGCCTTTAGACTGGGAGGTAGGGACATGGCACTGTGGAACAGGTTTGGACTGAGTCCCATAGTGAGCCTGCAGACCCTCTGCTCAAAATTCCCCATCTCAGCAATGTTACCACCTGACTGTTCATGCCATGGCTCTTACCAATGTTGAGTCTCACCACCACATCTTTTCCTGTGTTGCTTTTCCCAAGTAAAGTGAAAAATCCTATGAGACAAGGAGCTGACCTGGAAGATTTTCAGGATAGTAGGTTACAATATAGACTTTGGGAACCACCTGAGAATCTCTGCAGTGGTTTTGGCTTATAACTAAAAAAATGGAGAGTGTATTTCTGTCCTGTTAACTTGGGGATGAAGCAGGAGTTTGATAAGATAAAATTCCTGATGACTTGTTAATAACTTTGTGCTGTGCTAATGAACTCTCTCTTGGTCTACAGGATATCTTCTCATGAATAAATAGCAGGCTCAGGTCTTCTTTTAAATATTGTATAAATGTGCTGCAATATAACATTAGTGATTAATAATTAAACAACTAAGACTCTTCCATAAAAGCATTGATAACTTTGTCACGTTGTTAATTGGTATATGTTTGGTAAAGTGTGTCTCACCCAGCAGAACATGCTCCATATGTAGTTTCTCTATAAATTTATCTGGTTCCACTACCTATTTATACCTACAAGTGGGTTTATTCTCCTAAATTCCAGGTAAACCATCCAAGGAGTCTCTGACTCTCATTATAATAGTTGCTTGGCCTCCAGTCATGTTTGCAAAATTACTACAGCTACCCAGTATAGCCTACTTTGTAATATCCTGAAGGTACAGTGTAGCTTCTTCACTCCACAGATGGCTCCACTGCCTTTCACAAGAGAACTTGTGCTGTATGGCCTTATTGAGTACTGTCCTGGAGAGAGAGAAATTTTTCATTTATTTGCAATAAAAATATTATCTGGAATTTTCATCTCAGACCTCCAGAATATGTTGCTGTCAATTCTGGAGGTTTGGAATGAAAGAAAGCAACCAGATTTATGTTTGGCTAGACCTCATATAGCTAAGCTGAGGTAATGAGCTGATTCATGTGTACAGCACTTTAAAAAATTGCATTAAATCATTTAATATGATAAATGTTTGCATTTTCATTGCTCGAAATGTGGTGATTGAGATGAAATATAGAAGTTTTTGAAATTGGGAACTTTTTGCAGTATCCATGGAGACATTGAGATTCAAGACAAATTAAGATAGAAGAGTGGTATACAAACGAAGAAAAAAAAGGTTTTAAAAAAATTTGCAATAGGTTTTTAACAAAGGCTTAGGAAAGGAATGGGAGAAAACTAGAGGGTTGCTGGGTTCTCTAAAGGTAAGCATGTTATTAATTCTAAGTAAAAGCATTAAGAAGATGGTACTGAGTGTAATCAGCAACATTTGTAGAGGACAACAGCATAATTAATTCTAGTTTATGTAGAATACCACTCATTAGTCAAAATTCATATAATTTTTACAAGGTTTAAAGTTTTCTGAAAAAAATAACTTCTAGGTACTTAGACTTCTGTAGGATATTTGAATTAGTGACACACAACATCTTTCCTTAATAAAAATGATATTTTTCAAAAACTTACCTCCCGTGTTGTTTTAAATATTTCTGTTAGATCTCTAAGTAGCAGAAGACTAACATGAGAAACCATCATCCAGTGACAGTGTAGGCAGAAAGGCATGCAAGTGTGCCTGGTGTTGGCCTGTAGCTACTTGGGTGTTTTGCTGTTGATTTGGGAGAAAATCACACCTTAGTCAGGGACCATAAGTATCTGGCACAGTAAGCCGAACTGATTGGGAGGGGTAACTGCATGTTCATCAATCAGCAGAGGGTGCAACTTTTTAAATGTAGAAAGCATAGATAGCCCAGGACAAAAGACTCTTTTGGAAGTGGGGACTACAAAAAGATATAGAGACTCTGGTGGACTATCAGCTGTACATGATTTCCTATCTGACATGCTAGTTAAGAGGCAAAGCATGAGGCTTGAGATATCGTGTCCAGATTGGTATCCACTAAGCAGGTAAGTTGAAAAAAAACCAGTTAAAATAATTATTTAAAATCCAAAAATTCTGCTTTTTAGCGAGACACTGGAAGAGTTTTTAGTGCAGTAAACAGCAGAATAAGAGAATGCCTGTGGGCAACAGTGAACAATAACTGGAACCTGCAGCAAGACAAACTCCTGCCCTAAATAAGGTGTATTACAGGGTGGGTAATTAACAATGGAAACCGTTTACCTAGAGATGCTTGAGTACATAGAATCATAGAATAGTTGGGGCTGGAAGGAACTTTCAAAGGTCATCTAGTCCAGCGCCCTGCAATGGGCAGGGACATCTTCAACATCTCATATAGTTTTTAAATACATTCTGTCAGTCCTTCTGAACATGACAGCTCTGTTGAAACCCTTTGTGGGACTTGTGAGCCATGCACCATCCTGTCCCTGACTTGCAGGTGCAGGAGTGCTGTGCAGGAGGTGCCAGCAAGGATGTTGTACATCTGGGGCTTCCTTGGCCCTCCTGTATGTTCAGACCTGAAGTCATCAGTAAGAAGAAATGAGCAGTGGCAGTTCATAATTGTGATTAAAGGGGAGGGCAGCCAGAAAACCTCAGAAGCTTGGAAGCTTTCCAAAGAGAAGTGACGTGGCTGGGACATCTTACCAGCAGGACTTAGTCCCAGCATCAGCTGCTGTTCAGACTTGGGCTTGCAGGTCGCTGAGGAGCAGGATGCCTCAGCTGGAACGGGCTGTTCACCAGGACATGTGCCAACCCAGCCCTCTGGCCAGCCACCAGCAGGGCCATTGTACCTTCACCTTCCCATGCAGGCACAACAACCCCCCCCCGGCTTTCCCTCTGCTCCAGCTTGTTTTCTGAGCCTGCATACAAATAGGAAATACAGAAAATAGTGTAAAGGTCCCAGGCATCCAGTACATCCTGAGCTGTGTTGGAAACTTGGCACACACTGCACTGGGTAGAGATGACAACAGAACAGAAATTGCAGAACCCTCCTGAAAGGTCCACACACTCAGTGTCTGTGGGCAGAATTTGAGGATATTTTCTCCCAAACCACAGCCCTTGTACAAAGAAGACATGTTGGCTAATTTAAAGCAAGTCATGCAGTTCTTAAATTCTGCTCTGCTGTCACAGATAACGCTACTGTTGCCTTGAGCAGAAAGAGAGGATAAGAGACAGTGCAGGTTTTCGTAGTGGTCAGATCCACCTTGCAAAAACTCATCCAATTTGCAAGTGCAGGAGAGCAGCTGACAGCATTTCAGTGCAAGGGCAATGCCGTAGCAGACTGCAGCTGAGACTCAGCCTCAACCAGCAGGAGAGCAAATCTACCCACAGGCAACATAGGCTAATTCTTCACTTGCTTTCAGATAACAGGATAAAGGGAAAGAGGGAGAAAATGGATTTTAAAAAAATGTAAGAGGAAAAGAGCAAGCTTGACACTGTCCTTTCCTCAGAAGAAAAAAAACAGGCACCCTCAACTTTTAGAGCAGGTTACAGGGTTGCAGGAACCAGTAGAACTAATGTGGGTCAGAAAATAGAACCAGCAATGAGTAGGAGGCAGGAGGAGAAGAGCCTCTAAAAGAAGGATTGAAAGAAAGGCAAAACTGGGGGGAAATTATAGGGAAAATATGCTTTAAATGCTAGTAAGAATCAGTTGTTCTTTTTAATACAATTGTTAAGTTATAAAAAGAGAGAGAGAAAAAACAAGACTGAGGTTCTTTTTTCAGTGTGTGAGACAGGCTTGAGGAGAAGAAGAAAAAAGGATGCTGAGTTTAGGAAGAGCATGTTTCTAGATACCATATATCTGCACATATCTGCGAGTACAGCCAGGTGCCACCACAGCATCAGCTTTTCCCAGGTGCTGGGCAGGTGTGAAAGCCTTGGGAATACTACTGCTTTGTAACAGCCTCGTCTTTCTTGGGCTTCTGAGGAAAGTGTCGCGTCTTGGTGTTGTCATTCTCTGGGGAAGCTGTTCCAACTGCACATAAGTGCCTTTGGCGAGGACTCAGCCCCACTCTGGTTCTGCAGCATTTTGATTTATGCTGCCACTTACAGGAGATAGCCCTCCTATCTTTATTTTTGTAATCCTGCCATGTTTATGAGATGCAGGTGTGCTGCAAGTGCCAAGTGCCATTGCTCAAGTTTTTTGAAGCAAGAACTGAGTCTGTCTGTGCTAAGACAGAAATTACAAGCCACAATTATTCTCCAGAAATCTGGAGATTTGCTGATTTGTAAGCTAGCTGGGCTTCTTCACGTAAAAGCTCAGGATCAAGCATTTGCTTAGGTTTACAGAGTACTCGTTTAAAAAAAAAAAAAAAGGCATTATAGTTTCTAAGCTTTGGGGGATATATTGCCTCTATCAGAGCTAGAATAGAGAGTGGGCTGAAGATGGAGATTTCTAGTTCATGTGAAATCGGGGGATAGGCTTCTGGTGTTTAATTGTTCCTCTGGGTTTTTTTTTAACTTTCCATTTCAGTGAAAAAGTGGACCAAAACAAAGAAGAACATTTTGGAAATCTGGAAATAGAAAAATTCAAGGTAATTTTTACTCAGAAACACTAAAGAACATCAGTGCTTATAATGTGAAGCTGTTCTTCAGAGGACACCGCTGCTTGGTGGAATCATCATTCTTTCCTGCATTACTGCCTCCGTCCATGGCAGTGACTCTGATAAACAAATCATCTATGCCGAGCAGCTCCCCAATGTCTGGCTGTGCAGGTCAAGCCTGGTCCAAGCCTGGCAGGCTGTGTGGGACCTGTGGACACACCTGGATCACTGTGTCACTCGTGTTTCCCACAGAGGGGTCTGCTGCAGGGCAAAGCTGCTAGAAAGCAAGCCATACGGGCAGTGGCCTGGGAAATCCTGCCTAAAATGCTGCGGGAGTTCATGAGTCTCAAATATCTTGTTCTCTTGGACTTGTGTCTTCTTGTGTAGCTGTTTGTCTTCAGACAATTTCCAAATGACACTAGGATGGTGTAAAATTGCCAAAGCAGACCCCAGATATAACTAACCAGTGTTTTGACTCAGAATATTTGTTTAAACAAATGGCAGTAAACCTATTCTTGTACATACAGTCTGAAATTCTCTCATGTTTAGAGCCTCCTGAGGCCCAGCTCCAGCAGCATCAAGTGCACCATTTCACTTTGCTAGTTGAACATTACAGGGAGGTAGGACTTTGGAGGGGTGCTCTGAGGTGAGTGTAGTCCCCTGCTGTCACAGGTACATCACACCACCATTACCAGAAACTGAGAAACTTAATCTTAAAAGGTCTCTGGTCTTCCCTGTTCTTGCAGGAGGGGCTCTTTTGGAACCTCATGTAGCTTCTAGAGTCCAGATTCTGTAAGCTGGTGTAGCTATTCCTTCTTCTGCCAATGCTGTCCTTTCTAGTAGTCATGAGTTCTCTGCAAATAGCTTGTGCAATGAGCATGTGAGGTCCTTCTCCTTCCCGTTCCTACCTCACCTGCCATTACTCAGCCTGAGGTGTTGCCCTTCCCAGCCACTCCTGAACGAAGTCAGCTGTTCTAGCATAACCAATCAGTGAGTTATTCTGTTTGACTTTGCACTGACGAGGATTAAGGAATTATGATATATCTCATTCAGTGGGATGAGCTGAAGATTGTAAACAGCCAGATAGCAGATGGAGACAGCAGTACTTTCAGCATGTCCAGACAAACCTGAATGAGAATATCTGGCCATGCCATTGAATGGTGCTTGTCCTCATCCCCTTGCTTTATTTATAGACAGCAAACATGTCTCTTTTGTGCCTTCATTTGATGATGGTAAATATGTCAATTGCATTTAAATGTCTATTTTTAAGATAGGTTTTCTATTTCACTATCCATCCAAGTAAACTTGGGTTACTCTACCACCTCATTCCAGTTTGAATCATCCTTGCTGAACATGGGTGGTTCTTGAACAAATCAAATCCTTCACTTATATATTTGAATCAATCAGCAAGCTCCAAGTACAAGTGTTGGGTTTTTTCCATGTGTATATTTGGTAAGCAAGAAGGAACTGCTGTCATAGGATCATAGAATAGTTTGGGTTGGAAGGGACCTTTAAGGGTCATTGTGTCCAACCCCCCACCCTTCTCAAGCTTGTCCAGGTCCCTCTGGATGGCATCCTGTCTGTCAGGTGTGTCAACTGCACCACTCAGCTTGGTGTCATTTGCAAACTTGCTGAGAGTGCACTCGATCCCACTGTCATTGATGAAGATATTGAACAGTACTGGTCCCAGTACAGACCCCAGAGGTACACCACTTGTTACCAGTGTCCATCCAAACGTTGTGCCATTGACCACTAATCTCTGGGTGTGACCATCAGCTAGTTCCTCATCCACCAAACAGCCCACCCATCAAATCCATATGTCTCAGATTTAGAAAGGAGGATGTTGTGGGGGACCACAGTCGAAGGCTTTACAGAAGTCTAGATAGATGATATCCATTGCCTTTTCTTTGTCCGCTGATGTAGTTATTGCATCGTAGAAGGCCACTAAATTGGTCAAGCAAGACTTGCCCTTGGTGAAGCTGTGCTGGCTGTCTCCAATCACCTCCTTGTCCTCCATGTGCCTTAGCACAGCTTCTAGGAGGATCTGTTCCATGATCTTGCTAGGCATGGATGTGAGACTGACAGGTCAGTGGTTCCCGAGGTCCTCCTTTCTACCCTTTTTAAAAATGGTTGTGATGTTTCCCTTTTTCCAGTCACCAGGGACTTAACCTGACTGCCATGACTTCTCAAATATCATGGAGAGTGGCTCGGCAACTACATCAGCCAGTTCCCTCAGGACTCTGGGATCTGTCTTATCAGGTCCCATAGACTATGTTCAGGGTCCTCAAGTGATCACGAACCTGATGTTCACGTACAGTGGGAGGGACTTTTCTCCCTCAGTCCCTGTCTTGTAGTTCATCTGCTCGAGAGGTGTGGGAAGAGAGATTGACAGTGAAGACACTTTCAAGAGTGAAAACTGCAGGTTGTGAGCAGCTGTGTGTGCTCATTGTAATGAAGCAGATTAGAAACATGAGAAAATAAAGTGAAGGGAATACTAGCCCATGAGGAAGTCACTAGGCAGTGAGAATGCAGCAGAGCCTTAAAAAGTATCCTCAAAGGAAATGTTACCAGGGTACATCACTCCTCCTTAAGTACAGCCCCTCTCTCCTGGTGCGTGGTATGATCAGGCTGGGAGGTAGCAGCAGATGGCTGCTGGAGCACATACTGTTCCCTCAGGTTGCTTCCAGCCACAGTCACAGAGTCTGAGGAGTTTTAAGATGTCTCTACATCCCCCACTCGCCCCTGCCAGCCTCTCCAGTTGAGGTACTGTGCTGTTCCTGATAGGCATCTGAAAATCAGGCAAGTTTATGTTGTTCTGTTTCATAGGTCTGGCTTATTCTTTATATGCTTCATGCATATTTTAGTTTTCGGTTGATTTCCATAAAGTAGAGCCAGGTAACATTTGTTTCCTTCTAGCAAATACTATTGTTTTTGGAGAAGTGTGTGCTAAAAGTGGATGCAGGTGTGAGAAAACCTGGTTGAGAAGACACTATTAATGAGAGGGCATTTTGTGCATTTGTAGTACTACTTACTTGCTTTCCATTTTCCCCAGAAACTCTGTTGGGGCAAAAAGCAGCAGGACAGTGGGCTGAAGACTTTATCTGTATGTGGCAAGGACAGTAAGTGAAGGAGGCAGCAAAATGGAGGGCAGCCTTAGAATGGCAACAGTAGTCTTGTCTGGAAGGTGGGTGATTGAATTCCTTCTGTTTGTGTCTTTCTCCACAATTCAGATGTATATGCTGAATCCATGCAGAGTACAACTGTTAAAACATCTGCAGCATTTGCAAGGAAAAGGCAGTTAAATAGGTCTAAAAGCTCAATATTTATGGCTTAGAAACCCAAGTCCTACCTACAGTATCTAATTTTGGTCATGCAGTTTGAGGCTGAGATGGCATAAAGCAGCAGGCTGCTTGTGAATTGGGCAGAGTAACTTGAGGAAGCACAGCTGGTTCCTCCTGTACTGTGAGTGCCCTCTGTGTTTCCTGTCTCTTCTGTCTGCAAGGGTGGACACAGGCTACCACAGTGCATAGGTGAGCTCCTCACACACATTGTCTTCTCTTCCTTTCCGTTGACTCCCAGACCCGTTTCTGAGCTTTCCATGAGCAAAGCCGTTTGGCTTTGTAGTTGCACATCAGAAGAGCACTCAGAAGAAACAGAAATGCAAGGCACATGCAGGTAGCGGTATCTCCATAACCCCTTAGCTACATGACTGCAACTGAACAGCGCAGCATGTGTTTTTACAAGTTGATTAGACCCTGGCTTTGGATGTTAGCACACCCTGAAGTTACGTTCTAGTAGTTGCCAATAGTATTTGGGCATCTCCCTTGTTCCTGTTGATGTTCTATGTTCATGTGAAGCTTCACTGGCAGAAAAAAATGGCAGGCTGGGAGGTTTTGAAAAGTGGTGATTTAGGGTGTGCTGCCTTGGGATCAAAGGAAATCCAGAGAGATGAGTCTGGAGTAGGTATAGCTCCTTCACACCTCCTTGCCCTTTCTCTTCAACAAAGACAAGTTGTACAGGAACAATTGTACAGGAGCTATCTTGTGTCCATAATATAACTGCAAACCATTTGTGACAACCCTCCCCACTTAAGGCAATGCTCTGGTTACCTTTTCAAGGGGCTGGGCTGAACATGAAGCACAAACTTAGCCCCAGTTGCAGATCAAAGTGTGTACAGCAAGAAGCAGAGGGCTCTTTCATGGCCCCTTGGTGACTTTAAAAAGAGAAACTGTTACTTTGAACTAACAGCCAGCCAGCTCTGAGGACAAACTGTGCAGTAGCTGAATCATCTTTGCTAAGGAGCACAAGAAACACCCAGAGCAGACCGGCTGCAAGTTCAGCCTGACCCTGGCTTTGATGGCAAATGTACTGAATTACAATCACCAAGTCTGTAGGTGGTTGGTGGCGAGGGGAGCATGTCTGTGCTCCAGGGCTGCCCTTCCAGCAGTGGGTCACATCACAAGAGTCACGCGCTCATCCTCACTGTGAAAATTGGCTGGATGCTTTCATCAGAAAATCACTTTTCATCAGAAAATTGCTTTTCATCTGAAAGTGCCAGTGTGAGCAAAATCTTTGAGTTTGGCGAGGGGAGGGGGTAGGGGGGCACATTTCTGAAAATGTTGCTGTTTTGCTGGAACTTTTCTCAGGGAAGGCTTCTTAATTTGACAGCGATAGTTGGGACGAGAGAGGGTGGTGACCCAGCACCCAGTGCTCCAGGCACTCCCACAGGCTGGGACAGAGCCAGGTCCAGGCTCCCATCCTGCCTGCTTAGCAGCAGGAGCTGGGTCTCTCCCGAGCTGGGCAAGTGCTCCAAGTTTTTGGGCTGCTGAGTAACTAGAAGTGGGGTTCTGTCCTCTGAACCTCTCTGCAGACATTGCCTACAAGAGGCAGTTCAGCTTGAAGCCCAGAGTGGAGGGGAGCACCCTCAGCTGACGGGCTGGGGACTGTCTCGCTCTCTGCAGCACCGCAGCCAGGCTGTGGGCAGACCTTGTGCAGCAGCCTCAGTGACTTTGTCTGCAGGTCCCTTGATGTTGATCTCTGGTGCTGAGACCCTGGTTACATCAGAATTTCAAGTTCCACATTTAAAAAAAAAAAAATTAATAATAATAATAATTTGATTTGATATGCACAGAGAAACGCTTGAAATACATGGTCCAAAAGGCTCAAGTAACAAGGGGCAAGTGGAAGAGAACAAACCCACCATTTTAGAAATGCCATGATTTCAAAGCTTATTTAACTATTTTTATATGCAATACCTCTCGTGTTTGGGTTTTTTTTTTTGTTCTTAACGTATGTATTTGACAGGTAGGGAAATCTTCACTACAGGGGGGAAGTGGGCAGCATTGAAATTTATTTGAAAGTAGTTGTGAAGCTACTGACCGTACAGAAATGTGTGTGCAAAGCCACACAAGAACTGGGGCGGTTAGAGGTGATCTGGCTTTTGACATCTTCTACTGCCAGAGGGAGGAGATGGCAGCAGAGCCTGCAAGAATCTAAAGGAGGGTCAGAATTCTTCTCAGGAGACCAGAGGACAAAGGCAGGGTCAAGAAGCCACACAAAAAACAGAGGAGAATTTTTCTGAAGCACGGTACAGGGATGTACCAGGGAAAGGGAGCCTGCAAGCCAAACCAAAACATTTCTGAAAGATGCCTGCAATTTTTAGGCAGATAATCCAGAGCAATGAGTACAGCTGGATTTGAACTACAGTGACACTGGCATTTCTTTTTTGTAATTTTCCTTTTGCCAAAGAAACCTTTGGCAAAGAAAATGTTTCTCCAAAAGAAAGATACTGCGGCTGGCTTTTTGACAGCAAATTCCTTTAAATCATATCGAAGGAGACTCACTTTAATTTGACAGCATAGAATGAATTACTGAGACCTTCCTTTGTTCCTTTTCTTGTGCCGTGAGTTGACATTAGTATATAGCCCCAAAATCCTCTGCAGCTGCAGATATTTCCCCTTACTCAAGTAATTTCTGCACAGGAAAAAAAAAATCTACTTGCTGTTTGAAAGAAGCACATATATGCACTTAAATAAACATATACATCTTGTAAAGAACAACTGTTTCCATGTATTTTTATTATACTGCTACTTTTTGTAATCAAAAGCCTAAGATATTGTTTATTTAGTGGCATGATTATATGCCCTTGTTTTAAAAAAAGAAGAATGTTAGACTTCTTTTAATACTAGAGAAGTGCAATGGGTGGGTGTCCTTTGTGATTGCCATTCATGCTAGTTTTTGTTTAGACCTCTAAAAGACAAAAAGAAATCAAATTGTTATGAAAACTAAAAAAAGTTCTCCTGTGGCCCATTTTCATGAAGCTACATACGAATCTGTTAGATTACATGATGAAGAAATCTGCGTGGTGTGAGAGAAATCTGCATGCTATTTTGCTTACAAAAAGTAAAAAGTATGTAGTTGTGTGTGTTTATGGCCATGAATTGGTATAGCTTGATCTTTTTTAGAAAATACAGATTTGATACAGACCTATTTTGGGCAGAATACTATCCTATATTGTTAGGAGTTGTTTTTCTCTTATTCCAATGGCTGACTCATTCTTGATTGCTTTTTTTTTTTTTTTAAATCTGTTTGTGTTTCTTTCTGTGCAGTTTTGGTTTGTTTTCTTGAATGGAAAAAAAACTCAAAACACTAAGCAGAGTTACAGCATCTGTTTGGACTTGAATACGTAGTTAAAAGTTTTAGAAAGATAAAAAAATGCCTTTTTTTTTTACAATGCTGTAATCAAGGGGAACAAACTGCAAGAAGAGCAGTTGCAGCTGAAAGAAACTAAGTGTAAAGAGCATAAAACACATTTTTGTTGTTTCTTTTTCTGATTTCATGTGAGGATTAATAGTAGGTCATATCTAGATGATATTGAAACATGGTCCAGGGGACAGGAAGACATTTAATTAGTGACAAAAAAAAGGCCTCTGGCAGGTTAATTGACACACAGGTCTGTTTTCTAAAAGCCTGTTCAGACCCTGTTATTCTCTCTCAAGACAGCCTTTGGACAGAGCCTGGCTTGTTCAGATTGCAACAGGTTAATAACAATACTGAGAATGACGAGCACTTTGCTGAAGATAATTATGCATTAACTAAAAGAGGGGATTGTTTCATCCCATTAAAATGAACTCTGTGTAGCAGAGCATTATTGCTCCACTTTACTGAAGGTAAACATTTCAGCATTCACAACCTTAGCTGTCAGCTCTGGGTAGTTTGGAAGAGGGGAGAAAAGCCAGAGCTCACCACCAGCTCTGGATGGAGATTTCAGCTCTTCATTACTGTGATGAGCAAAGATGCCGGCTTGCTCCTTCTGTGCTGGATGACCTGCGCTGCAGATGCTGCCAAGCCTCTCGTGCTCGGCTGAACGAAGGTTGCTAGGCTGCTCCTGTGCCTGCGTTTTTGATGTAGTTCTGCAGGAAGGCTGGAGACATAAATAGCAGAGCTGTGGGTTTGTGAACCTACACAGGATAAACATGCCAGACTGTGGGAGGGCAGATAGAGTCTTCCAAAAGTCATCCCCACTGGTAGTCCATAATGAGGAACAATTTTTGCTCCTGTTCGCTCCCACATGAAAATTCATACACAGAAGGCCTTTGGAGAGTTTCCTTTCCTTATGCACCAAATAGAGAGTGCTGGGGGAATTAGGTGGCAAATTAGCTATTAAATGCCTTAATGTCTTTGTAGGTCTGTTCCAAGGCTAAATTCTCTCTAGGCTCCCTGACATTCCTTAAACTTTTAGTGGCAAGAAAATTGTATACATGCACAGCAGAATCCAGAACTCTTAGTGCCAGATAGGTCTCTTAAGGCAAGCTACATCTTAGTTTCGAAGCATGGTGCTCCAAGTAGTGATGTACCTTTCAGAGAAAGCAAATTTGCACATGGGAGATTTTTTTTTTCTTGCTGTTGCTGCTGCTTTGATCAAGCCATGGGTTCTTCCATGGGCTGTCTTCCTAACATCTCAGCCCAATCCTTCTGTGCACATGCAAAGATAAGTAGTATCAGGAGCTGCAAATCACCTGCAGCCATTGCCCTTAGGTGTGAGATCAAGCATATCCTGATGTGAGATTCTCAGGCAGCAGGGCTCTGGGACAACAGCAGTCTGATGGCTGGTTTCTGATTAATAAGGTGAGAAGTTACAGTGGCACAGGCAGAGTCCTTCCTCTGAGCTTTGGCTCTGGCCCACAGAGCCAGATTTGTGTGGTGGCATGAAAGCATCTTGGTTCTGTATCTGATGGAAGAGCTTGACAGCTTAATTATGCTGTGATAGGAGCACAGCCCCTAAAAATAATATGTTTTGTCCTATGTGTTATTGAGGCAGATACAAATTAAGCTCTCTGTAGTCTTCACACCTATCAAAATTAGGAAGTTAAAGACAGGCTATCTGTATCTTCTGTATCTATATCTACTGCACTAGTAAAACTATATTATCCTTCCTCTCTGCAATATGCTTAAGATCTTGACAGCAATTTCAATTGGGCAAGTAATTTTTCTCTCCATATCAGCATGACCCCCTGGGAAACAGTGGGAGGTACATCATATGCCAGCTGAAAGCAGAATACAGAAAAAAAAAATCTATAAATACAGGGCACTACAACCTTTCATCATGTTTAGTACAAGAACTGTAAATGCCAGGTATGAGCATTCCTTTTCACTATTTTTTTTTCTTACTGACATCTCTTCAGTAACTGTCTCAATCTCTTCTTCAGCATGAAATGGGGAGGGTGCCTTGGCATTTTGGTTATCATATGAAGGTAACACGAGGCTTTACATTCAGTGTGATGACACTGCTCTCGCTGCTGGCAGTGCATCCAGCCACCCCCCACAATCAAGGGAATGGTGTAGTTAGTGAAAAGGGCTAAAGTCTCATCACTCCTTTGCTGTTTTCTTTCACAACAGGGGAAAAAAATGTACATAAACTCTTAGAGAAGAATGAGATTAGGATGTGGTGCTGCGCAGTAAACATTTCCGTGGCTCTGCCTAGCAAAAGATACCTGTGGTGAGCATGTGGGCATAACCGTTTATAGATGTGCCAGGTTCTCAGCTTCTCTATGGGTGAAATGGGAACCAGTTGGACACAGCCTCACTACTCTTGAGTGCTGCTTTATTGCTATAATTTGGCATAGGTAAGCCAAACAAGGATTTTACATTGTTACCTAATACCTGTTGTGTCCAGTGGGAGTCACACACCCCACTACTATGGATGGATTCCTACATGCTTTCAAGAGTTTTTTGAACTATTCAGAGTCAAACTGGCTCACCGAATAAATATACACTTCCCTTAAATAAATATGTACTTGCATTCTGTTCAAAGCCGCTAGAGCATTAGCACTTTTATTTGAGCTTTTACAGAGGAAACAGCACTAGCCCTATAATTGTCCACATCAAAATCTGTTTATTTAGAGAAGCTGATTATTATTCAGCTGGAGCTGCTAACAGTGATGTAGCAGACAATCGCCATAGTATTTGTGCTGTTGAATTAACAATCAAAGAGCAGCCATCACCAGCATTATTTATTGCTGTTCCAATGCGCCAAGGCTGGCTTGTTTACAGGCACCATAACTGAAGAACCAAAGTTCTCTTTATTTTCCACTGAGTGAGCCAGTACCTCTTCCAGTGCCTCAGAAAGCTTGGGGAGGGCATTGTGGTCATTAGTTGTTACAGGTGACGTAATTGAAAATGCTTATCTCTCTGGACCCTCTCTCTGTTCTTGTGGTACTTTTTCTTTTAGAAATACCTACATTTATCGGTACTTTATATAAGCTTTTGACAGTAGGACTAGTGTGTTAATAAATGTTCACTGGAATATCAAATATGTTATGTTCTGTGAATAATAGATTATAGATGACTCGAAGCTGATAACATTAAATGCTGTAGGTGTTTATGAGCCATTTATATGCAATTTATTATTGATCAGGAAGCGGGGAAGGGATCTCCCATTTATTTAAAAAACCATGACTCCTGTTCTAATCTAAAGGCTGTTAAAGGCTTGGTTAAAAACGAAGTGTGAGCCACTGTCCTTTCAGCAGTGGGCTGTCTGGCCAGCAGCTGATACCATCACACTAAATTATTGGCACCCTCAGGGTAGTCCTGAGCATCGTTAATTGTCCTGCAGCCAAACATGTAGCTGGTAGCACTGGGTTTCCTTACCAGTTCCAGCTGCTCTTACCAGCAATGGTTTTACTTTGGTACCTCACAATTCGTATCCATTTCATGTGGTGCTTTCCTTTAAGAACTGCCACTCTGTTTCTTTGGTTCATTCCATGGCTAAATCTTTTTCTTCTCCCTTTCCTGTGTTTCCCACTCCTCCCCAGGGCGAATGCTCACGCAAGTGCTACGACATCTTTGTGCTGGAGACAGTGTGCGTGGCGTGGTTTTCATTCGAGTTCCTGCTGCGATCCATCCAGGCCGAGAACAAGTGTGCTTTCCTGAAAACCCCGCTTAACATCATTGACATCCTGGCCATCTTGCCTTTCTATGTCTCTCTCATTGTGGACATGGTCTCCACGAAAAACAGCAGCAAGCCCAGTGGGGGAGCTGGGAACAAGTACCTGGAGCGCGTGGGGCTGGTGCTGCGCTTCCTGCGGGCTCTGCGCATCCTCTACGTGATGCGGCTGGCGCGGCACTCGCTGGGGCTGCAGACGCTGGGACTCACTGTGCGCCGCTGCACCCGGGAGTTTGGGCTCCTCCTCCTCTTCCTGTGCGTCGCCATGGCCCTCTTCTCGCCGCTGGTGTACTTGGCTGAGAGTGAACTGGGAGCCAAGCAAGAATTCACAAGTGTACCTACCAGTTACTGGTGGGCCGTGATCTCCATGACAACTGTTGGCTACGGGGACATGGTTCCTCGTAGCATCCCTGGACAAGTGGTAGCCCTGAGCAGCATCTTGAGTGGGATTTTGCTGATGGCTTTCCCAGTCACATCCATCTTTCATACCTTTTCCCGTTCCTACAGTGAGCTGAAGGAACAGCAGCAACGAGCAGCAAGCAGGCAGATGCGCCAGCGAGAAGAGAGCACCAGACTACCAGGTGGTGACAGTACACAGGGGCTCAGTGTCACATTCCCACCAGGTGCTGCTGGGCAGGAGGATCAGCTCGCGTTGGGGACCAGGAATCCAAGAGAAGTTCTTGACTCTGAACAGCTGAAGACGTATGTTGGCAGCACAAGAAGCAGTGGACAAGTGGGGGTCAGTTCTGTGAGAAGAACCTCCTGAACTGCACAAATGAGGGGCAGACACACAGAAGGTTGTCCCTAAAGACCACCTTTGATCTTAAGGGCCCACTGAAAAGTGTCCCTAGAAAGCCTACCAAGTACAGCTCTGCTCCATCATATTTCATAGGGCTTTTCTGTTGATCAAGAACTTTTGGCAGCCTGCAAGCAGCATCCATTGGACCCAGCCAGGCAGGAGAACGCGAGGTGAAGCACAGCCTGTGCCGGGCGCCATTCGGCGGAGCAGCCAGCGAGCCGCCCCCTCCCCACTCCGCACCGCTCCGCATGTGAGGGGCTGAAAGAGGGTGCTCCCTGTGCCCCACGCACAGGGGGTTTGTTTCGGCAGCTCCGCCAAAGAACACAAACCTCAGACAAGCCAAAGGGGGAGGACAAGAGAAGGGCAGAAACGTCCCTTCAGCTTTCCCAGGGGCTTGGTTTTGTCTGTGTTACAGGTCAGGCAGCCCAGGCTGGGCTGCTGGCTGCCAGCTCCCACTTGTGCGCTAGCGCAGTATGCGTTATTTAGTAGATACGCGTATTTACAACCCTAAGCTTTATATTGTAGCCCCATGACAGAAATATACAGACAATCTTCCTAACTGTGGTACTGAATGTTATCTTGTGGGGTTTTTTTCCTTTGCTAACAGTTGGATATAACAAACACCTTTATAAATCCTGCCCTTTCTCCACTTTCTGTTAACTATTTCCATCTTCCATGTATCAAACAATGTGTTTAACAGATGACTAAACCTGAACTACATGCAGCCCAAGAAGGGGAGGGTGATGTTCAACCAGCAGTGATTCCCAGCTCTGCATTCTCCTTCTCAGCGGTTGTGGCTGCCGTGGCTGCAGTTATGTGCAAGCAGGAGTAGTACAAAGCTGGTGAAGTCAATGAGACACCTTCAGTGGGCCCTGGACTGAGCTGCAGTACTCTTCTTTTTTTTTTTTCCTACTAAGAAAAAGGCAATTTTGTCATCTAAAAATTAGAATTAGTGTTCTGGCTCTTCTTCCTAATTCTCAAAATATTTAAGTCAATTTAAAGGGAAAAGGAATGGTGGCATCTGCATGTTTCTTTACTGAAACCAGCCCATGAGCTCTCCAGTCTCCTCCTTGCAGGAGCTGTGTAGCTGCTCCAAGTAAATGCACTGTGTGGGTCTTTCAGTGCTGCTGCACATGGGACACGACCAGGGGATGGAGGGAAATAGAGCACAACTGCCTCTTGTACCTACACCCCCGTTTGTATTAAAGCCTCTGTCACCCTCCATATTCTTCTCCTGCCAGGAAGGGAACAAAAGCTGATGTATTGAAGGTGAGATTTGTCTGTTTGGGTTTTTTTGCCTCAGCATATGCTGTAACACCAACCATACATTAACAAACTCCCATATTAAGCCATTCTTGATAGGGATGGAGCAAGGGAAAATAAAAGGTTACACTTTATTTTAATAAAAATTAGAGGCTTTGTTGCTGCATGCTCGCTTCTGATGATTTGGGTGGTGGGGGGAGGCAGCATTTCACCGTGCTGCTGCTCCAGCAGGGTCCCATGCCACCGGCCCTCTCTGGCCCATAGCCGCCCTGGCACTGCTCCTTTGCAGCCATACCCAGGCCAGACAGCCCCCAGCGGTGCAGCGGGGTCACTGAGCCAGGTACTGCATTTTGTTATGCAGCTCAGAGCATCCTGTGTTCTACACACATGGCTCACCGGTGAGTGCTGCAGGCTGCATCGGGGTCTCCAGATCCCCAGCTGTATTGAACTACAATCAGAACGAATGCAGCCGCAGGCACCATTCCCAGCCCACCCCCCAGCAGCACATCACTCCTTGGGCCAGGCGAGCAGGACCACGGGCTGGTGGATGGTGCCTGGGCTGACTCAGACTCCTGGCAAAGCAATACCAGGTTGACTCATGAGACATTTTAATGGCATTATTTTTTTTTAATTCTGATCCAGGCATTTCTTGCATTAAGGCTTATTAAGGTTCGACATTGGAGAGACAACTTTGCATTTAGCTGACTGCGAACTAGCAAAGTGAGTATTGTCAGGGGGCAAAGTGTGGCATGGTGCTGAGGGGCAGCACTGCATTCCATGGTGGCGTTCGGGTGCACAATACATCTCCTCGTGGGAGTGAAGCACATAAACGATCAGCAACATTAGCTTACTCGTAGAAGAGCCATGTTGGAGTAGACATCCTTGCAGACTGGAGAGTTTCATGCTCACCATGCTAACAAATAACCATGAATGAATGCTGGTTTTGGCCCCGCAGCGTGAAAAAAACGTCACCAAGACATTCAACTGCAGCTCAGCAGCTGTGTAGATAAACAGACTGATGACACATACTGTGTTATTGCTGTGCTCCATCAAGTTTCTATTGTCCTACAACAGCGACTTCTTTATATTTTCAAAAGGCACGTAATTAATTCCAGCGCGCAGAGAGTTTTAATAAAGTGACAAAGCCCACTCATTGTCTGCTAGTCAAGGCCTGGCTTTTAATGAAGTTTCATTCTATCTATTGAGATGACAGATGAGGAAACAAATATAAACCAGGAACCTTTTAAACAAATTATTTTTGGAAGCTGCATAAAGTTGTGATGCACACATTGTGAGACATAAAAGATACCCAGAGGAGCGTGAGTTTCACTCAGCATAGCTGTTGTTATGAGTGATGCTTATTACCTTTGATCAGTTGCTGGAGAACGGTTTGTTTTGTTGCATATAGTTGGGTTTTTTTCTTTGACTTGGCACATGATTTAAGACCATTTATCTCTAACTGTAATAAATGTTACACTGCTGTCTGAATGCATGCCAGTGCCAGCAGGTAATTAGACCTGTTTCTTTGAAACACAGTGTAGTTGTACTAGTTTTGACCCAAGGAGAAAAAAAAATCCTCTATCATATGGGACAGGGACTAACAAGGCATGTGAGCAAAGGTGCCTCTTCTACACAGCCATCTCAGTGGCAGCATGCATGGGCCTGGACATACAAATTCTGGCAGCCTGCAACAATAATCATCCAAAAACCAGAACTATGTTGGAGAGCTAAGGATGTGGTAACTCATAAAGGGACAGAGTTAATGGCACAAAGTTCAGCACAACTCCTGCTTGTACAGGACATAGGTACAGCTATCTCCTACCTTGCAGCAACATCAATTAGGAAAAAGCACTAATGGCAAGAAAAGCCTGACACTGGTCTCATCCCCTCAGCAGTGAGCCAGAACAGGCATAGTCTATGGCAGCCTCACAGCAGATGCTTCAGGGAGGCAAAGTACCCTTGACTCTCACAAGGCCCAGTGCCTGCAAGCTGCAGCCTTGCAGGAGGATGAAGCCTTGGTGTGGAAAAGGAAAGAGGTGGATGGAGGGACTGATGAGTAGAGAAATCCAGCATGGTTCTGCTGGTCCATCTAGGGCTGACCAAAGCCCCTCAGTCTCTCAGCACAGCTAAGCCAGCAGCTACAAGAGCCAAACCCACATAAGCTGGGGCACAGAAGGGGCAGGACAGGGGTCTGGAAGGCCTAAGTCTGTTTTTCCTTTTGGGGCCTTTCCAGATGTTGACATCTGCTCGGGACCTGGCTGCTTTATGAAGCTGTTTACAGGGAGATCTGCCCCTGCTCCAGGGTATGCCTCACATTTTGTTCTAGTCTCTTATTTACTGCTGTTGGCACAGGTAGCCACACAGTGTGTTTATTTACTAGCATATTGTTGACTTGCACATTGTCTTCTTTCTGTTAGAGAAAGCCACCAAATCAGCTACAGCTGTCAGTCAGGTCCTTGAAGCCTTCTTGGCACTCAAGCCACACAACCAAATTTAACAAACAGCATCAGTGGGCCAACTTTTGTTTTACTACCCAGTGCCAAATTTGAGCTTTGGTTTTAACTGCGTGTAACTACATATGTAGATACATGCACCCAAACATCTAAGCATGACACCTCCGTCTCTGTGAAGCTGTGGCACAGAGCACTGCCTGCCCTGCGTGGCCAAGGGAGAGCTTCACCCCCAGGCCAGGGCAGCGGGACAGAGGCCCTGTTGCTTCCCTAGCTGCTGCAGCATCTAGATGTGGCTGTGACAGCTCCTGTTTACTGAAGGAGCTTCCTGCTGCCTCATTTAGGGCCAACCCCACCATTAGCGTCCCCTCAGTGAGTGCCAGTGCAGCAGCCAGTAACACCAGTACTTTTTGGGGTAGATGGTGCAAGTACTATGAGTAAAGCGCAGGCTCGCTGTTGTAAGAACTCTTGGGCTGTTGCTCTCCGTGCTCTCCACTGCCTGCAGACCGTAACAGAGCAGGCAGGTTTTACTGCCCACCCTCTCATTTTCTTCCTCCTTCACCTGAACTTCACTTATTTACCTCCCTTTGCCCTTCCAGGTCTTGATTTTCCTTCATTCCCTCCTCTCCAAGAGTGTCTCCCTTCAGCTGAGCAAGCTCAGTCTCTCGCACCTTTCTGCTGCCCTTCCTGACCCTCCCTGCTGTGCCTCCAGCCCTCTCTCCTCACCAATTCCCCTTCTCCAGCTTCCGCAGCTGCTACACACAGCAACAGCAAACCAAACCTCCTCCCCACGCCAGAGCAGCCAAACAGCCCACAACAGCAACTCAACAGGGCCCAGGAGCCACACAGCAGACCCAAGGCTGGTCTTGACTGTCTTGCCTTGTTTTGACATCCTAAATCAACAGGGAGGCAGGTCAAGACCCCTCTTGGCACCCTGGTTCACCATGCGATGACACGCTCAGTTTCTTCCTCTTCCGTGCAGACCATCTTCTGTAAAGAGCATGTCACTCAGCATTGTCCCATCTTTGACGTCATTATGCAGTTTGCATGATATGGGGCTTTTTAAGCCACATAATAATCTGTCAGTAATTGGTTTTTACTGTGAGCATCACAAGCATAAAAGAGTTTAGTGGTCATGAGGGTAAGTTAACCCCAGGATGTACAGAAGAGCAGGGGATAGAAATCAAGCATCCCTGTAATGCATCATAACTTAAGGACAATTTACGCTTGTGCTTATCCACTCATCGGGAACAAAAAGCACATTAATTATTCATACAGACAATGCTCTAGACAAGCAGAGTTATTATAAGAGTTAAGAAGCATGCATCTTATACCTGATCAAAACAAAGCAACACTGCAAATTATATATAAGTAATTTTTATTTAAAAAACATTGCAACCAACAGAGAAAATAAACTCCATGAAATGTACCATACATTCAAAGAGATGTATTTAAAGTAACTGATTTCTTATTGTCTGAGGTGATCAATACAGATAATTCCTGACAATTAAAAGAACAAAACCAAAGTTTTGTAACATTTTGTCCCTAAAATATCTTGCAAGATGAAGTTCCAAGAGTTCCTGGCCAAGAGTCCTACCTTGCTAAATGCCACATGAAGATTACTCTAGACATGGTTTTACTGGCTTCTCTTCCAGCATTTGAGGCTCTGGTGTGATTGAGACTGATCGGCAGAGCTTGCTGGTTTGGGTACTGATGACAGACTCAATAATCTGCCTAGATAAAAGTCCCAAAAGGAAAAAACAAGCTGTAGTTCAAAGCCAAAGAGGTGGCCACAAGTGTGCACTACCAGGTGAAGCTATAACATACAGAAGTGTATATCTTAACAGCCATTTATTTCTTAGATCCCCGTTTGATAGAATATTAGAAAAAGACCACCATATACAAAAATCTTATCATCACAAGTTATTAAAAAAACCTTCAGACCATTAAAACACACAAGAAAGTGTTTGTTTGCATACAGTAGAAATACAATCCTCATTAAAGCAGCGTACCAGAGAAGCCAGTTGTTAAGTAAGTTTTCAATTAGAAAAGACAAAACCCCAGATGTTCCTGTAACACAACCAGAACATTGGAGAAAAGAGAGGAACAAAACATTCATAGTCTGCAATGCCGGGTACATCGTCTTAGTAAGGTCACTTCAGGCCTAAAAGAGTCCGGTATTGAACAGAGTGTGGAATCGGTGCCCAGGCAGAGCGCTCTGTGCCCGGCCCCCGGAGCAGCCACTCTCCTCAGCTCTGCTCTACTCATGCAGATCCCACTGGATCCGCTGGGGCAGGAGGGACTTCCCGAGGATGCCCTTCCTTCCACCTCCAGCAGTGCCCTGCCAAAGGGCAGGACAGCTTGCTGGCCCCAGGGCAGGACTTCTGCCTGCAGGTGTGGGCCTCAGCCCTCCGCCCCCAATGCGTCACCTCCAAAACCAAACAGCACACGCAGGGGGAGCCCCGATGACAGCCTGGGGCTACCTGGGGAGTGAAAGGGGCACAAGCCTGTAAAGCAGCAGAGGGACAGCCCGCTCTTCGGTGTCTTATGATGAACATTCTCAACCGAGCACCATGCAACCACTGCTGCAGCCTGCTGATGCTTCCCCTCAAGAGGACAGTTTGCCATTGATGAAGACAGTCCAGACTCAAATCATGAGGTCCTCAAATAAAACAGGGTAGGGGAAGTATCTGATTTACATACTGAACTTATTAAACCTCAGACTTGCTGCCATCAATAAGAAAATATAAGCTCTTGGGCTAATCTTGGAGAAAAGGTGATTCTCAAAAGTATGTCCCAGCCCTAACACCTTGCCTGTGGTCAGACAGGATTCACCCAGCAGCAACAAGGGAGTCTCATGAAGAAGAAAGCAGCACAGGCATAGCTGTTCCTGGGCCTGTCTTGCCATGGTTGCTTCACACCGACTAGGGCAGTTTCATGACAGTAGCTGGCAGAAGCCCAGGGGCTTGGCCACAGCTCCACACCACCTGCATCTGCTAAACATGTGCAGTTCTCAGAAAGGGCACGATGACCTACGCTGGCAAACAGCCATTGCAGACAACATCTGCATTTATAAATAAACTCTGCTCTTTCAGCTTTCTCAGTCCCTCTGTCTAACTACAGGCTGCTGATTATTCCAAGAGCCTAGAAGGTCTTAAGCAACAGAAAAAGGTAAACGTGGACTCCTTCCTTGTTGGGTCAATGCAAGAAACACCTCAACATAATCTGATTCTTGTCTGGCATTAAACAACATGAACGTGAATCTCAGCCTTCACAAATCAAACTGTCAGATGCTAGTCCTGCTCCATAGGATACAACTTTTTCTCTGTCTCAAGCTTTCTCACTTCTCCTTCGGAGGCAACGGAAGTGGAGCCGCTTCTACCTTTGTAGCTCTGTTGCCATCTAGAAATGCTTGCCTGGCAATACTGGCAACACACATCTGCTGGCCCCTTGAGCTTGCAAAGGATGTCCTGCAGATGCAGAAGCAGTGCTGCACCCTCAGTGCAGCATGGGCTGCTCCCAAACCCCACCATTTCAAAGCAAGACAACCTAAGTTACCTGCAGTCTCCTGTTAGCTGCTCCTTACAGCTGATCGCTCAACTGGCTGTGCCTGCTCTCAACACAGCTCCAATATTGTCCATACTCAGACCCTCTTCATCATCTCCCTGATGTGTCCACCTGTCATACTGATCCCACAGAGGGGGTGAACACCTGCCATTCACTTGATAACACATTGATTCTTTGCACTGTGTATGACTGGTTCATTCCTGGCTGCTCACCTCTTTGCAGGGCCCCTCTCCCCTGCTCACCAGACACCCTGAAAGCTCCTGAATTTTTCCTCCAATACTTCTTCCTACATTGTGGAGATACTGAATGCTAGCATATGCCACAAACCTCCTGCCAATATATATACTTTATAAATAGGTAAAAGTTTCAGACAAATTATCCTATAATTTCTGTGGTGTAACACTATTAAATAGCATTAAAAACACAAACCATCCAGCCCTTGTGATTGAATATACAAACATCTGTGAATTGATAAGGCTCATAGGTACATATGCAAAAATAAAGTGCCCCTCCCCCCACCAAAAAAGAGTTCTGTACAGCCAAGTCTGAAACAGAGAGAGCAAGTTATTTAAAATGAAACCTCCTGAGCTGAAGTGCAGCCAGATTTTCAATCCTTGTTCTCCTTTCTGCTTTCAACTTGCCAACACAGGAGTATTTACAAGCGGAAGAGGAATTGCCATGGCTGACTCCACCGCACTGTTGACCTGCAACCTGTCCAGCTAAGTACCTCACAGGGCCTTGGTGCTGGCTGGGTGTGTAGTGTGGGACACAGGCTTCTGAGGGTAGTAGCTGTACAAGTAAGCCTGCAGCAGGATAGCGATGTCCACAAAAACCTGCAGAAGTCCACAAATGGAGAACTGAAAAGGAGCCTGATTCCAGATGAAGTAAAGCGTCTTGAACGTGTCCCCACTGGTCCACATCAGCACCATCTTGACACTAAAAGACAAAAAAAGAAGGGAACAGTATTAACTGAGAAGAAACTGGCTTGTGGCTAGCCCTGCCATGCCAGTGGATCCCACCTACTTCAGCAGTGGGTTGGGACCCCACTCGACGAGGGCAGGCAGCGTTCCGAGCCAAGACGTGTGGCCGCTGTATCAAATTCTCTACCTCACAAACTGCAGCACTCTTATCTCTGCAATTACAGCTCCAAATGCCTGCGGCTATGAAAGTATCCAATATTTTAAAATATCCAGCTAGGATATTTGACTCAGCAGTGCTCTGTAAACATGACTGCCACAGGCTGACAGCACTGACCATCATAAACCAAAGTAACAGAGTGCACAGGAAACAAAGGCAATTCATCCCAGCAATTTTGTGGTCATGCAAGGTGAAGAAACACATAGACTGCTCTCTCATGCATGCACACTTTTGTAGCATCTGCTGAAACAAACACTTCTGATAGGTATAAAAAACCATTTTTTATTGCAGAAAATGCAAAACCCAAAGAAACCCCAGAAAGACAGATTGTCCAGTAGTACAGAAAAAGGGGAAACAACATGCCTGCAGCTGTTACTGGAAGGATGAACAGCACTAGGGATTTTTATCAAGGACACAGATCAAGAGCAATGCTCAGACTTCCTTTTAATAGCTATCCTTGCTTTCATCTTGCTGTACTGCTGAGCCATCCCCTGTCCTGCAGTCTAGCTCCTGCTCCCCCACATCAGGAGAAACTCTGGGGAATAGAAGCAAGTTCTTCAAAGAGACCAAATTTTTTTCAGTGCCCTCAACAAAATGTGAATTACCAGATCCTGAAGGCTGTTTCAAAGCTTCATGCACTTTAACAGGAGAGTTTTTTAAGCAGCTGGATAAGCGGTGGTGGACAAAAGCTCTGTAGTTCACAGCATGAGCATTGCGCATGATTTGCTGCAATTATGAGCGATTATGTTTTGCCAGCACTGACTCCAATTCATCAAATGCAGTCAGGCTCATGCAGCAGGGTAAGACTTAATGTTCATTTCTCAAACATTCAGGCAGGGAACTAGCACAAATTGTATTTTTGCCACAAGTACACAATACTATTGCAAGCCAAATTCAGCAGCCCACTCTCTCCCCATATGGGAAAGGTGGCCAAAAGCATCGGTTTATATTTCCCCATGGCACCAGAGAAACACAAACCTTTTTGTAACTCATGTCATGGGACTGAGACCATGAAACAGGTCTACAGTCCCATGGAGCTTCCAAAGAGAGTCTCTGTGTGGAAGTGCAAGCAAGGACATGGAGTTGAGTGAGCGGTCATTCACCACCCAGGGTCATTCTAAAAATGTAAATAAATAATCAGAGAAGGAAAACAACTGCTGAACGCACAGTGTCATTTGTGCTTGGTGAGAACGGCCTGCACCACCTGCCTTGTGCAAGTTCCTAGTCACACCAAGTCACCTTACATCACACTTACTGGAGGTTTACAGATGCAGGCAGTGGTGGGCATTGTTTGGAATTTTAATTAGGAAAGGCGATAAACTATGAGGGTAGTAAAACTGGCACCTTGCTTGCAGGCAGGCAGCATTCCTCCTCTTCTGATTTTAAACATACCAGTGTTTGCTGGGCAACTGACCACAATTTAATTGTGAATATGTCTTGGCATGGTTGGGGACCCTCACTAAAAGAACATGCTAAACCTGGCAGGTCAAACTGCTTGCTGTTGACAGAAAGGTGATTCAGGGATGCCACAAAGTATCTGAATAGGAATTTAACATGCAAAGGATATTTGTCACTTATTCCCCATGAAGAAATAAGCTAGCTGTGTTTTAAAAGTGACCGCATGGTACAGTGAAGATGTAGAAGAGAAAATACACACAGTCAGAAGACATACAGCCTATGGAAGAGTTTACTCCCCTAAAGAAAGAATAATCACTGGGGGAAACCCTACAGACACGTGCAGTTCAGCAGCACCACAGGAACCAAGCACCAGAAGCTCAGCTCTAGCTGTGTCACATGCTGTGCTGAGTTTGCCCAAGCAATTCTGGGTTTTTCTGGGAAGCCACCTGTGAACTCAACAGCCTGCAATACCAACTGGGTAACTGGGCGCATGCTCCAATAGCCTTTGCATGTTCCAGAGCACCGCTCTTCAGCTCATATATCAGACATCCAAGGAAATCAGCATCATACCTGGGGTTCTCTTTAGGACATGACTGCTCTATACACAAGGAAATCTCAACCTGGCAAAAACTATTTTAAAAAATGTAGTAGATATTTTAAAGAGTTAACACTACCAGTCTGTCACTGAATCAAAATTTATACATCTTCCCCTGTCCAAAATCTTGGACAAAACAACAGAGAAAACCTGTAAATCACCAAGGAATTATAAAAATGCAAAATATATAGAAAACACTTGATGTTCCACAAACCCTTAGTACTGCAGCTGCACGGAGGTTCTCAGAGCCCAAGGTTAATGCAAAGCAATGACTGTGGGAGAACTGTCTGCTCACCAGAGAGGGGATGGGACAAAAGGAGCCTGTCCAGCACAAAAGGAGCATCTCCAGCACAGGCCTAAAGGTATGTGGGGTAACCAAAACCAATTTAGCAGGGAAACAGGGACAGTGTCACACAAGAAATGAGAAGAGGCAATGAAGAGCCCCAGAGAAAAGCCAGGAGACATCAGATGAGAAGGGGCTAGGAAAAAGAGGCTGAAGCAGGACAGGGAATGACAAGAACAGATGAGAACTGGGAACCTGGGACACATATCCACGGAAATGACCTGAATTTGGGGTGGACAGATGGGTAGTACAGCCTGGGACAAGAGCATTCAGGGTTGTATTGGGTTTGTGTGGCAAGGTTTTCATAGCAGGGGGGCTACAGGAGTGGCTTTTGTGAGAAGCTGCTAGAAGCTTCCCCCATGTCCAGTAGAGCCAATGCCACCCAGCTCCAAGATGGATCCACTGCTGGCCAAGGCCAAGCCCATCAGCAACAGCGGTAGCACCTCTGGGGTAACATATTTAGAAGGGGAAAAAAACTGCTGCAGTACAGCAGCAGAAAGAGAAGAGTGAGAATATGCGAGAGGAACAGCTCTGCAGACACCCAGGTCAGTGCAGACAGAGGGGCAGAAGGTGCTCCAGGCCCCTGAGCCTGTGGTGCAGACCATGCTGAGGCAGGTTGTCCCTTTGCAGCCCATGGAGGTCCATGGTGGAGCAGACATCCACCACATAGCTCAAAGAGGACCCCACACAGGAGCTGCTGGATGTCTAATTTTGATTGGCAATAAATTAAACTAATTTCCCTAAGTTGAATTTGTTTAGCCCATGATGGTAATTGGTGAGTGATCTTGCTTTCCTTATCTTGAGTCATGAGCCTTTTCTTACATTTTTCTCTCCCCCTGTCCAGTTAAGGAAAGGAGTGACAGATCGGCTCTGTGGACACCTGGCATCGAGCCAGGGTCAACCCACCAAAAGGGTGAAGCTAAATAATGAGCAGAAGCAGCATGTGCTGGCCCAGGACCCCCACCTCATCACTGCAATGTCTGCAAGCATCCCTGAATGCCCCCAGCATCCTCTCCAATTAAGCAGGTGTCTCACTCCTCCAGTGCCTGCCCTAGGGAGAGGAAAAGCTACAACTGCTGTCAGCTCTCTCACATGTCAACCAGCACGCATTTGCACACACAGCCTGAAAGTTTCAGCTTGCTGAGAAACCCATCCAGTGTCTGGGTGGCATCTCAGGGGAGAACAGAGCTGCCCCTGCCCCCACTACTGCATCACAGGCCCATGCCTCAGGAGGCTGGGAGGGGGCTGAAGGAAGTTTACACCACCAACACGGCTTCTGCCACATCCTACTGCATACAATAGTAATGGCCCTCTCTCCTTTTTTGGGCTGTGCACTTGTCTTGTCCTTGCTGCATATGCAGATGCCATTTGCAATAATGCAACGGTGTGTGCACAACTATGCATGACTGATCACATAGATAAACCATCACTGCTCTCACACTGTCAGCTATCGTGTCACCTCAGGATGCCACACAGGATAGAAAAGCCGGTTTTTGTCTGCAGCTTCTCAACTCCACCCACTCGCTGAGGAAGCTAGGTAATTCTTGTATTTGTTCTTCTTCTTTTGGGGTAGAAAAGAAAGAAACCAACTCATTTTGGGCAGATAGCTGACTCTTACCCGCCCTGGAGGAGAAAAGAGCAGTGTCTGTGCAGAAATTGGGAGTTTTATTGCCCAAAACAAACGGAGTTTTCAGTTCACTGTGAGGAAGGAAGAGGAAAAAGGGAAGAGCAGACCCAAGCCGTTCTTTCATTGCTCTGCTGTAACCTGTTTCCTGAATGAAGCTCCCATCCCTTCCTGGAAGATGCGTGAGGTTCATTTTTAACAACCTACCCGTACACCAAAGGGGGCAACCCTCTAGTCTCAGTTTTCTTCCCCTGCAGGACTCTGCATCCCATGTGACGGAAAATCTGTGGGGTCACAGCAACAGCGCAAGTCTCCCAGAGAGCGGCATGATGCAACAGCAACTCCAATGCAGGCTGCCAGCAGTGGTGAACATAGAATCATAGCATGTCCTGAGTTGGAAGGGACCCACAAGGATCATCGAGTTCAACTCCTGTCCCTGCATAGGGCAATTCCACAGTTCACACCATGTGTCTGAGGGCATTGTCCAGTCTCTTCTTGAACACTGTCAGGCTTGGAGCTGTGACACCTCCCTGGGGAGCCTGTTCCAGTGCTCCACCACCCTCTGGGGGAAGAACCTTTTCCTAATGTCCAACCTAAACCTCCCCTGGCACATCTTCCTGCCATTCCCTCAGGTTCTGTCATTGGTCACCAAACAAAAGAGATCAGTGCCTGCCCCTTCTGCTCCCCTTGTGAGGAAGCTGTAGCTTGTAGAACAAGCCCTGTGTGTGGCTCTGCTCCTGTGCAATGCCATGTGGCAGGTTCCACCAGCTGGCAGATCGCAGTTCATTGATGCATGTCTGGCCCTTGGCTTCATGGCACAGAAGAAAATACTGCACTGTTAACACAGATGAGGTTTTGCTGTGAGAGGCAGGCAGCACCCATCATCAATACTGCCCGAGACTGGACACCCCTGCACACAGAGGCTGCATGCAGCAAAAATTTTCCAACCTCACTCATGAAGACCAACTTCACGCTCTATCTTCCTGACACCTGCAAAGCCATGTGAGCAAAGCTGTTCTGCACAGCACTGGCTACACAATAAAGAAGGATTTAGGAGCAAGTAAACTGATGTCTTTCCTGAAATAGCCCAAAGCTAAGCTGGGGAGATGTGGAAAGCAGGACATGCTCACTTTGCTGATTTGGAGGATACAGACTGGCAGGACCGCTCAGCTGCTCTTAGCACAGATGAGTGAGCGGGTTAGGAGTGAGCAGTGCCACAGAACAATTTGGGGAGGCAGAAATAAACAAATGGCAGCATTTGGTTGTGTGACAACAGAGATGCCAACTGGAGGGGCAGGAGGCAGGAACCGTGCTGAAATAGCTGGTATTGCCAGAGGCTGAAACAAACTTGTGGTAAAAATAGTACTTCCTAGTAGTGTAAATCAGTGCTGCAGTATCCAGTGACAACACACCTCTTAAAAGCAAGCATCTTCCTTATAGATGAGATCCTTACAAGGAACTGCTCATGTAACAGTGTCAGGTCTGCGTAAATTGCAATTGACCACATAGAGGAAAAGCTGGTATTTTTCAACTGCTCTTAAAATCTGAAAAAAATGGTTATTTATTCTGCTGTTGGAATTAATTCTCAGAAAGAAACTGTCATTTCTAATCAGACACTGGACTAGGACCGGGTTGCTAAATACTAGTTTTTAATATTGTAATATAAAAATTCCCTACAGTGGTGCTGTCCTCTACCACTGGTACTAGATTTCATAAAGACACTGTACCAATCTTAATTTGCTAAATAAATAAATAGCATGCTGGAAAAAAGCATTAACATTTCTCAAGGAACAACTTGCTTCATTCAGGTTCCTTGCATATTGTGTATTAATTCTGAAGTAAGAGCAATTAGAGGTAAAAACCACCTATTAGTACACCATATCTGCAGTCAGCCAACAAACCATATTTTTTACAAAATGTTCCTGAAATTATTCATATGTAGAAAGGGATTGTAAAGTGCATTCCGAAGGAAAACAGAAACAAAACCACAACCTTTCTGTTGCTTATCTTTGAGGAACTGTACTAGTGGCTGAGTAACTTACAGAACAGTGAGATTAGCCAGATATTTAGGCTCCAATCCCCCCCTATCCAGGACTAATGTTATTTGTCTCAAAGCTTTTCAGCATCTTCATTTCTTCTGCTTAAAACCTGGCTGTGACAGTTTCAAGTCTCTGATTTTCCACTGGAGTCTTTGCATACTGTGCTCAACAGTTGCCACTGCTTGGTCATTACACCTTTCTTCTTCCTTCATCTGAAAGAGCAAAAACTACCAAAAAATTATCTTTTAGAAAAAAATAAGATACGAAGCCACCTCATTCTCCTCCCTGGCAAGCTAGTCTGTCTTAAGACTAGTTGCAACCATCCATCAAAATAACTTACAAACAGAAGCACACCAACAGAGCTGCAGAGCAGCAGGCTGCAGAAGACAGGCTGGTAGCTTAGCACAAAACCTACACAAGAAGAAAGACACAGCAGTACTCACTTCCCATTCGCACTATAAATTTTCTCAGTCAATGTTATGACTCTGCATGTTTGTAGCTTAACACACAAACCCAAAAATACCCTGCAAGCTGGAAGACACAAAGGGAATCAGACATTACACAGTGACTTCCTCTGAGAAATTCTGTAGTGGTTTCGTCAGACATTTCAGCACAAATAGTAACAGGAGGTATGTGTTGCCCTGATGTAATTACAGCCTGCTGCAGTCACAAATATAGTGCTAATTGTGCTCAGGTAGTCAATGAATTCAAAAATTCCAAGTTATTTTCAATAACAGAAAAATTAGTATAATTTATTGAACTTTATCTGCTTTGAAAATTGCGGGTTGTTGTTGTTATTTTTTGTTTTGTTTTGTTTTCCTTTCTAAGGGAAACTAAAAAGAGAAGTAGCCTGGACTCTTATTCAATAATCAGTAGAAGCTGACTGCAACTTCCCCAAATCATGGCCAAGTGCTGGACTGAGACACAGGTGATGCCAGATTAAAAAATCTGACTTTCTAGATTGCCACAGTTTCAGGGATTTATTCAAATGTTAGCATTTGACTTTCATATGTATTAAAAAATTGTGAGAGTTCTTTAAATGACTGGGGAAATAAAACCAGAATAAAATCATTGAAGAACTGACAAGCTAGTATTTTCCCTAGAAATAAGGTCCACATCGAAACAGCCTGTCAATAAGTATTTTGAACACTGCATTTGGTTTCTGGAAGATGGTACAGAAGGCATCTCTCCTGCAACCTTTTAAGCTGTTACCTCCCACAAGCCATTTGCATGGGAATGTCTGGAAGAGAAAGCAGATTCATTTATAACATCCTGACTTTGGAAAACTTTCAGCTCCGATTTGCAGCTCCAAAACAGTCTACTCAGAGAAGACAGCAAGCATCCGTAACACTGCACTTCCATCAGAGGCTGGCCTGCCTTCAACAGTGAAACATAGACCAGAAAACATGAAACCCAAATGCCATGGTATTTTTAACACTGTACAAAACAAACAAAAATAATTAAGTAGAGCATTTGTTCCTAACATAAAGCCATATAGCTTAACAAAAAAGTTCTGATGTTAACCAAATTGTTTAGCCTGCCAAAAATTATTAAACTGGAGGGAAAGAAAAACAAAACAAAACAGAAAACACTGGGATCAGATATACAAAGTGTCTAAAGTCTGAAAAGCTGGGAATCCAAGCCTGAAATTCTTCACCAGTCATATGTGCTCTGCCTCATCAAGAGTGCCTTACCTCACTTCTCAACAATTCTTCTGAGGCAGCACTGACCATCTCCAGAGGGAGCTATTAATATTAATTATTATTAATATTTATTATTATCAATACTACTAATAGTAGTATTTGTCCAGCCTTGCAATGCTAGTAGAAGTTAAGATGAGCATGTAGCAAGAGAAATTCAGTATCTATTTTGGATCCCTGGAACCAAGCTAAAGCAAGTTGAGTTAAAGCCACATCCATGGATACCACAGAAGGCTGTAATACAAGAGCAAACTATCTGAAAGCTCTGGAGATTTTCAAGGACTGTACAAGTCACTGAGGAAAGATGAAGTGGAGGATTCCACTTTGGAACACCACCAGGCAAACAAACCCACAAAGATGCAGTCTAAAGTGATTTTTTTGTTGGTGGTCTCTTTTTTAATATATGCATTTTACGCAGACTCACAAATAAACAACAAAAGTTTTATGGAAAAATAGGGTAAACAGGTATTTGTCAATTACTTTTCTTCATGAACATCTGTTTTCTAAACTTCCAAGAGTGGCAGGGTGTCAGGCATTTTGACTCTGCTTAGCAGGCCCACCCAAAAGCCAGTATTTGTTAGAACATGCTGTCAGAGGAGAATCACAGGGAAACTACAAGACACACAACACGTGGCTGGTGGATAGTCCAGGATCACCGATACGGTCTCTGGCTATTTCAAACAGCTACACCTAACATTTAGTCTGTAAGGGTCCAGAAACTGGCAACCCTTAACAGCTGCAAAATATTTCTAGTACTATACAACTTCCACAGCAAAAAGAAGGGCAGCAGGTCTTATCATCCTTAAAACACCCTAAGTCTGTGCAGCAGCAGTCTGTGGATCAGCAGAAAGACCTGAACCACGATTCACACCAGTGCCCTTCCTGCCAGGAGACACAAATGGATGCTGGCCAGGTTGCAAAGCTCAGGTCTGCTCACACAGGTGGTACAAATACATATGATATGGGTTCTGCTTCTGGTGGATTTGGAAGCTTTGAAACCTGCTGCCATGACAGGGAGCAGGTTTCCTCAGGTGCTGGGGCAGGAAATCATGCCCTGCACTGCTCACTGCAATAATACAGTCAGCTGCCAACACGCACAGTACTATCAGCTTAATGTAAATGGTGCAGAGCACACCTAAACTACACCACCCTTCAGCATCTCACTCATCAAGTTGTTTTTGAGCATCTGTCCCCCTTTCCCTGTCTCTCACCTCCCGCTCAAGGTGTTACAGTCAATGGAGCTGCAGGCACAGCTGCTGGCTAATGCTGCTCTAGACTTCCCACAGGGCCAATCAGCCCCCCAAACCTCAGCTGCTGCAGCCTGCCTGCTGCTGGGTGGGACACTGATCCTACACCCTGCAGGGCCAGTGCTAAGAGATGGCAAAATAATGTCCCTGTGTAACGCTATTCAGTGTATTTCCTTCTCTAGTTCTAAATAACTTGGGACACATTCAATTTGAAAGGTAATAAAAAGACAGGAGGGAAGAGAGCTTTGCTTCAGCACAGCTGCCATATCCCAAGGCTCAAATCATAATGCTTTTAAATCTTCCTTTCTTCCTGCCTTAGACCAACAAAGAAATCATCAGACTCTTCATCTAATTTAGGTAATTTGAGCACATTTTCCCCTTCATCTTCATAAGGCAACAAGTACATAGCCTAGGCATGCTTTTAGTATTCCAATTCAACAACTGCAATTATCACTTACGGTCAACATACACAAGATAACATTCACAAGATAACAGTGCTAGCTCTAGTGCTTACCTCGTTCTAAGGGACTAGCATTCAGCAGTTGTCTCCAAAGCCAGCATTCCCCCTGCGCCCCCTCCCCAGGACAAAAATCTAATGATATTGCAGTCACTACTTTTTGTGAATTACTCGCATCCTTCAGCTAGTAAAATGCTTCTCACATTCTAAGAAAACACTGGAGAAATGTGTGTTAAATAAAAGCGATCACTCAAGAACAAAGTCCTACTCTCCAGTCAGCTTATTGACTAGAAATATGGCAAGGTTTTGCAAGAAACAAAGCTCACATTCTTCTCAAAAAAGCTTTGCTGTTATAAGGAAATAACCCCTGGCAAGCTCTATATGAAAGTTAAGTCAGCACCTAAGTCTTCATATGAAATGCTAGGCTTTCCCCTTTCCTTCCACATGCATGGAGGTACAGAAGTGAAGTCCATGGTGACAGTAATGCACCATACATAGACGAATGCACCATACATACAGTAATGCACCATACAAACAGCTGTGCTGTTTCTCACAGCAGTGCCCAGCGGAAGGCTGTACTTTATCAGAAGGTGCCACCACCACAAACCAATGCTTTCTGAGCCCCTTCCCACACACAGCATTACCACAGTGGCTGCAGATCGGCACTTTTAAGCCCTGCTGTGGACAAGAAATAAAAGCATCAACAATCACGTCCCACACACAGGAGCATGATGCAAAGTAGGGTGTTTGCAGTTCAAAAAGGACAGACATTCTCTAGCCTGTCCTCCTTCCCAAACTCTTGCCATCTGCCCCTTTGCACACTAGAAATCCTGTTTTAGGAAATTCTCTAATACAAGGTGAAGTATCTGAAGGGACAGGGCTTCCACCACTGCCCTGAAAGCTTACCTGACAACGCCAGGACAACTTGCTTGGCATATAATTCTATTTCCTTATGTGGACATATATCATTCCCAGCCATCTTCCTTGGAACAAATTAAAACCCTAACTTTGAGCCTTGCTGAAACAGCTTTTTCTGACACCAAGTTTTGTTTCTTTCTACATTCCACTCAAGAATACTACAAGAACTTCCTCCCCCATCTCACTTTTTGGGCAGATCATCCAATATGTCAGTCACTACACTTCTCACTCTTCTTCTGTTTTCTTGTCCTCTGCGTCTGAGGAACAGGGGACCAAATGCACCATATTGCAGGTCAACTCGTAAAAGAAAATCTCTCATTTTTCTGAACCACCTTGCAAAGTCACTTCCCAGCTTAAGTTCCACCAGCCTCTTCTTCCTGCTGTTCTAGCTCATCTATTAACCACTTAAATTACTCATCACTCTGCTCACTTTACAGATCTTCATCACAGTCAGTATTACCATTATGGATATTTCCATCCTTGCATCTCAATCTGTATTTCTCCAAACCCAAATCTCAATGTACTTCCATTCCATATTTCTGATCCCACTTAGTCCTACTGCACTGACAAAGACAATTCTGCAACGACAAAACTAGATAACTTATCTTACTTACACAACTGGCTGCAGTGAACTCTGGCAAAACAATGCAGATGCAGGAATTTCAAGAACTGAGGCAATTCTGTTCCCAAATTTGTTGGCAACAGAGGAAAAACACATTTTTAGAAAACTTCCATCTCTCAGGTGCCTTCATGATAAGCTCAACTCTGACCCTTCGTGACTTGGCGAGCCCTGACCTTAACTATGCAAAATACCTTGCATGACACTTCCTTGCCAAAAGAAAACAGAGCACCCAAACTTAATAACATGTTTTTGTAACAGAAATACAATAAATTTTATCTTTTATTGCAAATTTTCAGGGCACAGAGAAATCCACCAACTGAAGAGAGCACTGATTAGACATACCAGCAGTGCTTTCTTCCTGTTACTGTAAAGAAGCCTTGGACTATTTCTGAAAGACGAATGCTTCTGGTTTGAAGTTACTTGCTTTGAATTTACTTTTTGAACTTATGGGATGAGGTGCCAGGGGAAGAGATGTGAGAAAGGTTCAATATGTGCAAGAGCTTCAGCAGTCCACACTGTGCTACAATCTGGACGATGCTTAAGGGAAGTGGATGCTGCTGCTCACACTGTCAGAAATGTGGGGAGGGTGAGGGAAGGAAAGCCTCCCACTCCCTCCTGCGTTTTTCTACCTGCCTCTTCCTTCAGTTCCTGAAATTCTCAGGTGTGTTGAGTGCACGGGGCACCAAGAACTGTCTTTGCAGCCCCATATTGTCCTGCTTGCAGGCCTTGAGAGAACAGCTCTGGGGAGACACAGCAAGTCAGCAGGTAAGTACAGAGGTGAATGAGGTGCTGACCCCAGCACAGCAACCCACAGGCCACACGTCCACACAGCGTTGAGCAGAATGGGCAGGTCCTTGAACCCAAACACTGATCACAGTTTGGCTGTAACTGAAAACAGGTTGCGAAGAAGAGGAGAGAATATGTTTGCTTCCTGGGATCAGAACATAATGGTTTCAGTCTACCCGTTCACATGCTGACAGGACTCTGCCCTCATCCTGAGTAGTAACACATCAAAGGGAGAAGACATTAGAAATCTTCTGAGGACTACAGATCACTTTACTCAACCTCTTCACTTTAAAAGAGCCAGATTCAGGAAGGGAATCTGATGTTTGTGGTATCTATCAGAACCACAAATGAAAAGGGGGAAGAGAAAAGCTCTAAGTGGCAAGCCTGATGGTTGTACCAAAACCTGGTACAAAACCTGGTACTGACTACTCCCCAAACTCCTGCAAACTTGGATGTGTATGCAAAGTCCAAAATACACAAACCCCAGAGTACTTTATATAAAGGCCACCATAAAGGACAACAGTAACCAGCTGATCAGTGCCACAGTAATGAAAGAAAAAAGGTCACCAAAGCAGAAACAATGAAACAAGTAAAACTCCCCCAACAAATGTATGGCCACTGGCTGGAGCCTCAGAAGCAATAACAACTATTTTTGCAGACCCATGGAGAAAACGAAAGATCTGAGTAGAAAGAGCATTTAGGAAGACAAATTAATACAATCACAGAACTACAGTAAATAATGAGAATAGTTTAAAACAGGAAATGTGCAAGCATGCTGACAGACAGTTTTGATTAACTTAGTGAAAGGAATGGCCTATACAACATTAAGTACAAACCACTTTTAAGAAGAAATTAAGGAATTCTGCATTTACCCAATGTATTTCTGGCTCACACTTGAGACCTTAATTTCTCCATTTGCCAAGGTCACAGATTTACCTTTCAGTTCCTAATTATTCTCTTGAAAACCACTTTCTCTTTTATAACCTAGTCCCTTATGATTATGTACACAATGCCTTCTGTAATGAAAAACATGGGTCAGATGATTTGAACCCACAAAGCCATTCTGTTTTATTATTTTTTTAACTAAATGGCCCCCACTTCCTATACTCCTCTTTGATCTTCTCTATTTTGACTGTTTAATACATAAAGCAGCTACTATTTTAAGAACAAGAGTAGACACTGTTATATCAGCATCTGGAGGCTACAATTCCAAATCCTGAAAGAAACTTATCTCTCTTCAGCAGCTTCCTTGGTGTTATTCCCAGACCAGACACAATGCACTAACTCATGTCACGATTGTACTGGCCAGTGTCTGCTTTATGTATACAGCATACTCAGAAAAGGAAATCTCTCATGTAGGCTTCCATTATCCCTACTCCTATTTCTTCGATTTTGCTCTCATCCACGCAATTTTCTGTCAGTGAGAAACAGAAGTTGAGTGGAAAAAAAAAATAAATCAATACTGCCTTTGCTTGCATTACCCTCTTTTAACTTACCTTCCTTCTAACACTTTTTAAGTCCTTTTACACTTAACTTCTCTTTCTCCTTTACCAAAGCTCCCCAAAGAAGCAGAGTAACAAAGTTGCTGTAACAGATGTTGATTTCATCTAACATCTCTTTTCAATGTAAGCTAATGCATAGCCACAACTGTTGCCATAATACTTCTCTTTAGCTCAGGTTTTGTTTTCTTTTAAACAGCAGAATTCCAAATGAACTCACTCACTGGGGCTGTGTACCTATTCACTATTCAAAAATTCTCTCTGGCTAAAAAATTCCCAAGAAACCACGGCAGTGGCATTTTTAGAGCACTTCCCCAATCTCCTTAAATCTAAAATCTGACTAGTGACGGTGGCAGGACATTGATTAACCAGTCCTGAATAAAGCCTTCTACACCTGTTCACCACACCACTTGGCTTATCCAATACAGGCAGAAAATCCAGCAGCTTGCATTTATCTTCAGAGTTTGAATAAAGCTAGGATTTGTCTCTGGGACAAGCACTGTCTTCAGAAGTCAAAAGCTGCTCTGTAAAAATGATATAAAGAGTTGCCTGTGTCATAATGGAAAAAGCTATAGATCAGTACCAAATAAAAGCACCCCACAATGAAATTTTGTCTCCCTAAAAATACTAGAAGATAGTATTTCTTATTATTATCTGTAGGGCAAAAGAGGAAATAATATATCGGGATATAAATTTAATATAATTTTTTTCTTTCATACCCCTTCACACTGCACTTACTTTACTGTATACATTTGGGATAAACTCCTGCACATAACTAGCTCACAGCTGCAGCACACCTCATAAAACACTTCTGAATGGAAAAGCATTCTTAACATTTCCAACTCTTGGCTCCAGCAGCTTCTGAGACAAAAAGTATAGCCTGTTTCTCCTTCAGTTACTTGAGGTTTTTAAAACAGGGTGATCACAGTGACCAACCCAGTACTGCCACAGGAGGGGCTAAATTAATATTTTCAATTTTCCTCGTTCAGCTTTTTCAGGTCAGACTTCTCAAGACAGCCTCATACAAACACATAAGCAGAGGAACCGATTGTGCTGGCTGTCTCTGGGTGGCGAAGTTCTGAGCCTTTCACTCAATGACAGCCAAACATGTCAGTCAAAGATGTGGAGAAAGGTTACTTTCAAGCTGACTAAAAACTGGCCATAGAGTAGAAGGGAGATGTGGGAAACAGCTCACAGAGAGACGACACAGCCCTTACCTGGTTCTGTCCCTCTGACCAGGAATTACTGGAGAGAGTCCAGTGGAAAGCTACAAAGATCGCAGAGACACGGGGGTCTGGAGCATCTTTCTTATGAGGAAAGGATGAGAGAGTTGGTCTTTTCAGCCTGGAGAAGAGAAGGCTGAGAGGGGATCTTATCAATGTTTATAAGTATCTCAAGGATGGGTGGCAAGAGGATGGGACCAGACTCCTTTGAGTGGTGCCCAACAATAGGATGAGGGGCAACAGGCACAGACTGGAGGTTTCATCTGAGTTTAAAGAGAAATATGTTTACTTTGAGGGTGCTGGAGCACTGGAACAAGTTGCCCAGAGAGGCTGTGGAGTCTCCTTCTCTGGAGACATTCAAGACCCACCTGGACACATTCCTGTGTGATCTGTCCTAGGTGAACCTGCTTTAACAAGTGGGTTGGACTAGATGATCTCCAGAGGTCCCTTCCAACCCCAATCAGTCCATGATTCTGTGATTTTGAAGCCACACACACGGCCCTGATCCAGGCAGGTGCTGCTGCCTGCCCAGTGTGCAGCCAGGGAGAGACAGCAGTGCACACCAGAGCCTCACAGCTGCTGCAACAGGACCCATGTGATTCCATGCTAACGACTGATGGGCACATTTGGGTGTCACTTGTACTGTGGCTTCTGAGACTTCAAGATATGCAGCCCACCTCAGTCCCACTGCCAGATCTCTTTTGTGGTATCAAGATCTTGAAATATTTTACCACATAATATATACAAAATTTACAAGTGATGAGCAATCTTTTAACCTCGTAATGCTTTCTACCGTATCACAGGATGCCTCCTGTATTCCAAAGCTCCTAAGTTTTGAGGTTGCTTTCTTCGTTTTTCTAACTGATGAAAACATAATCATACCCATGATTCTAATCCATCCCAATAACAATTAAAGTCATTAAATTACTCTTTTCCTAGGTGACTGGACAGAACTAGTTTTGTCCTCGAACTGAATGGAGACTGAATTAGAGTGATTATTTCCTTGATAGGTATTAACACAATTCATTTAAAAAAGCACTTCTGTCAAAGTTAGTACCATAATTAATAGAAAATATGACTATACTATTCAGGTTTGCAACTATTCAAAGGTACTCAAACAATGGAAGAGAGTTGTAAGTTTCTATACAGTACTAATTCCGAAAGTAACCAGGTGATTTGTCAAAGAGAACATAATGAAAATTTCTGTTCCTTTGAATGGCTTAGTTCTGTTTACTTAATGATGGGAAAATTTCTACCCTTTAGTCATCAGCCTACCAGGACATGCTACACTATCTTCCCTCCACAAAAGCTGTTAGCCAGCTGCACCCCTTTCTGCTTTCACTGTTTCCACCTCTTTCAACTTCTCCTTTGCTCTCTGAGAACAGAGGAGGAAACTACAGGACCTAGTAGTGATATTGCTACAAAAAGAAGGAAAATGAAAGTAGCAGTGAGAAATTAAGACATAAATAAAAATAAGTGAGGAGCTCTATCCAGCAGAATAAAGATATCAAAGAACTGGAAGACTTGTTCTCAGGAGCACTACAATGCAGATAACTGTGATACCTTCACTGCAACAATGCCTTGTTACAATAAACATGACTGACACAGCTGCAGATGTCATTTGGACATTTACCTCAGACACTGAACACATTTTCACAAAGGGACTTTTCAGGCAGTAGCAGATTGAAAGACAGGGCAAGATAATGGGACCAGACTCCCAAAGGGTACCATGCTACCACCACAGGCACCTGTCCCATTTACCTCTCCCATGGCCTCTGGTCTCCAGGTTTGTTTATCAGGAAATGGCTCCTACATCAAGCATGAAATGTCTTCAACTTCTCATTCAAACAGAAAGGGGTGGTTGGGAGGGGTGGGGCTGTGGGGTTATGTGTTTACCATGTTTTTTAAGAAACAATACAACATCTGAGGAGCCTGACAGGATACTCTGATCAGATGTGGCCACATACTGTAACCTTATTTTCAATTTCTCTTTTATAATTTTACATTTAGGAAAGGAATTATTTGCTAAAGAAGAAACAGATTTCACATATCAGCTGCTGTGTCTCAGTCTGCCCCAATTCAGAAAGAGGTTCAGAAAGAGGCTGCTTTTCTCAGCCAAGCCATGAGGGCCTCCAAGCAACCCTTTCTCTGGCAGCAGTAAAGGCTGTGATGTTTCTAAGGGACATGGGCTCCACTCATGCACCACAGGTGACAGACCTACTGTAGTTTAAGAAGTTACCGCCTACAACCAGGGTGTGATACTCCTCCAAAAGGTCAGTAAGTAGCATAGCTTAATTCTCACTGCTCTCTCCATTATGCTTAAAGCCACAAAGGCACTGAAAATCATGTTTCACTTTGCCACTGAGGCTTGCTAAGGACACACCTGGCAGCCAGCTGTTATGGCCCAGCTGATGGCCCGAGGATCACCAGTGTAATTGCTTCTGACAGTGTAACCATCCGCATGCATGTTATTTCTACACCGAGCAGTAAAAAACTGCAGAGAGCAGTGGGCAGCAACTAACTCCCATCTGGTAAATACCCATGCAAGTTGATAAACTTGATGATCCTATGAGTGGCCTGGCTGGACTGTCATGTGCTCCCTTCAGTGCTTCCAGGATTGGGGTCTCTTCTCTGACGTGCTTTTAGACAGAGAAGCAGACACCGGAAAGGAAGCTGAGGAAATACGTCCAACAGCTCCTTCAACAGAAGGTAATATACTAGTGAAAGTCACTTGCACGGTAGGAACAGCCCAGTAATGCATAAAGACCATCAAATCAGGATTGCTGTGACGGATGCACCACTCATCCCTGACATTTGCATGGTGCTAGAAAGTACACGTGCTAGCTGCAAGATACATAATAGTGCAATACAACCTGAAAAAAGAAAGAGTACTAACGTGCATTTGCATGAGCATCCTCCAACTGCAGGAAAGCAGCATATGTTGTACATTGTCTTACCAGTCCCCAGACCCATCGATGTCCAATGTTAGGCAAAGTACTGCTTCAAGAGCAGAACCAGAGAGGGTGAATGCTTTCTGGAAAATCTGTGGGCACAGTCAATAAGGAGGGTGGCTATCGCTGGACCTGGTTCTGTTTGATGGCAAGGGAACAGGAGCTTTCATATATTTTCTCTTGACTAGACACAGCACCCTTTTGCCAAACAGTTTTAGATGAGAATTTTGCAATTCTGTGCCTAATGCTTTACAAAGAAAGCATTGTTGTGAAGCATAAAGGGTTTTTTTCATTCCTCCTTGTGCTTAACAGCATATACAGGAAATTGGAAAACTGAAACTCAGATCCCCAGAGAGGAGCTAAGGAAAAGCAAAATACTATCTGGCAGTGGTTATCATAATGTGGCATTATGGTATTACGATTTGCAGATAAAAAACAAAGGAAAAGTCAAACCAGAGCATACAGAAGGTCTAGGAGGTAAACTGCCTCTGGATATCACAGGTACAGAATTTTGCAAGGCAGTATATGCATAAAAATACCCCAATATTTTGCACGTTAATCCTGACTCTGTCAAACAAAAATCCAAATCAAAAAATGCCTTAAGCATCAAAGTAAATTTCTGAACACTCCCCCAACATCATTTCACGCTAGAAAAGAACTTAAGAGTAGCTAGTAGAGGAGTCTCCAAGCCAAATAAGTGAAAGGAACAATGTCAACAAAGGTCAGAATTAATTTGGTTTGGGGGTAGTGGGGAACGGTTATTTTTATTGACCAAAGTAAAAATTATCCCAGCAAGTTTAAAAGCAATGAAACAGAAGTCATTTCAAGACAATGAAAGAGGAAACAGCCACAAATGATCACAGCACTCCATGAACTGAATGTGCTGCTGTACTGTTTCTACAGACCACTGCACTGATGCACCACAGTGAATGTTTTCTCTCTTAGAAAGCTTTACAAGTTGCCTTTACAATTTGGAAATCTTAGTGCTATGACTGAGATATTCAGCAAACAGTATGAAAAGACAATCTTCTGTAATGCCCCAACAGTGAGCACAAGATCAAAGTTTTCTGTCCCACGCTTGTTTACAGAGGGTTTCCCAGTCATGACTGTAAATGTCTCATTTGAGCTTTTTAAAATGTCAGTTACAAGCTTTTACACATAAATAAATACTGATGTAATTTGCTACATAAAAATTAACGTATTAAAAAAAAGTGATGAGTAGGTAAGTGAGAAAAAGTGATGAGTTAATATGTGAGTTACACTGAAAGAATTATTTGCTGCCAGCTCAAAATATTTCTTGCTCTTTATTACTTTTGATATGCAAGATCTCTAGTCCATTTCTAATTACCAATATAGCACAGCTTGAGTTGAGCTACAATATGTTGCTAATGGCAACAGCAATAGTTTTACATTATTTTACTAAAACATGTTTCATCTTGCAACTGTCCAGCTGGACTTGGACAATGGGTCAGCCCTCAGAGGTGTAATGAAGCTCCCACTGCCTTCAGCAGCACTGCACCAGCTTCTGCTGACAGAGAAACCTAGTCCAACAGCTGCTGTATTTTCAAACAAAATTTAGAAAGATGACATTGCCCTGCCTAGAAAATCATTCCCCATGCTACACAAAGATTTACCTACACACACATGCACACACTTGTTTACGTAAGACAAACACCATACCTCATTCCTTCTGTAGACCTATTCTGGTAGTTTCGATAGAGCTGGGGAACGCCTAACATAGCCTCAGTGAACACCGCAAGGAAGCCCAGCGTTTCCACAAAGACAGATGAGTCAAGCCAGAGGTAAGTGATGTAACTGGTCACACCAGTGAAGGTCAGGACACACTGCACGTAGTCTGTAAACTTGCTCCAATGCCAAAAATAGTTCAAGTCAAAATCTGCAACAGAACAGGAATGGAAGAAAAATAAAATACGTTTTCCCAACTGGACTCAAAGTTAATCAGTGAAGAATTGAGAACTGGGAAGTGTGAGTGAGCCACAGTCAGTCTTTGGAGGTAGGGGAAGGCAGACAACAAGGGAAAGGATTAAACACCCCCGCCCCGCCGCAAACTCAAAATAATCAAGAACAAAAAAAATAATAATCTTGATTTGGAAAACATTTTTAGCAGGAGTGTTCAATAAAGAAACAATAAAACAAAGACTTGCAAACTACTAAAAATATTTACAAATATGACTTTTAAAGAGAAAGCATTGACCTTCAGGTATCAAGCATGAAGAACTCTGGATATGACTCTACCCAAGCTGGCATATGAAGCATTTTACAAATTCCTTCACAATACTAAGGAAAGGCCAGAACCACATCAATGCAAGCACCCTGTCTCTTAGGTCATTATCTCTACCTTCAAACGCCTCAAATCCAAGCTGCTTAGGAGGTCACCTGAAGCCCGCCGCTCTGGTCCCTGGTGCGTTGCAGGGCAGGCTGCTGTGTGCAGCTGGCACAGCTTCGCTAAGATTGGTGCAAGATCGTGACAAGAATCCCCGCGGAACAAGGCCTTCCACAGACCTCACCACTTTTCACTCCAAGGGCAAGAAATGTGCTTCGCTCTTGCCTTTGCCAGTAACAATGAGCACAGGGTGCACATCCATTTCTACATCCATCAGAACAAAACACTACACCACAAAACACAATATCCTCTCTTGAGAGAATGAAAAAGCAAACCAGCCGCACCACTTGCTTGGCACATTAACAGCATACCACTGGAAAATATGTAGCCATCTTCTTGATGAATAATACAATATACAATCCTATTACCATTGACTGTATAGCAAAATAACAACATAATTTTGAATAAGAACTCCAAAATAACTGTTCATTAGCAGGTGCTGTTCATGTTTTCCTTTCTTAAAAGCATTTGAAGTGAAAAATACCTACCTCAGACCAACTGGACTCTGTTAATTACCAAGACAACCATCGTTCTAACAGGGTTATTAGAACCAGCCCAAATACGTGCAACACACCAGCACACCACTTAGAAGCTTTCTGTCACTGCCTCCTCAGCAGAAATACAGAATGCTACAAAAAAAGTCCTACTGTTAACCCAGACAAGGAAAACATCGACCTCCACTGACTAACACAACAAATTCAGCGAAATGTGAACAAATCTGTACAGGCACTTAGCTGCCTAAGGACACACATTCATGCCAAATAATAGTTTAATTTTCTGCTTCTTTTCACACTTTCATAACATTATCAGTCTGCCCTCACCCTTTAGTAACTAGTGTCCCCTTTTCAATACTTGGCAAACCCACGCCCCAAGACAACTATTGACTGCATCCAGCTGAACCATTTTACTTTGCCACACAAAGAGGAAGGCAAAACTGGCCAGTAGCAATATCCCACCTGTAGCATTGTCAGCCATCACCCAGAACTGAACTAAATATTCTGTGGCAAAGTCACGGTCAATGTGATGTTGACCTTCAGTATTTCATGCCATTGGCTCCTCAGCCTCAGAATTCAGGGACACAAGACTAAATAAAAGGTAGACCTGGTGTTGGCACAGCTCACTGAGCATGTGAGCAGCACACATTTCTGGGGCTTTGTGAAGATGGAAGAGGAACAAAACAGAACAAAGCAGGGAAAAAAAAGGCACAAGACAACCACAATGGCAGGAAAAAATTATCTATTTTAATTTATCTCTGCATTTTCTGGAGAGGAGCAGAGTCAATGAGAACCTTCTGACAAGGTAGAAGGAATGAGAGACACTCAAAATTCCCATTCCTTTCACTTCGCCTGACATCTGCACAACATAAAACAGCAAGAGGCATCACAGAGTAAATCAACACTAATTTTGCCAGCTTCATGAACAATACCAAGCAAAAAAACCTGATCCACCATAACAAATCAGATGCTATGCAACTGTTATATTAGTAAGAGATATTCTCTGGCACAGAGGCATTTGGGCTTACAATGGGGACAGAAGAAAAGCTAAAGGTGGTGACATTACGGGTCATTTAAAAAAGCAACCTCCATTCTGGAAAAGGAGAGAGACTGATGGCTTTTGCCTAAGATGTAACTGCTATTTTTATCAGATTATATCTTTAAACCTTGATTCTGAGAAGTTCTCACACAGCTTTTAGTTTCTTCAGAGATAACTTTAATTCAGAGCTCTAGCATTCCAACATGCTGCATGGAAAACTTGCATTTACTTTGCAGCAAGGGTCATTCACCTTTGATACAGTGTTCAACAGCTACTGTCTCAGACTAACACCTGAAATCCAGCCACTGGTGGCAGCCACAGGCAAGAATACAATGAGGCACACTCTTCCAGTCAGTTCCAGACCTAGACCAGACCCTCTTGGCTGTCAAAAAAGCTATATTGTCATTACGCCTCAAATCCTGGACTTGATATCATTAGTTTGGATCTGGTTGCCATGTTGCCTTGGGCCCGCAGTACCTTTGGCCCCTGTTTAGTAACACTCCCACCTGCTGTCAGGGCTGCCCTGCATACACTGTGATTCTCCTCCTGCATTTTTCACGTGCTCAGGGATCCTTTTAAAAATACCCATCTCTGTACACCAGATCCTAATTTCCCCAAGTTTGGTTTCATAATAGAAATGAAAGAACTAAATCTACGTGGGAGTGTGGAGGTTTGGCAAGTTCATGAAACAAGAAATGTTAATGTTCACACAGCTACCCTGAGGCCAACTACAAAATCCATGGACCCATGCAAACACTTAAATACACAATTACCTCCTGCTACGCCAGCTGTTGACTGAAGTCCATTTCCATTCACATAAATATTAACGTACCTGAACCTAGTATTAGGCAGCCAAGAAATCTGGTAATGATGATAATTTACTCATCATCTTTTGTCTGTAAATCTTAAGTATTATTTCTATTATCATAATATACACAGATAAGAAAACTATTGTGTGAAACATGACTTCAGCTGAAGCAGGATAGTTAATTACTAGCACAGGAAAGAGAGTAAGATTCTCTTTCCCTCAAAACTATCATGATGCTATATAATCTCTAGTTCACTCTACTAAGTTATGAGTAAGTTCTAGTTTCTGCTATAAATTTTGTTTGGTTATGTTTTCCTGAAAGAAAGACAGGCAAAATGACATAACAACTATAACCTTGGTAATAGTCTTATAGAAAAATATCTGAGTTATCTTTACAACAACCCAACACATAATCACTAATTGCACTACTTAATAGATGCATTTTCCAAATCTATTTTAGGACACTACACATCACCAAACTCTGTATTACCAGTTACTTCCAGGAAGAAGTAAAAGAGTGACTGAACTGGAAAAAAAAAAAAAAAAAAAAAAAAAAAAGAGGGTAGAAAACAGCATACCTGACCTTTCATAGGGGTTATAGTTTCTCTGACCCTTACCTGAACTGTTAAAATGTTTTACCACATGATTGCTTTTTTTTTAAACCAAGGCTGAAGGTTATCTTTTCTGACAAATGGTTTCAAAAATTCAGAAGGGAAAAAAAATCACATACCGATTACTTCAAGGTTTGGAAATAAACTGTGACTCATTTTTCCAAGTGCGTTTCCTCTCAAGGGGGTCCAAACACATTAGTTCTTCAATAGGTGCTACATACTTTCAAAGCAAAAATGTTGGTTATGCTGAGTACTGTGACAGGCATATGCAAAACCAGCTTTTAAATGCTCAAAACCAAAAGGGAACTGTCCCTTCAAAAAAAAAAAAAAAAAATCATGTGTGTGCAGACCAGTCCTGTCCCCCTGCATACAGAGCAATCTGCAGCTGAAGGGACAGGCAGATGTCACCAACCAATGCCCTGGGCCACATCATCTGAGGTGCAGAACTGAACAAAGCTATAAATATTATTGCAAACATTTGAAGAAAATTATGACTAATAAAGATGATATTGGGATTTTTGCACCCAAGTCCCACCCCTCAAACAAACAACATCCTTTTTCTTTAAAAGGACAAAACAAGAAATCTCACTGCACCACAATTCATTTCTCTCAAACGCCTTAAAATCTGTCCAAGATAAATCTGGATGCGTATCTTCCTATTCCCCAAAATGGCAAGGCACTGCTTGTGCATTTCACTCCATTCACTAGCTCCCCATCCTGCCCAGAGAGAAATTCGTGACATGAGTTTGTAACCATACTCCATTGATGTGGTTCAAATGGTAACTCCCAGTCACTAACATCCTGGATTGATCTGAGCTGGCATTACTGCAATGACAGATACTGTATCTTATTACCCATGCCTGAGCTCTTTAATCCACTTAGTGAGTTGCATTTTAAACATGGTAATCCATTGATAGATGAGAGATTTATGTTAGAAAATCCTATTGATGCTGGGGCAAGGAGCAGCTCAGCAGGTTCTTTGTGCACTGACTGGAGAAAAGTCTACACAGCTTGAGGGTGAAGAAAGATGAGATTAAAAGACCTCCTCTGGGAGGCACATCACATGTCAAATATGAAAAATGTAAAGCAGGCAGCGACAGCATTGCAAATAACCATGGTTAGTACTAGTCAGGCCAAAATGCAAGTAAAAAATTCAAGATTGTGGTGTGGGATAGATGCCAAGTGACACGAAGAAGAGTCCACAGTATCAACTTTCACTTAAGGATGACACAGAGGTCCAAACAGTTACATTATTTTTAGTCAAGAAGCATTTTATACCAAGTCAGCTACCATATTAGTTCCTTTCGGGAAAGTGAAGCAAAGACTTTGACATCCTAAAAATTATTTACCATAGCTCTCAATTTCTCTTGCTAGTTGCATCCCATTTTGTGCCTTGACCTTTCTAATTCAGTATCTGAATCCTTGCGCTGCATCCACTTATACTTGCCTTTAGTCATTTGACCCAGTTCCCACTTCTTGTTTGGTTCCTTCTTGCATTTGAGGTTAGTGAAGAGTTTCCAATTTACATTCCCTGGGAGAGTTTGAATTTGAACCATTTCTATAACTTCACAAAGGAAAATAACTCCTTCCTTTTTATGAAGGCTAGTGATTTTATTTTATTGTGTTCCCTCTTGCTCCTTATAAATTGCATCAGTTCATTGCCATTTGTCCAAACTGCCTCCCATAATCAAACCCTTGACCTCCTGTATGAAAAACACTGCTCACTAATGAATTCTAAGAGCAGGCTGGACAGTCTCTACTCCTGAGTGTGTTTCTAAAGAGGTGCCTGGGTAGTTAATCCTCCTCCCCCAGGGCTACAGTTAAGTCTTGTGCTTTGGGAGGCTGCTGTTCAAAGAACCTCCAATTTCTAGCATCTAACTCTGGACTGTGGTGCCTGCCCACCTGACCTGACTGTTCCTGTCACAGCCTACCCTGCACACCATCAAAGGACTCCAGCCCACGCAGTCAGATGTCCAACACCTCCCTTAACAACACCGGAATCCAAATTGAGGGCTTAGATGCTCTGAAAGAGCCTGATAATGGTAATTCAGCCAACCTGGAAGAGTTACAAAATGCAGCCATAGCTGGAATTATTCGACGTTATTATCCATGGTCTGTTTACTGTAAAATGAACATGCAGATCAAGGATGCAGGAGCTGGAACCTACAACTCTCTGCCCTGCCTCTGAGTCTTGACCCCTGGGCTACACTGTAGGAGAATCCCACTCACTTGCTGTTTCACTTGTCTCAAGAAGCCTGTGGTCTCTGCTGTAAAAGGGGTTCGGCTCTGAGCAGCAGGCAAATATGATGACACTCCTGCTCACTGCAGCCTGGCAACAAGGGCAACTCCCTGGACAGCTGGAAGACGCAGACTTGTATCTGCAGGCTGACAAGAGACATTAACTCAGGCCTCTCATACCTTGAGTCAGTACTCTAAGCTACGCACAGGCAGTGCACTCAGTAGTAGTGTCTCAAAATAAATAAATTTTGCCATATCCTCAGAAGAGGATTTGTGAGGCACCTGCCACAGGAGCTGGGGGCCAGGCAGTGACTTCTGAAAAGGAGACTTTCACACTTACAGTCCTCCAGCTGCAGCAAATCCTCAAACATTTGCCTCAGGCATTATCTGTCTCCCTGGCAATCCTAATTTCAGATGCCTCATCTCAAGACAGCCACAAGACTACAGAGCAGCACACTGGCTCACACTCCCCAACTTGCTTGCTCATTCTGAGCAGCTTCCAACCGACAGGTGAGTTTCTCCGATCCTCAGTTCTGAAACTCCTGCATATCCCGCAGGGCACCCAGGACATATTTGTGGTGACAAGAGCAGGAAGGCTCAGCATGACTGTTACTGGGTAATCCATAACCTCTCCTTTCTCATCAACTACATATCCAGCTTCCTTACAGAAAAAAAGGAAGGAAGCAGCATTAGAGACAGGGAGAATTGGTAAAAGAAATGACAGAAACCTGCAAAATGCTGTCTGAAGCTGGCATTCATTTTACACTCACTTGGACTGAAAAGGAACTATGTTTCACTCATGGTACAAAAGAGAAGAAATGAGAGCTCAGCATCAAGAACTTTTGGCTCTGATCCAAACTGCTTTCTTTCTGAAAAAAAAAAAGGAATCTACCATCTTGCATAGTTTCTATAAAGATGCTAATTTCACTGTCCTCAGTCTCCATTCCTTCAGGCCTGTGACCTAGGAATTTCTGCATCTCTGTGTACTTCTAAGTATCTGCACAGCCCTGTCACCACAGTACCCGAGCATCTCTCCATGTGCTTTAACCTTACAACATTCCCATCTACAGGCTATTGTCACCTGGCTAGTACCCAAACACTGATGCTTCTTCCTCTTTAACACATCTAAGATGGGAACAAAATATTCCAGAGGGTCTTGAACCTTCTGAAAATATCATCCCAGCCTATACTAACCAAATTACTGTCATTTAATGAAATCCATTTTTTACATCCTTTGGCCTACACAGTTCTTTTCCTTGGCCACATCTAGACTGATATCAGAGGTTCAATAGAGCCAATCCTCTTAGTATTTGACTCTCCTTAAAGCCCCCGCACAAAGTTCTTTAGTTAACAAAAAGTAACCAGTAGATTTTCATGTGAGAAAGGAAAAATGTCAGATTTAATTACAGAGAAAAAGGCTGAAAGTCTGACCCAAATAAATCTTGAAGATTCATACAAAGAACCTTTGTTGTTAAAAGCTCACTGGAAGTTTTGGTACTTGATGGAGGACTGCTGAACACCTGAGATTAGAAGCTCAAGTTTGAGGAAACCTCCTCTACATCAATATTATCTGTCTCCCTCAGTCACCTCCTCTAGTTTGAAGATAAGTAGATAAGTACTTCCCTTGGATTTCTTTGCCTCATTTTACGTGGTGTCACCAGCTTCTAAAATCTCTTATGCTGGGTCTCTGTTTTGTCACATTAAGTTCATGGTTTTTACCCCCACCATTAGGATTATTATCCACTCTTCTTCCTCCTTCTCAAAAAAATTACACATAAGTGGTCCGAAATTTTTCCGGCACTGTCCCGCTTTGAGGCTTCTCACTCATTTTCTATACTGACCCCCAGCACAACATACCTTCAAACATCAGCAATGGCTTTGCCCTCCCGCTTTGAGTACTATGAGGTCCACTCTACCTCCTCACCAAAGGGAATTAATTGCAAGGTTAAGAGACACATGCTAATTACAACTACTTTAAAATCACACACAACTGCACTGGTATATGCAAAAAAGCCAAATAATCCACACTCTATCACAATGCCCTGCCTTTCCCATTAATTTGCTGCTTTCCTGATTTTATGGCCTTTAGTTTAAGGAAAACCTTTGAATACCATATAGCACAGTGGTCTTGACCAGAGCTAATTAGCAATAACAGCTATACTGGCTATTTTGCGAACCTTAAAGAAAAGCAATTAAAAAGTTACACTTAGGCTGAAATTTTTACCCCTGCTGCTAACACCATACAGGACAAGAATGAAAACCTAAACCAGAATATTCATACCCTGTGCACCTCCAGCACAGTTGAGAGCCTTTGCTGTGCTACTCACAGTGTAATTTGCTTTGTACACAGCTTCAGTTTATGGGAGAGAAAAAAACACTTTAGAGAAAAATGCAGTTATATAAATCCACAAAATCAGGTTGACCTTTAACTCATCTTTCCATTGTCTCACAAAAGGATGCAGAATTGTTTACTTCACTTGAACTACACTGTTACCAGCCCCTGTCAAAATTTTAATTTGTGTGTGTTTATACATACACCTAAGTATGCTTGCATACACATACATACCTCTTCCTCGCAGTACAAGTGGTAATGTTGTAAGCATTAAAAAAGCAACATCACAAGAGCAAGCAGGGCAGAACAAAGTTTTTTTGTTGTAATACAGAGGGAGTTTTAGCAAGTATAGTATCTGTGAACAAGCCTCCAACTGTTGGGCTCAGAGACTGCTGGCAAATGCCAACTGAGCTGGGAAACCCACACGGAGCAGCACAGCTCAGCCCAGCCAGGTCTGCACCTTACTGCAGAACAAGTGTAACCAATTTTGGGTGAGTGAGAAGCAAACTCCTTCCCTGCCACACCCTGAAAAAGCCTGCAGAAGCATACTCTGGACCAGTCTCTTCCAAAGCAAGGACACTGCTTGGAGTTTGCCAGAGGGCACATGCTTTCAAGGCTATCTTGCAGGGGGTACACTTGCAACCACCCATCAATTTACCTTGTGTAACATATGCCATCCAAACTGTTTTCTTCCCAGTTCCAGCTGAGAAAATACCAGGTCTGTACTGCTGAGCAGGCCAGTGAGATTAGGAGAACAAAAAAGACAACCACCACCATAGATACATGCCAACACTGCTACTAGGGCAAGACACTTAAGCCTAGATACATCTAAATCAATGTAGCTGTGGGAGTGTATTTCCTCTGTGAAGATTGGCCTCCTCAGTAACATCACTACTGAAATTATCTACTGCGTTACTGCCGCTTCTGCCTGTTCAGTACAGAAGATGTCTCTCCTCTTTCTATTCCAATTGTAAGGAACATTTAACGAAGAACTGTTGTTTTTACATAACTGAGGACCTGGCACCTGACCCCAGCAGGGGAGGAAGGACCGAGAGACATCGGACTATGAATTCTTAATGTAATACACAGTCTCTTCCTGGAATATGCACTGACACCTGCATACATACGGATACCCATATTGATAAGTTAATTTAGGGGGAAGTGCAGCCTAAGTACCAGGAATCCATATGTTAAAAAGATTGATAAGGGAAAGGGTATTGTGTGTGTCGGGATAGTCTGTAAACCCTGAAGTACCCAACCAATGGGGAACAGGAGAGGGAATTGCGGTCAGGATTTTGGGGAGATATAAGCAGGGGCTTTTTGCCCTGTTAGGTGTGACTATCTTTAGGTAGAACACCCGGTCTTGCAAAATTGTTATTAAAATATGCTTTACTGAGAGATCCTGCCTGCGCTTATTATATTTGCAAAATAATTGTTTCCTACACAATATATTGACTGTTCTTCTTAGTCACTGTCTCCATGAGGTTGTCTCAACAGCTGGCAAAAGCAGCTATTAGCTGACTTACAAGATGACTGAAGAAGGAGAACAGCCTAGTAACTAAACAGATCATGGGGCAAGGAAAGCCACTGGAATGAGGTAGCTGTGGCCCAAAGGAGTTAGTGCTACAGAAAACAAGCTATGTATTTGAAAGGTGGAAAGAAAGCAGTATAAATGGCTTTAGAAACCATGTGCGACAGAGAGCATGGATGTCAGGATGACATTCTCCTCTCAAGGTGCAGCACAGGAGTGAAATGGGAAGCCCAGGGAGCACCACTGCAGAGTTTTGATGACTCTGGGCAGCCAAGGCTTTCACTACAAACACTCCTGATTCTGCTCACCTCCTACGCCAAGAGCATCAAAATGCCCAAACCAAGTCAAGCTAAAGAAATAAATCCCCCAACCCCTCCCCTGCAAGCACAGCGCTGAAGTAAAGCCTTTGCTCCCAACCGTGCCAATGATGGGGGCAGCAGATTAGAGCCAAGCTCGCTCTTCTTTTGGCTAGATACGCCTTCGAAGCTATGCTAACTATAGAGACTTCTTTTTCTGACAGCAAGCTAAGCAGGGATGATGAGAGTGTCACAGTAAGAAGAACGTGTAGTACCCAGTTACTATTTTTACAATCATTTAAACAATATTTTACACTATCTTCAGCATGGTTTATCTAAGCTCTCACCCACAGCTCTACTAGACAGTACACAAAGGCCTCCAGACAAAAGACTAAAACGGAGTTAAGTTCAGCACTGCAGAGCAGGCAACCTTGGCTCCAAGTTCTTCTAGCTGGAGATGTAAACTCTATGAAAACAGTTTAATTTATTTTGAATAGTACTGAAACTTAATCTTTTAAGTCTCAGAAGAAATCAACGCTACTATACTATTAGAAACAATATGCAACTATCAGACTCCTCCTCATTCAATTAAAGAGATGAATAAAAGTTCTTCTAAATATTACAAAATGAAGCTGTGCATCAGCACAGATGCACGCTGCCTCAAATATCACCGTACCAGGGATTACAATGCCAGGTTGCATGTATAACACGGCAAGTTACTCCCCAAAATTCTGAAGTAACTGTCAGGTAATACTTCACCCTCTCTTTTTGAGCTGCAGATCTCTGAGGAAAATGCTGAATAGCCAGTAACTTGCCTAAAGATAAATGATTTCTCTCTTTTTCAGCCTCCTCTGAGCTTGATGCACCTGAAACCTTATCTCCTCTGCTGTGAAGGCCCCACAAAAACAAAGCATTTATGTGATTTTTTTTCAGACACTGAAGTCAGTCACACATACACGCAAAGCTAAATACTCTTCCTAAAAATATAAACTCCTCTTCTCATTTAAGATTTTTTGAGGGAAAGTTTAATCCTTGTTTCCTAGGTAACCCACCACCATCCAAGACAAATTCTAGCCCGCCAAGCAGCTCTACTAATTTAGCAACCAAACAGAATAATACCTTGTATAGCTGCCTCCTTTGCTAAAATAATGTCATATGGCATGCTAAACATCTCTAGGCAATTGCCTCAGTTAACCTCAGAATGTTGCATTTTAGTATCAATAGTTTAATGATTCAAAATCATAACAAGCATGTAGGAAACTCTAGGAAGTTTTCTGCCCTTTTTTTCACTTGCCTCTCTCCTCTGCCCAGTCCCTGCTACACACACAAAAATGTCTGAAGTGTGACGGATGCACTCAACCCCTTAACCAAACTAGCAGTAGTTTGGTACAGGCTCTAAAGGAGGTAAAGGTATGAGCCACAGCGGGGCCATGAACTCCTCTAGTTTCAATCTCATCTCTGAAAACCCACAAAGGAGCAGAGTGACACAGTAAAGCATCGATGCATGTGAGCTTGGGACACCGAACATGCGATTAATGCATCAATTCCATCACACGTGATTTGACTATGAGTCAATCACTTTATTCCATAAATATGAGAGCCTGGGTGAGCTCTCCTGCTCAGCAGCATGACTACATAGCAGTGACCTGCCCTTGAGCTGGGACACCCCTCAAGGGTGCTCCTTGAGGCACAGAGACCTTTTGGCAACAGCAGATCTTTGGTAAGCAACTGATACCATGCTGAATTAACACTAATGAAACATTACTAATCCAAGTAGTTACTCAGTATTAATTATTATAAAATTTGTATGGATATTTCCATTGGACATAAACTGCTGTTCAAGTCTGAGACTAAGCTGGGACTTAGTTGTGCCTAGGCTCCATAAGCAGTTGAGAAAGCAAGGGGGCCCACTCTGAACCTTGTGACTCAACAGGGGCGTCATCCTCACCCTTTTGAACCTCTTGTCCCCCTACAAATCATTCTAACTTGATTCTAATTCAGTTTTCCTTTGTATGTCTCTTTCACACAGTAATTAATAAGGTGAATCTTGCCATCAAACTTACTGAACCTTGGTAAACCACTATTAGACTTAGTTAATTTCCAGCAAATTTGTTGAACTCTATCAAATTATTATTATATCTCAATAAAACATTTGCTGCTTCTGTCTTTTGAGTGAGGTGCATTCCACACATTCACAACATGTTTTCTTTAATTATCTGAACTGCTTTACAAAGATGCTAGTATCCCAAAATGACTACACAAACTAAGTCTATTTGATAGGGTTTCATTTCAAATATCTATCATACTTAATAATAGGGTAGGCTGGTGAACAAAAATCCCATTTGGAAAAAAAAAAATTGGTATTTCTGGATTTTTTTTTCTATACTGGAGCAAAAGCAAGACTTTGGAAAATGTGAGGGAGGATGAAGACAGATGCAAACATACAGATGGGATTTGGAAAATAAATCAAATATTTTAACATCTCTGATTTGAATTAAGGACCTTCCCACCTATATGTTCCCATGTCCTAAGAGAGAACACAGTCATGAGGCTATTGCCCAGTCAGGTCAGGAAGTATAAATCCTGCCCTTTCCAGATGAACAAACTTGACCAAACGAATTCATTGAAATAATGTTTACAAGTCTGCACAGATCTGAATTACTGTATACAGTGACTGAACAGGAGGAATTTCCACACTAATTATTTCATTGCATTAGCAGGAAGAATTTACAGGGAGGGGAATCAGTGCAGAGTTTCACTTGAGTGCTTGCAGATTGCCTCACTCATGACAGCACATGTAACTGAAGGAGCCAAGCAAGAGAGAGTTGCTCTGAAACACAAATTTCCCCTTCAACTTCCCAGACGTTTAGTTTGACCACAGATAAATCCCTGCCGTGATGTGGGTAGTGGCTGTTATGCAAGATGCACTTCTGAATACCACAGTTTCTGAACACCTTGTGTCTGCAGTTTAATGTTCCATAGCCAACGTATCTTCAAGATCTGGAAAGAAGGTAATTGTAGTAGATTTAAGTTAAGTTGCTCTGTCATTTAGAGTTTGGTGGTGACACAGGTGTGCATTCACAAATTGTTCACATTTCCCAGCAGTTTAAGCCCCTCTCATCCCCCTCAGGCTACAGCAGGACAACCGTTTAGCTCCCTGAAGCAGTTTTTCATTGAAGTGACAAAATGTGGGCTTTTGTTTTGTTTTGGTTTTCTGTTGTTGTTTTTTGGTTTTGTTAAGATTTTACAGGGAAAATAATCTAAAAAAAAAAAAGAACAAGCCTGTATTTTAAACCAGATCTGTTCATTTATTCGGTTCAAAAAATAATCCCACAAACCAGTCTGTCAGTACAACTGACAGGGCAAGAATGAGTGGGGAGGGGAAAAAGAAAACAGAGCATCAGGAATATCTTAGGCTGGCATTTGTGCCAAACATGCTGGCACCAGCCACTGCTGGAGGAAAAAGACTTCAGATGTTATGCCCCCTTATAATTAGTTTTAAAAAGGTCAACAAAAACAAAACTACACCAAAACAGGCAGAAGACAGTGCACTGCCAGTGCTCACCAGTGAGATAACTTTGCCACTACAGGACATGGTTCTTTTTTTCCTGGCCAGGTGATACCAGGATTTGCCCTCTATTGCTGTGTCCCCTACACAACCCGCACTCAGGAGTGCAGGGGATGCCGAGAACGATCACAGGAGAACCATAAACAATGAGCTGCCTAACAATAGTCCTATCCACAAGTTCCTCGTTACATTTCTGTGGTCTTCTGTGAAGAAACAGTAAATTTCTTCAAAGACTGAGCAGTTCTTTTGACTTCTACTGTACACAGAAATTTAATGAGGAACTTGTGGATAAGACTATTTTAAGCCATTTCGATATTAAGTTCACTCTATTCCCTGAGTGCACAGTTTCTTTTTCTTCTACTATAACCTACTCCCAACAGGGGGTGAAGAAAGACACCAGGGAGTAAATAGTGTCTCTGAAGACAGAGTAAAAAATTTAGGGCAAAAGACATTTTCTGAAATAACTGCTCCTGATTTTTACATGCCAAAAGTTGCAAAGACAAGAAAGGTCGGCACTGTAAAACCTTAACGTAACCAAGGAGTTATTCAAAGTTTTTGGTAGTTTGTATTAATGGATAAAAAAATGGAGGTGAGAGGAAGTAGGGAATTTCAAGATGAGCAACTGTTTTTTTTTCGAAGACAAACTGGAGATAAGAAGGGGAAAAAGATTACCTAGCAACAACTGCAGAGTCTGTGACATTTACAAAGCAACCTACTGAAAAGTCAATCTAAGTAAGGAGGAAATTGCAAAAAAATTATTATCACAAATATAAAGATAGATTTCAAATTTTAAAGATTAACTATGAACATATGCACACACAAAAAATGCAGCAAACTTGCAAAGGCTATTGAAGTGTGTATAAAACACAAAGCACTCAATGTATTTTCGAAACAGCTGTACTGGTCCCAATTTTGATATGAAAAAAAATCCTGAAACTCATATAACTTAAGCAAAGAAACAGCGGTGTTCTGAATATTTAAAATGTGTATCTCCCAAGTTCTTATCAGGCTTTTGAGCTGCAATGAGTAATAGTAAAAAAGACAGCTTTAAGCAGCTATTAAAAATAAAAAAATGTTTCCCTGAAATACTCAAGATCTGTTTTCCGTTCACTAGTTTCTATGTCTCCATGGAACCATCCAGGATGAACAAGACCCATTTTTTTAAAATGTACAATGCAAGTAAAAATAAATCTGCCAGAACTGAATTCTGGGGTTTGGATTTTTTCTCCTACCCATGGGAGGGAACACAGGAACCCGATGCAGTAGATGTAATGCATGCGGATCACAGAGCAAAGAGAAAGTAGGGCACATAATAAATGCATATGAAAGGAGACGTTCATAACTTCTGGAACAACAGTGGTAGAGTTCCCTTCACAAGGAGGGAAACATGCTGATTACCAGCAATCTGAGCATCTGGAGGGAGACAGTACACGCTGACCCTCAACATAAATTCATGATTCACCTCAAAATTGGAATCAACAGCAGAAAAGGTGCAGAGGACACAGGAAGCACCTTCTCATGAACAGCTACGTTACATCCTTTCTTCCCCAGTCTTGCTCAATGTTATATCATCTCTTCATGGAGACAGAGACTGCATATAATTATTTTAGTAACAAGATAAGATTTTGAAGATAAAAACATTTACTCTGAAATAGAAAACAAATAAAAACTTGAAAAATCTAATTATGCACACTTCTAATGAGGCCTCTGTTTGCCAATCTATTAATATAATTTAAATCATTGAGCATCTGCTGCATAGCTTTAAGAAGTCAAATATTAAATCTAAAGAATTAGTGGTTGATGCACTGGAACCAGATCTTAGAAAGCTTTGTCTGCTTCTGCAAGGACAATTTTTTAGTTTTTCAGTTTAGCTTAATAAAAATATCTCATTTATTCAAATAAGAAACTGATTGGGAGCTGAGTAACACCTTTGTTCTGTGGCTTTGCATAGTGACTGACAGTATAAAATGATAACAGGACAGAAAAAAAAATAGAGTAAAAGAATTTTACTAAAAAACTATCTAAAAACAACCCTGCTTTTTTTTTTTTTCTTAAAGCATGTTTCCACAAAATGGACATTCAGTACAAACACTGCAGTTTATTTACATATTTTAAATTTAAATAGGTTATTCCACATTTCTATTTGAAATAAATTTTCAACCAAAACAGCTTGATATAAGTTACAAGTAAAAGTAATCTAACGCATGGCCATTTAACGTACTTTTAACAGGATAAAAATTTAACTTGGATGGATCACATTATTAAGCTGTATCATTACTGAAATGTATAGGTATTACCTTTCCTTCATCAGCACCAAAACTTACTTCAGCATGATGACTACATTGCTATACACATGACCATGTGAACCAAGGTTTCTTTAGTAAAATTAATGAAAGATATAATTTATTTTATTTCCATATTTCTTGCTTGGTAATTTAAATCATTATTTGCAAAGGCAGCTCTAAACCCAAACACCCTCACAAAAAAAGAGGAAAAACATCTTTTAGAATATAAGACTTCCTCATAACAGCTTCAATGAACTGGAGTCTTTGGAAGTCAAAGGCTTGGCTTGGGCCTTAAAGCAGGGACAACTGTAGGACAAGACCTGAAGTGAATCCAGGAACTGATATGGCTTGCAAAAAATACTTCCACTTTAAAGCTGTAAGATGTACTGTACAACCCTCCAGTAGTCCAGGCTGTGATCTGGAACGTGGCCAGTGCTGCTGAACACTCTGCACTGCCGCATCACTAAATAAATAATTTGTCCCAATATCTAATGTAATCACCTCTTCTGAAATAATCTATTCAGGGTGCATGCAATAGTACCAAGTATGGAAGGGGGGATCAGGAGGAGGAGAAGACGATGTACTGCCTATGTTTGAAAGCTGACTATGATATCTCAGTGAAGATAGGAGTATGGGCACAGGAAAAATATACTTAAAACACAAAGTTGAGAAGAAACTCATTTCTTGCATTGTCAAAAGTACAACATAGCAGAAGTGTTTCATTATTAACTTCTACCTGTAAGCCAAGTCTGTGCTACTGCAGCATTCTCATCAGCCTCCACACTAAATGCCACAGTCTGTGCTGTTGTCCATAACAATGCCCATCTACCCAACACACAGGAACAGCACGGACAAAAAATTCATAGACAAATTTCTTCAGCATTTGTAAGTTGTTTTTTGGGCACTTGTTAACTGCCAAACATCAGGAGCGACAATTTGGCATTCACACCAGAGGAGTGTTTGGTTTGGCTTTCTTCAGCATGCCTTGGGCCTGCAGGTTCATAAAAATAACTCAAAGAAACAAATAAAGGAAACTGTGAATTACTGTTACAAAAGAAAATTAGTAAGTAAAACCTAGCAAGGCAGAGGGATGTTTTCCATGATGCAGTGCTGATCTCACCAGACTGGAGGGATCCACTAGCCTGAGCCAGGGATTCAAGCTCTTTGCAATGCATGTAGACTGGTCAGCCTTCAGCTTCTGTGGACAACTGGGGAGCAAGGGTAGAACCAGATGCCAGGCCTTTTGCTTTTATGGGAAATACTGAGATTTCAGGTGTTTCTCCATTCCAAGTCAGGAGGAAATCATGCTCTTTCAGATATAGATACATTCTTTCAGATACATACACATTCACATATAGATACATTCTTTCAGATATATATACATTCAAAGACCAGGAACCTCTCTCTCCTGCCTGCAGCCTGGCATACCAAGGGGTCACCAGAACCGCTTGGCTCAGACTGATGCACCCCCACCTCAGTCTCTCATATCCCACCTGAGTGCTGTGACACCGGCCCATGGCCTGGTTAACTGGACTGTTCCAGCACTGGCCTTCACAAGGCTAAAAGCATCCAGGGGCAGAAGCAGACATAAACTAAACAGGGGGTGAAGGCAAAACAGTGCCAATCACGTGCATCCTTTTTGGGATTGCAACAGGGGATCAAGAACATAAGGGAACACAGGAGCACTTAAGCCCCCTGCCCTGATTCATCCTTGCTCAGTGCTCCCCTGAGATACAGAGCCCTTCGGTTCCACTGCTGACTTTTCCCTTTTCCTGCTCCAGAGCAGGGACAGAAAATTGAATTTCTTGTGTCATCTCCCAGTAGCAAAGAGCCCAGGGAGACTGGCTTACTGGAGTGTAGCAAACATCTTTCTCACTTGAAATGTCCATCTAAGGTCTGAAAACCCTTTTCCAAGAAATGTATCTTTGGTGCATCGCTGCTTGCAAAGTGTGGAGTAGGGGAGAAGGTGAGGAACTTTCAATTAAATAAAGCTCTCTAACTGTTTTCAGTCAAGGATGGTCAGTGTAGTGCATCACAGGTTAAAAGCATGACATTTGTGTCTAAATAGAAAAGGTTTTATATTTCATTTTCCCTTGATACAGCAAGGAAAATGGAAAAGCACTGATACTTCAGTCTTGTTAACACGTCATTAGTTATAAATAAGAACTTCAAAAACATAGCCTTATTAAATATATTCCCTATTTCTCGCTTAATTGAAACTAGTCACTTCATATTCCCAGTTCACTTTAAATAAAAGGTGGCTAAATAAAACATATAGGACATAAAACATAGTGAAAAAATAAATCAGGCTGAATGCAACCATCAGGTTGTACCTTGAGCATCACCTCCACAGAAGTTCATAGAGCATATTATGCCAACTCAGACATCCTACCATCATGCCAGCGTCTGGGCCTCAACATATAAAAGGAGCAACTTTCCAGACTGACAACATGTCTGTCTTTCATACGGAGCTCATGTACAAGAGGCAGCAGCAGAATCTGTGAAAGATATGCTCCCATCTCTTGTACAGGATATAACTCTTCATAGGTTGACTCTGATGATGTATTCAGGTGTTGAACTGTTGACTCTACATCTCTTATGTAAAGATAACATTCTTTAAAAATACATGAAATCTACAAAATGTGGATATGCCAGGATTTATAATAAGATCCTAAGAATGTGCTGCAGCCAGTTTCTTTTCCCTTGCAAACTGTCTAGACAACTCATTATATCCAAGCAGTCAGCACTGGGCAACAGTACTTCTTTAAGCATCTACCATGTCATCCAGTGTTACAAACCACTTCGAAAAAAAAAAAGTGAACTATCAATGCATCTGCACTAACGACTAAAACCAACTCAGCTTCAAAGTTTATTCTGAATTCTGTGGGGAGTTGCGCTACCCTTTAAATGTTTCATTACTTATACCTTTTGCACTGAACTGGCAACTTGGCCATCATCTAGAAAATTACTGTTTCTCTTCTCACCTGTTTTGCTTACAGAAACTGAAAGACATCAGACAAGCAGCAAAGCAGGATATCACAATGAAAACTAGATAACTAATTCTCACCACGGTTCTAAACTTACCTACTGCCTTCTTGCATTAATAACACTATACTGCACTTTCACTGGTAGGGTCTGCCCTCTACAGTTCCTGAGCCTAACTAGCAAAGTTGAGGGACTGAAGCCATACCCACGGAACAGGAAGGTATGAGTTTGGGAGCACCTAAACTGATGGATTTATGCAAGTTATTGGACACAGATGGGAAGTATTTGAGGGTGTGAGCTGATGCCTTTGCAAGGTTGCTCTCTCATCTCTGAAAGGTGATGGTGATTATGAAAGGTTCTCTATGACTGGGAGCAGGAGAAGAAAATTGAAAAAAAACAACACATCTAAGGATCTACAGAACCACAGGCCAGTCAGCCTGACCTCATCCCTGGGATGGTTATTGAAGAAGTCCTCATGGAAGTAATTTCAAAGCACATAAAGGACAAGAAGGCGACTAGGAACAGTCAGCATGTATTTACCAAGGGCAAACTGCACCTGACCAACCTGGCCACCTTCTGGCTTTAAGGACAAGAGGAGAACAGTGGATCATAGTATCACAGAATGTCCTGAGTTGGAAGGGACCCAACAAGGATCATCAAAAGTCCAACTCCTGTCCCTGCATATGACAGCCCCACAGGTGACACCATGTGTCTGAGGGCATTGTCCAGTCTCTTCTTGAACACTGTCAGGCTTGGGGCCGTGACACCTCCCTGGGGAGCCTGTTCTAGTGTTCCACCACCCTCTGGGGGAAGAACCTTTTCCTAATGTCCAACCTAAACCTCCCCTGGCACATCTTCCTGCCATTCCCTCAGGTTCTGCCATATTGTTTACAGTGCTTTAGCAAGGCTGTTGACAGTCTCCTACACTACCTTTATTAGCAAAATATCAACTGGTAAGTGGACAATAAAAAGGGTAGAAAATTTGCTGGATCACCAGGTTCAAATAATTTTTCCTCTCAAAGGCAAAACATACAATTTATGACCAGTTACAAGGCAGCCCAGAGCGATCAAGACTAGGGCACATACAATTTAACATCTTTTATTAACAACCTGAATTATACCAGATTAGGGTAAGTGTATGATAAACTGAGGGAGAGTGCTGTTGTTCAAAGGGATCAGAGTCTGAAGATGAGGGCTGACAGGAACACCAGGAAGTCTGGGGATATCACACAGCTGAAAATGAATAACCCCAGTATGGGTGCAGGGTGGTGATTCCCTAGAGAGCAGCTGTGTACTCATGCAAAGTGCCTCGCAGACAATATGAGCACCAGTCAGCAGCATGTCCTCGCGGCAAAGGTAGCAGGTCACTTACTGGGCTGTACAGTTGAGCAAATGTGTGACCAGCAGATGGAGGGAAGTGTTTATTCCCCTCTATTCAATATCTACAAGACTGTACCTGGAGTAATAGGTTCAGTTTTGGGCTCCGAAGTAAAAAAAAAAAAAAAAAAAAATCGACTTATTGAAATGAAACCAGTGGTGGACCACAAATGTGAGTAAACGGCTGAGGTATGTGGTGTACATGAAGAGCCTGAGAGAACCAAGTTTGTTCAGCTTTAACTTAAGGCTTCTTGCTGCCTACAGCTATCTAAGGGGAGAATGTAGAGAAGACGGTGGCAGGGTCTTCATGAACACACATAGTGACAAGACAGAAGGAAACAGACATGAGTCACAACAAGGGAAATTCCAATGAGATGGAAGAAAAACTTTATCACCATGAGGATGGTGCCAGGGAGGTTGTGGAATCTCAGTCTTTGAATATACAACTCACTTGGCCATGGCCATGAGCAACCTCATCTAACTGGACCTACTTCAAGCAGGGAAATGGACCAAATAACCTCAGAGGTCCCTTCCAAGCCAAATTATTCTGTGACCTTGTTCAAAGAACAAATCTCACCACTTAGATCTAGATGTGACCAAGTATACAATGGCATGTGGCATGCTCAATAAGTACACAACTGCAAAACCTTCTCACATCTACCAAACTGAAGCAGCAGCTTTGCTGCATATGTGTTCCCTCATCTGCAGGATAGGCAGACAAATCAACTGTATTTGATCATTTAGATGTTTCATCACTGATGTTATTAAAGCAACTAATTATTCTGGCTCCCACGACGATGGAAAAGATATTTTCAAAATCTCTATTTATTTCTACACTTAGGATCGCAGCCCTAAAAGCAAGATCAGACTCCTCACTCAGATTCTAGTTGAGTGTCTCAGCAGGCAAGATTTGGAAACCCCAGAGCACCCTCATGTGGCTACATATTGCTATGAGCTCTTCTTCCTCAAAATACACGAAGCACAAGCAAAACTCACACTTATTCACAGGTTTATTTTCCCACCACACGACTGGCTAGAAGTGGTATTTGTGCCAGAAGTAGTATTTCTGCTGCTGCACAGTTCCTCCAATAGAACTTGTTTAAGTGGTCTTCTTTCCCTGCCCACTCGATTTTTTTCTTCTTTTTTCTTTTTTAAATAAAGAGAGTCTGAGAGAACAACAGCTGCCCTCTTCCTTCCCAGCTCCCCCAACCACTGCCATGTGCATTTCACACTGCATGGCAAAGGAAAGGCCTCCCCGCTGTACAGGCCTCAGTCGCTCAACCAAACCTGCTCCACCCTCTGCTTGTCCATCCCCATCCTCCTTGTGGCGGCTAGGCTTTCACAACAGGTATGAGCCCTTCAGCTGCTATCCTAAACCTGGCAGATAATTTTAAACACAACCACCGTAAACTGCATCAGAAGTCCATCAAAAGAAGGGCCTGCTTCCATTTTCATGTTGAAGACACTCAAAAGCAGTAGCAAGGTTGGTGCAAAAGGCCCCTAAGTCAGATCTGAACATACTGCTCTACCAAATAGTATCTTACTGAATCCATTTGGACCCAGAGATTTTACAAGGCTCTGGCTGGCTGCTTTCCCTACTGCCTGTAAGCTGAAAACTTAAAGGGAGCTAAATAATAATCTTAAAGTGTGGTAGCCCCCAAAACGTAACACCATCCTCCAAACTCCCTGCGCTGGTCACCAGTAAACACATGTAACACCTATTTCTCAACTCCCTGTTTTAGAGATAGAGCAGATGTATATTGTTTGATCAACACCAATGGCAAAAGCCAGAAGACTTAACATACATGATGCAAAACATGACAAAGCTAATACAGCTGTCCAAATTAAGAACATAGTGTATTTCTGATTATTATAGAAGTATTCTTCATCTGATAATAAAATATATAACCTAGTCCAAAACTTAGGAGTAAAAGAACAAAAGGACTATTTTTTCAAATTGCACGTGGTGGCCTCACAGTAAAACATGGGCAAAATATTGCATTTACAATCCCACAGTAGCTTGGATTGGGACAGCCCTCTGCAGGACATCTAGTCCAGTCTCCTGTTCAAAGTTAACCTGTTAACATTTAAAAAAGGAGGACATTTCACTTTACAAAGTGGCGCTTTGGACTTTCCAAATCAACAATGGATAGATTTTTAAACTACAACAATAAACCAGTTTGACTAGTTACTGTGTGAACTACAATAAAATACAAGTGCTGGTGAGGCCCCACCTGGAATCCTGTGTTCACTTTTGGTCCCCTCACTACAAGAAAGACACTGAGGTGCAGGAGAGAGTTCAGAGAAGAATAACGAAGCTGGTGAGAGGTCTGGAGCACAAGTCTGATGAGGAGCAGCTAAGGGAACTGGGGCTGTTTAGCCTGGAGAAAAGGAGGCTGAGGGGAGACCTGATCACTCTCTACCACTAACTGAAAGGAGGTTGCAGCATGGAGGGCGTTGGTTTCTTCTCCCAAGTAGCAAGTGATAGGACAAGAGGAAATGGCCTGAAGTTGCGTCAGGGGAGATTTAGATTGAGTGTTAGGGAAAAAAAAAAATCTTCACTGAAAGGGTTGTCAGGCATTGGAACAGGCTGCCCATGAAAGTAGTTGAGTCACCATCCCTGGAGATGTTTAAAAAACGTGTAGATGTGGTGCTTAGGGACAGTTGGACTTGATGATCTTAAGGGTCTTTTTCAACCTAAATTATTCAGTGAAAATGTTACCACCCACATTACGCACCAGATAAGAATAATCCCTTCAGCCCTTATAGGTTTGGAGATTTAAGACTCAAAATAAGTCATGGGTGGCAGCTCCATTTTCCTAAGGCTTTTGAAAAATATAAAAACAAACAAACAACTTCTTACAATGACTCTTCCAATAGAGCCCTCAAAGTCCAGTCATGCTACTTACACTTATCACTGAACGTAAAATATTTAGTTCAGTGTATCAAACGGCCTAGTGGAAAAACATGTGTCTAGTATGAAACAACCACTATAGACCATTCAACATACAAACTCAATAAAGAGAATCATTAGCAGCCAGATAAGGTTTTCATTGTCAAAGAGACCATCTCTGATCTCTGAGTGGAAGCCTCAAGGAAAAAATCTTTCTGGCAAGTTGCCACATGACAAGCCTAGAAAACTAAATTAATCAATGGTTATCAAAAATTATAGACACTATAGAACTGTTTGCTTTGTTGCATGCTAAAAATATTTCCTGACGTGCAACTCACCCATCTGCATTCCATGGTGGGTGTTTATCCCACTCTCAGCGACCTGATAGGTGGTAATTATTCTTCTCACTTAACTGGTCTAATTGATAAACAAGTTAAACTTGGAGAAAAGTAGATTCCAAATTGAAGAGAGCTTGAAGCTCATTGCTTCTTTTTCAGACCTGCACAAGAGTTTGCACAGCTGAAAACATCTTTCCCTAAGCACTCTGTTTAAGGACATTACCTCTCTGCCTATCAGTCTCATCTTAAGACGATAAAATATGTAAGTTCCAATCCAAAGCCTGCATTCAGCAGGAACCTGTTCAATCATCATTGTGCTAACCAAAACTCTGGAAATGGGATTAAGTGCTACCATCCAAACAAGACCTCCCTCCTCCCTGAATTATGTTACCTGCACAAAGAGAACAGCAGGTCAGCAGTCAAAACAGCTGTCTACCTGGTAGATACATGTCATTCCACTTTCAGATAACAGTCAGACCCAGTAAGAAGTCAGCATGAACTCTGCTGACTAACAATACAAGACTGCAACTTTACCAGAAATGGCTGGACATTTGCCTGCTGATGGGAAGTGGTGAATGAATTCCTGATTTTGCTTTGACTGTACACACAGCTTTTGCTTTACTTATCTCAACCCATGAGTTTTCTCACTTTCACTCTTCGGATTCTCCCCTCTGTCCCACTGTGGGGGAGTGAGCAAGCAGCTGTGTGGAGCTGAGCTGCGTACCAGGGTGAGTCCACAACGGAGGTATGTCCTTCCCTGTGGCTTTACTACAGCTACTGATGTTATGTCTGCAGCTCATCAATGAAGCAATAAATCTGAAATAGCTTGAGACCTGGAAGCTGTTGCCTCATACCTTATGTATCACTCATGAAGGTAATATCAATCTCTCCCCCTTCTATTGTCAAGTTCATCCATGTCTCCCATGAAAAGAAACAGCTGGTGATCACATTTAGCCTTCTGCATCTCACCACTTGCCTCTCAAGTGTAAACCTGCTGCACGTCGTGCATTCCCAGAGAGACGTGCCCATCTGGATCCCTCAACACGGCATCTGTAAGTCTGTGGACAGATTTACCATAAGTCTCACTTGCAGCTGTGCAGGGAATTCAACTACTAGAGAGCACAGTGTAGAAGTTACATACTTTCAATGAAACCAAAGTGCTGCCCACAGCCAGTCAAGGGAAACTGTGTCTCTGCTATGTCTTCAGCTTTGCTCAGCATGTCAAGGCCTGGACAGAGAAGCACGTTGTGCACATTATTTACAAAGCACCTGTGGAAAATCACAGCGCACACCTGCACATTAGCAAGCCAGATGCCCCTGCTGAACCCAAACAGATGAAACACTCTGAACAGAGGGAGCCAGAGAGACAATTAAATCAAGTTTACATCCTTCATGGCACATGTAATCTATTACTGCTGTTCCAGAGTATGCCAACACTTAATTTATCACAAGTCAACTGATGCCCTGAGTTAAGATTGAGGAAAAAAGAAGAGGTGAAAGTATGAGTTATTTACCAGGCTGTCACACTGGCAGTGGAAACTCTGTAGCAGATGACTCCATCTGCTTAATGCACATTACTATTTTCACTTCATTATTATGCAGATACTAACTCTGTGAAGTTAACTACACAGATGTTTTATGTTTTTTCCCCTTAAAAAAAAGCAGTTTTAAATATTTTTGCAACAGGTGTTTAGTGAATGCAAGTTTTTGTCATTTTATTACTACTGTTTTAAAACTTAACGTTACTTGGATAACTTCTCCCTTGGGCTAAAAGCAAGGTTCACTGATATGGCAAGTTTTAAAACCAACTTCAGAGGCAGTGAGGGAGGAAGGTCCTTGTGATCTACCAAAGGTGCCCTTCAAAATGTTTAAACACCTACTTGAGAGAAAAAAAATAAAAAATAAAAAAATCAATGAAGTCACATTGACTTTGAGACTTACCTATCACACCAATGAGACCACCCTAAACAACTTCAAAAAACACTGGCTCTTCTGAGCTGTGCCTTGTTTAGTGTTTTCTTATTTCTGCCCCAACAATCTCCAAGACTCACAGGGCTCAAAATATGCGTATAGGAAATGTGTATTTCAGTGTAACAGATTAAGGCATTTATCCACATTTATTCTAAAACACCTTATCAAGGAAGAAAAAGAAAAAAGAAAAAAAACCCACACCCAAACCACAAACATCACTCAACTGCAGGTTTGCTCAGCCTCAGCGGAAGCCATCGAATACTAGCAGGCACTAGGTAGAATTAGATACTTGCATTAGAAAACAAAGGGAATATGGTGGTATTCCTTCATAACTAGAGCTACTTAACCCTTTTTAATTCTTCCTTTGCCTAGAAAAGGAAATGAATAATTTTATTTCTGTGTGTAATCAGGAAACCCTACAATCTGGGGCCCACATTACTGTAAATGATTTTACACAGATCGGTGAAACCGCAGCAAGCTTCCCCCACTCTCTCCACTCCGCTCAGCACTGACCGCTAGAAAGTCCGTTTTCAGAGTCACGTGCCAGATAAAGGCTTTTGCAGATAATGTGTGGAAAAACAGTGGCATTAAGTGGTATGTTGGATTACTGACAATAAAACATATCTAAAAGTAACCCCAGGGAGCACAACAGGAGTTCAGTGCCTATTTAAAGAGAGGTAAACAAATGCCTCAGTATTTATCTAACAAGTTCACCTGAAATTAATTAGTAGACCAGCACATTTTTCAGATTAATGGTTCAACAGTTCTGCAACAAAATAGTGTTCATGGATTGTCAATCTTCAATTACAAACGTAATATACTGAGCATTTACTAAGTAACTGGAAGGAGAAAGTAATACAAAGGTTTCTGAAGCCTAACAACATATTTAAGAACATTTTAAACACCACTGAAATGAACGGGAAATGAATAAGCCTATATTTTTCTTCTTGAACAGAAGTTTAATCAAATCTCATCAAAGGCATTGCAAGAATGCACTGCCACATGAAAGCACAGCAAATACTTCCCTCAACCAACCTCTAAGGGAGCTTTCCCCAGCTTCCAGTGCAGCAAAACAGCGCGGCAGGACACAGCTCAGCTAAGCCCTCTGTAAACTGAAATATGACTTATGCTGTGACATAAAACACCATGCACCCCACTCATTAAACCACCAGGACATACATCTGCGTGTACCCTATACACCAACACCTCCAAACATTCCTGATTTGTTTACACCAGTAAGAATTATCACATTTCAACAGACTTGCCTACTCCAGTCTTTAAACTAAGACTGTCCTGTTCCTTAATGATAATTCAGTTCATACCATTTTGCTAAGCAATTCCAAAATGAACTTCAAGTAACATTTATTAACCAAATGTCTCAGACTTAAATCAGTTGGATTAAGAGGTATAGTGCTTTTTTCTACAAACCTAATTTGTTTAAGCTATCAAACTACCAAGCAAATGACATTTAAAAAAAAAAAAAAAAGATAAGAAAAAATCTGAAATGACTAAAAGGTCACATTGAGTTACTTTTTTTTGTTTAACTTCAACCACCTGAAGCATTTTAAAATAATCCACTCAATCATAACCAGGAGCACAGACAGCTGTTCCTAGCTCTAACACTGTAAATAAAGCATAGCTGAATACTAGTAAAAGACAACAGGAACACAGGTACAAGGAAGACAAGTCTGCTTAAAGTTTACATTCCATTGGTTAGTGTTGCAAGCCAGGGAGAATGAATACAAATTAGAATAAAAGACAAACAGAAAAATGAAATAGTTTGATACCAAGTCCAGAAAAAAATGCTTTGAAAACATAAAAGGAAAAGGTGCTTTGCAAAATACTGGTATCAGACCGAAACAGGTAGATTTCCCAAAGCATGCATTTTTCCCCTAAATCTGAAAGGGGAGATCCAGAAGATGAATCAGTGAAAGAGAGTCTATTTAAACTTAACAGGAACGGCCCTATGGCTTCAAGAAAGCACTCTGGTTAATATTACTCTTTGGTAGTTTAATTGTGTGTATTGACAAGTACAGAAGTAGAGACTCTTCTTTTGCATCAGGAATATTCTTCTTTACCCTGTACTTTTTCAGTTGATGCCTTACTAACTCAAGAATTGCAACGGAACATAACTAGTATCAATGTCAGATTCTGAATAAGTTCAATTAAAATGAGTCTAAAAATTGACTTTAAGGAACTTCTGTGTCTCTAATCAGTTTAATTTCTTTAATGCAATATCCCAACTAATTTAAAACAAAATTACCATGACTTGACTAAAACTGTCTTTCCAAAATACTAAGAGTTGAAAATACTGCAAAGCTGGTTTGCACCTAATATTTCCTCTTCCTTCGGCAAATTAAAGAACGGATTCCAACTCTGAAACTGAAGACTGGAAGCTCTCACATTAAGTGTTACTAATTCCCAAATAACAATTTTGAGGTTTCTTTGATGAAAGAAAGGAACCAAAAATTTCACAAGGATGCAGGCATTATGCTTGAACATCAAGTGTTGTGGGAAATTTCTTATCTAGCATTCTGAACAATGCTGAAAGGCACTCCTGTATTTTTCATAGTTTCTTCCAGAGTCAGGGCTAGAAGAGGAGGAATATGAGTCTGAAGAGATGGATTGCTGTAGCATGAAATATTTTGCTTGTCTAGCTTGGGGAAGGAAAAAGGAAGATATCATTGAGATACACAATGCAGTGAATTCAATTGTTTTCAAAAAAATAACTTCTGAAAGAGAGATGAAAGCATCTTTTCCTCTATGAAAGTTAAAAGTGGGGAGGGGAAAATTAAAAAAAAAAATTGCACCAGGTTTTAGTATGTCAAGAAAAGGTAATGCAAACATTCTCTATAGAAATGATCATGCAATCATTTCTAAAAATGGTTACAAAAAGTAGCAAAGCATGAAATATGTAGTTGAGAAAACAACTTCATGCAGAATGGGTTTGTATAGTACATACCCAGATAGGATCTCTTGGGAGGTGCTTTGATTTCTTCATCCTTACTATCTGCAGCTACATAAAAAACAGTTGAGGGAAAAAAAAAAAGGGAGGGAAAGACAAACAGACTCGTATGATTAAATGCAACAGTATGTCTTTTAGTTACAGTTTAGTCAGTTAGTACCTTTTGCTTATAAAAAATAATAGCCAAAACATGCCAGAAATTTTAGTCTCCATGCTTTCTAGAAGTCTCACACCCCATGACGTTAAGATGGAGTTGAGCAGTAGAAAGTCCCAGAACAGTCTCAATGCACAGTCTAACAGCCATGTACCTCAGGGGAGAAAATTAAAACTTAAAAACAGTGAAACAGACAGCTTAACTCTTACTTTATATACTTTTCATGAGCAGAGAAAACAAGTTACCTTAGCAACACTAAGTGTGTAGATATATGTGTATAATCAGTCAAGACAATACAGTTGCCTTGCCTCCTGTGGAAAATGTTGTTCTAAAACAGTTTCAAAAAGCCTGAGCTTAAGCCAATTGTGTTGGTAAGGGCAGAGCAGACCCCAATTGCAACCATTACGCATTATGATTTTTTTCACTTTAGCCTTCCTCACATATTACACAAGATTGCTTTCCAGTGCCAAAACCAGAGCTCCTCAAGGGATCAGAATGCTATAATAAGATACAAGTTACAAAGCAGGTTAAGACAACCAGCAGTTGGAAGGAAGACAAAATTGGATGAATGACCAGAGGCAATTGTCTTCATGCAAAAACCCAAGAGCCCGTGTTCTACTTAAGGAGCCTGGGCTGTACTGTAATAAGAAGAAAGGTCTAAGAGCCCATTTTTAACAAACGCTGTCCAGTGGATTTCATTGTAGTTCATACACCCATGGTGCTCAAAATCTGTCACAATGCCTTGGGCACAATTGACAATGAATCTTTGTTGGAGAGAGGTGGAAAGCTTATTTGGGGAAAGAAACTCAGGGTTCCTCATAGAGTGGCTGTTGCTCCAAGAATATGAAGAGACTGCTCTGGCCTGCCAACATTTTCAAGAGTGACTACATGTTTTTAGCTGTCTGTATCTGCGAACACCTTGCTTCAACCTCCTCTTGATTCTCAAGTCAATACGTGGCACATGTACATTTTGCTTTCCAGTATTTTGCTCTCTAGCATGGTAGCACCATCATGCCTCAGAAATACTAAAGCACTTTGAACAAAAACGATTACAACAAAAGAAACTACCACTGAACCTTGAGCCAATTGTACTGAGTCAACACCACAGACAACAATTTTAAAGTCAGCAATAAATAGTGCTATTGTTACCACCACAATGAAACCAGGAGTTTTGCATTACAGCAGTCAAGATGCAACTTAAGTGGTGTTAAATCAAGGATAACAGATGAGAAGGTTTTGTTTGTGCCTGCTGATTTCATCTGAAGACCTTTTCACATAGCTTTCAAAGTATTCCTATGCAGGATTGAGAACTGTCCTATCAATAGAAGTTTTAAAATCAAGTTTAGGGTGTTTGTTGTTTTCTTATGTGCCTGTTCTTTGTTGGTTGGTTGGGTTTTTTTTATCTGTGGTTTTGTTTGTTTTTTACCACTTGAAAACATTTAAAACCAGGATATACAGTTCAAGTGTAAAAATTAATAAAACAGTCAGATATATAGAGGAGTTACCCTGTCTTCAATCAGTACAAGTAATTGAAGGATAAAGTTTAGATATCTAGAACAATAAGTCAGAATGACTCCACTTTCAACTTGCTTTCATTTTACAAGACTAAAAGACCTCCATAACTGAGAAGTAGCTGAGAGAAAAAAATAAAATTATGCAAGTATTCCTAGCAAGTTTTCTATATAAAGCTTACAATAAATAATCAAACATTACTAGAAAGAATCTAGGGAGACTATTTTTCATGCTATGACGTAGCACCTAAATTAAAGTACAAGTATTTCGACTGAATGGCTTTACGTCTGTGTTCTGAATTACTATTGATGTGTATTTTAACCCAGTAGCACCACAAAACAGGCTATAGAATATAGAACAAACTTCTTAGGATAAAGAGAGACTGCTCCTTAATGCTTCAAGAAATTTTAAGTAGATTTTAAGCACTCATTACTTCAGGGACCTCATCTGTGAGAAACAAAAGAGAAAAAGGCAACTTTCACATAATTCAAAACAAACTGGTAAACATACACTAATGTGACTGAGGGGTAAATACCGCATTTAACAGTAATACAATAAAACAGCAAACTCCCACTGAAATATTCTATTCTATTCATTTCCTAAATATTTTAGATTATTTTGCAGAAACATTCAGAGGGAGGATACAAACGAAAGAATAAAAGTGCTTAAATTGAAGACCAGCCATGTGAAAAATAATAAATTCTATTACCATATAGAAATTGTGCACCTTCTCTTCAGGATTCTGCAAGGTTAATCAAAAACACTGATTTCAAACACAGCTTCTCACTGCCCCAGTAAGCTATGAGGAAAGAAAGTAAGTATACAGATTTATCAGTTTCCCTAGGTCACCATAAAACTTAAGAGATAAGATTAGGAGTAGGATTAGAAACACTGATCTCACTCCTACTCATATTATGCTTGAAATGCAAACCTATCTCCTATCTTTTGCCTCGCTTGGAAGGAGCTTTGTATGCATTTATGTTTATTCTGAGCCACAGCGCTACAGTTGACCTTACTAAAAATCAGCTACAGGTAAGAAAAATATTTTAGCTGTTCTCAAAGTTTGTGGAAGAATGCAAGCCTTTTGATGGAAACAAATAATTAAGGTCCACATGTAGGTAAAAATCAGTCTCTCTAGCTAATTAAACACATGACAAAGTGAGTTTCAGGAAAACTGACCCAATGACACAACGCAACCTTAAGGAGTTTCCATTACCTGGTAAGGGAAAAACTAACTATCCTTTAGGAGACTGTATGTCTTCCAGGGAGAGTTGTTTAAAGAGGGCTATATACCAGACTGAATAGCCTCCCTTTTTGTCCAAAGGTTACTGAAGAAGCCTGGAAGAGTGCGCATGTAAATATGCACAAGGATTATTTCCTCTCAGAAAAGGCAAACAGAGAAACCTTTCTGCCACTTCACAAAGTGCTAGCATAGAGAGCAAAGAGGGGAGAAATTCCCCTCCCAAAATGCTTCCTGGATTTCAACTGCTGCTAAATCTGGCTGAAAGCAGTTCTTAAGTCATTCATCCTGCCAGACTATTAACCCTTGTGAACACAGCAGTTTGTGTTTTTTGGACTGGAGTGCAGCTCCTCTTCCATATTAATTCACTTACCTGAATAGTTTCACACTACACTCCACAGTGAGCGGGAATGGAAGTAGCTTCTTAGCTATTAAATAAATTACCCTACTGCACAGCCAGTAGCTGCTGCCTTCTAGTGATGGCTGTGGACATCTGGAACTGGATCAAACTCTCAATTATTATGGAGTGAGGGAAGAGAACAGATGGAGAGAATAAATTATATGTCCATATTGGCAAAACAACTGATGAAAAGCTGACAGTGTTAATTCTGTTCTTGTTGGTAACAAACTGTAACATAGAACGTTTTAAGTCAAAGTCAACACAGAGAAACACAAAAAATATTTGTCTCACATTTCTTATCCGGGATCAAAAAGCAAGGACTTTCAACAAAGCTTGAATGTTTCATTAAATAAAGAATAATACTCTGGCCCTAACTGAAATTATCAATGCCTAAAAATTAACACTTAACTAAAGTAAAAAATAAGTGAAAATTCTCATAAATCCCAACTAATCCCACACTAAAGTCCAACGAAATAGTATAAAAAAGACATGGTTTTGCAACTACGATATGACAGCACCTGCTGTTTTGACAACCAGTAACTCAGAAACTAGAAAATAAATTATGTACAAAATCAAGTGTCTGCAATTGCAAAATGAAATTTCAGATAATGGCATATGGTCATATCTAAGAACTTGGTAGAAAGCACAACTGAATAAAATAACTTCTTATTCTGGCAAAGATCTTAAAAAAAACCAAATCTAGGCTAGCTCAATGGCATAACAGCCAGCTCTATATTCAGGCCATGGTGTAAAATACTAAGGAGAAGTCCCATTTCTAGACTGAACCAAGATCCATTTGAAACAAAACTACAGCTATACATATTTACCTGGAAAAAAAGCAATTTAAAGAAAAAAAGTTCAGGAAGTGCACCACTGAATTATTAAGACACTGGATTGCAATTCAGACAGAACTGTCCAAAATACAGTGCACCACACTTTCAAAAAGATTTATCCTGCAAAAGCCAGTTCCTGTCACTAACCTGCAAAAGAGCGGCGTTTTATATTTAGTTCGTTGGACACACGTACTTCAGTGCACAGTTTTAGCATCAGTAGCATAGTAATGATCATGATAATGCTTTGCCACAAAAGAGGGGATTCAAAACGCCTTCCAAACCTGAAAAAAAAAAAAAAAAGAAAATACATAAAACATCTCAAAGATTACAAGTGTTGTACTCAGTTATTTTCATTTTTGATCCTATCTAAGCACCTGAAAAAGGAAACCCTAACAGTAACAGGAATGAAAGGCTGAGTCTCCAGTCAGATCTAGATGCACATCCAGTAGCTCAGTCATAATCCTCTTATGGGAGCATTGGAGGACCTTATCACAACATTCCTGTCGACTGATCCTAGAAATTCTGAAACCAGAAGCTTAAGTCTTTGCTTTCAAATCCAGCAGTAAACCTACTACTTTGAAAGGAGAAGCAGATTCATTGAGCTGTAAAGGCAGTAGAGAGACCAGAGAGCTTTGTTGCATTAATACCAGTTATGTGCCCTCTCCAGGTACGCACTCCGTAGATTTCACAAGGACCTCTGTGCAAAACTTACCTCTCTACATTTTTCATTTTTAAGGTGAAGCCATAAAAACAACCGCATTTGCCCTATAAAGAAATAAATACCCAAAGGCATAAGCTTGCTAGTTTTAATATAACATCTTCCTACAGGGAACGGGGTGGGGGGAAAAAAGGTGTAATGCTTTGTCTGCCTTCTCTGCCTCTAGATTTCTTGAGTAGAAAGACCAGGTCTGCAGAACACACCAATCAATTAATCTATTTGTGTCTAATTTGGACCAAAGTCGGGGAAGTAAAAAGTCCCAAAGATGTGGCAACTGGACATATATAACTTGTCCTCTCCTGCCCACCCCCTCATTTAATTTCTGATTGCTCATAGATGATGCTTGGTGGGGACTACTGAACCCTTCCTGCACGTAACACAGAGACATGAACTCAGGTTGTGATCAGTCTTTACTGAAGAGCTTCTGCCACAGGAAAAATCAGGCCCTTTGGTGAAGACCAGTGATGCCCCAAGCTCTTCCTGCATTACTCGATGAAAGGTCAGCAATCCTCACCATACACAAGGGTGTAAGCTTTTAATATGCAGCCCTCAAAAGCACATTAGATTTATAATAGGAAGGATGCACTCTGTGCTCAGTTCTGCCAGGTTTTATGTCTTGAAGACAGAGATGCTGAGGAAGTGGCTTGCTGAAACATATTGCTATGCTCCCCAGCTCCTTCAGCCTACACCACGAAGCACACAGGCTTTCTAAATTTCCTCATAGCACAGTTACTAAGGCCACCCCCTGAGCACATCATATTACTAGAGACCTTGGCCTCACAGGTATGGCAACCATAGCCCTCTTTTTGACAGTTCCTCTTTCATAGCACCCTGGCAAAACGTGATTTCTGATGCTTGGGCTACTTTCATGGCAGAGTTCTGTGTTAGTAAAAACCAACTAGGTTCACCATCACACTTTCTCATGCAACTCTGAATTTCCACTACAGTCATTTCACAAGAGAGAGATTTTTTTTTTTAATTTTTTTTTTTTTTTTTGGTTATAAATTAACTAATAAAGAACAGGAGAGAGACTGGAAAGTCCTTGACTAGCTTCCTTGGAAATCTTCCTGTGCAGAACAGCCAAACAGCCCACACCAATGAAAATGACGAAGTATTTCCTACCTAACAGCATTCAGCTAAAGAAAAGTACGACAACGCCTTGAGCCTCCACACCACTGCCAAAGACACCACCAGTAGCTATTGGAAGAACAGCAGTTCTGTGTACCTTAGTCCCATCTCTTCTTTCTACTGTTGATGTATTTGTGGTGGGCCACATGAGAACCATTATTGTAATAAATCTGGAGGATACTATAAGGAAGGAAATACAGAACACAACTGTCACCACATGTGGAGTGTGCTCTGGGTAAGATTTTCACTGCACTAGGAAAAAATGCAGGAGAGAAGAACAGAAGTTGGGCCCGGCCTACGACCTTGATCCCAAAGCTTTCAGCTTGTGTTGATGACTGTGGCTAAGTTCCCCTGAACTACTGGAATTCACCACTGCTATATCTGTCTCTTATTCAGGGAATGAGAAAAAAAAAGGGAAAGACCTACTTAGAATTACAGAGCAGTTAAAACTGTTTACATCAGGCTTAGAAAAAACCATCTTCAATTACAAATGCATTTGCATGTAGAAATATAGTAATGCATTTAAGAGGGGCTGAGCTAGCAGCACAATAAACTAGAAGCTATTATGATGCAAAATCCAGCACAGGTCATTGCAAGGTTGCAGTGGTGTGCTCCCCACTTCCCCTCTTGACTTCCTCCATCTCCTTTTTGACCTGACCTTTTCCCCTAAGCTGGATCAAATGATGATCACCACTGGTGCCCAGGATGGGTGCATCTGGTGTTGATGGCTGAATCAACTCAAGGTGGATTGGGGGAGACAGATAACACAATAGCCAAAGGCTTATCTATGGTAAAATGCCCACCTGGCCACAGGGCTGGCCTCAGCCTGACTCAAGACAAATTTGGAAGGAATTATATCTGCAGTCAGTATGCAAATATGACTGAGTCAATCTTCTTACTCCACAAATACTGGACAGCTCAGAGCCCATTGAGCTCTCCTCCATGGCAACACGCTGCATGCCAAGCTATCCCTTGAGTAGGGACACTTGTCAAGGTTACCCCTTGAGGTTTAGAGAATCCTTATCACATCAGATAATCAGTAAGTGAATTGGGAAAAAGTGCACTGAAACTTTGTAATCTTAGCCAAGTGATATTAAGGATTAATTGCGCATATATAATCCTTCAGACATAAACTACTGACCAAGTCTGAGGCTAAGTTCACATCTAGCTGCACCTAGACTCTTCTCCGAGAAGGAGTTTAGAAAGCAAGGGGGCCCATTCTGAATGTTGCGACTCAACGGAAGAGTCTCCCTAACAGTCTTGTCTGACCTTGTCTCCTGTGCAGTAAATAATCCAGCATACTTCACTATTGAATCTTGCTAAACCACTGTCACATTGTTATCAATAAACATATTGCTGCTTCTCTCCTGCAAATGAAGTACATCACTCTATCCATGACAAATGTTATTTTCTCCCTGCTGATGAGGTTATTTGCCATTCAGTAATGGGTACCTCACAAAAGTATTGCTTGTGTTATAAACATCGACCCACTACAAACACACATAAGCATGGCCGCCTGTTGCCTGATAATAACAATTTGCCATCACCACAGCCTTACTGGAAACAAGACGTGAAGCATTGCTGCAGATTCTCTACCCCTTAAAAAATGGGAGCCGGGGCAGGGTTGCGGGGGGAGTAAAACAAAATTCACAACATACAAGAGAGCTAAACTGTAAATTTAAAAAAAAAAAAAAAAAATTTACAGGTACTTCAAACAATGCACAACAGCCAAAGACAATAAAGGTTACACAACAAAACATATCCATGTGAAATACATCTCCTCAAACACCAATCACCAAATCGAGTCTCACAAGCAACAAAACCTTCTAAGCTAAGTCACATCTACAAGAAATCAAACAGCTCTCGTGGAGACTAATAGGTAGAGTAAACAGGCCATGCCCTATACCACACTACCTGGACAACAAGACTGTAGGGAATACCAGTGTCAAGGACCACTGTGAGGTTCTCAAAGCTTTAAAAGTAAAGCCAGAACAATCATTTTTCTCAGGATCATAGAAAAAAACACCACTCCAAGTTGCTTACTCAACTTCACTCTGATATTGGGGCCTGCCACAGCAACACGGATCCAATTTAAGACTCTTCAAGCCATCTTGAGCTAGGAGCACTGCAAGATGCAAGCCCTGCAGGGACAGTGTGCTGTTCCACGTTCTGTTTACTTTCTGCCTTGCAGATGTTATTCCTATCTTTGCCAAAGAAGAAGCTGGAAGGGGAGGAACATTAAATTATGAGAGAAAGATGAAAAGCATTAGGATACTCCAACAGGCTCACAGAAAAGAACAACTTTGAAGTTACTCAGTTGCTCTGCATTCCTCAGAGGTCAGTACTGGGACCAGCACTGTGTAACATCTTTGTCAGTGACATGAACAGTGGGACTGAGTGCACTCTCAGCAAGTTTGCAAACAGCACCAAGCTGTGTGGTGCAGTTGACACATCATCCGGAGACAGATACCTTGACAGGCTGGAGAGGTGCACCCGTGAAAACCTCATGAAGTTCAACAAGTGCAAGGTCTTGCACAGGGGTCGGGGCAATCCCAAGCACAAAGACAGGCTGAGAGGAGAACAGATTAAAAGGAGGTCTGAGGAGAGAGACTTGGGGGTGTTGGTTGATGAGAAGCTCGGTATGATCTAGTAATGTGCACTTGCAGCCCAGAAAGCCAGCCATATCCTGGGCTGCACCAAAAGAAGCGTGACCAGCAGGTCAAGGGAGGTGATTCTGCTCCTCTCCTCCACTCTCAGGAGACCACACCTGGAGTCCAGCACCGAGGCCTCTAACATAATAAGGACATGGACCTGTTGGAGTGTGTCCAGAGAAGGGCCTTAAAGATGATCAGAGGGCTGGAGCATCCCTTTTATGAAGACAGGGTGAGAGAGTTGGGGTTGTTCAGCCTGCCAAGAGAAGACTGTGGGGAGACCTTCAGCAGCCTTCCAGTACCTAAAGAGGACCTGCAAGAAAGCTGGAGAAGAACTTTTTACAAGGGCATGTAGAGATAGCACAAGAGGTAATGGCTTTAAACTGAAAGAGAGTAGATTTAAGTTAGTTATAACGAAGAAATTATTTGCCATGAGGGTGGTGAGGCACTGGAACAGACTGCCCAGAGAAGCTGTGGATGCCCCATCTCTGGAAGCGTTCAAGGCCAGATTGGATGGGGCTTTGAGCAACGTGGTCTAGTGGAAGGTGTCCCTACCCATGGCAAGGGGGTTGGAAAAAGATGATCGTTAAGGTCCCTTCCAATCCAAATCATTCTATGATTTGATGACACTCTCAAGTCCTGGAAATGAGGGAGTCACCATTTTCACCCCACAACTACAAGGTTATGTGACATAAAGTGAACAACCATCATATTTGCAGTATTCAGGGAACTCAGATCTCATATGTCAGACTACAAAGACACAAAGAATTTTTCACTGTTTGCTTAATACTATAAAACCAAAAGATATCTTTTTTTTTTTTCCCCTGTAGTAGTTAAATGTGCAAAGAAAGTGGGGGAGAGGCTTACATTTTATTAGTATTTAAACAGCCTTAGAATGATTTGAGGTAATGAAGAGAAGTGCTACAGCAGAGACTAACTAGGCATTAAGAAAACCAACTAATTCCATTGGTACGACTCAGTCCTGTTGCAATAATCCTGCTATTCCAGTCCTGAGCCTACTCAAAACAGCAAATGCCAATTGTGGGAGTGTAGGAGGAAGCAGCACGGTCAGGGTGATGGTGATCCGGTTGTACCAACAGCAACCAGATTCTTTTCAGAGACGTTTTAGGAAAAGAGCAAACCCTTTTTTGTCCACTCTAGTTTGGGCTTCTTTTGCAGACACCATCTCAGCTTCCACCCGCTAGCTGGTGTCCCAAGGCTGTGCCAAATCTGGGGCAGGGCCTCTGGTCTGTCCTCTGCCCCAACACAGGCAGGCCTGATGGGGCATGACCTCAGCTCACAGAGGCAGCTCCACTCACTGCAAGAGTGGAAAACACCAAAATTCCAAGAGGCCTCATGGCTCTGGGTCAGCTTTTCCAGCTCTTTGGGAAGTTACAGATTCTAGGCAAGATGGAAAGCATGCAGGATACTGCACATACCACCAGGGGCATGAGACAGCCCAGGGTACCAGCACAGCAGCTGTCTTGAAGGACAGCCCATACAACCACAGGATTTAATCAGCAGGAAGAAAAAGAAACAAACTAGTTCTACAACAAGATCTCATGATATGAGAGTTTTTGTTTTGTACATTAACTTCCAGGACTTTATGGAGTACCCAAAACAAACTTCTCACTTGGACATACAAAATCCTAATTTACATTTTGTACAAAAGAGCACGGCATTTTGTCCTTGCTGTCTAGCATTTATAAAAAGGAGGAGGAATTGTGTAACACTTCTGCTCTCAATATCTGAGGATGATTCCACTAGCAGGCCATATGTAACACAATCTTTTCAAAGCCTGTCAGCCTGGTTTATAGCACCATCCCACCTTCCCCACATGGTGAAAGCTGGCAAGATTCATTTTAGTAACCGAAGTCTTAAACGCAAGTTTCTTCTTCCCACAGAAGTCCTACAAACAGACATCACTGGCCCACTACCTGAAGCCAAAGCAACATCTGACAGCAGGGACCTGATTCACAAGGAGCACAGTAGGTGTTAGAGCAAAACAAACAAACATGTAGGAATCTACCTCAGACAACATCAAATCCAACACTTTCCTATAAATTACTTCCAGCTGCACACCTGTCTCTGTAACCCCCTACTCATAACAGGGAGCTTATTCCACTGACTCCACCACAGAGAGCTCTCAGCAGTTTTCATCTTTTCCCTAACCATCAGAACCTTTTTCCAGTTTGTCGGAAGGTAACTGCTTTATGAGAACAGCTCCAAAACAGGACTGGTTTATTTTATCTTGTTTGGATTTCTATGGTGTTGCTGTATGCAGTTTAGGCCAGTGGCCCACAGAATTGCATCTCAAAACCCCTGGAAAGAATATTGTCTTCCCAGAAAATATACAAACCATATTATACTACCGCAAAAACATTTTATGGATCGCAAAGGTGAAAAAATAAGTCAAAAAACCTCTCAGAATAGCAGGGGGCATAAGTACTTTTGGTTGCGCTTACTCAAGATACAAATAAAAATGCCTACTGCAGACTTCTAAAAAATCTGCAGTTCTCTTTCCTCTAGCTATATATTCTGATTTTAATATTAAAAGAAATCATAATTTATTTCACCATAAGCTCTGTTTTTTGTTTTTTTTTTTTTAAAAAAAAAAGACAGACAGAGGGAAGAGAGAAAGAACTCACAAGTAAGTTTTTCCACATCCTCCACCCCCAACTGATTACACAACTCTCTCCCATCTTCTTGTTCCTGTTTTTGATCTTGACAATGCAAAGCCCGTCAGCTGGCAGAGCGCAGGCCACATGAAGCAAGCAGATACATCCACCGTGGTCACAACTGAGGTGAAGTGCCACAGTGCACTCTGAAGCTGGCCCACAACCTCAGAACAGCCTAGGACAGCTTAACCAGATGATTAACTACCTCGAAGCTGAAGCATCAATAAGATTCGAGGTATCTCTTGGATGAGTCTTGAACAAGAAATCTGAGTTAATTCTAGCAAGTACAGTAAAAATTAGAGAATAAAAATGGTAATCAAGTGTTTTATGGAAAATTCTGAGGGAAAAAAATTTACATGAGATTTTTCTTGATATATACCTGAGTTACAAAGGCATTGCGTTTCAAACTGCCTCTTCTCCTTTACCCACAGCGCAGACCTTCTCTGGGCTGACCAGTCCAGAAGTTGAACTGAGTGAAGAGCAAGAAACAATGACCTAGGAGGACAGGAGAAGCAGCACTGGCAATAGCAGAATGACTAGAACAAAGGAGCAGCTGATACCAATCATAAATCACACTGGCCAAAATAAAACTAAATTATGACTAAAAATAATGCTAAATTGAGATCAAGTGTAGTCACAGCAGAAAATCTACTTTTCACATCAGCAAATGGAGATTCCATTGTGTGATGCTGTTAGCACAGACTGTCTACGGCTTGTTTTTTTTTTTTTTTTTCCAGAATCCTCTTTAAAAGGGCCAAAAACTTCACACACAGAACCACAAGTTTGCACAGTCAAACTTCCTCCTTTTTCCTAAACAAAAGCCATGTGTGCACAAAGTGGAATCATGCCCACTGCTATTCATATGCAGTCTCCATTCTTGTAGACCAGTCTTTTCCCACTGCTTTTCCACAAAATTCTGGCATATAACTCATCGTTGGAACAGAGTAGGGCCAAACACAAAATTGAAAGTAGAAATGTCTCTTTAAAGATAACATCTTGAGATACTGTGAAACAGAGAAGCATGAAAAATGACTTAATGGATAATGTATTACTGTCATCACTAGCAAACAGACGTTACTTGAGCACACCCTGAAACTAAGGGATTAGGTAGGAGGAATACAAGGAGAGGCATCGCATGAGTCCACTTTAAAAGACAGCCTAATTGGAGGAAGAGAAATTGTGAAAACAGATAATTGGGAACAGGATTGTTATCCTTGATCTCAGCAGTATTTTGTTCATTGGCTACTGTCACAGTGCAATACACCAGCTGCAACTCTATTGACACATAAAACATGCCAAGAAGATTAGGAAGTAAATACTCAGAGGGGAGACAAAAGGACAAACTTCACCCACTGCAACATCAGAGGTTACACACACAAAATCCGCAACCACAAACCTCTGGGATAATGAAGCACAGCTCCAGAAATGATTGGAATCTGCCAATTCACAAATACGAAATGAGGGAATCGCCCCCACAGTTGGGGTGAATATAGTGGAGCCACAGGGGGAAGGTGGGACTGGGTCTGCTATGAGCGACAGAGATACAGAAAGACCAGCATTACTAAAGAGCGAAAATACAGAGAAAACGTGTCATAAAAGGCAGGAACTGTCTGTGCCTGTTGTCTATGCATCTGAAATAGGTAACATTCCACTCTGTGAACCTCAAATTCAAGAATACATGAAATACAGGGAAAATGTGGAAGTAACAATATAAACTAATTACAGAAACACCTTTGAAGTTAAAAACCACAAGACACCAAAAACAAGCCATTCTAAGAAATAATTAAGGCCTTGAAAGTTTTTAAGGTCAACCACTTTAAGTACTTATGTTTGGATCAGGGTAGAGGGGAAGTCAGGAGGGATGAATCTGGCACAAATCACACACTTCATAACCAAGAGTCATGAAGAGAAAGTAAAACAAATTAACAAATTGAAAACACCAGCTGTGTCAGTGAAGTTTTCAGAAGAGAGATGGATTAAGGTCTAGACTGGTTTGCTAAAGGGAAGGAGGAGTAACCTTATCAACTGGTACTTTGAAAGCCAGATTGGGGAAAAATTATAACCAAAACTACTTGTAGGAACAGGTCTGTTCTGGTGCAAGAACAGATCAAAATACGTAATAAATTTAAAACAAAACCAACAAAAACCTTCTCACTCCCTCCAATGACTATTACATACAAAATTAAAATAATTCTGCTATTTATGTCCAATTATCTAGAACACTGTGTGCCATGTAACACATCAGTCATAGGTGACATTAAACAACTAACGCAAATACTGAGTTGCCAAGCTGCTCTATTAATGTATCTCAAATGCATCTACAGAAATCAGCAGCTCTTGTTCTGCTGTCCTATGCCCAAGTATAAAATCCACCCTCAATATAGCTTTCATGTCTTACAGGTGTATATAATGAACTACCAGGGATGCCTAATCTTTATAAGCAGAGAAGTAAAATGTTCTCTCTCAGGGAACACTTAATTATCACCATGTAAGTCTTCCTTTCTGTATTTTAGTGCAGTTCGGTTAGTTAGAACTAGAAAGAGACGATTCATTCTAAGTACAGACAGAAAGGTTTCTGCAGGCTCATGCCTGCAATATTTCCCCATAGCAGTGGTTGTACCACAGGCCAGCCGCATGCTTTAACCTCCCCTGCAGCCAGACACACCTATGCACACACTGTGCAAATCCATTCCACACCATCCCTGAGCTCCAAGGTGAACAGAGCCCACACAGAGCTAGTACATATCAGGGGGTGATGCTACTAATATTATGAGCTAAAATATTCCCAGTAAAAAATTACATGATCTTATCAATATAACTGCATTCCCTCCCTTTTGAAGTGTTGACAAATCTTTTAACATTGACATAACTTTTCATTAGTCATACTATTTATTCTTTCACACATCTCTTAACTAGGTATACTTAAAATCAATTCAAAATAAAGATCTTTTAGTTCTTTTATAGTCCAAGTCTCATTTAACAGATGCACTCGCCTGGGTTAACTAAAAACTGTCAGCACTTCCATTCAGGTGCAAATCATTTGTATATGCCAACTACGTCCAGTGAAATAAAAATTAGACAACTATTTCTCAAACTGTCGGCTCAGGCTTCTTTTTTCTCCTCCCCCTGCCAGTTCCTCTACTTCACTTCTGTTCTCTGCTTTCTCCACACACTTCTCCTCAGGAAAACATAGATCCAACGCAACAAGTAGCTCTGATGGCTCCTCAGTCTGACTGCCAGCTGTGGTCCCAAGAGAGGGTCCCCTGTTTTCTCCACTCCCGGCACAGCACTTACAGGTTATATTTTGCTGTAGAAGAATCCAGGAAACTCCCTATGCTTAAATAGTCAGAGGAACTTTAAAAAGAAACAGGAAATCAACAAAAGGATGTAGCCTGTTACCTATCAGTTCTTTGTGGACTAGAAAACAGTATTCTGTAACTAAAATATTCTTAGAACAATTGTTCTTAGTTGCAATAATTTCCCAGACTATTTCACCTTCAGTTTCTCAAGTACATTTCCCATGTTGTGGCACCTATATTATAAGAAGTAAAGAGGACTATAAGTTAATAAAATGACTTCACAGAAATCACACCCTAATAACAGTTTCTTTGTCCAGCAGCACAAGAGCTAAATATGTAAACAAACCTGCTTTTAAATATTGAAAGTGGTACTGAAAAGAAAAATTATTTGCTTTTAAAGGCAGCCCACCCTTTGCCTAATTATCCAAGAATGAATATTTTTATCTGTAGTTGTGCATGGAGCTCTAGAAGTGAACTCCCTCTGAAGCCAGTTGATATACAAGGAAAACACAAGAATGTACAGCAAGTGTCCAAATGACACTAATACCAACTAGATGCTACAATAAGCATGCAGGACCAGGGCCTTCACTCTAAGAATGGAGCTGGAGGGGCAAGAGAAATGTAAAATATAGTCAGCAAGAGAAAATACCTGACTTAGAATAAATCCTTTGTTTTTCAGCAAGTTAAAAAGTTACATCTTGGAACATCAGAGCACTAATAAACAGATTGGGCAGACGGCACTCCTGACTCCAGCCCATTTTCCTCAATGCAGATTCACCTGCCTATGGAAAGACAGGATTTTGATCTTCAAGAGAAGGGGAAAACTATGTAAAACTCTCTATTGCCTCAAATATTCCAAATCAAAGCTTTACAACCATCAAGCAAGAACCTTTAGAACCGGGCAGACACACACACAAAACCAACTTACCAAAAGAGTATTCGCAAAATGTTGGCGACCAGTAACACCAGGCAGACGTAGGTAGAGAAGCCCTCTGCGTTCTGTGTCCGGCGGATGTCTCTGTACTGCGGGATGTAGGGCACCACGCCGCCAAACACCATGGCCCCCGCCGCGCCCCACGACACCAGCTGCTGCATGGGGACCAGCAGCCACTCCAGGCCGGCCGCTTCCATGGCGGGGGGAAGCGCGGCGGCCGCAGCGGCGGCAGTCAGGCTGAGCGATGCCTTCCGCTGCGGTCCTCCGGCCAAGGCCGGCTTCAGCCCCGCACAGGCTCCTGGGCGTGATGCGGCACCGTGCCTGCGCCCTCTCTCGCAGAGCCAGCACCTGGGGAGCAGGACGAGAGGTGAGCCCGGCTCGGCCGCGGGCTGCTCGGGCTGTTCCCCCAGCTCCCGGCCGGCCACTGGGCACCAACACACCCAGACCCCCGCACTGCTACGGGCGGACCGGAGGCCGCCCCCGCTGCGCCGCTCCGACACGGCGCCTTGCTGCCGCCCTCACACGGGCTCTCCTAGGGGGATCCCTGACTCAGGCACGGCCGGGGGCGGCAGCTCCCCCGCTGAGGAGACCTCCCGCCAGCGGCCGGAGGCACCGGACGGTGAGCCGGGCCGAGGTGCGGGGGCAGAGAGGGCACAGACACACGCCCACTCCGACAGCGGGCACCGCCGCCCGCCCCCCTAGCTGCCGGGTCACTTCTCTGAGGGGCCGCCCTCACCTGCACCCGCGCGCCCGCGCTCCCGCCCGTTCCCTGCCGCAAACACGCGCGTCTCTGTCTGTCTGTCCGTCCGTCCGCCCGTCCGTAACCACAGCGCCCGCCACCCAACCCCGCCCCACCTCCTCCCGAAGCTCCGGCCGCCGCCATTCCCCTCCGCCCGGCTCCGCTCCTCGACTGGGAGCTCGGGCCGACAGCAGCGGCTGGCCCGGGCGGCTCGTGACGCCACGACGACCGGGTGCGCCTCCGCCAATGAGCGGCGGCACCGCCCCGCCGATTCCGCTCGCGCGGCGCCGCCGGGAGCCAGCGCGCGCGTGGGGCGGGCAGCCACTCCGGCGAGGGAGCAGCGGCGGCGAGCTCGCCTGCTGGGCTCGCCTGGCGGGCTTGCGGAGCCAGCCCGTTACTCTGCCAAGCCCTGAGGACCAGGAGCTGCCGGCGCCGTGTCACATGGGAGGCTGCCCGCGGGCAGAGCCGACCCGGCCGCCGCTGCCTGGAGCATTGCTGCCCAGGTACGCATAGGGAACGCGACCCAGGCCGCCCCTCATCTCCGGGGGGCGGAGGGTGCTTGGCGCCCCTGAAAAAGAGGCGGCACCGGGAATACCTGCGGACCCTTTTCCACTTGCTGTCTTTAAGTGCGGTCCCAGATCTTGTTCCCTTCCTTCCGACTTCTTCCTAAGAGTTACGAGGCGCTCCGTCACGCTTCAAGAAAATTACGTTTCACTGAGTCTCGAAATTGCAGTCCCTCCTTAACTGCAGACAACACAACTGAAAGCAGCACATCTTCGTTACAAGAGAGAGTTATTTCCCCAAATGACAATGAAAAATGTGGCAAAGAGAGGCAGAATGCGCATCTTCCACCCAAAATGATCAGCAAGTCTTTACTGGTGCTTGTGCTGGGCCAGCAGAGAAGTGCAAGCGCTGCACACAGGTGCTAGAGGAGCCTGGCAGCATGGACCCTGCATTCTCAAATGGCTGCTTGAGGTGGTGGCAAACTACCCCGTTTCCCCAAAAATTAGGGTCTTATATTAATTTTTGCTCCAAAACTTATTAATTTTTTACATGTATAGCTGCCTGACATTATTTAAATTGACTTTTTTAATGGATTGTAGCTAGGCCTTATTTTTTGAGTAGGGCTTATATTTCTAGCACCCTCAAAAATCCTGACGAATCACTCTAGGGTTTGTTTTTGAGGTAGGTCTTATTTTTGGGGAAACAGAGTAGCTACACTAAGAAGGACGGGTCATCCATTTCACCTCACAAGTGCCTGCCCACCTGTCAGTGAAGTTTGTTCTTTGGGCTCCCCGTAATACTCTCAGCGATATGACGTCTCCTTCCTTGTATGTGCTCCTGCTGTTCCAAAAGTCGAGAAATGAGATGGCTTTTCCTGCAAATGTGTTATTTTGTGTGGTGTATCAGCAACTATAAATGTTTGGTTTGAGTCTTGAACGCAAAGGAGCTGAACTAATAATACAAATAAACGTTTGGTTTAGGGCTTTTGGAGCCTTTTGTTTACTTCCTTCATATCAGCACCTTACTCAACTGCAACCATTTTTGCCACCTGGCAAGTTTTTGCAGCATACAAACATACACACACATGAACCTCTGCATTGCTGCAGAGCGTATTTGTTGAGTATCATCACATAAACATCCAAAACACTCTAGGTGCGATGACAAGTGATAACATTAGGACTCTCACACAGGGAAGAAGTAGCTCTGGTATTCAAACAAAGCTCTACTTCCTTCCACAGTCCTGAAAGTTTGATTGTCAGAATTAAAAATGCACAGAGGAATTGTTTAAGTCTGATTTTTGGATGAGGAGCCTGAAGTTCTTGATTTCAGAGCATCTGACTAATTCAGAGAGAGTATAGCAATCAAATTATGTAAAAACTGAATAATATAAAACATATTGCTTAATTGCTCAGATTCCATGTATCACATCTGCAGTGTCATAATCATGCAGTTATGCTGACTTCTTTCCAAATTTTTCTTGGGAGCCCTTGCTGAGCAGCTGCACAAAAGCTTGTGCCAGCACCAGGGAGGGACCGTTCAGGTCTCAGAATATTCTAAGCAGTCAGGGGTGACTTTCTTTGGCAGTGGTGCCATCTTAAGCTGCTCTCTGACTCCAGCATAATGTTCAGTCCAGCACATAGAACATCCAACCACAATAGACCCAGCAAGACTCCAGCAGGAAAATCCCCTGGAGCAAACTTATCTAAAGCCTGGGAGGCAACAGGTGATTGAAGAGAGTCTTGTCTCATCAAGGAAAAGTTCTGCAACCTGCAGGTCTGAGTGCAGCCAGATGAGAACACTCAACCTGGTGAGGCTTTACATCAAGCTAGTGTTCTTTGTCTGGCAGTTAGTAACTAAGAGGGAGCTCAAAGGGCTGCATCCTTGGTGTAAAAGCGGAGCCTAACATAGAAATAGTACTGCTTCACTGCCAGACAGCAATCCTCCATTTTTGAGTGAGGAGAAAAAGAACAGGTGCATTTATTTTTCCACACAGACTGACAAAATTCCTCCTTTAAAAAGAAAAAAAAAAATACCAATTTCCTAGAACTGCATTACCTATTCAGAAAACAGAAAGAGGCGGTATGTTTCACACCAGGTCTTTGAAGACTAATATCAATCTTTATATGACAACTGCTGTAACAGAATTGAGTATGTGAGCATCTCTAGCCACCTAATTACAACCTGGCTCCTAGCAGCTGACATTTTGGTGACAGCATAGTCCCTAAACCTCCAATCATAACAACAACTTTGATTTATTCCAGATTAAGAAATCTGATAGACACTCTACCTATTAAGAAATGTTCCTATGGCATCTTTGGATGTGGTTTAAGCAATCTGAAAGTGATGAACAGACATGGGATGTTTTCAAAGGGATTTTAACACTGGTAGAAGTGGCAAAAATTATTATGTAAGGTTTTGTTTTGCAAATAGATCTACTGAATCAGAAGAGTAAACAGAGGCCTGCTTCTGCAATTAGCTCCAGGTAGCCATTTGTCTAGAAGAAGGACACGAGGGCAAATAGGACACAGAAATCAACCACTCAAGTTGGACCAGTTTCAAAACCAAAGCCTTAGCTACTTCTTTGCAGGTTCCTGCAGGAGGATGGGGCCTGCTGGTACTTCACTTGTAGTTACTGCAGTAGCAAAAAACAGAAGATTGCTGCAAGTCTTCTAACCAGTCTGGTTTTCTGTCAATTAACTTTGAAAGATGAGTACTTAAATTATTGTATAGTCTACATTAAAGAAATGCTGTTGCACTGAAGCAAGCATAGGAAGTCACTGCAAAATGTAGACTAAAGACACAGTGCAGATAAGCTCTAAGTCACTCCTTGAACACATTGCACAATAAATGTTGTCATAAAGATTATACTAATTTCTACAGTAGCCAAATTTTCTTCAGTTATCACATTATATCTCATTCTACAACTATAGTCACAGTGAGATTAAAAGAAAGTATTCACTCTACTGTTCACAAAACAAGTAAGTGGTCTTAAGTACACTGAAATTGCCTTGTCCTACCAAGAGGCATTATCACTGAATCAGCAGTCCTCTCCACTTCTGATTTTCTAGAGCAAGCCTACAGTAACTGGTGGCAGAAGCTACCTCCTGGCTCCTTGAAACACTGGTGAGCCCTTGGTTCTGCAACTGATGGACAGAATGAAGCTAGTGTTAAGGGCAGACAGCATTTTATTACACATCTTCCCCACCTTTTTTTTTTCATTCTGCACTGGTCAAAACAGTAAGTATAAGCATAGGTGGAGCACCCACCAGCAAGCAAAGGAGTTCCTTCTGTGCTTCCAAGGAGGATCTGGTCTACAAGCCCACCTCTGGGCAGCAGTGGCATGCTCTGCACTGACGAGCAGGAACCAGGACCACACAGGCTGAGCTGATTGGATTCCTCTCTGTACTTTGACTGCTACCATCTCCACAGACAAATGAAGAAAAAGCCCCAAACCAAACATGTCAGAAAAGCAGGAATCAGCCTGACAGCTGGCAAAGATATACAAACCCTTCTTCAAACCCTTACAGAAACCACAGGCAAAGCTCAGGTGAGTGAAGAAGTAAACAAGGTAAGTAAACAAACAGGCAAGAAATTGAACTGGGATTGCTTAACCCACAGGCGGTTCTTCTGTCAAATGGGTACAGCTGACTACAACCTTTTCTTCCCTACATGCTCTTGTATGATGTTGTGTCCTATGGCCATAGGGGCACCTCAGCCAGCTGGTTGCAGCAGAGGAACCTGCAGACAGCTCCTGCTCAGCACCACCTGCTGCGCACCTGTCCATCCTCACCTGTAATAGCTTGAAGGACCAGAAACGAGGAATGTCTCCACAGACAGGATCTGCACAGCATGCCGTGGGAGAATCCATGCAGGCTCCATCCAGTACTGAACCAATGCATACTGCCCAGCATCAGAAGGGATATAAGGTTTACTACCTATCTATATTCCTCTTTTTATTCTGTCCTATTAAGATGGCTATTTTATTAAGCCATTTTTTATTGGACTTTTCTTCCAGAGATGCAGAAAGAGCCCTGCATCATCTCCCTGTCTCCCGCACTTCCCTCCACACCTGGGGCAGAATACTTAATAACTACAGGATCATTGTGTTTATCAAGGAGTTGCTGATACTGGGGAGTAAGATGGGAGAGAGGGAGTGTGGTGGGTTGAGCCCAGCCAGCAGTGAAGCCCCCACCCAGGTGCTCACTCTCTCCCTTCCCAGCAGGATAGGAGAGAGAATCAGACACGTGAAAGTCAGGAGAAAAACCCCCATGGACTGAGATAAAGTCAGTTTAGTAAGTGAAGAAAAAAAACAAAAATAAGTGATGCAAAAGCAATCACTTGGCACCTCCCACCAGCAGACTGATGCCCAGCTGTCTCTGAGCAACAGCTAATTTGGAAGAAACTGCCTCTCCCCAGCCCGTTTTTATTGCTGAGCATGATGCTACATGGTCCAGCATGTCCTTTTGGTCAGTTTGGGTCAGCTGTCCTGGCGGTTTCTCTTCTCACCCTCTTGCCCATGCCCAGCCTATTTGCTGGGGGGGCAGGGTGAGAAACAGAGAAGACCTTGATGCTGTGCAAGCACCATTCAGCGATAGCACTGGTGTGCTATCAACACTGTTTTGGTCACAAATCAAACACAGCACCATCTGGGCTGCTATCAAGAAAGTTAACTCCATCCCAGCCAGACCCAGCACAGGGAGTGAAATGCAATTTGAAAAATCCTTAAACTGTATTTATCTCTGAAGAACGAGTAAGGTCTGAAGTCTTACCAGAACTATCTCTGCCCTTCTCTGACACCTTTTATCTCCTTCTTGATAAAGCTGTGGAGTGGTTTGGAAGTAGAGAGAGAAAAGAAAAATGGCAGAAAAATTACAGCTTCAGCATGATTCAAAATACCACCATGAGATCTGGAGTCAGTGGCATTACAGCAACTAAACACTTTTTTCTTTCTCTGTTCCAGGACAAGGACAAAGTGCTTCTGGTGGCACTTATGCACTGTAGCACACTCCTGGTTTTCTTCTGTTGAGATAAGCTCAGCATCTGTGGTACACATAAGAACTTGTCCTACATATAAGAACAAAAGTAAACAAAACAAATTTATGCTGTCCTTACCAAAAGCAAAAGTGCAGCAGGGGAAAAACAACAACAACCACAAACTTTATTGCATGAGTAACAATTGAGTCCAAGACAATAATCTAAATGTGACAGACACAAATGTTGCAGTCTTGATTTTTCTGAAACCCCAAGGAGCTGCCATATAGGTCTTTTTCAAATGGTACAACATTAATCCCAGAAAGAAGCTGAATGTCCTTATGTGTCCTCTGAGCACACTGGCCAGTGCCCAAAGCAGCTCCCAGCCTTTGGGGAGGGTCCCCCCTGTCCCCAGTGTGACTTGACCACACAATCTTCTCATCTGGAGTCAGACACGCTGCTGTTGCACCACAAGGCCACACTGCTGCACCTCTTCCCCTGTCTGTGGAGGCCCAAGTCTCTCCAGTGCTCTTCTGCCCAGGTGACACTTGTGCCAGCCTAGGCTGGCAGCAGCCCTTGGCACCCTCTGGTCCCTCTGCGTCCTTGTCATTTCAGATGCCTTTTGCCAGCCGTGCTTAGAATATGCACACACAAGACTCCTGCTGGGAAATGCCACACAAAGCACTAAAGCCAGTAGAGGTGGGAGGACCTCCTTACAGCATCAAAGCTGCACAAAATACCCGTCATATCCTTAGCACCGCTATTTCTGCCACAAATGTCTCACAGAAGAAAGCAAAGTGATGCAGGCAGGCCACTGTCAGTAGAGCTTGCAGTTTTAAAAGCATATTTGCAAAGGATCTTTGTTTCAGACAAAAAGCGCAAGTTTTTTCTCCCAACAAAAATAGCCAAAAAACCAGACTTCCGCACCCTTGAGTTTTTATATTACTGTCATTGCTCACTGATTCAAACCTTGCACTTTCAGGAGGGGAAGTGCTCAATGGATGCTCCTCCACCCTCGTTGTCCAAAGACAGCAGGAACAAGGCTGGAGCAAAACGCAGCATGAGAAGTAGTATCTCTTACCAGCCATGCCTCAGAAATACAGCTAGAGATTTCTGGATCATCACATAATTCAGTAAACAGCAGCTAGACGGGTGATTTCACACAGCTAGAAATTACATACAACTCCTCACAGAGCCAAAGGATGCCGTGATGCCACCTTCCGTAGTTGAAGCTTCTGCAGCAGGCTTTCTGCTGCTCCCGCAAATGCACATTTATACCCAATGCAGAACACTTACAGGGAAAACTACACCCTCTTTCCTGTTACACCTACTTGGTGATATGTGGTGCCCGTAGCACACACAAGGAACTTCCGATAAAGAATATCTTTAATGCTGCCAGTTTTCTTTCTGCAGAAACTTGCGGGAAGGGGCTGATTGAACAAGTTTCACAAGTGGATTTCTGAGCAGCCATCCCCAAAAGCAACACTTCCACTGCAGCAGAATACCTCCATCAGGGATCAAGTTTCCTGACTGCTGGAATTACCCTTTTCTCTTCAAAGACATAGAGCCTAAAATTTGACCCATGCACAAACACCCAGGCTTTTAATATTCACCGCAAACGACATGTCTTTCAAAGAAGCTACAGCTGCCAGACACCATTGACCTGAATGCCTTTTCCCCATGCCTGAAGCATTTGCATTTCACTCACCACATCTTTCCCTGCTTTTAAATAACAGCCACTTGTTACTTCTACTAGTGTTACCAGATGAAAGAAAAGCGATGTCTTCACCAGCAAGTATTCCAGTGGAACAAGCTTTCACCAAACTACACTATGCTGAGTCAAGAGAAACAGGTGAATGTTAATGGTTTGCTTGCAAGAAACAGCAGCAGCATTCAGGATTTCAGCATACAAAAGCTGATGAGCTAGCAAAGCCAGATGCTTTTTCTGCACATTGTGTCCCTCTGAACAACAATTGCAAGGCAACGCAAGAGAAGCTTCCCAAGAAGGAGGGAAACACCGAGCACAGCATGACTCAAAGACCCAGCCCTACAATTTAGTAGCAGAAATACCATGACTGTGGTGCAAGAACTAGCCTGTACCTAGCCTTCTCCTCTTCAGAGAAAACTTTTACAACTGATCATGCCTGTGCCAGTTAAAAACAAAACACCCCAAAATTGGCAGTATGATTTGTATCCTGCCTCCTGATCTACAGCCAGACAACCTGCCACAGTGGCCCAGGAATACTTGCCTTCTTGTCCCCTTCCAGGACTAAATGTCCTATTTTCTTTTTTACCACACATGTAATATTAGGCTTTTGAGACACCCTCTCTCCATCCTCACCTCCATTCCAAAGTGGCCCTGAGCCAGACATGCTTGGTGTACGTGATCAGAGGATTCCTGACCCCTGGCATACAAAATCCCATTTGTCAGCAGAGAGGGAAGAGACTTTATGCAACATCCAAACAACAAGTGTAATGTATTTCTACAAAACAATTCTCTTATTGCTCCACACTGAAAGTTTTTACAGCATGGCATCATATAGTGGTGGCATTCAACTTGGAGCTTAGGACTACGGGTGTTTAAACATACTTTTATTTCCTATCCTGCTACCCTGACTTCTCCTTCCAGCATTGGAGAGACTGGAATTTCCCTAGGAAAGAGCAAGGGAAACACGCTTTTGATACTATTTGAGCGTAAAAGCAGCATGTGAAGAGTTCACAGCACAAGCCGGCAATTCTGAAACTGGATGGAAGCAGATGGCTCCTCAGTCTCTAGGTCACCCTATTTTTTATTTTTACTTCATGTGCTTCATACCAAGAGGATATATTTAAATTGAAAGTGACTAAGTTTTTCACTGAAAGAAAGTAGCATAGAGCATGTTCTGGCATGGAAAATTAATTTATAATGTCAAATCTTCTATTTTGTTCCTCTCTCTAACCCCCTCAAGACCTGTTTTTGTATTCACTGCCAACATTAACTTCTTGGTACCCTTGTAGTAAATGAAGTATTCTTTACTTATCACAGTAAATACTCGTATGAGCACCAGTAGCACTGGTTGTTTACTGGTTCTCAGCTAAACCCCTGCCTTTGAAACAAAAAGAAAACCACCTAAACAAAAAAATTTTGCTGAGCTTCCCTTAGCCCACGGATGCACACCTAACATGGATTACTGCTTTTAAAATATGACTCATCTTACATTCAGATTTCAGGCCCTGGAAATGTATGTAACAGCTCAGCAGAAAAACTGAGCCCTCTGAGGAGGGCAAGAATAGCAAACGGCAGGGCAAAGCCAAGAGTGCCAGTTCCATTTTAAATGAATTCATTGTTAAGCGAAGTCATTTTGGTTTTGCTGTTTGTCTCTTCTATTCTTAGGTTTTCTGGACTTTGGGACTTTTACACAACCATTTTTGGTTTTACAAACACTTCCATTTTTACTCCATAAACCCAGCTGTGGAGTATTGGCCTAATTCAGCTCAAGAAAAGGAAGGGGTGGTGGGAGATAAAGGGGATAACAGAGAGCGTCTGTCATGGTTTATTGCCACCTTGCATTAAACCATAACAGATTTAAACAAGGAGGGCTGTTCAGATTAGCTGTGGAGGCCACACAGTAAAAGAATGAGACCTTTGGAGGGGGAATCGCATGGTGAAATATTTTCTTTATTCTTTAGTCTCCTTCACACTTTAATTGCCTTTCCTCCACTGCTGTGCTGACCGGATACCACGTGTTTTTGTCCTGACCCTACTGACCTGCCTTGCAAACAAGAAGAGCTATTTACAAAAAGCCCTTACTGAGTCATGCTTGTTTTCAGTTGAACTCTAACCAAGCCATGGCTGTTATCAGGAGTAAAAACGCAAAAACAGTAGAGCTCTACTATCTAGCTGTAAGGGAAGGGAGATTTATTAGTAACAAATAAACAGGTAAGATGCAGCAAGTGTTTCTTACTACTTATGCTACAGAATGAAAAAAATATGTGGTTGCATCTAGTAGCTACGTACATATTCTATGTGCATATTATTGTTTAAATCTGGAAGCTTTCTGGAGCAGGAACACTGTTAGAGCACTCAAGCTCTGCAAAATTTGCTTGATTTTTCTTTCTACAATGAGAAAGGCAAGCAGGAGAATCCCCAAGAGCATGAAGACAAGCACATACAGAGGAGAAGCCATGATTATGGGAAGCAAGCAGCAATGTGGAGGTTTGCTTTGACACTAGAATCTCACCACATAACATGCCTTCCTAAATCAGGTTGGGAAGGTCAAAAACAATTGTGTTTATTAAGAAAGATTCTGAGTGCTAGGCTTACAAGAGGTAATCTTTTCAGCATTTGAGGTCAGTCCTAAGGCAAGAGAGAAACTTGTTACAGATGAAGTCAATGTTATGTGTTCGGCATATCTATAAAATATTAGACTAAGGAAAGCATTCGCCCAACAGTGATGTTCTCCTAACCATATAGGCAAAGTAAATTGAAAACCTCTTTGTTTACATCAGGCAACAATTACGGCAGACAGGACTTAATGTGTACACAAGACAACACCTCTGTGACAGATGCATCAGTAGCTTTTTATGCTACAAAGCTGAAAACTGCAAGGGTGACCAACATGCTGGCACAACTGTAAGAGGCACCACCCAATTCTTGATGATGTCTTTGGTCTTGTCTATTTAGACAACAAAGCTGGTGAAGGGTTTGGAGCACAAATCTGACGAGGAGCAGCTGAAGGAACTGGGGCTGTTTAGCCTGGAGAAAAGGAGGCTGAGGGGAGACGTGATCACTGTCTACAACTACCTGAAAGGAGGCTGTAGCATGGAGGGTGTTAGTCTCTTCTCCCAAGTAGCAAGTGATAGGACAAGAGGAAATGGCCTCAAGTTGAAGCAGGGGAGATTTAGATTGGATATCAGGAAAAATTTCTTAATGAAAAGGGTTGTGAAGCATTGTAACAGGCTGCCCAGGGAAATGGTGGAGTCACCATCTCTGAAGGTGGTTAAAAGATGTGTAGATTATGTTCTCAGGGACATGGTTTAGTGTTAGAATTAGATTAATGGTTGGATTCAATGATCTTGAGGGTCTCTTCCAACCTGAATGATTCTATGATTCTATGCTATTCCGGTGCAAGGAACTTCAACAAGGCCAGTATTTTTACCACTCTGCATTACAAAACAAATTACATGAGGAAAAGTAAACAAACCTTAAAAACCAACCAACAGAAACCAAACCTGCAAAACTTTGGCCTTGTTGGTAAATGAAGAAGCATTTTTCATCATTTGTCATTTCTACGCAATCGTAAGCAATGGGTATAGACTGGAACACAGGGGGTTCCATTTAAATTTGAGAAGAAACTTCACAGTGAGGGTGACAGAGCACTGGAACAGGCTGCCCAGGGAGGCTGTGGGGTCTCCTTCTCTGGAGACATTCAAAACCTGTCTGAATGCCTTCATGTGCAACCTCATCTAGGTGTTCCTGCTCCAGCGGGGGATTGGACTAGATGATATTTCAAGGTCCCTTCCTAACATTCTGTGATTCTGTAAGGCCTCTGAAGCTCAAACCTCAACACCCTTAGTTAGCTATTGCCCCGCAGAATTACGATTTATTTGGAAAATAAAGGAATACCACCGCCAGATCGTATCCGACGATCCGCCCGCTCCCTTCAGAGCTCGGCGCCGGGGAGCGCCCCAGCACCCCGGCCTGCTGCGCGGCGGAGCAGCGGGCGGGGCGCTCACCTGCCTGGCCCGGCCCGCCCCGCGGCGCCGAGGTCGGGGAGGCGGGCGGTGGGTCGCGGCGCGGAGCAGAGGCCATGGCGGCCGCCGACCCGCCGGGCGCCGGGGACCTCTCGCAGCTGGTGAGCGCGCAGCGGGCTCCGGCGGCGGGGAGCGGGGTCGGGTTTTTGGGCAGCCTTGCGGCGGGATCCCCCGCACTGCCGAGCGGAGCGGGGCGGAGAGGCGCGGTCCCTGCGGCCCGGCCTGGCTCGCTGGGCTATAGCTGCTCTCCGTGCGCCGCCGCCCGGGGCTCCTTCTTTCTCTCTCTTTCCCCACCCCCCCAGGCGGAAAATGTGCTGCACCAGCTGCAGGAGAATTTTCAAGTTCTGACTGAAAAGATATCGCTGAGAAATATCCTCTTTTGAACCCCGGTTACTGGCTCCGCGGGAGGTTTCGTGCGGCTGCCGGCCCCCTGCCGCGGTACCCAGCCATGTAAAGAGGCACTTCGCGTTTGAAAATCGGGCTGCGCTTTTTCCTAATCATCAAATTAAGCTATAATGATTGCTAAACACCTATGATGTGGAGACAGCTGAATTGTCCCCCTCCCTGCCCCGGTCCGTTTATTTTTCCCAAGAAGGAAATTCTAAAAAATGTTTTGCTGAAAGTATCAACTCCCAGTGAGCTAGTCTCTATGCAGCAATTCTTGCACTCAAGTAAAATAAGCAGCAAATTATGTGTAAAGATCCCAAAGGCACATTTAAAAAGCAGTCATCTTCAAAAATGCCACTTAAATCAGAGTATCACTGTGTGTTGTCTAAAAACAACCGTTAGCCTCCAGAACATGGGAAGGTGAGCCCTCAAAAAGAGAAATTAAGACCTCAAGGAGCTCCAAGCTTTCTCATTAGAAGTGCTTACAGAATCTTTGCGCTCTGAAACTGTGAATTTATTACATTTTCCGCTTTTTCTGTAACTCAACTTTAAGGAAGCAGCTGCTTTAGTGTAAGAGAATAATATTTTAGCAACACCCATATTCTGATTGTGTATGTTGACTGGATGGTATCACCTAGGAGTTCCTTGGAAAGCAAGTAATCTCTCACACAGAAAATACTCCATTTCACTCGCAGGCATACAGGAAGGCATCTGAAAACATTTAGAACTTGAATGCTTCTCTGTTGCGAAAGAAAGTGGGATTGTCTTGTAATAATAGACCTTGTGCTTATTTTTTCTCACAGAAGAAAAATATACAGAATTATAGAATTATTTATTTATAAATAAGTTATCTTTAACTTTTTACTGGAAGAAATGGGTGAGCGCATTGATGATCTCGAGAAGCATGTTGCTGACCTGATGGCAGAGGCTGGAATAGAAAGCACCGATGAAGAGCTGAGAGTAAAGAAACTTAATTTTTACTGTATTTTGTGTTTCCACTTAGGTTTGAACTATGGGCAGTATCTAGCATGAAAATATTGTTTACATATTTATCATACATGCATTTACTTGGATTTTAAAGTATTTTAAATTACCTGTATTTCTTTTTGCCAGAAGCCAAAGAATGCTACCCCTTTTTCAAAAGAACACCAACTGTAGCTTGCTGCATCTGTCCCAGCTCAGTGGCACATCCAAGGGGTGGTGCAGACTAATCCCAAATATGTAAACTGAGGCTGTGCATTTGTATTCAAACATATGTGGCTTAAAGCACTCCTGCCCACCATTCCTGTCCCTCAAGTATGCTAACCTAGCTGACTGAGGATTCTTGCTGGTAGAAATTTATGTACGTCTCTTTCTAAACCTGCTTTCAGCTGCCCAAGGTAGCTCAGAGCACACCTTGTAAATACCGTCACCCCTCACAGAGCAATTGTTTGTTCTTGCAGCAGTAAGACCACGGATGGAAGGATCGAGGATAATCTCAATATTGTAGAATCATTTTGCTTGGAAAAAACCTTTAAGATCATTGAGTCCAAGCATTAACCTAGCACTGGCAAACACTGTAATATAAAATCATGCTACAGTTCAGGATTGTGTACTGGATTTTATATCACTGTCTGTTGCAAATGCTCCCCTGCTCCCAATGGACTGCTGTTTTCAATATTCATGAGACAGCGTTCCTTCCATGTTCTGTGGGTGGGAGTGATGTCTTCTGCCTGTTGTTGTACACTTTCCCGATTCAAACTGAGACGCAGCAATTATTTTTGTCCTTTAGAGATGCTTACCCGGTGAAAGACAGGAATGTCTGTAAAGATACTGGTAATTTGGGCATCTATTCATTCTGATGCCTTTTTCATTACAAGCTATGAAATAATTTTAAGAAATATAGAAAAGTAATCCATGAAGATGTATTTAATTGTAGAGACATCTTCCTGGTTTTATGCTGAATCACATTCATGAATAATTAAACCACTAACCTACTTATTCATTGTTTCTTTGCAGCACTGAATTGAGGATGTGACCATGAAAGATAAAGGCAGAACAGCACCACACTGAATCTGGGAGTTTAAAGTCAGTGTCTCTAGTCAAAAAATGTGTCAGCGAAAACAAATATGCTTGGTTACAGTAGAATTTTTTTTTTTTTTAACTATTGCCCTAGGAAAAAAAGTAGAAAGCTGGGTTTATTCACCTAAATGAGACACTGTCCTGTATTTGGGAAAGAACTGTTTCAGGGGAGGCAAAACCACTATTTTGGACAGAAAACTATAACCTATGTAGTCAATGTCACAAACTTTTTCCATGTATGAAAATGTATTTCATCAATTTAACTATTAAAATTTTCATCATATTTCTTTGTTGCCTTTTTAACTTAAATGTTCTCAGAATAACAAGATCCTTCTATGACAAAATTTTTCCATTAGCATGTGCCATTTTGATGCAGCTTTAAATGTTTTACATTACAAAATGCACCTTATGTTATTAGAAAGGTGCCTTTGCAAAACTTCATAGGCTCAATGAATATAAACTGTTCTTCACTAAAAGAAATGCCAGTATTCGCACAGATTATAGCTGTTCAGTCATTACTCAAAAGCAAAGCTGTGCATACCTGTGCAGATAATGCCATTCAGGTATCCCTGTTGTGCCAACTGCAATGTTTTAACATTAGGCATTTAAATAAAAAACCCTTATTTTGAAGACTTTGAGATAGATAAGAAATTATAGTTACCAAACATGCCCTGAACAAGATATAGTAGAGTCAAAGAGAACAGGCCACCTGCACTAACTCTAAGGTTCTTGTTGACAAAAACATTGGCACTTTTCACAGGAAAGGTTTTGTTTGAACCTCTTAAAAGTGCACAAATTGGAGCAGGTGAATAGAATGCCTCAGCTAATGAAGGTTTTTTTTTTTTGAAACTGTAGCAGGTGTTGATAATTAGCATGTATTACAGAGTCAATGCTTTAATCAGTGTAGATTTGCAAACAATGCCAGACTGGGGGGACAGGTTGATATGTTAAAGGACAGGCTGGAGAAATGGGCCAATAGGAACCACATGAAGTTCAAAGGAACGTGCCAAGCATCGCCTCTGGGACAGAGTAAACTTATGCTGCAGGGCAGCTGTGAAGGGCTGGCTGGCTGGCATGCAGCTTTGCAGGAAAGGAGTGGAGCCTGGGGCACAAGCTGGAGCGTGCTCTGGCAATGCAGGCTGCAGCCACACACTCCTCAGTGTGAGCACATGTAGTTTTGCCTCTGTTCAACTCCAGTGAGAGCATCCCTAGAATAGTGTGAATCTGGAGGCTCCCCAGTAGAAGAAACATAGTTATGAGGGAGTTAAAACAGAGACCCACCAAGATATGGTGGAGTACAAAGTGTAAGAGGGTTTCAAAGAATTCTGTTAGTTCAGCCTTAAGACTATAGCTTCTTGCTGGCAAGAACTAGCCCATGGTAGGGAATGGGGAACAGTCTCGTTTGAGGTGTTTTACAGGAGAGCATTAATAGACATGAGCTGGAACACAGTAAGTTCCAACTATTATGGATGCACTCTAAAGGTGTTCAAGTGGAAGAACAGGCTTTCCAGAAAGGCTGAGGAATCTCCATCCTTAGAGATGCTGAACACTGGACACAGTCCCAGGGAACCTGATCAAGTGGAACCTACTTTGACTAGGAGGTTGGTGGTCCCTTCCAGCATAGAGGATTCCATAATTAATAAATTTAATCTAGCTTGCAGTGGTTAAGCAGAAATTGAGATGCTATGTTTTACTTTCTTGACTCATTCTAAATAATCTAAAACACACCTGATGGTTAAAAAAGCATATTCTAATTCATCTTGTGACATACTGGACGTTTCTGTATAGTCTGGCTTGTTTTTTCTCAATCCTTTAAATATGCATGTATCAGATAAAAAATACCAATGAACAAGAAAAAAAAAATCCAAAACCTACCAACCAAACTTCCTCCCTCCCCCCCAACAAACAGACAAACAAAAAACCCACAACAAACAAAACAACCAACCCCAAAATTAAAAAAAAAACCACCCACAAAACACTGGCTCCATTACCACAAAACAAAAGTTGTCAGAAATGTAAATGGAAACTTCAAAAGCCATGCCACAGTGGAATCCAACCCAAGTCTGATGAATTTATGTGCATTTTAATATACCCTTTGAAAAACTGGAGGTCAAATGAGAGAAAGAACAGCTCATCCTCTCTTCAACTGACGAATATGCAGCCAGCTCCAGAACTGCAATTACTCTTCGCCACTGCAGAATCTACTAAGCAAATTGGCTACTGTATGCTTAATTACCACGACAAAGAAGTCCATTACCACAAGTTAATTAAGTAGGGGGGAGGTTCCAACTTTCTCTGACTTCTGCTAAATATTTATTCTCTGAATTTTGCTAAATTTTAATAAGTGCACCTTTGTGTTTTGTTCCTATTTTTAGTGGATACATAAGATCAAGATACTCTGCAAGGAGATTCTGACAGAAGTGATAAGCCTTCATCTTCAACATTGACTTTGCATCCAATTGCATTTGTTACCATTCTCAATTTAATTAGCTAAAGAAAATTAAGGTGAAAAGTGGAAATCACTTTATTCTTTTAAAAAGCTATAGCATAGTTTTCCCAGATATTTGTGTAACAAAAGCAAACACAAACAGTTGAAATGTTTTTCTGCAAACAGCCTTTTTGTGTACAAAAATATGTAATACCAAAAGGACAACACAGAGTAAAGTCTTCAAAAAATAAAAAAAAAAATCCAAAATTCAACTACAGTCTTACTGCAGTCAGACAGTTCTAGGCTTTGTGTCTTCTACTTTTCCGAATATCATTCAAAACATTTAAATAATTCAAAATACGCTCAAAGTTGAAGGAATTGTTACTTTTTTTCTTTAATATATATACAAACAAGAATAAATTTAAGTGGATGTAGAGTTAAAAGAAAAGGTAGCCCCCAAGAAGTATCAGTATCTGTACTTAGTGGAATAATCTTTTGGTGATACCACCAAACCTCGACCTTTGCGGGCTCCTCTATAAACAGTTTCTATAATGTCAATCATCTCTTGCTTATCTTCCATTGCCCAGTTGATCTTGTTGTTATTACCTGTACCTAGATCAATCATAATGTGTTTGTTCCTTTAAAGAGAGAGGGGAAAAAAAGAGACAAGTTAAAATGATATTATAGTTCACAAAGAAATTTCATATCCCTCACAATGCTTTGTAGGATTCAAAAGAAGTCCTTATAATCAGTCTTGCAAAATAAGCCTCAAAGAAAGAGTATCCACTCCTGTCACTCAAGACCACATTTTACTGTCTTTTTCTAAAGCTAGAATAAAGACTGCAAACATGCCCACAAGATTGCTACTCAGTGCAATTATCTTCAGCATTTTCCTCATAACTTGTATTTCTTTCCCACTACTGTCGAACACTAGACTTCCATGCTTGTCATTAGTGCATTTTATCTCATCAGTGTAGACGCCTTAGCTCCAAAAAACCTTAATACTTTGAGTATATCTTTAAAGCAAGTTCGACAAGCCTAGATGCCATATTACTGCAGTATTCTATACAAGGAGGTTCATATTTAAAGCTAAAAATAATGGATTCGCTATCACTAATGTGTACTCTATTATCAAAACATTGTTACTAGTCTAAATGGAAAAGAAGCTATTTCCTATTTAATCAGTTTACTCTTTTGGAGAAAAATGAAAATATAAGCATCAGTATGCTAACATACATTTAGAAATTATCTACTGAGACACTGTGTTTGACATACAAAAAATTCAACTGAGTTACATTCCAGGATCATGTACCTGAAGAAAAACATCACAGTACAGGGATCGTACAACTCGTACATCTTGTTGAAGTCTGGTACTTCAGTGATATCCACGAGATAAATAACAGCAAAGTTTTTTACCTAAACAGAAAAAAACAGGAAATATAAAAGCAATATATATTACCAAGCCTTTCATTATTTGTATTAATGATTAAAAGACATAAGCTTTCATTATTGCAACATTTACTTTCCAAAATAATAATTTATAGAATCACAGTAAACAATCTTGCTATTATTTCTAACCACAATGACCAATTAACATGGAAAAATACTTTTTCAATACAGCCAAGATGCTGATTTGACATCCAGTATGAACTGGAAAGATCCTGTGCTAAATCAACATACGGAGAAGCAAATGTGCTTTATATACAACTGAGACCTCAGAGTGACATGCACAGCTCTAAACAAGTAGAGTTAACTTCTTTGCCTGTCATCAGCTGCTTTTAGACTTCAGAAAACTAATGATCTAAAATGCCCTGGTGCCTGCCTCCAAACATTTTTCCCCTCTAAACCACACGATTTGTTTAACAAGGCTCATTAAAGTAAAACTGCTAATTTAATAATAAAAACCAAGAGCTTTTTTGAGAGGTATAAGCTAATCAGGAGATTAAAAAATTAATTAATAATGAAAAGACGACCTTGATGAGAAGCTATTCTCTGTGCAATTCTGGTAAAACAGGCTCTCATTTTGCATAATTACCGAGTTAAATGCACAAGAATCCTTCCCCTTTAATGACACAGTTAATGTCTTAATTCCTGGAAGAAAACCATGTCACATTTTTGTTTCCTAGTTGTAGCATATTTGGCCTTAAGTGGAATTAGAGAAGCTTTAGTTTCTAAACTTAGCTCACACGTGTACAGTAGACATTAACACACACATTAAAACAAGTCAGTAGGCATCTAAATTATGTAAACCTTTAACTATAGGGTATAGTATCAAATACTCACGCATTATACCATGAACACACAACCTCGCCCAGCCCATCCTTACTTACATGCAAATACAATTTTAGTCCTTCCCATCTGACTAAGCAAAATTACCAGCCTGAGGTTAATGTAAGTGCTTGAAGATTTATGACAAACTTACTGTTTGTCACCATACTTGCCACTTCTTAAGTTCTTCTATCAAATGTGTGTAAAAGCAACGATGAGTACAATTTCTGCTTGATGAAAGATCTTTTATTTTAGTCCACAAAACAGGATTAGACTGTACCAGAAAAATACTATATAGGCTGTACCCTGTACTTAGACATCTTAGGAGGCACTTTAATTCAGGAAGTATGTAGCTGTTTGTTTAAAAAAAACCCAACAAACAGAAGCACACAGTAAATAAATTTTGATGGACTTCTACTTCAATAAAAGTTTCTAGATTATAAAAAATAATCACACTTCAAATATGTAAATAAGTATCACTAGCAAAGAAAATAAAAGTCTCTTCTGGAATGACACAGCATTAAAATAGTTTTTACTATGGTTGTCCTGGTTTTGTTAAAAACAAGTTTCTCTTTTAGTGAATTTGCCTGTCAGCTAAAGCCTTCATGTTAGCTGCATTTTCCTGGAGAACCCAACACATGTTTTGGTTAAACCTAGCAATGGAATGCAAACTTATTGATAAGCACGGATGGACATCTCGCTAGAGGGGCAACGAGAAACTGATGACCGAGAGACTGACCAATGGTGTATAACATTCCATTCACGTGAATACTTCATATAAAAGTGGGAGATCACGAGGATCTCGTCCCTTTTCCTTCCCTTTTTCCTCATGGCTGACATTAGGAGCAGACCTTGCTGGTCGTCCCTGTGAACTGAGGCCTAGTGAGAGACTGAATCCAGCTCCGGTTGGCTACAGAGTCTAATCCAGGACTTTGGGTGCTGGCTCTGCAGTTGCTGAGACTTACAAGATTGGTTTTGTATATTTTGTATTATTTTCTCTATTCTTATTAGTAGCATTAGTAAAACACCTTTAACTTTTCCAACTCTCTTCTCTCTGTCCTTCTTTCCCTCCCGATCGCCTGTCCTGAGTGGGAAGGGGGGAGAGGGAGGGGCAAAAGGGGGAAGGGGGGGGGAGAGGAGGTTAACAATACATCTGCCAGGGTTTGATTGTCACCCCGCAATCTTAACCCTCGACAATGGTTTTTTTGGAGCCAGCTATAATCCTAGATTCTATCAATAATCTAATTAAAACATTCCATTTAAGCCTTCTTCCAAAAGAGGCAAGAGCTAAAGCCTTGAAAACCCAAGTTATTCATAATATTGTATCAAACTCTTAACACCCCCAGAAGTTGTCATTCATGCCCCTTTCAATTTTATATGAAAGATGTCTAAGAAACTTAATGGGATGTTCAGAATCAGCTGAGAAATGACTGAAGTTACTCCCTGACTAGCCTCAGGAGGCAAAAGACAGTTGTTTTTTTAAAACAAACAAAACAACAATCCCCACCCCCCAATCTGAGGAGCCATTTTTATTTTCTCCTATCATTTCTTCTTCCTTCCTGCTGCCATTTTTAGCATCATTAAAAAAAAAAAAAAAAAAACCACCCAAAAAACCACCAGAACAAAACTTTTAGTCTTGCATCACATACATTTAATTTAGTTCAGCTGTTGCAGAACCAGAAAATGCTTGTCACTAACAGTGAATATCAACAACTTAAGATTTTAGAAAAGAGAACCAAACTATTCAAGTCTTAATCACCTTTGCACAGCATACATGCAAGTTAGCACTGTAATCCAAGTATCTCAGACATTAACTGGATCTTCCTTCTACCTGCTTTTACAGAAGTGAAACTGATGACAGTCACCCACTCAAAAGCTTGTATGAAGTCTAAAGGAGAACTCAAAGCTAGACACAGACTCTCAAATTTGAATTCAGAACTCTAAAAGTGGCTGTATTCTTCCCCCCCTTGCTTTCTTCATTTCAAATTAGACAAGATTAGCACTTCAAAACCACTAAGCCTGCAAGTGCACTGAATAAGGACATGTTATATTGAGTTTGGGCGCTGGCTGCCAAGGCTGCCCATGACATGGGCCTTGCCGTGTAACACTCCACTACACGGAATAGCAGGAGGGGGGGGTTCAGGCCCAAGAATGAACTAGATAAAAACACAGGTAAGAGGCAAATACAGAAAGGGAGAATGCAGAAGCACTGCTGTGGCCATAATATCTCTGGTTTAGCAGCCATGCCACACCAGGCAGGCTTGTCACTAAGATGCATTTTATTTCAACACAAGACAAGCCCTGCAGAACTACTCAGATGCCTCTCCTCTGCACAGTATGGACCAGTTTTACAGCCTGAAGAAGCATTTACTGACCCAGACACAATATTGGCGCCAAGATACAGCCAGCTTCACAGCAGTACAGAGCAGTCTCTGAGTTGGCCTCACATACAGGTGGCTCTAATTCAAAAGGCTTTAGCTCAATCTTCATCGGAGGCAAAAGTAATTGAAGTATTTCTGGATCCGGGCTGGTATGGATGCAGGAGTTGATCTGTACTTAAGCTAGTAAGTCTGCAGAGACAAACCAAAGCTTAAGCTCTCCCCATCCATTGAGACATAAATCCATACCCCAGACAGAGCTATCAGTTCAAAAACTACGCCCCTATACAGAACAAGCTCTGCTATCATTTCAAGGCAGTGGTTGCTAAGGCTTTTGAGTTATAACTGGGGATAGAGTATGGAGACCTCAGAACAAAAATTAAACACAAGTCTGAGCAAGCAGACCACACTAAATAAAAGCAGCTGCAGTTGTAACAATTAAGGCTACACTGAGGTTGCTAATGTAAACCAAAATTTTGCCATTGAGACAATAAGCAAAAAACCTTGTGGTATTGTAGAAGTTGAACACATAACAACACAACTTCACTCTGAAAGTACTTAGCCTGACAACATACACTAACATAGAGTAAATTTGCTGCAGTAAGTCAGGTGCTTTCTGAAAAAAGATAATCCCCTAGTGTTAGACCTCCTTTTAGACAGCTCTACATTTGTTCAACACCTAAAGATAAAAACATTTTCAGTAGAAAAACAAAACCTATTAACTTCTGAATTTATTTATTTCTGGCATGCTGACTTCCTTTGTCCATCTTCCAATTCAAAACTTTCTTACCGGACCATTGTAGCTGCTGTCCATGGGGACAGAACAGAATAGGAAACTAAAAGTCAACCAGCAGCATGGATTCAAAAATTTATCAATCTAATGTTCATGGGATGGGCTTCTATTTAGGTTATTTTTTTTCTTAATTACTGTAGCTTCACAGATTAGTCTATATTACTCAATAAACATATACAAAACCAAAAAGTACCTTATTGCCTAGCTACAGTTACAGGTTATTTTAATACTTCACAGACCTGTATCTACTTGGGTGGACAACTATTAAATCTTTAAAGAGTACATCTCGAAACTATAAAGCAGAGTAATCTACAGGACCCTTAACATCAGATAGAGATTCTGTATCCTATCTTGATCAAGACTACACACTTAGCGGGTAAATAGGAAACAGATGTAGGAAAAATCATATGCCAGATGAAATAAATCTCATTTGTCCTCCCAAGTTCACTCTCCTGACTTTCTTCATCAACAAAGTCATTTAAAAAAAAAAAAAAAAAAAGCATTCCTACAAATGAGATTGCCACAGTAATATGATCAATGACTAGGAAGAATGGCCACAATCATGAAGTTTCTTTAAACTCCTGTTAGGGGTAAGTAATACACTTGTGGTTTTTTTTTTGTTTGGATTTTTTTGTTTGGTTTTTTTTTTCGGTTTTTTTTTTGGTTGGTTGTTGTTGTTGATTCCAGCTCCCTTTAAGAAGCAAATCTCACAGCCATACCTTACGGCCCAAAGTGCATGCAGCAAATACCTAAGGAAATCTGAGACAAGATCTAAGATTCCATCTTCTCATCTTTCTAACCAGCTTCTAGACAATGATTTTATGTTTAGATGTCTTTATGGAAATCACAAGAAAAAAAATACAGGAACTGAGACTACCTTTTGCAACAGATCATTCAAGTTGAAGGCAGGTAGCAGACTTGTATTACTGAACTGACAGAGGCTGCAAACACAGTAGGTACAAACTTGAAAGTCTGTACTGTCAATATTTCTATAAACTTTTTTTTCTTGCTAATTATGCTGTAAGTTTAGGTGATAAATTTCTAGGGAAAAAGAGAAAGACATATGCTGAGAGCAATGCTTACAGCTAATAATTTTGAAAATTATAGATGAGTTAATGCATTAGCTTCACTTAACTTTAATTAAAAACACCAGTAACTATGATATCAATTTTTTTTATACCTCTCTCCCTGCCCTCACCTTCTTTTCCTCTGTCACTTTTCATGTAACCTTAACAGAAAGGCAGAGGCACAGCTAATATTTAGCAAAAGCCACAGCTATTAACACTTCTGATTACAGTTAAATAAACGCAAAACATTTGAACAATCCTCCCTAAACGACCTACTGGTTAAAGTGACTTAGTTTCACAAGAGGTTACCCAATTTACAGTATGCAGTCCTAGATAAATCAGGGGTTTAAAATATTTATTTTAAAAAGGGCTATTAGAGAGTAATTTACCAGCCCTGGATTTTTATAATCGCAACCCTCCTTTCAAAATAAATAAATAGATAAATAAATAAATAAATCCTCAAACTGTATTTTTAAAGCAGCAGCTGCAGGTATTCCAGAGGAATTTTTTAAAACTCAGTTCTTAGATGTTTGGTTGAAAACCTGACATATGAATAATTCTCATTTGTTTTGAAACTCAGTGAAACCTTGCTTCTTTTGCATGTAACACTGGGAAATAAACAGAGTCAACTGTAAGTGGAGTACCTTTCAGTGAAAATAATCTGCTTTGTATTTTCTTATAGTGTTCTAGTTTCTTTGCACCCAGAACGATTCAAACTGAAACAAAATATATTTTCCTATTATAAAGTACAGCTAAAAATTAATGCTACCCAAAAATACACTGCAGATGAAAATAATATTGCACCATGGTAACAAATGTAAAATATGGCTACATTTTCTTCAATTGTAGCATACAATTACAGCATGTTAACATTCTATATTATTCTCTAGCATAAACACCTGTACAATTGGAACTTCTACTCACTCTTTAAAACAGCAGAGATCCAAACATGGCTTGTAAGCAAGAGGTTGAGGAAGGATTTCCCCCTTTAATTTGCCATTTCTGCAGAGGGAGATTTTTAAATGAGAAGTTACATTGTTCTTTCTTCCCCTAGTCACCCCTAACTGCTAATATGTCTACCAGGCATCCTGCCAAAGTCCATTCTAACAGTATCAGAGCATAAAATACTCCCGCCATGTTAAACACAAAACAACAAAATTAAACCAAGTCACAACACTTTACTGTATTTTATTGTCTTAACATTTGGCTATAGGTACAGATCTTTCATGGTACAGATTTTTGAGACCTAAGTTCATTTATTTTAAAATAACATTAAAAGAGAAAGGAGTACACCATGAAAAGAACTCTCTATCAAGTTATGCAGTATGCACATGATTTTACACGAAGATAGCTTTTCCTACCCAAGTTACCATTTCTGGTTCAGATTTTTTTGCTTCATTTCCTATGGGGCTCAGTTACAGAAGACCTGTCAATTTTATACATCTATTCCTACGCAAAACCTTTACCAAATACACAAAGAGGTAAATGACAGTTGATTATTTATGTTAACAATCTAATTTTTCTTCAATATCTATCTTTACTTTTCTTAAGTGAGTGACAAGCTGCCGGCAAGCATTCAGTTTCTATCTGAAAGCAGCTTCAGAGTTTGTCTCCTAAAACTGATTTCAGCCCATGCAAGTTAACAGAATGCCATCTGTCTCCACAAACAATGTCACTAACAGATAAATCAACAGTATCCTGTACGTTTTAGGATCTCATCATTTTAAGAGTCAAAATGAAAGCAACTTCACTAGTTATTCAAATGGAAGTCTGAAGCTACCATACATTCTTACGGTAAAGTGACAGTGCTTCACTGCCTGGAGCCACAGCAGTCCTACTACCAAGCACTTGTTTTGTGCTTGTATGACAGATTATTAAGAGGCACCAATTTTTATTTCAGAACCTGCAACACTCTTTCCACCCCATTTACTACTACAAACATCAGGGCAGTTCATGACTTGAGGCAACACTCATGAAAGCAAACCAAATGGCTTTCTTGCTGCCTCCTAAAGCTAGAATACCTCTTCAGAAACCCAGTCACAACTGTAAGGAACATTTAACAAAGGAATGTTAGTTTTGCAAAACTAAGGAGCTGGTGCCTGACCTCAGCAGGGGGGTGAAGGGAGACATCGGACTATGAATCCTTAACGTGAAACCAACTATCTTCAAACTAACTCTGGAATGCATACTGATACCTGTATGTACAAGTTAATCTAGGGGGAAGGGCAGCCAAAGAGTCAGGAACCCATATTTTAAATAGATCGATAAGGGGAAGGGTATTGCTAGAATTAGAAGAATGAAATATGTAAACTGAGGCAGGTGTCGGGTAGTCTGTCAACCCTGAAGCACTAACCAATGGCGAACAGGGGAGGGAAACTGCAGTCAGGATTTGGTGGGATATAAGCAGGGACTTTTTGCCCTATTATGTATGCCTACGATTAGGTAAAACACCCGATCTTGCAAAATCGTTATTAAAATATGCTTTGCTGAGATCCTTCCTGGGCCTATTATATTTGCAAGGTAATTGTTTGCTACACAACCTGCCTCGGGCTTCGCATAAGCCACGTGAAACACAGCGCAGACAGTGACCGCCTCACGCCACAGCCCCTGCTTACCTTCTCGGCGATGCTGTACAAGACCTCATCCATCTTCATGCAGGTCGGGTCCCAGTCGTGCCCGAAGCGGATGACCACGACCCGGTCCTCCTCCGAGAGGATGGCTTGGTCCACCTGCCAGCCATTGTGCAGATGCGGCAGCATGTACGACATCCTGGCGGACTGGTGCGGCGCCTGCGGGACGACAGCAACCCCACCCGGAGCTGACGGCCCGGCCGGCTCCGCAAGGCGCCGCCAGCCCCCGCAGCCGCACCCCCCGCCCGGTGGCTCGAGGCCGCGGCGCAGCAACGCCATTAACTCGCCGGGCCCCTGCGGGACGCCACGGCCAAGCCCCTCCCGCCCCATGCCGGCCCATGTCCTCCCGTCCCGTCCCCGCCGCACCCCGTGGGCACCCTTCTCTCGTTGAAACGGCGCAACAGAGCCGCCGCGCGAGAGGAAGCGGAAGTGACGAAGCACGGCCGGGCACGCCACCGAGATACGCGCTTCCGCCCGGAGGAGGAAGCGAAGCTCTCCTCGGTGGGCGGGCGTGCTGGGGGTGGGGCTGGGGAGCTGCTTACTGTTGGGCAATGTTTAGGTTTATCCAAAAAAAATGCGGCTTAAGTGAATTCGGTGGCAGGTTCACTCTCTTATTTACCGCGTGGAGGAAACACACCCAGCCGACTGCCGCTGTCCTGCCCTCCGGGAGCCTGATACCCGTTCGCAGAGCGAACTTCTAGGGTTCGCCTCTCCCTGATAACCCTTCGCTCTGCGGTCTGTATTCCAGAATTCCGAAGGCAAACCTTCAGGTGAGGCCTGATAACCGTTGGTGGAGCGCACAGCCAACAGCATCCTGGCTTGTGTCAGAAACTTTGGCCAGCAGGACTAGGAAAGTGATCGTGCCACTGTACGCACCAGTCGTGTGACCCTTCCTCAATTATTTTGTTCAGTTTTGGACCCCTCACTATAGCAAAGACATTGAGGTGCTGGAGCATGTTTAGAGAAGAGTAACAAAGCTGGTGAAGGGTCTTGAGAAAGAGTCTTATGAGGGGTGGTTGAGGGAACTGGGTCTGTTTAGCCTGGAGAAAAGGAGGCTGAGGGGAGACCTGATTGCTCTCTACAACTACCTGAAAGGAGGTTGTAGCATGGAGGGTGTTGGTCTCTTCTCCCAAGTAGTAAGTGATAGGACAAGAGGAAATGGCCTCAAGTTGCACCAGGGAATGTTTAGGTTGGATATTAGGAAAAATTTCCTCACGTAAAGGGTTGCCAGGCATTGTAACAGGCTGCCCAGGGAAGTGGTGGAGTTGCCATTCCTGGAGGTGTTTAAAAGATGTGTAGATGAGATTCTTAGGCACATGGTTTAGTGCCAGTGTTAGGTTATGTGGCAGAATGCAAACCCCCCTCTCTCCCCTTCCCTCCTTCATCATGGAAGGAGTAGGCACATCCCCCTCTCTCTCTATGTGAGGCTAACAGCTTCTTTTGTTTGGCCCCAGAGCACCCTGGCCAGGGCCATTAGGAGAAGGGATTGCCAAGGCACCAGTGAGGCGCTGGGCACCTGTGACCAGTGTGGGGGATGTTTGGAGGCTTCAGGGGCACCCCACACACGGTGTGGGGGTGCAGAGAAGCTTCTAGAATGCCTACAGTCAGGTCTGATCAACCAGTATAAAAACGGGACTCTCTCGTCGAGACTGGGCCCATTGTCGCCGGTCTCTCGGAGCACGAGCTGAAGATGCTGCCGCCGAGAGCCCCCCTCCCCAGGATGGAGACCCCACTTGCCTTGCCGCCATGTGTGTGAGTAAAACTTCTCGCAAGATTGCGAGTATATTTATCCTTTCCGTGCACATATGCACGTGTAACTTCCCGTGCTTATTACAAGCATGTATAAAATTATTTCCTCGCACAGTCGCGAGTGTATTTATATTCCGTGCACATTTGCACGTGTACTTTAAATTATTTCCTCGCACAATTGCGAGCGTAACTTTATTCTGTGCACATTTGCACGCGTACTTTAAATTATTTCCTCGCACAATCGCGAGTGTATTTATATTCCGTGCACATTGGCACGCGTACTTAAATTATTTCCTCGCACAATTGCGAGTGTAACTTTATTTCCTCGCACAATTGCGAGTGTATTATAAATTTATCCTCGCACAATCGCGAGTGTATTTTCCTCCCGTGCTTCCACATAAGCACGTGTAGTATTCCGTGTACATTCGCACGTGTAAGTAAATTAACCCTCTCAGGATTGCGAGTGTATTATAAATTTACCCTCGCGGAATCGCGAGCGTACGCTTTACCTGTATCTCTTTAAGAATAATCCCGCACCATGTTCAGGCAAGTGTGTACTCCACTGGGACTCGGGGGTGGTTCCGGGATTGTTTTGGGTGAAGCCACATGCATGCACTCTGTGGGCCGCCTGTTGTACTAGTTGCTGCCCCTTAATAATTTTCCTCAGCTGATACCTGAACCTATATTTAAGTCACTTTTGGAGTGCTAAACCCTGTTTCTCACCAGTTTAATAAAATTTGTTTTGGACCCTGTTGTCCCTTAAACTAGCCTCGGGGTGCCTCCGTGACAGGTTAACAGTTGGACTCGATTTTAAGGGTCTCTTCCAATTAAAATAATTATAAGTGGGATGTGGAGCTGTGCTGCTGTGGTCAGTACAGCTGTCCCAAGCGGTGCTGCAGGGTGGCACCAGGAGGGTAAAATGGAGGTCACTACAGCCCAAATCTCTGTTATTGACCACTCTACAGATGTTAAAAAATTCCCTGTACCTCCATTGGATTTCATCAAGGAGACAATGCAACAGAGAGAGCAGCTGCTTGTATCTCCTGGTTATAGAAGATTTTGTCAGTATATTAATCTGCAGCAATAAACTTTTTCATGCTTGAGCTACTATTGGTTGTGGCTTGAGTATTGGTCTGCTCTGCACTGATGTGTCCTCACCTGAAGCACTGTGTGCAGTTCTGGGCACCACAGTATAAAAAGGATACTAAGCTACTGGAGAGTGTCCAGAAGAGGGCTACAGAGTTGGTGAAGGATTTGGAGAGGAAGCTGTAGGAGGAGCAGCTAAAGTCACTTGGTTTGTTCAGCCTGGAGAAGAGAAGGCTGAGGGGGGACCTCATGGTGGCTACAGCTCCCTCACAAGAGGAGGAGGAGGGGCAGGTGCTAATCTCTTCTTTCTGGTGACCAATGGCAGAACCCAAGGGAATGGCAGGAGGATGTGCCAGAGGAGGTTTAGGTTGGACCTTAGGAAAGGGTTTTTCACCCAGAGGGTCGTGGAGCACTAGAACAGGCTCCTCAGGGAAGTAGTCACGGCCCCAAGCCTTACAGTGTTCAAGAAGAGACTGGGCAATGCCCTCAGACACATGGTGTGAACCGTGGGGTTGTCCTATGCAGGGACAGGAGTTGGATTCGATGATCCCTGTGGGTCCCTTCCAACTCAGAACATGCTATGATTCTATTGTGTGTAAATACAGGTATATTTGAACTAGCTGGGTCACAACTTCATGCCAACCTTCTGTGTTTCTTTCTGTGCCCCCTACACCCAGAACTAATCCTGCCTGTGAGAGCTGCGCTGCCCAGCTCCTGGCAGTGGTCGCATTTCAGTACCATCCGGTTCCTCTCTTCTCTTGGGATCAACATGCTGGTACTTCAACACGCCAGGTAGACGTTTCACTTGAAGTGATCAGCAATAAAACCAGGATATTTCAGCATTATGTTTCAGAATCAAACTGGCCATTGAGATGAGACATCCCAAGCCAATCTTTTTGCTTCGTGAAAGGCGTGTGTATTATTTTACACTATACAGTCACTTAAAAAGTTCGCTTGTAGCGGACAGGGAGAAGAGCATATTTTGCACCATAAAAAATCCACACAAGCTTGAGCTCCAGCTGTGGGGAACAGTCCTGGAACAGTAGCATGAATTTGTACCAGCTTTGTCCCAGAATTGTGGAGCTCACGAAAAATTACCAAGGTCCCCACTTTGCCATATCTCCTTTCTAGAAAATTCAGAGAGGAGAGGAGGTCTTTTTATTTGCCCACTTGTCTCAATCTGGGTAATATTTTCAAATTTTTCTCTGCAACGTGAGAACCAGAACTTACTACACATACATTATTTCAATATGTTACGTATGATTATCTATGTATACATACATGGAAGCAGATATCTTATGTAAATAGACTGGATGTTTAAAACACTGAAGGCAGGCAGTGTAGCAGCGGTCCAAGGATGGCCCTTCATTGTGGAAATTTGTTAGACCTAAACTATGCCTGACAGATGTTTGTCAGACCCATCTGAGCCTCAGTGCCTCCCTACACCACCTGCAGCTTCACCAAGCATAATCAATAGGCAAGAAACTTAACGTGACTTTCTAGTGGCCTCTGTTTCATAGCACTGCCTATAGAAATGAGTTTGTGAATAAGGTTGAGAAGCTATGAGATTTGTATGAAATCAAACTTGATTCAGGATTAGAATGAAACTATTTGAGAAGAACACCTTGTAGGCCTGGGTTTAGATCTGAGGGAGTGCATATTTTGTGGTGTTATAGTCTAAATCAGCACTTAGTGAAAATACTGGGAAATTTTCTAATGTGCCACAATAGTACCAAACGACTGTGGATTTTTTGTGTCTCACTAAAAGCAGTATTGAGTTCCATCAGTTCCAGGTGTGAATTTAAATGATCACCACAGCATCACTCCTTTAAGGGTGTCCTAAACAAAGGAGGATTTCTTTTATTCTTCTGTTGCAGGTCATGGCAGGAGAAGAGTTGCCAGGTGTTCTGATTCTGGATGTAGGAGGAACTCATGGTGTGCTAGAAAACCTTGCAGCACTTTTGAAGAAACACTTTCGTGTTATCACCCTAAAGGAATTTCATGAAAACAAAGAAGAAATGAGAAAAAAAATCCAATCTGTTTTCGTATTTGAGGGCAGGCCAACTATTGACCGTGAGCTTCTAGAAAGTCTGCCCAATTTAAAGGTAATTGGAAACTCTGGAGTTGGAGTTGATCACTTAGACTTGAAAATGATTTCTAGCTTTGGCGTAAAAGTAACCAACACCCCACATGCTGTGGCCGACTCAACAGCAGACATAGGAATGGCCCTGATGCTGACCTCTGCCAGAAGACTAGTGGAAGGTAATACTTTAAATTTTCCTGCATCTTAGCTACTTCTTTGGCATATCTCACTTTTACAGATGATCTGGATGATCTGTCCAAATCAATATTTGGGATGCTTTTACAGGGAAAAGTATTTCTGAGGACTCCATTTTCAGAGGCCTTTGCCTTTCATATGTCCCACTTCTTTTTAAGGCAATGGTGACAAAAGTAAGGCCTTTGCCTAAATTATGCACTTTAAAGTCACTTGTGATATCCTGTTTGGAATAAGGTCTGGGGGCTTAATTCTCCTCTGGCTGTTCACTGTGTGGGTTGTTTATAGCTGTAAAAGCTGGATATAAAATGCATCCAAATTAAATGTCACCGCTTTTACATTTCCCCTTGGAACAAGTATAAGGAGCTACAGGAAGGTACAAGCATTAATAGCCGTGTCCCCATCACTAGAACAGTAATTAGCATAACTCTTCATTTTTTTCCTGCTTCTGCAAAGAGTTTGTCTAAACCAATGGGTTGTATTTCCCAATGAGCATCAACATTAATATTGAAATAGCCGATAGTCATTTTGACAAAGTTATTTCAAACTGTACCACCAACATTAGTTCATGTCTTCAAAGGCAGGTGCTTTCCCCACATGCCCTTGCTACACAATTCCTTTCAGGGGAAGGAAGGTGTCAGCAGAGACTATCACAAGAAGTTGCCTCTGTCTTAAGGGACTCATAATCTTTCTGCTACTGCTGCTCCATCCCAAAGCATGAAGTAACACCTCTTTCCCCATAATGTTTTCTAACAATTGCATCTTGTTGGACCTCAGGTTCTTTGTATAAAAGCTCCTAGAGATCCTTGGCTGAGCTGGAATGTGCAACCTTCACCCCTACTCTAGCAGTGGGGCTGCTTTGGGTTGTGATCCAGGAGAGAATGAGATTTAACCCAGCTAAAAAAAACGTGAAGTCAATGCTTGCGGACTGGTGAGTGTCAAAGAAACTGTATTTGACCTTGGAAGAAAATATTCCAGCCACAGAAGGATTAATTCCCAGAGGCCAGGACTGCCTCCCCCCTCCCCCCCTCAGCTGTGATACTGGCTCCAGGCCTGGCTGCAGGGAATGACACCATCCAGGCCCTTCTCTACATTGGTCAAAATTAGCAAGGATGTTTTCTAAGGGGTGCTCCAGAGCCCGCTGATATGATGGTAAGGAACTTCTTTTCCCCAAATCTATGTTCATGGTCAGTTTGTACCCATTCAGCATGTGTTTACATTCAGGCTGCCAGATTGCGGTTTCTCCAGACACGAAGTATTTTGCTGTCGACTGGTTGGGAGTGGAAGTAACCAAAGCAACGCTTGGGATCATCGGGATGGGCAACATTGGGTACAAAGTGGCCCAGAGAGCCAAAGCCTTTGACATGAGGATCCTGTATCATAACAGGAACCGAAGGTAAAAATGTTGGGTTTTTGCATGTAATTAGTCAGGGGGCAGTGACAGAAACTGCAGCTCTGCTCTTTGTCCCTGGTCTTCCTAGGCACTTGTGACAGTTGTAAGCAGGATGGGGAGCACCAGCATGCCACAACTTCCTTGCTTTGGATCCCTTCTCTTCTGGTCAGGAAGCAGTTCCTCCTTACCTCCTGTGCTTGCCCTGCCCTGCTTAGCTACTAGCAGTTTGGAACAAGGGCTGTGTGACCTTTCTGAAGATGTTGTCCAAGGAAACCAGGCCTTGTGCCCTCATTGTGTCCTCTGTCCTGCCAGACTCTTCTTCAGGCTTCTGGCAGCATCCCTGGCCCACCCAGCCAGTCACCCCTCTCCTCACACCAGCACCAATGACAAGAGTCTTCTCTCAGTTTTATAGCTCCCTGTCTTTCAGACTTCACTTCTCCTTCATTCCTTTTCCACCCCAAGTCCTAACTCATGTGTCAGACAAGGAGAGACTTTACAGGGATTGGCACAGATGCAGGAGAGAGGAGTGGGGTCTGGCTGTATCCGCAGCCTCCTGTACCTAATATTGCCTACACAGAATCATAGAATCATTCCAGCTGGAAGACACCCTCAAGATCATCGAGTCCAACTGTAACCTAACTCTAGCACTAAACTGTGTGCCTAAGAACCTCATCTAAATGCGTTTTAAACACCTCCAGGGATGGTGACTCCACCACTTTCCTGGGCAGCCTATTCCAATGCTTCACAACCCCTTCCATGAAGACTTTTTTCCTAATGTCCAACCTAAAGCTCTTCTGGCACAACTTGAGGCCTTTTCCTCTTATCACTTGCTACTTGGGAGAAGAGACCAACACCGTCCATGCTACAACCTCCTTTCAGGTAGTTGTAGACAGCAATCAGATCTCCCCTCAGCCTCCTTTTCTCCCCACTAAACAACCCCAGTTTGCTCAGCTGCTCCTCATAAGCCTTTTGCTCCAGACCCTTCACCAGCTTTGTTGCCCTTCTCTGAACTCGCTCCAGCACCTCGATGTCTTTGCTATATTGAGGGGTCCAAAACTGAACACAGGATTTGAGGTATGGCCTCACCAGTGTGGAGTACAGTGACACAATCACTTCTCTAGTCCTGCTGGCCACAGTTTCTGATGCGAGCTAGGATGCTGTTGGCCTCTTGGCCACCTGGGCACACTGCTGGCTCTTATTCAGCCAGCTGTCGACCAACACCCCCAGATCTTTCGCTTTCACACATGCATCATTCCTTCAGTGACCCACCACTCCTCTAACCTCTTGCTCCCTCTAGCCCGCATCCTTCCGCCCTCCTTTCCACAAGCTCAAATGTCTCAATCTCTATGCTGTTCCAGATCTCTCCTAGGGTTTGTTAAAGCCAGTTAGAAACAGTCATGTCAATTTGGGGGTGTGTGCATTTTTCCTTCAGAAGAAAGGAGGAGGAAGAGGCAGTTGGTGCCCACTACTGTGAGAAGATGGAAGACTTGCTGCAGCAATCAGACTTTGTTATGTTGGTTGTGAACCTGACTGCTGAGACTCACAAGCTGATTGGGAGAAAGGAGCTGGGGCTGATGAAACCCACAGCTACTCTGATAAACATCAGCCGAGGTTTGTGACTCCACAGTTAAGGTTGTGTTTTGCCTGATTATGTTGACATTCTCCTGTCCAACCTCAGTCATTGATATCCCAGTTCGGGTCATGAACTAGCTGGCAGTTTACAAAGTAATGACATATCATAGATGAGATGCTATGTTTTCAAAGGTCCTATGGAATTTAGGGATGCTCAGCAGATTTTCTTTTCTCTTTAGCCTTATGTTAAAGATAGGGCTTTTTAGTGGAAATAACTGAAAGATTTATTATCACTGATGATGAATGGGGTACAAGATAAAACATGAGTTTAATTTGAAACAGCTATGTAGAAAAGAAACCTCACATGGGGTTAAAGATCTGTTGGCACTGAACAAGTGTATGAGAGATATTGTAGTTTCAGTAAGCAAGATAGTGATAAAAGAATGGAAAGCTTGAAGAGATTAAATGATTTCTCTATAATAATACAGGAAGTCAGTGTCAAAATGAGGAAAAGACTGAAACCAGTCACATACCAGGAAAAGCCTTATGCAGTGGATCATAATCCTTCTCTAGTTAAAGACTAATAAATAAAATCTCTGTTTTGTTTGGATAATGGTTATTAGAAAGACATTCAACTTTCTAACAAGATGAAGATTCTGTTATTTTTCTTACTAGACCCTTGAGACCTTTCCCCACTTCTAGGTAAAAACGTTCATTAACTCATCACAACAGCAAGATTTATTTCAATGCAGGTGCAATTATTGATCAAGATGCATTGATAGAAGCTCTTCAGAATAAGGTTATTAGGGCTGCCGCTCTGGACGTGACTTACCCTGAGCCTCTGCCAAGGTGAAGAAACCTGTTTTCCATTCTGTTAATCTGAACTGTTTTAAACTGTATCCATAAGTGTGCTCATTATCTGGATCTCCATGGAGAGTCTCTCTCACTGTTTAAGGGCAAAACCTCAGGCAGTCACCCACAACCATAAATAAATGACAAACTATTTGTCCTTCCCGTATCTGTCAGTTCTTCGCCAGCCTAACTGACAAGCAAGGCAATGAGACCAATTGAGAGGAAGAAGAAATGGGTAACCAAGCTTTCTGCTGGTTCTGTGCTTGTGGCCCTTTTATTTCAACATACCATTGCTGTTTCCTGAGGTTCAGTTCTTAACAACTAGCGTGAGATAGCTGCAGAGTAAATTCCCTGTGTAATACATTCTGTTCTGTCTGCTTCTTGCAGAGACCATCCCTTATTAAAATTAAATAACATCATCATAACCCCTCACATTGGAACTGCGACGGTCCAAGCTATCCGTATGATGACAGAAGAAGCGATAGCAAATATTCTGGCTGTTCTCAATGGCAAACCCATTCCAAGTGAAGTGTTTCCCAAATGATGTGTGCCAGATGATATCACTAAATCTCATATGTATGGGAAGCACTATTTCTTACAGTATTGCTTTTAAACTAAAAAATAAGCAACCTATTCTTGCACTGTTTTTGTTGCCATGATACTGCAAAGCTGTCATCTCACTAGACTTATTCTGTACTGTTATTTACAATTCTGAAAAATAAAGTGGAACTAATAAAAGATATTTGTTTGAAGATTTTGAACTGAGCAGTTATGCACTTTGATATCTTCAGTCTGTTATTTCAATTAATACCTGTGTTCTGTTTCCAGTACTTGCTGCCATATGATGATGAGCAAATACACCAAACAGTTTGTGTAACACTCTCAAATATATTAAAGGTGAACTGAGCATTAATTCCCTGCAGAAATTTGACTGTATCCTGAAAAACTTTTCAGTCAATATTGCAATGTTCTATTTCTATATCTATATCAAAACACTGAAGAAAGCAGACTCCTTTGAAATGATTGTAGGCCTAAGGTTTTCTAGCCTGAGAAGAGCTCTGCTTCATCCACATGTTAAATCAAAACAAAGTATCTTCAGTTTTCCTGAGGGAATTTTTTCAAAACCAAAATAAATCCCAAGATATTTAGTTCCACTTTGCAGACAAAAATTAAACTTTTATCTTGACTAGCCAAGAAACAACCATTCTTTTAATTTAAGTGCATAAGTATTTCTTGGAAAACTCTTGCCTAAGTATCTATTATTTTTTAACTTATGATAGCCTCAGGAGAAGGCAGTGCAGTTAAGAAGTCACTGGTGTCTCTTCAGAACATGAGGCTGCAAAAATCTCTGTAAATTTAAAAATTAACCTGGTAACTCAAAGTTCATGATGAAGTTGTGTAATTTCTTTTCATGGACTAGATTAGGTCCAACATTTTTCTAAACTATATATGGTAATCTGTGATTTCAGGGCAGGGGAGGTTTGTTACCCCAGACTATTGGTGGTCTGAAACTAAGTAATTAGAAATAATTTTGTGTTATGGGAGGGATATGAAACCTTACAGACCATGAGGGACAGAACTTCATCAGACTTGATCAAGTGAATACCTGTGTGTGTATAATTTGTATTATACTTAAAAGAGCTCCTTGCCTTGGTTGGTTTACCTCCCTGTCTAAATATGTGGTTTGTGAGATTTCTTGTCATAGATGTCATGAAACAGGACATGGAAGTGATTGTTCTTTAAAATGTCTGGTAATAATTATATGTCTTTCTTCTGACATTTTGTGTCTTTCTTCTTTGCAAAGATTATGGAATGAGGAGAGCTACCTGGGCTTTTGGTAAATGAAATTGGTGGCATACATGGGATACTGCATGGCCATGTGGTGCTCCTGAAGAAACATTTCTACCTCATCACCATGAAGGAATTTCTTGAAAACAGAAAGCATATGAGTAAAAAGGTCTAAGTGATTTATTTGTGGTGGCATAAACCAGTCATTGACCAAAAGCTCCTCCAGGGCCTGCCAAACTTGAAAGTGATTGCGAATGGATCACCTGGATCTGAAACTTGTAGCTAGCTTTGGTGTGAAGATGGCTAATACTCCATGAGGTGTTTTCCAGCAGCACAGCAGCTACTGGGATGGCTTTGCTGCTGGCATCTGCTAGAAGACTAGAAGGTAATGTCTCAATTCTTTTGTGACTTCTGAAAATCGTATGAGATTTACCTACCATTAACTTGGCTTTTCCTAAAGTTATCTGTAGTGCACATAGTTTCATATAAAATGTGAAAATATAAACATGTTGGGTTGGCAAATAGATTAATTGGTATTTTAATATATTTTCTGTATCATCAATATATCTAAATTATCACCTTATACACGAGCATATTTAACATGTATTTCAACCACAAAATCATATGAGTTTAGTTTTCACAGGACACCAGCCTGCGTTGAAAATGCTTCAGCAGAATCTAATTGCATTTGATTCAAACACAACTTCTTGCTTTATGGACCAAGCAGTCTTTGAAGCTGGAATTAGTTTTTAGAATAAATATGGCTGCAGAGTTAATTTACAGTTTCTGATTAACAACACCCTGAAGTTTGCTTCCTACATATGAAAACTTTCGATTTCATTACCTTCTTCAGCGGCACTTTTCCAGTAACTATGACATTTGACATAAGACATGCTTCTTGATGTGGTAATGGTACAGACAGTGTTATTGACCAAAAGTGGGGGATGCCAAAGATCAGACGATTGCTGCAGAAATTGGAGTGTGGGAGGCAACAGTGAGGCAGAATAAAGATACATGCTGAAAGCTGGGGCTGACAGAGGCATATTCTCAGAGACTGAAATGGATTGGTGCAGAATCAGGGAGTTTAAAGAGCATTAGATAGCAACAAGCCAGTCTGCTCCTGTTTCTGCTGGTACCATCCTTTCTAGTTTCTTCCACAATTTTTTCCTGCCATTTCCCCAAATAGATCTGCCTTTGGCTTGGTTAGAATGCTTTCTGCTTCAGGAAAAGATCCTTGAGATTTATCCTGTTAAATTTACCCACCTTTGATTTGCCAGCTCTACCACAGGATTCATAGAAACTCAAAGGAGACTTGTCTCCCCTTAAATCTACTTGTACCTCGGAAGGAGACAGATTAAAAGGGAGATTAAGTTCTTGTTCCTATCTATGTAACCTATCCTTGGTGGCATTTCTGATAGATCTGCCCTAGCATGGCTGAGCTTTATCCTGAGGCATCTTTTGTTACTTTAATAATATTCTGCTTATGTTTTAGAAGAGCTGATGATATCAGAACACTGAAAAATCAGAAGCCTGTCACCTTGTTAGCAGACTAATATGTGCAGGCTATCACGTTGCAATTTCTTCAGGTATGGAGTAATGTGAAGCCAATTTTCTGGGAGTTTAAGTTACTGGAGCAACTCTGGGGATCATCAGCATGGGCAGCATTGGGTGTAAGATTGCTCTGAGAGCCAAAACACTTGAAATGAACATTTTGTACCACAACAGAACATGGAGGTAAAGATATGTTTTGACCCAATGACGGCACAAACTCTTTTTTAGATAGTCAGTATTTCCTTTTCAAGGATTTACATCAGGAATAGAGCAAGAAATAAGGGAATAGGGCCAGGATTAAAACTGAAGGGAAAAAAAAAAAAAAGAACAGTTCCCTCAAATCAGTGTTGTAAGGATTTAATTGGTGATTAAACACTTGGAAACATAATTTAGGTTTTATATTAGAAATTCCAAGGTTTCCTGGATATGTGAAAAGAAAAAGGAAAATCAAGCTTATACCGTTTTTATTGTTATCATATCTTATTACAGTGAGACTTAACTCTACCTTTTGTTTATTTTTTTCCCATATTTTGAAGTTCAGAAATGATCTTGTTGAAACTCTGAACTAGGAAACAGAACTAGGAAACATATTTGGCATGATATGAGAACTGATTAACTTGAGCACTGTTCTTGAGAAAACCTTGTTTCTCTTCAAACCAGTGGGAATTTTGCCAAATATTTAACTGGATTTCACCCTTTAGATCTAGCCCCTCTTAACTTCTGTATCTGGGAATCTGATCCTTGTTAGAGATCCAGCACGGGCTCTTCAGTGTAAAGGTGAGCAAGATCGCCAGGTACAACTTGAGGCTGTTGCAATCAGGAAAGTTGCAGCAAACAAGCAGAACAAATGTTTACAGCTATAAGCCATGAAATGTCCTGAGACAACTTTTCTCCATATGCAGACTGCAGGAGGAGGGTTACTGCTCTAGCTAGCCCTGACCAAAACACAGCGGTGGATGAGGTCAGAAATTTCTGGCCTTGCTTGGCATTCCTGTTACTTCATAAAATATAAAAACAGCTGAACAAACTCATATTTAATAAAAAGTACTAGTGAACACCTTTCTTAAGGTCTTTTCAGAATTTCATAAGCCACAAAAAAGAGAAAATAAGGCACAAATCCTTTTCTGCATATCATTACTAAGTCCCTCTGTTTAATATTTTTCAGTCTTTAACATTTATGTTAGAGTTCTATGATAAATAATTGATGCACAGTGCAACAGAAACTAAAAACCTGCTTATTTAAAGTAAATTTACCCTTCAAGCTTATGTGCTGAAGCAAGATGCACTCTGCATGCTGCAAAACTGGCTATAGTTCCAGTTTGTCTGTGGTTGTTGACCTGGACATGGAAAGAAAACAATGGAATGCACGTGCTAGGAGACATGTAGTCCAAAATTACAATGAAGGTATTTTCTTAGTGTGACTTCTTTCTTTATTTCTGGATTAAGGAGGAGATAATTCAAAGCCATTCTCTTGCAATCAGGAGCTTCTTTAGTTCTCAATGTTCAGGCAGCTAAATTTACGAAGAGCAGGAGAAATGGCAAGTATTCTTTTTTTTATGGTGAAAAGTTCAAACTGAAAACCTCTCTCTACTTTGGTAACTTTCTGTGTGGAACACTTTGTTTTGTGAAAGTCCTGGGGCAACCAGGAGCCTGCTAAAGAGCTGCCTTGCTGATCCCACTCATAAAAAAAATGACACGCTCACTGTAGGATGCCCAGAGGATGGGGACCACTGGTACGCTCAGGGCTCACACAGATGAGTTCTGGTGAATACTGCCTCTCTGGTTTGAGCCATTACTGCAACCTGTGAGGAGCACCTTTGTGGGGGACTACGGTGGGTCCATGGGTTCCCTGACAGAGAGCATGGGAACAGAAATTAGCCTTGAAGATATTAAGGCCTACTCATGAGAAAGATGGGAGTAAAGGAGTGTCCGAAGATGTTAAGGATGTACCCGTGAGAGAGGAGAGAGTAAAAGAGTAACATCGATGATAGCAAAAATAGCCAATGAGATGTCACTGCTGTAACTTGTAACCAAAAGTGAAGAGACACATGAATTGGTAAAACCGTATAAAAATGCACTTGTGGCAATAAATGGTGTCTACTACTTTCATCCTGGAACAACTTGGTCTATGTCGTTTGTCTGTCTCAGCCGCGACACACCTTCCCCGCAGGGGATCCTGGAGAATGGACCATGTGCTGCTGTCTGTTCCAGTGCCTAGCCTTAGTCCACTTGCAGACTTTAAAAGAAGCCCCTGGACCCTGCACTGCAGCGCCTGAGAGGCAAGCACGAAATCCAACCCCTGCTGTAAGGCCTGATGCCTTCCAGAAGGGCCTAAACAGTCAGCTGAGACTGAATTCACATTTGTTTACCAGCTGTTTGCTATGTGAATGTGACAATCAGATAATTTAGTTTGTATACCAGTGGCATCATTGAAGAAAATATTTTAATGACTGATGCCCTGAAATACAGTGTGATCCCTCTTTTCCCCACTAGGAAAGAGCAAGAGGAGCAAGCTTTCAGCGGCACTTACTACAAAAATGTTGCTTTTTCCATGCGAGCCACGGAACCTGCCACACCAATATGATGTTCACAGAGTTCGCTTTATTGTCGGACCGGGCTGGCTTTATAGCAAAGCTGCCCTGTCCACGCGCCTTACAACAATGTGATTGGTTGTAACTCGTGTTGTACAATAACATGACAGGCTGCATGTACTGTCCACGCGCTCTGCACGCATGTGTCCGGCGATTGCTCACTCATTATTACCTTCTAATGGTGCTCCTTTAGTTTCTTCTGTCTCTGGCTTCACCTCTCAGCCAGGCTGGTGACAACCCCATCCCCCTGGGGCTGGGGGCGGCTCTGCCACTACACAAAAAGATAGACAACTTGCTTCAGTGGTCTGATTGGGAAAAGGGGAAAAGAGAGATGGATCTGATGGAACCCACAGCTACTGTCATTGAGATTGTCTGAGGTGCCATTGACTGGCCTGAGGAGAAGGACTGAGCCAGCTCCTGCCGTGTTACCAGCAGCACTATACTGCGCCCACTGCACAGCTGGTGTGTACACTGGGAACAGCTCAGGCATGGCAAAAACCTCCTCTCTCTCCCCTTCTTTTTTTCTTTTTTTTTTCTTTTTTTTTCTTTTTTTTCACTCCCAGATCATTACCTGCAAATGGCACTCAGAGAGACTCTTATGCCAAACCAGGTACAGTAGTTGACCACGAGGTGCTGGTGACAGCTCTGCAGACTGGTGCTACCAGGTCTCTGCTGCTTTGGATGTCACCTGCCCAGAACCACTGCCCAGGTTGCCATCTCTGCTTGTTGGTCAGGAGCATGGAGAAAACCCAGCAGGAGGCAGGAGCATCCTTGCAGCAGGCAGGGGTCTGGAAGAGGCAGGGGTTTGGGGAAAAGTACCATGAATAGGAATGGGAGGCAGCCCAGATGTGGCGGCTGATAACAGGTCAAAGGGCAGCCTGGGGGCCAGGAGACAGCAGGAGGTGTCTGGAGTATCAAACCCCCACCATGGAATCACCATGTGAAGCTGCAGCAGGCTTCACTTACAAATTGCTTTATCTGAAGGTGCAACTTGCCATGAATAGGTGCAAGCTGCTTGAGTCATCCCTCCTTAAACCTGCCGCATTGCCCCGAGGTTTCCATCCCCACAGACTTGTTTCCCAAATCCAGGGCTGAAGCACTGCGGGCCAAGAGGCTACCTAGCTTCTGTAAGAAGACACCTCTGCCAGAATGGTGCCTCAGGCAGTTCACTGTGCTGGATGCATTTTGGGTTGGGGCAGTTTGATCTTGTTTAGTCTAAGTGCCAGGACATCACTGTCCATTACTCAAGTTGCATAACTGCAGCTGAGATCATTGTGTAGGGCTAATGTGTCAGAAGGGTTTAATCCTCTCTTCAGACATAACTCAAATTGCTACCTAATGGCAAAAACCTGTTTCTGGAAAAAAGAACACAGTGTAAACTCTTAACATGTCCTTTTAATGTCCAAAATTACTTGAACATGGGTGAGCAGGTTACATGGATGTCAGTGGGACTTGTATATTTATATTTAAATACAGTGCAAAAGCCGAGGTAGGACTCTTTATTTAGCCAAATGACAACAGGTAACTTGACAATCTCTTTTTTCCTTTCTTCCAGATTACACATTGTTAAAATTAAAGAATGTCATTATAATGCCTCACCTGGGCATTAAAATAGGCAAGGTCACCTACATGATAACAGAGGAAGCAGTTGAAAACGCACTAGCAGCTCTTAATGGTCTCCTCATACCCAATGAAGTGCTCCCTAGCTGATGAGCAAAAGGATATAAAAGCTCTCTTTTTAATATTCTCTTTCCGCCCATCAGCTCTGTAGGTTTTTATTCTCATGTTTTCCCTGTTAGAATAAACCTATTCCAATTGGGCACGGAAAGCTATGCCTTGGTTTCATGTGCCATTAAAAACCAATTTTGACATTTTAATTTCCTTGCATTGGAGGAGTACATTACTTCTCACTTCCAACCATAGATAGATGCATGCAGGCTTCAAGTAGCTCTAGGAAAAACAAATTCTGATTACTAATGCACTTCTTGCTAGGCTCTCTAGTCCTAAAGAAAATGTCATTTTAGATTACATAATTCACTTTGTTACTATTCTTTTAGCTATCAAAAACAACAAAGTAAGATACCTGGCTAGAAATAATATTGACTTTCCATATGGAAGTCTCCATTTAAACTAGCTTCTGAGACTCAAAATGCTGAGGCTAAAGTCAGCTTTCAGAAACATACTCAGAATCACTTATTTAAAGCAGATGGGATTTTCGAAGACAATTTAAAGTACTAGCACTAAGCAAAATCAGTCTTCAAGATGAACATGTTACTATATTTGTAATACCAAATGTATGTGCAGTCTACCTCCAGATTTTTAACTTTGTGCAAATATTTTGAAGAACACTCGGAGCTCTATGAGCCTCCAGCATCATTCTGTAAATTGGTGGGAACACAAAGTCTATAAAAACACACACAGCATTAAAATCCAAATATATACATTTTCTTTTCTATCACTGCTTTTGGACATTTGCAAGAATAATTATATTTGAAACAAGATATAACAGGGAACTTCACTACCATGGCTTTCCTCCACTAGAAATAGCCCCTTTATTACAATGAATCATTCAAATTCCACAGGAAAATTCTCTCTTTAAATAGAAGAGTGCTCATCCACTTCACTAAAGATTTGTAGGAAACAGTTCATTGTCTTCTTAGTTATCTTTATGTACTCTCTGTTGTCTTAATGTAAGTTCAAAAGACAAATAAACTGATACACAAGTCAAAGTGATAGTAACAGAATCAACTTTACAAGATGTTTCCTTCTATGTTCCCTTATGGAACAGGACAGGATGGGCCTTTGCTGGCTCTACACTGGATATCGCTGGATCTGTTACAGTTGGATTAACATTAAGATAGCAACCAGCCCTGTAACCATAGAATTCTTGTATTCAGTAACCAAACTCTATTCTTAAAGCTGACATAGATTTATAGTATATTCTTATAAGGCAGGTAACTGTAACCGAGCCTTATTCTTAAGGTGGACATGGATTTACGGTATATTCTTTTAAAGTTGGTACCTTAGAAAATAACTGATAATCATAGCATCTTTTAGATAAGAAGTTTGTGTTAGAATAAGTGTGGAATATGGTAATGGTTGTCAGGGGTTATAATGAACATGTATGTGACTAACTTGTATAATAAGGTGTAGTCTGAATCAGCTGTTCGAAGCCAGCTTTGGGTGCGAACCCCTGGTTTCCCAGCGCTGAAATAAAGCACCGCATATAACTACGTCCGTGGTTATGTGTTCTGATTGCTAACAAAAGTGGCAGTGCTATGCATTTTCTTATGTAGTATGACTTCATGAATAGTATGATATTTAATCTATCAGTAAAACTTATACCAAAGTTGCCATTAAGGGCAGCTAGGATTTTGCCTGTGGTCTCATGCATCTTTACAGAGCCATTTCTGCTTCCTTTTTCTTGCAGGAGGTGGTCACTGGTGCTTGCCAAAAGACACTTCCATCCACCAGTTTAACATATGATGATGTTACCAACTTTTGCAGCTCAGGGAGACAAGACATTGCAGCTTTTCAGAAGCAGCAAGTTGGCTGGCAAGAACTTCAAGACTGTCCCATGTACCTCCCTGTTCTCTGAGGTACAGGCACCCAGTATGCCTTTCATGTCACCTGTATGACCCTGATAAAAATAATGTAAGTTTATACTTTCAAAATAATAGGCTAAGCAATAAATTACAGAGCTGAAAACAAAGCTACAAGAAGCTAAAATAGCAGAAAAAAATACCTTTTATTACATCAATATCCTAAAACTGAAAAAAACACAAGGTTTTGCGTATGCAAACTTGTCTCCAGACATGCAGCTGCAAACATAAAATCAGATACAGTATTTCATTTAACTTCTACGTAAAACAACAGAATATGCTTGGCATTTGCTTGGAGTTTTACTTCTGCTTTTGCAGATATTTCAAGAATCTGGGCTGATTACTTACAGAAGTCCTCCGTGATGGTGTGTTGCTTTAGACAGGAAGACGCAGCACTAGACAACAGGATACCTGTGAGTCATTGGAGTGATGGTTTAATTCACCCACAACACCTAAAGACTTGGCATTCCACAGTCTGGAAAGTATCACTTGAAGAACAGCTTCCAAAAATGTCTTCAGGAAGCACCTACCTCTCTTTTCAAACTACATTGCAAAAAATTGCCCTTTGTTTTCTACCTTTTCTTAATCTATAAATATTTATTGAATAGTATCAAATTAACTGACATACAGTTAAGGAAACCTTCCTGTGTTTACTAGATGCTGTCTCACATCTCTGCTATTCAACTTAGATTGTGCTTGGAAAACACAAAACTGCCAATCTTCAGATTACTAAAACTGGATCAAAAAATTTAGTGGCCACATGAGCAAAGAGATGATCCATTACAGTTCACTTGGTTGATTCAGGTTTATTTGGAACATTTTGACCAACAAACAAAACCCAAAGTCTTTCAGGCTAACACAATACTTCAAAAGTCTAATCCTAAGAAACAATTATTACTCAAGCACCTTACTAACCCTTCAGGCATCAGCTTGTTCTGCATTATTACACGGACAACAATGGCAATATTTAATAACAGGAATGAAGTTCACAGACTGTGCAATACTTCTCTTCCCATACCCACAGACACTATTAATTTCAGAGAACTGTGCTGGTATAATAGACCCCTTTCTATAATAGAAAACTAACAGCACATTGCAACACTCTGTAATTCAGCTTAACACACTACGTGGAGGTCTATAAGGTACTCTACAAATTAAATCTGCTTAGAACATGGTAGAGAACTCTCATTTTACCTTAAACAGACTTAGCTTACGGTAATGGTTGATTGGTAGCTGCCCACACTCTACTCTGTGACGTGTCGTAGTAGTTCTAACAGCTCTTCAATCACTCAAAATATAAATGGCTTCCTGATCTCTTGTGTCATGTATGTTGATATACAGATATATCTCACATGGAGGTGTATCTCCTGTAGGTATGTATCAGCTCCTGAACCACAACTTGAAAACCAGATCATAGAATGGTTTTGGTTGGAAGGGACCTTAACGATCACCTCGTTCCAACCCCTCTGCCATGTGCAGGGACACTTTCCACTAGACCAGGTTGCTCAAAGCCTCATCCAGCCTGGCCTTGAACACTTCCAGGGATGGGGCTTCCACAGCTTCTCTGGGCAACCTGGTCCAGGGCCTCACCACCCTCATGGTGAATAATTTCTTCCTTATATCTGATCTAAATCTATCCTCTTTCAGTTTAAAGCCATTACCACTTGTCCTGTCACTACACGCCCGTGTAAAAAGTCCCTCTCCAGCTTTCTTGCAGGTCCCCTTTAGGTACTGGTAGGCTGCTAGAAGGTCTCTCTGGAGCCTTCTCTTCACCAGACTGAACAGGCTGAACAAGCCCAACTGTCTCAGCCTGTCTTCATAGGAGACGTGTTTCAGCTCTCTCATCATCTTCATGGCCCTCCTCTGGACTCACTCCAACAGCCTTTAAGTTACACAAAAAAGCTTTGAAGCCATGTGATTCTCTCCACATCTAATCCCATAACACATCCATTTTCTTGACATTTGATAGGTATGTCCTGGATTTTTGCTTAAAAAAGAGTAACATTCCTTTGACTGTTTTTTTTTTCTCCTCTGACTAATTGCTCCTTCATTTTTTTTTCACTCAAATTTGTCCATCTGATATACAGAGGGAAAAACTATTGTGTTGTCATTCAAAAATTGTTTTTTTACCTTCACTAGTAAAATGTGGCAGACGTCCTTCCTCAATTCATAGTGAAAATGATTTGTGTCTTTGAGAGCAGCTTTACAATGGACCTTTGATCTCAGATATAGTAAGGTGAGCAGTAGGTTAAAAGATCACCCATTATGTCTTATCAGCAGACTTGGAAGGAGGTGATGTGAAACAGGGAATGAGTAAGCATTTTAGGATTTGTTGCCTTTTTTTTTTTTTTAGAAGAAAATTCAAGTAGACTTAACTAAGAATCGAGTTAATATGCTCTAACTTCATCTTGCTAATTAATTAATTTTTGCTTTAAAGTTTAACAGTCTGAACTTGAAATCGATGTAAGCAAATGATACTCAAGATTCATCACCAGGATAACAAGAGCAATTTATGTTTTTGTATAATTATTGCAACATTTTATTACACTTCATCTTTTCATTAGTAATTTTATAGAGGATTTGGTGTTGACTGCCTTAATGTTCAGCATACCAAAATGTGTTTGGAAGAATCCAAGAGGACACGAGTCTGTAATCTGTTCTTCTGCAAAGCAGTGCAGCGATCAGGAGAGATCCAGCGGTTAGGAGAGATACAGCAATGTGCAATTGCTGATTTTTCGTAGCATGGAAGGAGAGAGACCCGTGGTGCCCACAACAGCATCCGTGTTTCCCGGCACCCTGCGCATGGCTGCTTAACTCCTGCACAGCAAGGGGGTGGCTCCAGCACAGCTTTAGTGAACAGGGTACTGGATCTGTACTATCTGTACTTGGCCACCTCCGTCACCGGGGGTTTACAGACCAAGGAAACGTGTCTGGAAAATTTTCACGCGTGTCTCAGGTGGGATAGGCACAGGACTGCCCGTAGCAGGGATAAGAGACTGAGCACCTGTCCGGACCAACAGAGACACCAGGCCATTAAAAAACACACACTCATTTGTGAACACCTGTTGCTCTGTTTCGGCTCCCCCAGGAGTTCGGGGCAGACCGCCTGCCGCCCCAGCACCTCCTCTTCCGCCCCTTCCCAGCAGCCGCCGGCCCGCGGCAGCAGGTTTGCGGGCGGCCGACCGGGCAGCCTCCGCATGGGTGGCCGGCGCGGTGCCAGCGTGGGGCGGCCGCGCTCCGCCCTCGCCTAAACCCTTGCCTAAACCCTCGCCTAAACCCTCGCCTAAACCCTCACCCTCCCACGGCCCGGCTGGGGCGCGGTGGCAGCGAGCAGGGCCGGAGCGGGTGAGTGCTGCGTGCGGCGCCGCGAAACCCCTGGCCCAGGGCACCGGATGCGCCGCTGCCGGATGGTGGCCGCCGTTCCCCCGTCGCAGCCCTGACTGAAAAGAGCGGTCGGCAGTACCGTCGGTAGGAGCGGGCGTGCGGGGCACGGAGATCTCCTGAGGGTCTCCGCGCTCCACCCGACGGCCCGCCCTGGCCGACAGCGGGACCGAGAGAGCAGCTCGCCCGTTCCCTGCCGTCCTTCACGGCCGGGGCGCGTCCTGCGGCCGCCTGTCCAGCTCCTTCCTCTCTACAGTCCCACCTGCAGGCTCGCCGGGAACTATAAACGCCTTCAGAAAGGGCTCAGCAGGGCCTAAGCCTGGCAAAGCAGCGCTGATACCGCGCTCGAGCGGCTGGAGATTTGGGGGAGGAGAGGGGAGCGCGGGTCCTGCTAAGCAGTGGTGCTTTATTCCAGCAGCCCTGGAGCTGGGGATCCTGTCTGCGCTCAGCCAGGAAAAAAGTACTGCCAGCTGGTGTCAGGCCCAATATGCATTTGTCTTTTCTGTACCTCTGGCTGTGTTTCCTGAGTGGGTGTGAGGAGCATGTGGGTCTCTTTTCTTTAACCTGAAATAACAGACTTGATTCATTACTGAGTCGGCAGTGCGAAGAGTTATCAGGACGCTGAAGAACACCAAGGAAAAAAGGGGGTAAAGTTATGTGCAGAAAGTAGGTTGGTAACTCCAAAGTCCATAGTTGACACATTACAGCCCTGTTATATTAAACAATACCTTTCCTGAGATAATCTCATTCATGCTCATTACTTAATACGGCTGTCTAGGTAGCAAAAGCAGAACTTGGGGACTAAAAGACACCACTCACATGATCACATTCTTAAATCAAGACTTTGCCTTTAAATATTGAATACTGAATTGAAGTAACTCTTTAAGTGTTAGCATAGCTGGTATGCCAGAAACAATGTTTTCTTGTCTTACTAACAAGACTATATGAAACTTGAACATCCTTCTTAATGACATAGGAAGGACACAAAAAGAGTTCTGCATGTGGGAGTGAATATCTTCAGCCAACTCTGTCATCAAGTAGGAAAATAGTGTGTAATGGATCCAATCCCTGGTTTTTTTTTTTTAAGAAAAGGTATTATGTGTCACTTAAAGATATGTCCTTTTGGTTTCTCATTGCTTTTGTAGGGCATGGAGGGTCAGGAACTGCCTTATGTGCTCATTGACAGTATTGGAGGGAAGCATGGAGTATTTGAAGACCATGTTGAATTTCTGAAGAAACATTTTCAACTCAGCACCATGAAAGAATATCTTGAAAACAAGAAATTTCTCAGTGAAAAGATCAGAGCTATTTATATGTGGTATCACAAACCAGTTATTAATGAAGGGCTGCTACAGAGCTTGCCTAACTTGAAGATAGTTGCAAGCTCTGGAGTGGGAATAGATCACTTGGACCTGAAACTCCTCTCCAGCTATGGTGTGAAAGTGTCCAACACTCCATTTGCTGTTTCCACTGACACTGCAGACTTTGGGATGACTTTGATGCTGGCATCTTCCAGGAGGCTTGTGGAAGGTAATAGCTGAAATGCTCTCAGTCTTTTTATAGAAAAGGTGACCCTTCAAAACATACAGTTAGAAAGTGTGTGCTGCTGCAAAGGTAAGTTTAAAAGTAAGAATACAGGAAAATACAGGGATGAGGAAAAGTTAAGACAAATCTGTCATGTTGACAGTAACTTGCATAGAGTACAAACCATTTTCAAACAGGTTTATCAGTAAGGTATTTGTGTTCCTTCTTCAGGCAGCCCTAAATTCAGGCCTCTTCCCCCTCAGCCTATAGCCACTTAATCATTCTACTTGTTCACTGCAGTCTTGCTTTTCAGGTTTTGGTAAAACGGGAATAAAAGGAGATATTTTCAAGGAGGTTTGAAACCTTTGCCAAGCTGACACATATCTAAGTCCATTATGAACAAGCTGTCCAGAAGTCTGTCCACCATGGCCTGTGTTTCTTTTCTGTGCCAACTTTGGTGTACCCTCAAGATAGCTGTGAAGCATATTTTGGCCTTGCTGAAAGTCTTGATGATACCGCAACAGATCATCAGTTGCACTATTTGGTATTTGCAATGTAGGTGACATCCATGTCACT